>NC_074665.1:41350675-42038175 GCF_029448725.1 Salvelinus fontinalis | reverse complement strand
ATATGATCTCCGTCTTTGATTTGATTTAAAACATGTCACAATATCATCCTAAAGTATGTTTTTTCAATATAGTTTAATTATATTATTGAAATTTATTCTGGACTTTAGACGTGATGCGACGCAAGAATTTTGTCAAGATGGAGAGGTTAGCGTCGCAATGCCAGTGTGCTTGCTAATTCAAGAGGGAAATCGTTCGTTCTGGATCGAAATAAAGACGTTTCTGAACAAAGGACCCCTTGGAGAACATTCTGATGGAAGATCAACAAAGGACCCAATTTGGGATGCTTTTTCATATATCTGTCGAACTGTGCTATGCTACCGTTTGACTAGAATCAATGCTGCTGTGTGCTAGCTAATGTAGTAAGCTAATATAACAATATAGTGTTTTTCGCTGTAAAACACTTCAAAAATCGGAAATATTGGCTCTATTCACACGATCTTTGTCTTTCATTAGCTATCCACCATATATTTTTCTGAAATGTTTTATGATGTGTAATTAGTAGTTGACGTTGGTGTCTGTATTTTCTCTGGCTACTCCCGTGCGATTTCTGACTGTAGCTATGATGGGAGCAGTAATGTAAAACTGATTTATAGCTAAAATATGCACATTTTTTGAACAAAACATAGATTTATTGTGTAACATGTTATAGGACTGTCATCTGAGGTAGTTTTTTTCTAGGTTATTTAGGTTGGTTCTAGGTTAGTTAGGTTGGCTTGTGCATGCTACTTGCATCCTACTTGTGCTGTGAAAAATGTCTGTCCTCTTTTTTATTTGGTGGTGAGCTAACATAAATATATGTGGTGTTTTCTCTGTAAAACATTTTTTTTTAAATCGGACATGTTGGCTGGATTGACAAGATGTTTATCTTTCAAATGCTGTATTGGACTTGTTAATATGTGAAAGTTAAATATTTAAAAAAATTAGATTTTGAATTTCGCGCCCTGCACTTGAGGTGGATGTTGTCATAGGTGTACCGGCGTCGCGCTGCAGCCATAAAAGGTTAATGTCCTTGATATTTATTAGTATATATGCACTTCATACGTCTTCCACTAGATGTCGACAGGCAGTGAGAGAAGAAATGGAGTGAATAACTTGATCTGGGGTCGAATAAAAAAAACATCAGCCAGGAAGCATAGGAACTGAGAAGTGGTCTGTGGTCACCACCTGCAGAATCACTCCTTTATTGGGGGTGTCTGGCTAATTGCCTATAATTTCCACCTTTTGTCTATTCCATTTGCACAACAGCATGTGAAATTTATTGTCAATCAGTGTTGCTTCCTAAGTGGACAGTTTGATTTCACAGAAGTGTGATTGACTTGGAGTTACATTGTGTTGTTTAAGTGTTCCCGTAGTTTTTTTGAGCAGTGTATAATAAACGCAGAAATACGAGCCTTAGGTCATTAATATGGTCAAACCCGTAAACTATCATTTCGAAAACGTTTATTCTTTCAGTGAAATACGGAACCGTTCCGTATTTTATTGTAAAGGTGGCAACCCTAAGTCTAAATATTACTGTTACATTGCACAACCTTCAATGTTGTCATAATTATGTACAATTCTGGCAAATCAATTACGGTCTTTGTTAGGAAGAAATGGTCTTCACACAGTTCGCATCGAGCCAGGCAGTCCAAACTGCTGCATATACACTGACTCTGCTTGCACTGAACGCAAAAGTGACACAATTTCCCTAGTTAATATTGTCTGCTAACATAAAAAAAATTAAAACTAAATATATAATAAAAAATAGGCATTGATGTTTATGATTAGGTACATTATTGCAACGATTGTGCTTTTTTCACGAATAGGCTTTTGTTAAATCACCACCGGTTTGGCGAAGTAGGCTGTGATTCAATGATAAATTAACAGGCACCGCATTGATTATATGCATCGCAGAAAAAGCTAGTTAACCTAGTAATATCATCAACCATGTGTAGTTCACTAGTGATTATGTGAAGGTTGATTGTTTTTATAAGATAAGTTTAATGCTAGCGAGCAACTTACCTTGGCTCCTTGCAGCCACAAGGTCCTTTTGATGCTGCACACGCATAACAGGTGGTCAGCCTGCCATGCAGTCTCCTCGTGGATTGCAATGTAAATCGGCCATAATCGGCGTACAAAAAGGCTGATTACTGAGTGTTATGAAATCTTGAAAATCGGCCCTAATTAATCTGTCGACCTCTAGTTTGAAGAGTATATTACTCCAAACAATATCTCAAAAAATAAGCTAAATCAAAAAGTATACTTTTGAGACATTCATTACTTTGAATAAATGAATGTGAACATTTTTATTTCAGAATCTAGACATACTCCCTATTTTAGAGCACACTATAAAGGACTATAATGACACCAAAATGCTGTTTGTATCATGTGCTGTTATCAGATCATAGGGTCTTACAAGAGGCTTAATAGGGGCAAAAATGGTCACTTTCCACGTGTGGAATTGCTCAATTGGTACAGGCACCAGAAATCAATAGCACAGTCCACATTGGACCTCTATGGGAGCGATTTTATATTCTGCCCTTGCTCATAGTCCTTTCCTAAAAATTCAATCTCAGAAAACATTTAAACTGTTGATTGTTTTTAACTGCGATCATCTGGACTCGCTTTCATCCCCGACTTTGCACAATTGTACTTCCTCACACAAATCCCATCACCTTTACCAAGCAAAGGAGGTTATGAGGTGGTGGAAGGGAGATTAATGCATATAGTACATTCGGAAGGTATTCAGACCCCTTGACTTTTCCCACATTTTGTTACGTTACAGCCTTATTCTAAAATGTATTAAATAGTTCCCCCCCTCTTCAATCTACACACATTCCATCATAATGACAAAGCAAAAACAGGGTTAGAAATGTTTGCAAAATTGGAAAACCTGTAAATATACATTTATATAAGTATTTAGACCCTTTACGCAGTACTTTGTTGAAGCACCTTTGGCAGCGATTACAGCCTCATGACTTCTTGGGTATGACGATACAATCTTGCCACATCTGCATTTGGGGAGTTTCTCCCATTCTTCTTTGCAGATCCTCTCAAGCTCTGCCAGGTTGGATGGAGAGTGTCGCTGCACAGCTATTTGCAGGTCTCTCCAGAGATGTTTGATCGGGTTCAAGCCCGGGCTCTGGCTGGGCCACACAAGGACATTCAGAGACTGCTGCGTCTAGCTAGTCTCCCAGTCCCTGAAAAACATCCCACAGCATGATGCTGCTGCCACTACGCTTCACTGTAGGGATGGTGCCAGGTTTCCTCCAGACGTGACACTTGGCATTCAAGCCAAAGAGTTCACTCTTGGTTTCATCAGACCAGAGAATCTTGTTTATCATGGTCTGAGAGTCCTTTAAGTGCCTTTTGTCAAATTCTAAGCGGGCTGTCATGTGCCTTTTACTGAGGAGGGGCTTCCGTCTGACCACTCTACCATAAAGCCTGGATTGGTGGAGTGCTGCTGAGATGGTGGTTCCTACCATCTCCACAGAGGAACTCTGTAACTCTGTCAGTGACCATCGGGTTCTTGAACACCTCCCTGACAAAGGCACTTCTCCCCCTATTGCGCAGTTTGGCCGAGTGGCCAGCTCTAAGAAGAGTCTTGGTGGTTCCAAACGTCTTCCATTGAAGAATGATGGAGGCCACTGTGTTCTTGGGGACCTTCAATGCAACATAAATGGATCTGTGCCTCGACATGGTCGATCCTGTCTCGGAGCTCTACAGACAATTCCTTCGAGCTCATGGCTTGGTTTTTGCTCTGACATGCACGGCCAACTGTGGGACCTTATATAGACAGGTGTGTGCCTTTCCAAATCATGTCCAATCAATTGAATTAACTACAGGTGGATTCCAATCAAGTTGTAGAAACAGCACAAGGATGATCAATGGAAACAGGATGCACCCGAGCTCAATTTTGAGTCTCATAGCAAAGAGTCTGAATACTTATGTAAATAAGGTATGTTTTATTTTATACATTTGCAAAAATTTCTAAAAATGTGTTTTCACTTTGTCATTATGGGGTATTGTTTATAGATTGATGAGAATTTTTTTTTAAATCCATTTTAGAATAAGGCTGTAACGTAACAAAATGTAGAAAAAGTCAAGGGGTCTGAATACTTTCCGAATGCACTGTATCTAATGTCATCTTCTATTTGATGCTATTACTAACAGTGCAGCAGCACCTAGAGGTTACACAGGTAAATCCATTTGAATTCAATCACTTTTTGACAGCATCCCTTTGGATTTAAACAAAACTTTCCATACATGTTTTCCCATGGAGAAAGTAGTCAGAAAGTGATGTTTTGGACCCGAATACCAAAACAATCAGGAGATATAGGTTTCTTAGAAAAAAATTGACAATTTACATTGCTTATAAAAAAAAAATATCTAAAAACGTGTAAACGCCAATTTTTCATGAGGTCTTTGTGTTGTGCCCACCATCGGTTTAAACACAGCATGCTTTTGAATACAGGGTGGGTGTCATTTCAATCATATATCCATTCTATGAATTATATTTCTATCCATTCAGACCACTACAATTTAGCTGTAACACCATTGAAATTTAAATTGATGAAATTGTACTTTAATTACTACAACAAAGATGGCCACTGGACCATACACCGTTGAATGTCAATTTAATTATCTATATTTTTCAATGTTTGCAATAGTTTTCCTATGGAAGACAGAGTATAATTTAATACAGATATTCTGCATTATTATTCTGCTTCTACACCTGCATTCTAGCTGTTTGGGGTTTTAGGCTGGGTCTCTGTACAGCACTTCGAGATATTAGCTGATGTACGAAGGGCTATATAAAATAAACTTGATTGATTGATTGAGATATTCCCAATCAAGCCAACATTATCTGATGTGTGGACCTCCAACCATCTTGTGGTACCATTTGAAAGTTGACGTTTAAATTATATTCCCATTTTAGTAAATATATCAGCCAAAACATGACACCCTCCCTGTATTGAAGAGCATGTATCTCAACCGATTGCAGGCACAACCCAAAACCCTCAGACGATGTAAAATAGGGTCCAAGCTACAACATATGCGAATAAGAATACTTTTTTTTCTCGTGTAATATAATTTATGTTTAAGGTAATGTTTAAGTTACTATGAAATAGTTTGATAATCTTGTTTGTAATCTTTTAAAATGATACCAATCACAATCATTTAAGACATGGATGTCTCATGGTATGGTGGGGTATGCACAATACACTTAGTGCACAAAACATTAGGAACACCTTCCTAATATTGCGTTGCACTCCCTTTTGCCTTTCAGAACAGCCTCAATTCAATGGGGCATGGACTCTACAAGGTGTCAAGTGTTCCACAGGGATGCTGGCCCATGCTGACTCCAAATGTTTCAAGTTGGCTGGATGTTCTTTGGGTGGTGGGCCATTCTTGATACACACAAGAAACTGTTGAGCGTGGAAAAACCCAGCAGCGTTGCATGTTCCAGTGCACCATACCCAGTTCAAAGGCATGTACATCTTTTGTCTTGCCCATTCACCCTCTGAATGGCACACATACACAATCAAGGCTTGAAAATCCTTCTTTAACCCATCTCCTCCCCTTCATCTACACTGATTGCTTTCAGCTTTCACCTGGTCAATCTGTCATGGAAAGAGCAGGTGTCACAAATGTTTTTTATACTCACTGTGGCCGCCATCATTATCTCTTTATCTAAATGTTTTGACATTTGAAGCTACCGGCCTAATTTGTCCCTTCATTTGGGGACTGTGGGCAGCTTTTAGGTCATATTAAGCTGTATAAACTGTCCGGTCTAGGAAGTTAGAGAAGAAAATGTGTTATTGGGGAATATGGGTCCAAAAGATCAGTTAATTTCTAAATGTCATTATCAAGATGGAATGTTTCATGTCAATCTACTGCACTAACTAAGCCGCTACTATTGTTCTTGTGAGGTGCAATGCAGTACCTAACTGCACAATGGATGCAGGCTGGTACTACCTAACGTTAGCTACATTTCCTGAATACATTTCCTTCTCAGCTATACTGTCTGTATTGTGTTAAAATCACCATCTTCAACTTGCCAATTTCCAACTGGCAGAATGGCATGTGCATTAGCCAACATGAAATGATAACTATAGGAAAAGTTTATGGCAGATGTTCGTCCACAACACAAGTCGGGGGGCTGTCTGGCTAATCAATCAACCCAAAGTACGGTTAGCACTTAGCTAGCTACCTATTAGGTACATGGCCATCTAACGAACGACCTAACGTTAGGTTCATAGCTAGCTAACAACACTTGAACGCCAAACCAACGCCTTGGATGGATGGGTGGGTGGCTAGCTAGCTAGCTAACGTTACGGATGACTAACAGTTGGCTAACACCAAAACTTGAAGAGCAAGTTAGCTAGCGTTAGCTAATTGAGCTAGCCATTTGTCGATACGTCAACTGTTAAAAATAAATAAAGTACCTTGCTGACGAACTACAACATGGCGAAATTAGTTTTCATGCATTTAAAACTCTCATGCGATGTTAAGGGCATGCATGTATAACTTGGCTAACAAATATCTGCGGTACATTGAATTAGCCCATTTTAAACCCCTAGTTTGCTAGCCAGTAAGTTGGTGCTAACTAGCGGCGGTAGCTAACGTTAACTTCAAATTCCCATACTAACGTAGCTACTGATTGCAACTCATTGTTTATTTTGAGAAATGGCAACATTGTTTTCAATTTCATAACGACAAAGATATTAATTCATATTTCCATTAAATCTTTGTAAAAATCTGTCTTGTTAGCTACATTTTCGGTAAACTCACCTTTTAACTGGCTGTATTTGCGCAGATCTTATGTTATTAACGTTAGCTGCTGCAACATCGACAAGATTCCATCATTGGATTTCAGCCAAAGCTATTTGCATACACAGCGCTATCTACTGTTTTGGAGTGGAAGTCCGAGGACCTTGCAACCAGGCCCTAATGTCCATATTTAGGACCAAAAAAATAGTACACGTTTACAGTGTTGATTGATTGAAACACCAAGTTGCACTTTGAATTTGCTGAAAATGAATCAACCTTTCAGGTTTTGGTATACACTGACATTTGGGGGTCAGTGTTTTAATTTAATTGGACCAATTTATCTTAATTCAATCTGCAGAATTGGTGGGCTATTCCCTCACTTTAATTACAATGTCCCAAGATTAAAGCACTAACAGAGGCTGATATGGGTGTATTTAATTTGCACATGGATTAAAATTAATAGCAGCATCTCCCCTCTGCGGACACTCAATTACTCAAATGTTAATGTTCAAGGTTAGCAACCAACTAAGCCTCAGGAGACTGAAAAGATTTGGCACGGGCCATATGATCCTCAAAAAGTTATACAGCTGCACCATCAAGAGCATCTTGACTGGCCACATCACTGCTTGGTGCAGACGGTCCAGTACATCACTGTGGCCAAGCTCCCTTCCATCCAGGACCTCTATATTAGCCGGTGTCAAAGGAAGGCCCAAAAAATTGCCAATGACTTCAGGCACCCAAGCTGTAGACTGTTCACTCTGCTACCATCCAGCAAGCGGTACCAGAGCATCGGCTCTCAGACCAACAGGCTCCGAGACAGCTTCAACTCCCAAGCCATAAGACTGCTAAATAGTTAATTTAATATGAACACATACACAAATACTTTCATAATCATCATATGCTGCTGCTATTCTGTTCTTTATTTTACTCGTATTATTATCTATCCTGATGTTTAGTCACTTTACTCTGCAAATAAAATTGTATTTGATTTAAGCTGCATCTATGCTGATGAACTCCTGAGTGTCCACAACAAAACCTAATACACACAATCTAGTAAAGGAATGGGATGAGAATATATACACTACCGTTCAAAAGTTTGGGGTCACTTAGAAATGTCCTAGTTTTTCAAAGAAAAGCAAACTTTTTGCCCATTAAAATAACATAAAATTGATCAGAAATACAGTGACATTGTTAATGTTGTAAATGACTATTGTAGCTGGAAAAGGCTGATATATAATGGAATATCTACATAGGCGTACAGAGTCCCATCACTCTTGTGTTCCAATGGCACGTTGTGTTAGCTAATCCAAGTTTATCATTTTAAAAGGCTAATTGATCATAAGAAAACACTTTTGCAATTATGTTAGCACAGCTGAAAACTGTTGTGCTGATTAAATAATTAATAAAACTGGCCTTCTTCAGACTAGTTGAGTACCTGGAGCATCAGCATTTGTGGGTTCCATTACAGGCTCAAAATGGCCAGAAATAAATAACTTTCTTCTGAAACTTGTCAGTCTATCCTTGTTCTGAGAAATGAAGGCTATTCCATGCGAGAAATTGCCAAGAAACTGAAGATCTCGTACAACGCTGTGTAATACTCCCTTCACAGAACAGCGCAAACTGGCTCTAACCAGAATAGAAAGAGGAGTGGGAGACCCCGGTGCACAACTGAGCAAGAGGACAAGTACATTAGAGTGTCTAGTTTGAGAAACAGACGCCTCACAAGTCCTCAACTGGCAGTTTCATTAAATAGTACCCGCAAAACACCAGTCTCAACGTCGACAGTGAATAGGCGACTCCGGGATGTTGGCCTTCTAGGCAGAGTTGCAAAGAAAAAGCCATATCTCAGACTGGCCAATAAAAAGAAAAGATTAAGATGGGCAAAATAACACAGACACTGGACAGAGGAAGATTGGAAAAAAGTGTTATGGACAGATTAATCTAAGTTTGAGGTGTTCGGATCACAAAGAAGAACATTTGTGAGACGCAGAAAAGTGAAAAGATGCTGGAGGAGTGCTTGACACCATCTGTCAAGTATGGTGGAGGCAATGTGATGGTCTGGGGGTGCTTTGGTGGTGGTAAAGTGGGAGATTTGTACAGGGTAAAAGGGATCTTGAAGAAGGAAGGCTATCACTCCATTTTGCAACGCCATCCCATACCCTGTGGACGGCGTTTAATTCGAGCCAATTTCCTTCTGCAACAGGACAATGGCCTAAAGCACAGCTCCAAACTATACAATAACTATTTAGGGAAGAAGCAGTCAGCTGGTATTCTGTTTATAATGGAGTGGCCAGCAGTCACCGGATCTCAACTTTATTGACCTGTTGTGGGAGCAGCTGTAAGAAGTGCCCATTAAACCAATCCAACTTGTGGGAGGTGCTTCAGGAAGCATGGGGTGAAATCTCTTCAGATTACCTCAACAAATTGACAACTAGCATGCCAAAGGTCTGCAAGGCCGTAATTGTCGCAAATTGAGGATTCTTTGACGACAGCAAAGTTTGAAGGACACGATTATTATTTAAATGAATAATCATTATTTGTAAACTTGTCTCGACTATATTTCCTATTCATTTTGCAACTCATTTCATGTATGTTTTCATGGAAAACAAGGACATTTCTAAGTGACCCCCAAACTTTTGAACGGTAATGTATATGGAAGTAGTTTAGTGCCACAAAAAAAAGGGGTTGAATATGGGTCCCAAAAAACAGTAATATAAGATTATATTGCTCAGATACAGGAGACACTTCAAAACACACTTCCTTTAGATGTATTTTTTGACTATCTGTTGTACCATGTATGAATATGCTAATTCAATGCGTTTTCTATGGGCTAATAGCAGTAAAGCCAAATTCAATGATCAATAAAATAATGTATTTGTATTTTTTGGTGACACCTATGGGGGTACTAATATTCAAAATCAAATACCAAAATGATCCATGGTATGACCATCTTAAAACAATTCCATATGTTAGCTTAGTAGAACACCCCCAAGGCATAGACTTTTAGGGGTTTTAACCCGGCCATTACGTAGTCCTTGATCAAATACAGTCCCCTGCTGTTTAAGTTTATGGTACGGTATAGATCATCATATTGCCTTATCACATCAAATCAAATTGTATTTGTCACATGCATGGAATACAACAGGTGTAGACCTTACCGTGAAATGCGTGAAATGCTTACTACAAGCCCTTCACAAACAACGCAGTTAAAATAAAGTTACTAAATAAACTAATGTAAAAAATTTTTTTTTTAAATGGCAACAATAAAATAAACAATAAAATGAAATGGTCATTACACAGGTGCACCTTGTGCTAGGGATAATAAAAGGCCACTAAAATATGCGGTTTTGTCACAACACAATGGCACAGATGCCTCAAGTTTGAGGGAGCGTGCAGTTGGCATACTGACTGCAGGAATGTCCACCAGAGCTGTTGCCAGAAAATGTAAATGTTTATTTCTCTACCATAAGCCGCCTTTAACGTCGTTTTAGAGAATTTGGCAATACATTCAACCGGCCTCACAACCGCAGACCACGTGTAACCACACCAGCCCAGGACCTCCACATCCGGCTTCTTATCCTGTGGCATTGTCTAAGACCAGCCATCTGGACAGCTGATTAAAACTGAGGAGTATTTCTGTCTGTAATAAATACCTTTTGTGAGGAAACCTCATTCTGATTGGATTGGGCCTGGCTCCCAAGTGGGTAGGCCTGTCTCCCAAGTGGGTAGGCCTATGCCCTCCCAGGCCCAAACATGGCTGCGCGCCTGTCCAGTTATGTGAGATCCATAGATTAAGGCCTAATTTATTTATTTAAATTGACTGATTTTCGTATATGAACTGTAACTCAATAAAATTGTTGAAATTGTTGCATGTTACGTTTATATTTTTGTTCAGTATAGTTGGTGTCGGTAAAGTTCTCTGTCATCTTTTGTGGAGCAAAATACTTTTTGGGACTGGGGAGAAAATATAAAAAAGCAAAAACAAACGGGAAAGAGTTTCTGTGCAAAATGTAAAATTACATCAGTTTGACCTTGAACATGTTTAGGATTTAAGTTCGGCTTTGATGCATATTTTTTGTGGTTGAAATACTATCAGCTTTTATTATGCTCTTATGATGAAGACGGCACCTCTAACTGAGCATTGCATTCTCTCAAGATGCAGAAAGAAAGAAATCCTATTTCTACACTCCTGTTCCCAAGTTCCCATGTGGTGTATAATTTTACTGCAAGAAATGTTTTATTCTGCATTAGTTATTATTTAGGCCCTATTTGCAGAGGACTAGTATTAATAGAGAACGTTGGTTATGTATTTATTACCGCAGAATGTCCATGTTCCAGAGGACGATTAGGACGGGATAAGATTTTTGTAATTCTTCCTTCTTATATATACACACTATCAGTCAAACGTTTGGACACACCTAAAGGTTGTTTTTTGTTGTTGTTTTATTGCTATTTTCTACATTGTAGAATAATAGTGAATACACCAAAACTATGAAATAACACATATGGAATCATGTAGTAAACAAAAAAAGTGTTAAACAAATCAAAATGTATTTTATATTTGAGATTCTTCAAAGTAGCCACCCTTCGCCTTGATGACGGCTTTGCACACTCTTGGCATTCTCTCAACCAGCATCATAAGTTAGTCACCTGGGACGCATTTCAATTATTAACAGGTGTGCCTTGTTGAAAGTTAATTTGTGGAATTTCTTTCCTTATTAATGCGTTTGAGCCAATCAGTTGTGTTCTGACAAGGTAGGGCCGGTATACAGAAGATAGCCCTATTAGGTAAAAGACCAAGTCCATATTATGGCAAGAACAGCTCAGATAAGCAAAGAGAAATGACAGTCCATAATTACTTTAAGACATGAAGGTCAGTCAGTCCGGAACATTTTTAAAACTTTATTTTTGCATTAATACGTGTCACATATCAGTTTACAAACAATGTAAAAAAAATAATAATAATTGAGTTAATAAAGCTGCATACAAACATGAACTGTGTTCAAATACCCATAGTAACATACTGTTTATTACATACTTAATGTGTATATACTACATACTATTAGTTCATTTTAGTATACTGTAAAGGAAACAGTATCCTTTCAGTTGAGCGTATTAGCGCTTCGCCTGTCTACCGGAAGTTGATGCTGTTGCGATGCAACCTCTTACTAGCTTGTTAGCGTAACAAATTACTAGCTAGACATCTTACAATTCCGGATGTGTTTGTAAATTTAAATCTGGAGTACCAGAGTGCATTCTGGGCATTCGTAAATTCAGAGCACTGTCAGATTGTACATTTATAAATTCAGAAAATTTTGCACTCGGAGTGTTTAGAGCGCACACTGGATGCTCTGGCGGCGGTAAAGGGTTGATCTGAGAGTTCTGACCTCGCAACGGCAGATGAGCACCCAAGTTAACTGCCTATAGTTGGCTAGCTTGCTAGCTACTTCCAGACACAAATGAGAGAACACCACACTCTGACCATTTTACTAGCCCAAGCAGAGCTGGTTAGGCTGTTTTCATGTTATCCAGAGCACAAACATTTCATTACACTCACAATAACATCTGCTAACCATGTGTATGTGACCAATAAAATGTTATTTGGTGACTGTAACTGTGCTGCTGGCAACAATTTAATTAAGTTTTTTTGATGATGTTTACAGATATATGAAGAGAAATTATAGATAAAACGTGTTGGTGCTCATCGGACATTGTGGGGCAAAAAAGTATTTAGTCAGCCACCAATTGTGCAAGTTCTCCCACTTAAAAAGATGAGAGAGGCCTGTAATTTTCATCATAGGTACACTTCAACTATGACAGACAAAATGAGAAAAAAAATCCAGAAAATCACATTGTAGGATTTTTTATGAATTTATTTGCAAATTATGGTGGAAAATAAGTATTTGGTCAATAACAAAAGTTTCTCAATACTTTGTTATATACCCTTTGTTGGCAATGACAGAGGTCAAATGTTTTCTGTAAGTCTTCACAAGGTTTTCACACACTGTTGCTGGTATTTTGTCCCATTCCTCCATGCAGATCTCCTCTAGAGCAGTGATGTTTTGGGGCTGTTGCTGGGCAACACGGACTTTCAACTCCCTCCAAAGATTTTCTATGGGGTTGAGATCTGGAGACTGGCTAGGCCACTCCAGGACCTTGAAATGCTTCTTACGAAGCCACTCCTTCGTTGCCCGGGCGGTGTGTTTGGGATCATTGTCATGCTGAAAGACCCAGCCACGTTTCATCTTCAATGCCCTTGCTGATGGAAGGAGGTTTTCACTCAAAATCTCACGATACATGGCCCCATTCATTCTTTCCTTTACACGGATCAGTCGTCCTGGTCCCTTTGCAGAAAAACAGCCCCAAAGCATGATGTTTCCACCCCCATGCTTCACAGTAGGTATGGTGTTCTTTGGATGCAACTCAGCATTCTTTGTCCTCCAAACACGACGAGTTGAGTTTTTACCAAAAAGTTATATTTTGGTTTCATCTGACCATATGACATTCTCCCAGTCTTCTTCTGGATCATCCAAATGCTCTCTAGCAAACTTCAGACGGGCCTGGACATGTACTGGCTTAAGCAGGGGGACACGTCTGGCACTGCAGGATTTGAGTCCCTGGCAGTGTAGTGTGTTACTGACGGTAGGCTTTGTTACTTTGGTCCCAGCTCTCTGCAGGTCATTCACTAGGTCCCCCCTGTGTGGTTCTGGGATTTTTGCTCACCGTTCTTGTGATCATTTTGACCCCACGGGGTGAGATCTTGCGTGGAGCCCCAGTTCGAGGGAGATTACCAGTGGTCTTGTATGTCTTCCATTTCCTAATAATTGCTCCCACAGTTGATTTCTTCAAACCAAGCTGCTTACCTATTGCAGATTCAGTCTTCCCAGCCTGGTGCAGGTCTACAATTTTGTTTCTAGTGTCCTTTGACAGCTCTTGGTCTTGGCCATAGTGGAGTTTGGAGTGTGACTGTTTGAGGTTGTGGACAGGTGTCTTTTATACTGATAACAAGTTCAAACAGGTGCCATTAATACAGGTAACGAGTGGAGGACAGAGGAGCCTCTTAAAGAAGAAGTTACAGGTCTGTGAGAGCCAGAAATCTTGCTTGTTTGTAGGTGACCAAATACTTATTTTCCACCATAATTTGCAAATGAATTAATTAAAAATCCTACAATGTGATTTTCTGGATTTTTTTTCTCATTTTGTCTGTCATAGTTGAAGTGTACCTATGATGAAAATTACAGGCCTCTCTCATCTTTTTAAGTGGGAGAACTTGCACAATTGGTGGCTGACTAAATACTTTTTTGCCCCACTGTAAACATTTCACAAGTTGGAAATCACAAATTCAAGAACGAGTGGTTTGGATTAAATCAGTGGCTAACGGCAAGCATTGCAAAGCAATCCCTAGCCTGCTATTCAGTGGATTGGGTGTGAATTTCAAGTCTGGGTTTAGTGGTCTCTTTTCCAAGTTTAGAAGGATAAACATTCATGCTGTCAATCCAGCATGATTTCTGCCCGTTGAAAACAACTGGAAACTCGGAACTGGGAAATTTCACTCTTCAGCGAGTACAATAGAACTGGGAACTCTGAAAAAAAATTAGCTCCGACTGGGTAAATACGTTTTGAACGGTCATCAAACTTGGAATCCCAAGTCGGGAACTCAGACCTCTTTCTAGAGCTCCGACCTGAAGATGAATGACGTCATGATTCAGCCTTGTTTTATCAGTTGTCTTGAAAGCACCAAAATTTGCCCACAAGAAGGATCACCGCGGCACCTTTCTGTTCAAGTGAGCACAGCACAACAAGGTGAGTCTAAAAATGTATTGTATTCTGGAGCATAAATTAAGTAATATGCCGGGGAGATAGTATTACTTTCTTAGCTACAGTATACATAAGTGTATGTCACGTAGTAAGCTGTTAGTAGCCCATGTGCCTTACCCTAATAATTTGGTCCATTTACCCCTTATAACATAACCTAATGTTCTGACTTGGTGGTGCACATGTAGCCTATAACCTGTTTTAGAGAAACGTAATTAAATATTTTAAGAGCTTTCATTGTCTGCATATACAGTTGAAGTCAGAAGTTTAAAAACAGCTTAGCCAAATACATTTAAACTCAGTTTTCCCAATTCCTGACATTTAATCCTAGTAAAAATTCCCTGTCTTAGGTCAGTTAGGATCACCACTTTATTTCAAGAATGTGAAATGTCAGAATAATAGTTGAGAGAATTATTTATTTCAGCTTTTATTCTTTCAGAAGTTTACATACACTCAATTAGTATTTGGTAGTAATGCCTTTAAATTGTTTAACTTGAGTCAAATGTTTCAGGTAGCCTTCCAAAAGCTTCCCACAATAAGTTGAGTGAATTTTGGCCCATTCCTCCTGACAGAGCTGGTGTAACTGAGTCAGGTATGAAGGCCTCCTTGGTCGCACACACTTTTTCAGTTCTGCCCACAAATGTTCTATTGGATTGAGGTCATGGCTTTGTGATGGCCACTCCAATACCTTGAATTTGTTGTCCCTTTTCTCACAACTTTGGAAGTATGCTTGGGGTCATTGTTCATTTGGAAGACCCATTTGCGACCAAGCTTTAACTTCCTGACTGATATCTTCAGATGTTGCTTCAATATAGCCACATCATTTTCCTCCCTCATGATGCCATCTATTTTGTGAAGTGCCCTCCTGCAGCAAAGCACCCCACAACATGATGCTGCCACCCCCATGCTTCACTGTTGGGATGGTGTTCTTCGGCTTAAAAGCCTCTCCCTTTTTCCTCCAAACATAACGATGGTCAATATGGCCAAACAATTTCATCAGACCAGAGGACATTTCTCCAAAAAGTCTGATTTTTTGTCCCCATGTGCAGTTGCAAACCATAGTCTGGCTTTTTGATGGCGGTTTTGGAGCAGTGGCTTCTCCCTTGCTGAGCGGCCTTTCAGGTAATGTCGATATAGAACTTGTTTTATTGTGGATATAGATACTTTTGTACCCGTTTCATCCAGCATCTTCACAAGGTCCTTTGCTGTTGTTCTGGGATTGATTTGCACTTTTCGCACCAAAGTACACTCATCTCTAGGAGACAGAACGCGTCTCCTTCCTGAGCGGTATGACGGCTGTGTGGTCCCATGGTGTTTATACTTGCGTACTATTGTTTGTACAGATGAACGTGGTACCTTCAGGCATTTGGAAATTGCTCCCAAGGGTGAGCCAGACTTGTGGAGGTCCACAATTCTTTTCTGAGGTCTTGGCTGATTTCTGTTGATTTTCCCATGACGTCAAACAAAGAGGCACTGCGTTTAAAGGTAGGCCTTGAAATACTTCCACAGGTACACTTCCAATTAACTCTATTTATGTCAATTAACCTATCAGAAGCTTCTAAAGCCATGCCATAATTTTCTGGAATTGTCCAAGCTGTTTAAAGGCACAGTCAACTTAGTGTATGTAAACTTCTGAGCCACGGAAATTGTGATATAGGGAATTATAAGTGAAATAATCTGTTTGTAAACAACTGTTGGAAAAATGACTTGTGTCATGCACAAAGTAGATGTCCTAACTGACTTGCCGAAATTATAGTTTGTAAACAAGAAATTTGTGGAGTGGTTAAAAAACGAGTTTTAATGACTCCAACCTAAGTGTATGTAATCTTCCGACTTCAACTGTATGTCCCCTTTATCCTACAGTTGGTGTACAAGGAGAATTCTGTAAACATGGCCCGTGTTGTGAATTCTGTCGCTGTACATTTCAAAAGTGCTGACCAAATACACTGCTCAAAGAAATAAAGGGAACACTTAAACAACACAATGTAACTCCAAGTCAATCACATTTCTGTGAAATCAAACTGTCCACTTAGGAAGCAACACTGATTGACAATAAATTTCACATGCTGTTGTGCAAATGGAATAGACAAAAGGTGGAAATTATAGGCAATTAGCAAGACACCCCCAATAAAGGAATGGTTCTGCAGGTGGTGACCACAGACCACTCAGTTCCTATGCTTCCTGGCTGATGTTTTGGTCACTTTTGAATGCTGGCGGTGCTTTCACTCTAGTGTCAGCATGAGACGGAGTCTACAACCCGCACAAGTGGCTCAGGTAGTGCAGCTCATCCAGGATGGCACATCAATGCGAGCTGTGGCAAGATGGTTTGCTGTGTCTGTCAGCATAGTGTCCAGAGCATGGAGGCGCTACCAGGAGACAGGCCAGTACATCAGGAGACGTGGAGGAGGCCATAGGAGGGCAACAACCCAGCAGCAGGACCGCTACCTCCGCCTTTGTGCAAGGAGGAGCACTGCCAGAGCCCTGCAAAATGACCTCCAGCAGGCCACAAATGTGCAAGATTTACATACTTGGGTACTGAGTTGACTGATACCTATGGATTGTGGATCAATGAAATGGGTAAGGCAGTACAGTGCAATATGAATGTCAATACACACAATAGGGTGACTGGGGAGGTGACTTCCCACAGTCAAAGTCCAGCAATCAGAGCTACGACGGTAATATTTGTGTAAACGCTTCAGTTGTGTTCTGTTGGTGTCACTGCATCACTTTCAAAGAGGGCCTTTTATTTTGAAGGCGAACCGCAAATTACATTATTGTGCCTAGCTTCACATAAGTGTGTCCTACCATAATTAATCAAATGAACCGACTTATACATGTGTGGTATTTTAGATGACACCGAGCAGATAGTTAGCTAGCTCCCTATAGCTACTGAAAAAGATTGTCGTTTTGCTACATTGTCTGCATTCATCAGCTAGCTAGCCTTGTTTCTGACCAGCACTGTCCCAGAGCTTGGGGATGTGTATCTGCGCTTGTCGGACAATTGAATGTTTACGATGTCACCGTGACAACCTTCTACAGACATGTTGGTTTACATTTGGTCTATCCACCTTTTTTACCGAGTTCACTTACTAGTCAGAACTGGCTCATTTTCGACCTGCTAACTAGTTGTAGTTAATTACGTGCCTCGTTCAATTTATTAACTAATCAGAAATGTCCGAATTTCCTATTCCCGACTAGCATATAAACGCGGAATTATTCCCATCAATACTGTGTTGTGATAGGCTATACATATAATGTAAAATCTGAATTATTGTAGTTTACATAAACGATATTTAATTCATTTGTCATGCCCCGCAGTTTCTATATAGTTTACATAAAACCTAGCAGCCATAGTGTGTAATGTATGTATTTAACAGAAACGTGTATTTTTATGTTATGTTTATTCTACAGACCTGTGTGACGCGCAAATCTGCTTCTTCATTTATGCACCAAACATTTCAGATTTTTTTTCTCGCAGGTTGCAGCACCTGTCTGTGTTAACAATAAAACCATGGGAGCTAGACGTGTATAAATTCTTACAGTAGGCTTATGCCTACATTTGACTTTTAACTCAACAGCAACGTAAAGAAACTATTTTTTATTATTGCCTAGTATCAATATGCCTATCAAAAAAAACCTATACAGCAACAATTATTGGGCTTTCTTGAGGCTACTGGATTGTTTTTGCCATTAAAGTACATGAATCTAAAATGATCAAATGAAAAATCGGCGCGCGTATATAATGGGTGGCGGAGCAGCCACTACTCCAAAACCCAAAGGCACGTTTCAAATTCATCAACAGGTTGGAACACTTACGTCTGGGTGGCTTTTCAGCGTCTTGGTTATAAAAGCAATCACGATTGTTGTACTAGATGATCCGTTCACCCCCAAATATCGGTTTAAATAATGGGAGAACCAAACATGTTGGGAAGCGTGCGCTGCGCGCGTTACAGGTGGGCAAATTGCAAAGACCCCCTCTTTTACCGTCAATCACCTGTATAAAGAACCAAGTAGGGGTGCCATAAGCTTGTGTCCCAAATGGAACCCTATTTCATAAGAAGGTGCCATTTGGGATGTAACCATAGAAAAGATGACACCTGGGAAATTCCCCCAAAACATTGAAAACGATTTCAATAATAACTATATAACTATACCGAAATGTGTTCAAACATAAAATAGCTGCCACAAAACCTTCTCCTTGAAGTAAATAATAATTCCCCCAAATACAATTTGCTTGTCAGTCCCCTAACATAAAACGGACAGAGTGGGGAACTGAAATGAACATCCAAACATACTTTTAAACCTTCTTTAGCTTATGTTGCAGATAACTGAAAAATATACCATAATACATTCATACACCAAAACAAGGTTACTCTAAAGTACAAAATAAACAAGAAAAATAGAAATGGCAAATGGAAAAAAATAGCTGTCACTTTGTGCAAAGATTCTCAATTAACTTGATCTTGTAACCTTGGTAGAGGAAGAAAAAAAAACATCAAGAAAATTATCAACATTTACCAATGAGATCAGATGATGACTCTAGACCACTACATAGGTAGTCAACAGTGTTGTAAGAGTCCTCACGGAGCTATACACACAACTAGAAGAGCTATGCTCTGATTAACATGTATAAATCGCCTTATTTGAAACAAAATAAAAGAGGCACTAAACATTAACAGAAATAGCACCAAACTTCTATAAATGTCTTCTTTCACCATCACGAGGAAAAGCAGGGGAAAAAAGGAAAACTAGTCACTAAGATTCATCTTATTACCTATATAAACTAGGCTATTAGAAAAATTATTAAAAAGCATGCAAGAAAGAAAAATATAATTCATCGAGCACTATGTTCCACTTAACACAAATGTGGCAAACTGATTTGTCATGCCTTGTTTGAGAACACTAAGATGGTTAAGGAAAACAAAACATCTGCATGTGTGTGTCATGGATGTTACTTTAAGGTTAAAAAAGTTTATTTCAATTGAAAATTCTATATAAATATCTTTAAATTCTAAAAGCAACCAGAATTTGGTGAAGAGCATTTGCCTCCTTTTCTAATAACTTAAATAATTAATTGGTATTTGAAAGCAGCCTTTTTTTTTTCTTTTTTTTTTTACAATACACAAACTAATTCAGAGCAGAACATTTCCAAAGAGTACAGCTTTCCCAAGACACCTTTCATACAAAGAGAGGGAACATCTGAATCACCGTTAAAAGAGAAGTGGGCCAACAGGCTCCTAAAATCCAAAACGAGAGTTCAATGTGCATAAAGTGAGGGGTGAAGCCTCGTCCCCTAGAAAAATCATAGGAAACATTGCTCTTCCAGAGAATAAAAGACGGTTTGGTCAAATGACAAGACTACCCTACACCATCCTGCCAAATGTTGAAGCAATGCAGTGTCTTTTGCGCATCATAAGATAGTTACTAATGAACATTAATACAAAAGATCAGCATTGTTGCAAAAATGAATAGCCATTGACAAGCCAATGACTCGCAGTGTTATATGTACCATCCTAACATAGAAAATCTAATTATGTTCCGATTCGAAACCCTTATGGACCGATCTGTTCTAAAAAGCAAATGTCGTCTTGGGGACTGATTCAAGCAAATAACATAACCTCACACATTGTCTATTTCTTCTTGTTATTTTTTACATTTTCTTTTTTAACAAAAAAAGTATGCTTGCCTCTCAGTGGCTATTGATCCACAAGTTAATACATTTCAGACCACCTTCAATGTGGCAGCGACTGTGGTTGGCACCCAAGGTTAAAGGCCAAAAGTCAGCTGGTGTGTCATGTCTTTTCTATACGGATACGGGGAAAAAGAGTCAGAGCACAGCCAATGACACTTTAAAAAAGCTATGATGAAGTCAAGAGAAATGAAAATGGAAGCCACAACTGTCCAAAAAAGATTCCCTGACATTTTTGGTCAACAGTAACGAGTTTATGAACTCATACTAAACTGGAGCATGGTTGGTAAAAAGGCTGTCTTCTCGAGCACTTTGAAACATTGTGTTTAATTTGGGGGGGCCACAATCAACAAGGCTGGGGGAAGTAACCAAGACGTCCTCATGATGTGTAATGTAGTTTTCAAAGCAGACAGCTGCCTTGACATTTCCCCCTTTAATGTAGCCCCTTTTACATGGCTGTGGTGACCGTGTCGGGGTGAGGCCCCAGGTACCCAGGCGAGGGGGCCTGGTAGTGGTCTGCACCCTGGCCAGAGCAGCCTGTGGCTGGGGACACAGCCAGGCTGCGGAACAGCAGGTCCATGGATGGGAGCAGGGGCTTGAGCAGGCTGACCGGGCAGAATGCAGAGCCGCCGTGGGGGGTGAAGTTCACCTTGTTGGGGTCGGGGCAGGAGGAGAGGAGGAGCGAGGACTGGGCTAGGTGTGGAAAGCTGTGGGAGAGAAAGAGACGGTTGTTAGGAGCAGGATCACAAACTGTTCAAATATGTCAGTAGACCTGCTATCAGGGTTCATACAGATTATAACATATGGAATTTAATGACTTTTCCTTTTAACCAAATTTCCATGACCAACAATTGACGGCGTCTCTGAAGTACAGTGTAAAAAAGTATGCGTAATGCGGTATCGACACTGGGAGGATGCTCTCTGATCAAATATACCATCTGTCGTTGAGCAAGGCACTTAACCCCCCACAAAGTAGAATACCTGTTAGGCAACAGTACAAAACATGTGGTCAACCCTCACTCTGGAGAGCTACCTTGATGTAAAACAAATAATTAGCTCATTCAATATATCAAAGATGAAATGGCCATAGTAGGCTACAAATCTTTTTATTCAGCTGAAGCAAGCCCCGAAATGTTCTTCATGAAATGTACCTTTTCTAGTTTAGTCATATTTATCTTAGAAGTGTTTACTTTGCAGGCTGACTACCATCTATTGCAACGTCCCATACGTTAGATGCTCAAATCAACTGGAAGCATATACAAGTTTTGAACCAACATAATCCAAAAGAAAAGCTACATATTTTTTACCAAAATGAATGTTCACAATTCAAATTATTTTGATTCAGATGATTAGATTCAATGCAATTAAACCGAATAGAATGGTGAAGTGAGTTGTTTGTTTCATCGAAAATAATTGTTTAAATGAATCATATGAATCGTTCCAAAAAGTACATCAACTTTGTATGGCCTTATTCGTGAGAGTCGGTGATACGTTTTTTTAAGGACATGACAAACATTTAATACATGCTAATAGCTAAACACTTAACTAGAGGGTACAAGATATGTTTTGATTTGGCTACCTAGTTAGTATGTTTATCATATTTTATAGGCTATGCCTACCTGCTGCTGAAATGTTCGACTCGCTCTCTCTCCTTGAGCAACGGCCCACTCGTCTCACACACATACAGGTGATGCACGCAAATACAAACGAGCTAAAGTGTTATTCCGATCCTGTCAGATATGTTGATTATTATTTTATTGATAAAAAATTTAAATAAATCCAATAACAGAAATTATTTAATTAATTTCCATTTCTTTTTTGATTTGATTGTTTTCTAAAACTTTTCCATGACTGGGAAACACCATTTTAAAATTCCATTACTTTTTCGGGATTTTCAGGATCATATGAACCCTGGGATATTGACACACCCAGTCTCCAATAACTTTGAAACCACTCGGGGTCAGTGCAGACTCAATCTAAGGAGCCATATGTTACTGTTCATAAGCTTTTTGGAATAAACGCATGCAAGTCAGAATGTTTTGTATTTATCTATGTACCAAAGCATACATCTGTCCATACATACACGTTAGTGTGTATTTACATTTATGTGGGCATGTACGTTTCTGTGCACATCAAACAATTGTGCATGTGTGTGCGTGTATGAGTATTAGCGAGAACCTACCTGGTCTCCTCACACACGCGGATCTTCTCGCAGCCCTCGGGGGGCTCCCTCTGGAAGCAGAAGCTCTTGTTGGGCCGGGGCGAGGAGGAGAGCAGCAAGGGGGATGGCTCCCACCCACCCTGGGATGACAGGGGAGACAGGAGACACAGCTCTGCACCCTCCGCCACACCTGAAACGGGGTGTGAGAATAGGTCCAATATCTGTGTTTCTAAATTCCTATCACTGATGCCCAGTTCAGATACAGCACCCGAGACAGTTTTATGCAGTTTGCTTGATCTGAACGGTCTAGCGGGAGTTTCCAAGGTTCAACATGTGAAATCTTAGCTAAAGACTTGCGACTGGCCAATCAGAACAGTGCGCTGACATTCTGTGTTTAGCGAAGCAGCTAGATAGATAGCCAAGCAGACAGTTTGCTGATATCTCACAAAGTGTGCCCTGTTTCTGGTGCATGTATTTCATGCTCCAACAAGTGGAAACGTTGTATCAAAGTTGTATCACGTCATTGTAAAGAGGCACCATTACTGTGGAAACTGTCAACCATTTATAGCCAATTTAGCTTTTCCTGCCTGGTATTACTCAATTATATGTTGAGAAACCAAATGGGTCTTGTTCAGTAGGGAGATAACGTTTTGAAACAGATAAACCCGGGAGATACACCCTGAACCTGTCCAATAAGAACACAGTTTTCAATTATAAAACATTTTGCAGGTTTGTGTGCACCTTACTGAACAAGTTTGTGTGTACAGTACTGAACATAACACTGCACTGATGTTGTTACAGGGCTATATTAGGGAGAGACTGACCTGGATCCTGATTCACAGGTAGGTCTTCTAGAGAAGAGGGGGAGAAAGAGGAGCAGGGTGAGTGTGTGAGGGAGAGGGGCGTGGTGGAGGGGTCGCTCTGGGAGCCACTGCTGCAGCTCAGGGGTGGAAGTGGAGCCCTGTGGCCGTCAGGAACCTCCAGAATCTGAGAGAGACAAATGAATGAACAGGACAAGAGTGAATGAACAGGACAAGAGTGAATACCTCATTGTTTCTGATGGAATTCTTATTGTTCCACTTTTGTCACAATATCGCCAGGCCCGATACTTGTTTTCCTTTGGCAATATCGAAGAATTTGAACACTGCTACTCAGACACTGAAAACTGCACCATTTGGCCCATAGTTGGTGCTGTATAAAAAAAAATCAGAGTGTAAGGCTCAGCCCCGCTGCCCCATTTGACGTAAAAAAAAAAAAACTTGGTATAGCAGTATTTAGCATAAGGAAAAAAACTTTGCCTCAAGGACCCATGACGTTCGCCATATTGGATTTTCTGCCCTGTCGATGTTTTATAAAATCATTTTAAAAAAACTTATGAACTGCAAATCTGATTGACTTGAAACTCAGAATGTATATTCATCATGTCAGCCTCTACTAAGTTTGGGAAAAAGCTAAGCAATACGTCAGATGGAAGAGAAAATTACAACTTTATAAAATAATATTCCATTCTCAATCAAACCCTAATAACTCAACTTATCTTTGCTCTATCAACTTGAAACAGTGTCTTGAGGGCATTAGTAGGAATGTTTATGTCGAAGCAGGTGTTGATATCTCAATAAACATGGAAAAAGCTAATAATTCATTTGTGAACCTGTTGTGGAAAATTACATAATTAGTTATGCTATCCCGTGTTTAACTGCTTAAAGAATAGTCTCTTGTTATATGCTAGTGTTTTTCTAACCTGATACAAACTTGTCTTTGAGTGACTTAGTCATAAGACTGGGCGTATAGCTAAGATCCGTTTAGGTGCGACTGCAGTATGCAAGACATCCCGTGGGTTTACTATCGGCAGGAAGTCAGCTGTGTGGAACCTTGCAGGAAGGAGCACATTATAGTGTGAACTGTGACAAAACGCAGATATACGGTTGAACTCTCGTGCTATCAACTTTGGGCTATCAAACTGCACAAACAAAACGCCTTTTTTTGTTTTACACTATGTTCTGCCCCTGTTTCCACACATCTGCTAAACTGCCACGTAGACAAAATAGGTTGTACTTTTTCTATAAAAGCAGAGACCCGACTATGTTAAGCTTTTCAACTCTGAACCATTCTTGGTGATGGTTGATTGCTTCATTTTTGGAAATCTTACACAATTGTTGTTTGAAAGAATCTGCAGTCTCTTTTCCTATAGAATTTCTCTGACAACCCTCAAACTTTAATAATTTATGTTTATGCTAAAAAGATGTCTAGGGAACAGCCCTGACACCTTGTTACACATACAACAACAAAACGTAAGGAACACATTTGCCTCAAGGACCCATAAGGTCTGCCATCTTGGATATTTCCTAAAATCTTCTCATGAGCCGTACATCCGATGGACTCCAAACTCAGAATACGTTCATGTTAGTCTTTAGTAAATTCGAAAAAAAGCTATAGGATACAATATTAATGGTACCCAAACTATCTTGCACTGACCCAACGCCCACCCACAATACACAAATATACAGTACCAGTCAAAAGTTCGGACACCTACTCATTCAAGGGTTTTTCTTTATTTTTTTACTATTGTCTACATTGTAGAATAATGGTGAAGACATCAAAACTGTTAAATAACAGATATGGAATCAAGTGTTAAACAAATCAAAATATATTTTGTATATTTGAGATTCTTCAAATAGCCATCAATTGCCTTGACAGCTGCACACTCTTGGCATTATCTCAACCAGCTTCACCTGGAATGTTTCTCCAACAGTCTTGAAGGCATTCCCATATATGCTGAGGACTTGTTGGCTGCTTTTCCATCACTCTGCGGTCCGACTCATCCCAGACAATCTCAACTGGGATGAGGTCAAGTGATTGTGGAGGTCAGGTCATCTGATTTAGCACTCTACCACTCTCCTTCTTGGTCAAATAGCCCTTACACAGCCTGGAGGTGTGTTGTGTCATTGTCCTGTTGAAAAACAAATGATAGTCCCACTAAGCGTAGATGGGATGGCGTATCGCTGCAGAATGCTGTGGTAAGTGTAAATTGAATTCTAAATAAATCAGACAGCGTCACCAGCAAAGCACCCCCACACCATAACACCTCATCCTCCATGCTTTACGGTTGGAAATACACACGGAGATCATCCGTTCACCAACACCGCATCGCGAAGACATGGCGGATGGAACCAAAAATCTCAAATTTGGGCCCATTAGACCAAAGGACAGATTTCCACCAGTCTAATGTCTATTGCTTGTGTTTCTTGGCCCAAGCAAGTCTCGTCTTCTTGGTGTCCTTGAGTAGTGGTTTCTTTGCAGCAATTCGACCATGAAGGCCTGATTCACAGTCTCCTCTGAACAGTTGATGTTGAGATGTGTCTGTTACATGACCTCTGAAGAATTTATTTGGGCTGCAATTTCTGAGGCTGGTAATTCTAATGAACTTATCCTCTGTAGCAGAGGTAACTCTGGGTCTTCCTTTCCTGTGGCGGTCCTCATGAGCCAGTTTTTTGCGACTGCACTTGAAGAAACTTAAAGTTCTTGAAATGTTCTGTATTGACTGACGTTCATGTCTTAACTTCACTAGGGTATGGGGCAGCATTTGGAATTTTGGATGAAATGCATGCCCAAATTAAACTGCCTGCTTCTCGGGCCCAGAAGATATGATATGCATATAACTGGTAGATTTGGATAGAAAACACTCTAAAGTTTCCAAAACTGTTAAAATAGTGCCTGTGAGTATAACAGAACTGATTTGGCAGGCGAAAACCTGAGGAAAATCCATTCAGGAAGTACTTTTTCTTTGTTGGTTTTGTAGTTTTCTATTCTATGCCATTACAGTATCCATTGATTTAGGACTCAATTTGCAGTTCCTATGCCTTCCACTAGATGTCAACAGTCTTTAGAAATAGTTTCAGGCTTGTATTCTGAAAAATGAGGGAATAAGAGCATTCGGAATGACTGGACGCTAAAGTGTCGCTGAGCTTTTTCATGCGCGCGACAGAGAGATAGCAATTCTTGTTTACCTTTTAAATTGACAACGTTATTGTCCGGTTGAAATATTATTGATTATTTAGGCTAAAAACAACCTGAGGATTGAATATAAACATCGTTTGACATGTTTCTATGAACTTTACGGATACAATTAGATTTTTTTGTCTTCCTGTTTTGACTGCGTTTGAGCCTGTGGATTACTGAAGAAAACGCGAACAAAACTGAAATTTTTGTAAATAAAGAGACTTTATCGAACAAAATAAAGATTTATTGAGTAAATGAATGTCTGCTGAGTGCAACCATATGAAGACCAAAGGTAAAGGATTAATTTTATCTCTATTTCTGACTCTGACTCTGTTCTACTTGGCTGGTTACTGTTTGTAATGAATTGTCTAGTGAGCTATGTTCTCAAATAATCGTAAGGTATGCTTTCGCCGTAAAGCATTTTTTAAATCTGACACCGTGGTTGGATTCACAAGAAGTTCATCTTTAAACCTATGTAAAATATGTTTTGTTTTCTGAATTTGTATAATGAGTATTTCTGTATTTGAATTTGGCGCCAGCAGTTTCACTGGCTGTTGAAGAGGTGGGACGCTAACGTCCCACATACCCAAGAGAGGTTAAAGTAATGATGGACTGTCGTTTCTCTTTGCTTATTTGAGCTGTTCTTCCCATAATATGGACTTGGTCTTTTACCAAACAGGGCTATTTTCTGTATACCCCACCCACCTTGTCACAACACAACTGATTGGCTCAAACGCATTAAAGAGGAAAGAAATTCCACAAATTTACTTTTAAGAAGGCAGACCTGTTAATTGAAATGCATTCCAGGTGACTACCTCGAAGCTGGTTGAGAGAATGCCAAGAGTGTGCAAAGCTGTCATCAAGGCAAAGGGTGGCTATTTGAAGAACCTCAAATATTGATTGATTTGTTTAACACTTTTTTGGTTAATACAAGATTATCAAATATTTAAAAAAAAATCTCATGAACTCCAAACTCAGAATTTATGTTAATCATGTCTGTCTCTAGTACATTTGAGAAAAGCAATACATCCAAAGATTAGAAAATGGCATCTTGTTTAGAATTGTTACATTTACACAATGGATTATGTATACTGCTTCCTCTCAGCCTGCACATAAGCCAGCACCTCTTATTGCTACTTGCAGCTATATTTAAACATTCTGTTTAGGATTGAGATTTTCTGCAACCCTGTTAAAACAACTCTTGAACTGACAGATAGTGCCTTCAAAGCTCATCACTAAACTAAGCACCCTGGGACTAAATACCTCCCTCTGCAAATAGATCCTGGACTTCCTGGCTGGCTGCCCCCAGGTGGTAAGGTAGGTAACACATCTGCCACGCTGATCCTCAACACGGGGGCCCCTCAGGGGTGCGTGCTCAGTCCCCTCCTGTACTCCCTGTTCACCCATGACTGCATAGCCAGGCACAACTCTAACACCATCATTAAGTTTGCCGACGACACAAGTGGTAGGCCTGATCACCAAAAACCGGGGTTTGATCCCAGGCAGCCAACCGCGACCGGGAGAACCATGAGGCGTCGCACAAGCGTTGTCCGGGTTAGGGGAGGGTCTGGCCGGCCGGGATGTCACTCTAGCAACTCCTCGCGGCAGGCCAGGCACATGCACGCTGACTCGTGTCGCCAGTTGAACGTTGTTTCCTACGACACATTGGTGGGGCTGGCTTCTGAGTTAAGCGGGCAGGTATTAAGGAGTGCGGTTTAGCGGGTCATGTTTCGGAGAACGCATGACTCGATCTTCACAGTTACAGCAATGAGAAAAGATCGTAATTGGATCACAATTGGATATCACGAAATTGGGGAGAAAAAGGGGGTAAAACGTATATTTATTTTAAAACTAGGAACTAATTCAGGAAACCAGGTAAGGTAACGAGATGGATAATCGCAATATAAAGAATATATTTTCCCTTGAGGAGTATTGTAAGGCTGCATTGGAAATTAGCACAATCTAAACATGTAAATGTCTTACCCAGCACTGGTGGTGGGGCGGCTGGCACACGAACATGCCCTCCAGCTCCTGGTTGAGGCCCTCCACACTGCGGCGCAGACGAGGGGTCAGCTTGTACAGGGGGGTGGGTGGGATGGGCTGGGGGAGAAAAGAGAGAGAGAGAGGCATCAGCTGATTTAATACATTGAATTCATACTTCAAAGTTGACTGACAATCAGTGGAAGACTACAGTAAAACGAGACAACAGAACAATACAGTAGGACATAAAGTACACATTCATAATGTATGTGCAATGCATAGAGTAAACAAAACATTGGCATAGACAAACAAGCAAGCGTAGGGCATAGGTACACTAAATAGACACTTGCAACATGCAAGTATGGACACACACACACAGACAAGACACACACACCATGCAAACAGACAAAGCACATAAAAATGACATATCGCTCCAGTACACATCCTCCAAGTTATCAGTTAGTGACTAAACTTCGGAAATGTAAAGAAATTAAGAACCCAGGTTTAAATAAGCCTAGTAGTGGAAATCGTTCAAAGCTTTAGCTGTGCTTGAGTGAGTTAACCTAGAGCAATCGAACCATAGCAAAAGTACAAATCCAGCCTATCCGGCAATAGGCAGGCTCAAGCAAACACTCAAAGAATTTGAAAGATAGTATTTTGCTATTTGAACCCAGGTTTGATATATTTTACAATGCATTATAACTATCACTGTGCTTTATTTCTAGTCTTCATATGTTTTGATGAGAGTAGGTCTATTTCGGAAGTGTGTATTGGCCTATACTTCCTTCTCTCCTTGCACAATGACGATAATGCAGTGCATATGGGTTGAAGGCCTATAGAAGGGTCATGTTCATTGTGTATCTTCCCTTTCAAGACTATTCGACTCGTATCTAGATCCATGGGCTCCGATACAGAAAATCTAATGTTTTGTTTAAAATGAATCGATGCGGTTTGATTAGAGGAACAAATTGGTTCGGTGCATAACATTTGTTGCATAAAGACATACATTTTCAATTACAAATTAAAAATCTGCTGCTAATTGAGCTCATGAGTTGGGCCTCTGAGCTGGATCTGTCTGAGCTGACTTCACAGTGTGTGTAAATAATGTTATTGACTATGGTGTATGTAGTCACCTGAGCTAAGCCATGAAGGAGACTAGCGGGCATCTTCTACTCCACTATCAGATTTGGGGGGGGGGGGGGGGGGCAATGTATGCTTTTTTACTCCCCACTTAAAAAAAAATCTGAAATCACCATCACCCACTTAAAACTTTGTTATGACGTAGGCAATGAATACAGTGCTCACCTCCCTGACCAAGGCCCATCTCCCCCAATTGCTCAGTTTGGCCAGGCGGCCAGCTCTAGGAAGAGTTTTGGTGGTTCCAAACTTCTTCCATTTAAGAATGATGGAGGCCACTGTGTTCTTGGGGACCTCCAATGCTGTAGAAATGTTTTGGTACCTTTCCCCAGATCTGTGCCTCGACACAATCATGTCTCGGCGCTCTACTGACAATTCCTTCGACCTCATGGCTTGGTTTTTGCTCTGACATGCACTGTCAACTGTGGGACAGCTGTGTGCCTTTCCAAATCATGTCCACTCAATTGAATTTATCACAGGTAGACTCCAATAACGTTGTAGAAACAGCTCAAGGATGGCAAAGGGTGTGACGACTTACGTAAATAAAGGTTTGTTTTTTACCTTTAACAAACTTGCAAAAATATTGATAACGATCAAAACAAAGTTCATCCATTTTAGAATAAGTCTAACATAACAAAATGTGGAAAAAGTTAAGGGGTCTGAAAACTTTCCAAATGCACTATATATAGCACAATGTTGATTTTCACACCGTCTCAAAATGGAATGGTTTTGACTGTTTGGAAGTTTTTACAGAGTGAGCTTCACTTCTCCACCCACTTCGACCGGGCTCACACAAGTGATTGCTGTCCTCGTCATGAAATTATCAACTTTACCCTGTATATCTAAAAATGACCATATACAGATTTTTTTAAACAAAACTGCTGGTGAAACTTAATAGAAATAAAATCGAATGTAAGCCCCGATTAGCAGGTAGGCTATAGCCAGATGAGTTGTCTCCGGTACCTTGCTTGTATTTGGGTAAAACAACATTTTTAACAGCGCATTTGATAACTAACCTATCAAATTACATTGGTTGCATCTCAACTAATAAAGCCTAATATTGCTAAAGCCATTTGAATGCTGAACATGCCGCGCACCAAGCAGCACAGTTTGACTAGGCTACTGATACTGCCTGGGGTTGTTCGGCATGCAAAATGACTTGCAGATCAACATAGCAACGTGCATGCCCCGCCCACCTGAGGATCTGTCTACTATATCCATCCATTTCCTGTGTTTGATGGAATCAAATTCCACTCGTCACTTAAATCTCACTGATTGATTGCTTAAATTTTTCTCCTGCTACTCGTTCATGCTCTTGCTTGTGCCTGTCATTTTCCCCCATTAACATTACAGAGGAAATGTTTTTAATGACGTGTCAAAAAACAAAATGGGCTCAATGGAATACGTTCTCTTTTGTTGTATCTAAGAAACGCTCAAACTTAAATCTGGGATTTAACACACCTACGTCACAAGAAAGTGAAGACAACTTATTTTGATGGGTGTCCATTTTCTGTGCAATTGAAAAATAGTTATCATTTAGTACAGTTTAAATGTTTACAAATTAGATGCGCTGCAATGAAAGCCACTTCCGAAACTAAAACATTTGGATTATTGATATGTCTGATCTCGCAAACAATGTTGAGTATGTGTCGAGCGTGTTGATATTTAATCCGAGGGCATCCTGTTGACACCTCCGTTGAATTACGAAAGAGAACGTGACAACAGTAATTAGAGGCAGTCTAGACAACACAGGTGAATTCAGATAGGGTAGACAGAGCAAGTGTTGGGTGGTTGCAGCCCTGTTCCACCCCTTTATGTTAATGTATTTACATATGCAAATACACCAATATATTTATGCACGTCTATTTTAACATATACAATAAGAAAATGTATGCATTAGTGCATTTAGAAGAAAAAAAAAGCTATTTGACAAATGTAATACCTGAATTCCCACCAAATTCCCTAGTAGTAAAATATTTGATGTATTATAATTCAGTTAATATCTGATGGATCTTCATCCCTTGTCCAACTGTTGAATTAATTAGAATAGTTTTTTTGCTTTTTCCCCCACAAATGTCATTGCAGTTACATGCTTATTTTAACACTGAAGGAGAGGAAGCATCAGTTGTCACAAAATATTATGTATTTTAAGAACGTAGAAAGAAAGTAATATGAGCAAAACTAATTTGGGAACCGACAATTCGTAACATTTGAATGGGTTTTCTGACCGATGCGTGCTACATTTGGATTGGTTTGGGCTCCAGCAGACTGATGCACTCTTATCTTAAACATTTGAACCGGGAACCGATGAGTATCGTGCATCTTCAAACTAAAGAAAACAAGACTGAAAACAGGGCTATACTAGCTGGACTTGACCATTAAGAAATGCTCATTTTCATTTGTTGCAAAACGTTTAAAACATTTTGGGCTGTGTGCCCTAATGAACACAACCCACTTCTACAGGCTGGCATCGGAAACAGTATGTTCCACAGCTGGTGCAGAAAGCAGAAGTGGGTAGTGATATCGTCACTTTCCTGTTGCTTCACTAGTCGGCTATTTGATTCACTTCCTCTGATATGCTGCTTTGCTTATTGACTGTGTGGTCCACCACTCAGTTCTGTAAAATTGACTGTGGTCCACCGCTCCTGTTTCTGTAAAAATCTGATATGGGACTGGATAAATGTAACCACTATCAAATGCATAGACTGAGCTATGGATGCAAGGACTGACCATCCATGATATCAAAATGATTGTTTCTACCATGAGGCTAAATGTTTTTTCCATTTACTTTGTTTACAAACATTGGAGTAAAACAAGCTTATATTTTGGGTTCTGATGGGGTACACAACAGTTGAAGTAAGCTCACGAGGCATTTATAATTTATATTCTGGAAGAATCAATGGGTGCAGAGCATTAATTTATAAGTCCAAAAATGGATGTAGCAACTGCTGATTGCCTCAGAGAATATATGGCTTAAAAATAGTTTGCATAGATTGAGTGGCTAGACACAATGTGCACATTCCCAGTACCAGAATATGTTTACTTAATAAGTATAGGAAAAAAAGGTACATACATTTTGTTATTTTAACAATGAGTATACCAAAAATGAGGAACACCATCCTAAAATAAGTTTTACCCCCCACTTTTGCCCTCAGAACACCCTCAATTCATCGGGGCATGGACTCTACAAGGTGTTGAAAGCTTTCCTGAGGGATGCTGGCCCATGTGGACACCAATGCTTCCCACAGTTGTGTCAGGTTGGCTGGATGTCGTGCGGATGGTGGACCATTCTTGATACACACGAGAAACTCGTGTGAAAAACCCAGCAGCGTTGCAGTTCTTGACACAAACTGGTGCGTCTGGCACCTACTACCATACCCCCCCTTTCAAAGGCACTAAAAGCATTTGTGTTGCCCCTTCACCCTACCCATGTCTCAATTGTCTCACGGCTTAAAAATCCTTCTCTAATTCTGAAGACTGGGTCTAAACTGACATATAGAAGCTTACATAAGGAATTGTTTTAAGATAAATGATCCATGGTATGACTCATTTAATTTACAGTGCATTCAGAAAGTATTCAAACCGCTTGACTTTTTCCACATTTTTTTAAGTTACAGCCTTATTCGAAAATGTATTAAATCGTTCCCCCATATCAATCTACACACAATACCCCATAATGACAAAGCAAAACAGATTACATTTTTGCAAACGTATATATATATAAAAAAACTGAAATATCACACTTACATAAATAAGTATTCAGACCCTTTAAGCAGTACTTTGTTGAAGCACCTTTGGCAGCGATTACAGCCTTGAGTCTTCTTGGGTATGATACTACAAGCTTGGCACACCTGTATTTGGGGAGTTTCTCACATTCTTCTCTGCAGATCCTCAAGCTCTGTCAGGTTGGATGGGGAGCGTCGCTACACAGCTATTTTCAGGTATCTCCAGAGAGGTTCAATCAGGTTCAAGCCCGGGCTCTGGCTGGGCCACTGAAGGACATTCAGAGACTTGTCCAAAAGCTACTCCTGCATTGTCTTGGCTGTGTGCTTAGGGTCATTGTCCTGTTGGAAGATTAACCTTCTCCCCAGGTCCTGAGCAGGTTTTCATCAAGGATCTCTGTACTTTGCTCCATTCAACTTTCCCTTGATCCTGACATAGGGATGGTGCCAGGTTTTCTCCAGGCGTGACGCTTGACATTCAGGCCAAAGAGTTCAATCTTGGTTTCATCAGACCAGAGAATCTTGTTTCTCATGGTCTGAGTCCTTTGGGTGCCTTTTGGCAAACTCCAAGCAGGCTGTCATGTGCCTTTTACTGAGGAGTGGCTTCCGTCTGGCCACTCTACCATAAAGGCCTAATTGGTAGAGTGCTGCAGATATGGTTGTCCTTCTGGAAGGTTCTCCCATCTCCACAGAGGAACTCTGGAGCTCTGTCAGAGTGACCATTGGGGTCTTGGTCACCTCCTTGACCAAGGCCCATCCCCCCCAATTGCTCAGTTTGGCTGGGCGGCCAGATCTTGGAGTCTAAGTGGTTCCAAACTTCTGCCATTTAAGAATGGAGGCCACTGTGTTCTTGGGGACATTCAATGCTGCAGAAATTCTTTGGTACCGTTCCCCAGATCTGTTCATCGACAGAATCCTGTCTCTGAGCTCTACGGACAATTCCTTTGACCTCATGGCTTGGTTTTTTCCCTTGCTCTGACATGCACTGTGAACTGTGGAACCTTATATAGACAGGTGTGTGCCTTTCTAAAAGCAGGTCCAATCATTGAATTTACCACAGGTGGACTCAAATCAAGTTGTAGAAACATCAAGAATGATCAATGGAAACAGGATGCACTAGAGCTCAATTCTGAGTCTCATTGCATAGGATCTGAATTCTTATGCAAATAAGCTATGTTTTTCATTTTTAATGTATTTGCAAACATTTCAAAAAATGTGTTTTCACTTTGTCATTATAGGGCATTGTGTGTAGATTGCTGAGGATTTATTTATTTATTACATTTTAGAATAAGGCTGTAACGTAACAAAATGTGGAAAAAGTCAAGGGGTCTGAATACTTTCTGAAGGCACTGTACATATGAAGTGGGTAAAACAGCATGCAAACATTATTAAAGTGATCAGTGTACCATGACTATGTACATAGGAGCAGCAGCCTCTAAGGTGCATGGTAGAGTAACAGGGTGGTAGCCAGCTAGTGACAGTGACTAAAGTTCAGGGCAGGGTACTGGGAGGAGGCCGGTTAGTGATGACTGTTTAACAGTCTGATGGCCTTGAGATAGAAGCTGTTTGTCATGGAAAGAGCAGGTGTTATTAATGTTTTGTATACTCTGTGTTTGACTACAATAAGAGAAGTCGTACACTCGTCTAGAATACTAAGTTCATAATACATAATAAAATACATACATTTGGACCAATTATGAATGAAGTGAGCAGATGCAGGACAAAGATCACCAATGGTGGAGTGTGAGAGTCATACCTGTATGGTGCCTGGGGAGTAGCTGCCTTGAAGGTAGTTGTGGTGGCGGACCTTTTCGTTGCCCCCCGATGCCCCGGTTTTGGGGAAGTGCTGCTGCAGCAGGTGTTTCAGCTTGGCAATCTGTGACGGGCAGAGTAGTGTCAGTCAACCTCAAAACACAAAACAGTCTCTAAGGCTGCAAGAGCTGCATTCCCATGGATTATTTCAGAACGGTTGTCTTTGTTATGTAAGTGTTATCTATTGTTTTAAAATCCCATCTGTTGCACTATTCACAAACTCATCACTTATTCTGTTTCATGTTCAGTAGCCTACCTCTCCTCTCGTGTTGGGTGTGTGAGAAAATGCACCGAGGCTTGGTCTCAATTAAAATTGCCTGTAGGCTATATGCATGGGCAGACTAGCACACGCAGTTGTCTTTCCATGGAAATGAACTTCTTAAATATGTTAGGCTATAGTTTAGGCGCCGACATTGACTAGAAATAAATATTAATAATATATTTGAGTCTGCCTGCAAATTGTCCTGCTCCCATCAAAGTTATGCAAGATTATTTTGATTAGTTCTTTGTTTTGTAGGTTATTTGTTATCTATTGTATTAAAAGCAACTGTCGCAATATTCAAACTCAAAGCCTAATTCTTGCTGATTTACATTCAGTAGCCTACCCTTGTCTTTTGTTGGGCGGGCGAGATCAAGTTTTGGCAAGTCGGTTAGGACATCTACTTCGTGCATGACACAAGTAATTTTTCCAACAATTGTTTACAGACAGATTATTTCATTGTATCACAATTCCAGAAGTTGGGTCAGAAGTTAACATACACTAAGTTGACTGTGCCTTTAAACAGCTTGGAAAATTCCAGAAAATAATGTCATGGCTTTAGAAGCTTCTTTAGAAGCTTCCAATTGACATCCTTTGAGTCAATGGGAGGTGTACCTGTGGATGTATATCAAGGCCTACCTTCAAACTCAGTGCCTCTTTGCTTGACATCATGGGAAAATCAAAAGAAATCAGCCAAGGCCTCCCGGGTGGCGCAGTGGTCTAGGGCACTGCATCGCAGTGCTAGCTGCGCCACCAGAGTCTCTGGGTTCGCGCCCAGGCTCTGTCGAGCCGGCCGCAACCGGGAGGTCCGTGGGGCGACGCACAATTGGCCTAGCGTTGTCCGGGTTAGGGAGGGTTTAGCCGGTAGGGATATCCTTGTCTCATCGCGCTCCAGCGACTCCTGTGGCGGGCCGGGCGCAGTGCGCGCTAACTGAGGGGGCCGGGTGCACAGTGTTTCCTCCGGCACATTGGTGCGGCTGGCTTCCGGGTTGGAGGCGCGCTGTGTTAAGAAGCAGTGCGGCTTGGTTGGGTTGTGATTTCGACCTTCGTCTCTCCCGAACCCGTATGGGAGTTGTAGCGATGAGACAAGATAGTAATTACTAGCGATTGGATACCACGAAAATTGGGGAGAAAAGGGGATAAAAAAATGTAAGAAAAAAAAAAAGAAATCAGCCAAGACCGCAGAAAAAAATTGTAGACCTCCACAAGTCTGGTTCATCCTTGGGAGCAATTTCCAAACGCCTGAAGGTACTAGAGGTCGACCGATTATGATTTTAACGCGGATACAGATATACAGATTATTGGAGGACCAAAAAAAGCCGATACCGATTAAAATCGGCCTAATTTCTATTTATTTACTTATTTGTAATAATGACAATTACAACAATACTGAATGAACACTTTTATTTAAACTTAATATAATACATCAATCAAATCAATTTAGCCTCAAATAAATAATGAAACATGTTCAATTTGGTTTAAATAATGCAAAAACAAAATGTTGGCGAAGAAAGTAAAAGTGCAATATGTGCCATGTAAAAAAAGCTCATGTTTAAGTTCCTTGCTCAGAACATGAGAACATATGAAAGCTGGTGGTTCCTTTTAACACGAGTCTTCAATATTCCCAGGTAAGAAGTTTTAGGGTTGAGGTTGTTATAGGAATTATAGGACTATTTCTCTCTATACCATTTGTATTTCATATACCTTTGACTATTGGATGTTTTTATAGGCACTTAAGTATTGCCAGTGTAACAGTATAGCTTCCGTCCCTCTCCTCGCCCCTACCTGGGCTTGAACCAGGAACACAGACAACAGCCACCCTCGAAGCATCGTTACCCATCGCTCCACAAAAGCCGCGGCCCTTGCAGAGCAAGGGGAACAACTACTCCAAGTCTCAGAGCGAGTGACGTTTGAAACGCTATTAGCGCGCGCCCCGCTAACTAGCTAGCCATTTCACATCGGTTACACCAGCCTAATCTCGGGAGTTGATAGGCTTGAAGTCATAAACAGCTCAATGGTTGAAGCACAGCAAAGAGCTGCTGGCAAACGCACAACAGTGCTGTTTGAATGAATGCTTACGAGCCTGCTGCTGCCTACCATCGCTCAGTCAGACTGCTCTATCAAATATCACATCATAGACTTAATTATAATATAATAACACACAAAAATGACCCTTTGGTCATTAATATGGTCAAATCCGGAAACTATCATTTCGAAAACAAAACGTTTATTCTTTCAGTGAAATACGGAACCGTTCCGACACAATTTCCCTAGTTATAAGAAATTCATGTTAACAGGCAATATTAACTAAATATGCAGGTTTAAAAATATATACTTGTGTATTGATTTTAAAGAAAGGCATTGATGTTTATGGTTAGGTACACATTGGTGCAACGACAGTGCTTTTTTCGCGAATGCGCTTCATCACCTGTTTGGCAAAGTAGGCTGTGATTCGATGAGAAATTAACAGGCACCGCATCGATTACATTTTTAAAATGTATTTGGCTAAGGTGTATGTTAATTTCCATCTTCAACTGTATGTGTGGTCTCAATTAAATTGCCTGTATACTATGCTACAATGGTGGAGAAGTTGTCTAACTTCCATAATATGGTAGGCTACAGTTTAGACATGGACTGGAAATAAATATGACATGCATTTCACTCTGCTTGCAAATCATCCCGCTCCTAAAAGTTATGCAAAATGTGGCTCAAGTAAAGTGTTCACTCCCCTATATTTCACCTCAACTTTTTCAAACTACACTGAACAAAAAAGATCAAACGCAACAATTTCAAAGATTTTAGTGAGTGAATTAGGAAATCAGTCAATTGAAATGAATTCATTAGGCCCCAATCTATGGATTTCATTTCTCTGGTGTCATTATCAGAATGGGTCAGATCAGACTGGTTGGGGAATGGAATACAACCAGACTGGTCGTAACATGTAATGGAAAAGCCCTTTAGCTGTCAGGTTTTCATCCAATCTGATGTAAATACAATATAAATAATGAGGAAGGCATTTTTGTTAAGATAGAAATGTGCTTTTAGGAGTCATAAGATAGAAATGTGCTCTTAAGAGTCATAAGATATAACTTCTAATCATAGTCTTTGCACGTTAAGTAGCCACGCCCTGAGTGAGGTCAGAAGAGCGTGCCAGACGGACGGAGCCATCCCCTTTGGCCAGAGTGCTTAAAAGGACTGGCTAAGTATTACCATATCAGACCAGAAAGACGTGAGACCGTGGTCCACATGTTGAAATGGTTAACTCTCAACACGAGGTGAAGAAAATTAACTTACCAGACCAGGACACCGCTAGTCTGCAGCTGCGTGAGTAAAGTGGTTTGGAGCTTTGACTATCTACCCGAAGAAGAGGAGAAGAAAACTTCCCTCTCAGAAAATCATGGGTACGGCTAAGTAGCTGTTCTTAGGAAACAGCCCATTGGAGACCGCACAACTAAGGAGGACAATGTGACCTCTGGTGGACAATCAAAGCATTTACAAGTGGCCCACAAGAAAGGCTCACCAAACCAACATTCTTCCGAAAGGAGGGCTTGTTCAGACAGAGAAACAGCGAACTGCATTCAACACGTAAATACATTCATTACTTCTTATTCTGAACGGGTGGCGGTTCGTGTGCAAGGTATATGATTAATGAGAGGACAGTCCTACATTGTATCCACGATAAGACTCCCTTTTTCTCACTCTATTTTCCCCACCCCATCTATGTGTAACAAGCCGTCATACCTTGTCAGTCCACTAGGGACCTTTGTCCAATGTAAGTGTGTATGTGTATTCTGTGTAATTATTTAGTTAGTAAATAAATAATTAAACCAATTTGCGTAGTACTGAATGATGCTCAAGGTTGGGGTTCTTGCAGATCCAAGAAGGTTACGACTGTTCAGAATGAGACTGATATGAGGTAATGATTAATAAGTGACTGTAATCAATACATAACATATCCTCTAGAGCAGTGGTTTTAACCTTATTGGAGGTACTGAACCCCACCAGTTTCATATGCGCATTCACCGAACCCTTCTTAAAACCTCTTCTGGCTGCAGGGTGAATATTGAAAAAACTGGAAAATATGCGCACATTTTCAAACGGCCTCTTAAGAAATTTTTGATCTTACAATATGCATATATTTACTACTATTGGATAGAAAACAGTCTATAGTTTCTAAAAACGTTTGAATTATTTCTCTAAGTTGAACAGAACTATTTTTACAGCCCATTTCCTATCCAGAATTGAGATTTCCAAAATGCGATGTCTCTCTTTAAGACCTTGTCTATAAAAGGTCATGTCACTTAGGACCGTAGAAACACGTCACACGCCTTCATCTGGGTGTAATGCGGAAGTGAGAGAAAAAAGCAGTCGAATATCTCTTCCAGGGGCTGAACACAACATCTTCTAGTGAGACCTGCGCAGTTTAATTTTTTTTCTGGGCGCGAGGTAGAACCTGGACTCGGCTCCTGGAATACGCTCGTTAAAGGTGAATATGACCTCTGGCTACGATATTATTTGATACATGTCACAAAATCATCCTAAAGTATGTTTTTTCAATATACTTTAATTATATTATTGCAATTTATTCTTGACTTTAGACGTGATGCTTTGGAAGAATTTTTTGAAGAAAGAGAGATTAGCGCCGCACGGCCATTGTGCTTGCTAACCCAAGAGGGAAATAGTTCGTTCTGGAACCCAACTAAAGACTGTACTGGACAATGGACCCCTTTACAACATTCTGATGGAATATCAACAAAGATAAGGACCCAATTTGGGATGCTTTTTCATATATCTGTCGAACTGTGCTATGCTAGCGTTTGACTAGAATCAATGCTGCCGTATGCTAGCTAATGTTGTAAGCTAATATAACGATATATTGTGTTTTCGCTGTAAAACACTTCAAAAATCGGAAATATTGGCTCTATTCACACGATCTTTGTCTTTCATTAGCTATCCACCATATGTTTTTCTGAAATGTTTTATGAGGTGTAATTAGTAGTTGACGTTGGTGTCTGTATTTTCTCTGGCTACTCCCGTGCGATTTCAGACTGTAGCTATGATGTAGCTATGATGGGAGCAGTAATGTAAAACTGATTTATAGCTAAAATATGCACATTTTATGAACAAAACATAGATTTATTGTGTAACATGTTATAGGACTGTCATCTGAGGTAGTTTTTTCTAGGTTGTTTAGGTTGGTTCTAGGTTAGTTAGGTTGGCTTGTGCATGCTACTTGAATCATACTTGTGCTGCTGCTACATGTCTGTCCACTTTTTTATTTGGTGGTGAGCTAACATAAATATATGTGGGGTTTTCTCTGTAAAACATTGAAAAAAATCGGACATGTTGGCTGGATTGACAAGATGTTTATCTTTCAAATGCTGTATTGGACTTGTTAATGTGTGAAAGTTAAATATTTAAAAAAAATAGATTTTGAATTTCGCGCCCTGCAATAGAGCTGGATGTTGTCATAAGTGTACCGATATCGGGACAGCCCGCCTAACAGGTTAATTGGAAAAATAAAATATGATTTTTCTCAAATTCAAAACATAGGTATGTATTTTATACTGGTGCACAAAATGAACCGTGCATCAACATCAACACTGTGTGTTCAAAGAACAAAATCATCAAAACATGATTCTCACACAAAAACATAATAATGAATATTTACTGCAAATCAGTGTGACTTCTGCTGTTGCCTTTCAGAGACCAGTTCAGAAATGCGCGGCTTCACCTTGGCAAGTGCCACTATCATGTCATTTTCGCAACAAAGTCTGTTCCTTTTCTTTGTTTTTATGTCCAGCATGCTCGAAAAGGATTGCTCGCAAAGATATGTTGTAGCAAACGGTATGAAAATCTCCAGAGATTAGCAATAACAGGGTACGTTACCATTTGTTGACACCAAAACGTTGAAAGCGTTGTTGTTCTGAAGAGTTGCTCTCTAGAGTCTAGAGTTTAATTCAGGAGATGGCAATTCGTTAAACAACTTATAGCGTGGTGCCCCAAAGCCTAATGAGTCAATTGTTACATGATTAATAAAAAATACAAATCGGGTAACAATTAACCTGTCTAGCCCCGGGGTTCCGCTAGTGGAACTCCTCCCACATTCCACTGAAAAGGCAGAGCGTGAAATTCTAAAAATATTTTTGAGAAATATTTAACTTTCACACATTAAAAAGTCCAATACAGCAAATGAAAGATAAAGATCTTGTGAATCCAGTCAACATGTCTGATTTTTAAAATGTTTTACAGCGAAAACACCACGTATATTTATGTTAGCCCACCACCAAATTCAAAAAAGCACAGACATTTCTTTCACAGCACAGGTAGCATGCACAAAACCAACCTAACTAACCAAGAACCAACCAAACTAACCAAGAAACAACTTCATCAGATGACAGTCTTATAACATGTCACACAATAAATCTATGTTTTGTTCGAAAAATTTGCATATTTGAGCTATAAATCAGTTTTACATTGCAGCTACCATCACAAATAGCACCGAAGCAGCCAGAGTAATTATAGAGACCAACGTGGAATACCTAAATACTCATAAAACATTTCTGAAAAATGCATGATGTACAGCAAATGAAAAACAAGCATCTTGTGAATCCAGCCAATATTTCAGATTTTTTAAGTGTTTTACAGCGAAAACACAATATAGCATTATATTAGCTTACCACAATAGCCAGAAACACAAGCCATTTACCAGCAGCAAAAGTTAGCGATCGTAACCAACCAGCAAAAGATATATAATTGACTAACCTTGATAAGCTTCATCAGATGACAGTCCTATAACATCAGGTTATACATACACTTATGTTTTGTTCGAAAATTTGCATATTTAGAGCTGAAATCAGTGGTTATACATTGTGCTAACGTAGCATATTTTTCCCAGAATGCGCAAATATTTTTCTAAAACTCACCTATTCTGACCAAATAACTATTCATAAACATGACAAAAAAATACATGTTGTATAGGAAATGATAGATACACTAGTTCTTAATGCAATCGGCGTGTTAGAATTCTAAAAATAACTTCATTATGACATCCAGCTTACGTTATAGCGAGAGCGTGCCCAAACTCTGGGCGCTACCTAATAGTACACATGTTCGACAGATATATGAAATAGCATCATAAAATGGGTCCTACTTTTGATGATCTTCCATCAGAATGTTGTACAAGGGGTCCTTTGTTGGGAACAATCGTTGTTTGGTTTTAGAATGGCCTTTTTCCCTCGCGAATTAGCAAGCAAAACTAGCCAAGTGGCGCTAAGCTGTCCATCTTCACCAAACGCAAAGAACGCAACACGTCTAACGTCCCGAAAAAATTTCAATAATCTAATAAAACTATATTGAAAAAACGTACTTTACGATGATATCATCACATTTATCAAATAAAATCAAAGCCGGTGATATAAGACGTCTATAACGATTGCTTTTCAGAAGCCAATACTGGTGACCTTTATGCGCTTCCTGAACAAACGAATTCTGGGGTCATGTCATTCCAAGCTGTCTCTTTTGACCATAGAAAGAGATTGAGACCCCATTTCACCTCACAGCCTATTGACATCTAGTGGAAGGCGTATGAAGTGCATGTATAGTCACAAATCTCAAGCAAAATGATAGGGAGGACCTGGAACAGAGCCTCGATTTGAGATTTTTCACTTTCTGACAGGAAGTATGCTGCAAAATAAGTTCTGTTTTACTCACAGATATAATTCAAACGGTTTTAGAAACTTGAGTGTTTTCTATCCAATAGTAATAATAATATGCATATTGTACGAGCAAGAATAGAGTACGAGGCCGTTTAAATTGGGCACGATTTTCCCCCAAAGTGTAAATAGCGCCCTCTATCCAGGTTTTAAACATAGTTGATAAATAACAATCATCAGATTAATGAAAGTCACTACACAGGGAATACAGATATGCATCTGTTGGTCACAGATACCTTAACAAAAAGGTAGGGGCATGGGTCAGAACCTGGTGTGACCACCATTTGTCTCATGCAGCGTGACATCTCCTTCGCATAGAGTGGATCAGTCTGTTGATTGGGGCATGTGGAATGTTGTCCAACTCCTCTTCAATGGCTGTGCAAAGTTGCTGGATATTGGTGGGAACTGGAACACGCTGTCGTACACGTCGATCCAAACATGCTCAAATGGGTGACATGTCTGGTGAGTATGCAGGCAATAGAAGAACTAGGACATTTTCAGCTTCCAGGAATTGTGTACAGATCCTTGCGACATGGGGCCGTGTATTATGCTGAAATATGAGGTGATGGCGGAGAATGAATGGCGCGACAATGGGCATCAGGATCTCATCACGTTATTTCTGTGCATTCAAATTGGCATTGATAAAAAGCAATTGTGTTTGTTGTTCATAGCTTATGCCTGCCCAAACCATAACCCCACCATGGGGCACTCTTAAACTGCTTTCCCACATGACGCCATACACGGTGTCTACAGTTGAAACCAGGATTCATCTGTGAAGAGCACACTTCTCCAGCGTTCCATTGGCCATCAAAGGTGAGCATTTGCCCACTGAAGTCGGTTAAGATGCCAAACTGCAGTCAGATCAAGACCCTGGTGAGGACGAGCACGCAGATGAGCTTCCCAAGACTGTTTTTAACAGTTTGTGCAGATATTCTTCGGTTGTGCAAACGTAGTTTCATCAGCTGTCCGTGTGGCTCTTCTCAGACTATCCCGCAGGTGAAGAAGCCGGGTGTGAGGCCAGTTGGACTTACTAACAAATTCTCTAAAATGATTTGAGAGGCAGCTTATTGTAGACAAATGACCACTCAGTTCTGGCAACAGCTCTGGTGGACATTCCTGCAGTCAGCATGCCAATTGCACACTCCCTCAAAACTAGACATTTGTTGCATTGTGATGCAAGGTGAATCTGTGTAATGATCATGCTGTTTAACTTTTTAGGGATAGGGGGCAGCATTTTCACTTTGGATGAATAGCGTGCCCCGAGTGAACTGCCTCCTACTCTGTCCCAGATGCTAATATATGCATATTATTATTACTATTGGATATAAAACTCTGAAGTTTCTAAAACTGTTTGAATGATGTCTGTGAGTATAACAGAACTCATATGGCAGGCAAATACCTGAGAAAAAAATCCAAACAGGAAGTGAGAATTCTGAGGCTGGTCAATTTTCAACTCATCGCCTATTGAAATCCCTGTGGGATATGGATCTGTTTGCACTTCCTACACCTTCCACTAGATGTCAACAGTCTGTAGAACGTTGAATGAAGCTTATACTGTGATGTTGAGCCGGATGGGAGCTGTTTCAGTCAGTGGTCTGGCAGAGAGCCAAGTCCTGGTCACGCGCATTTCACATGGTAGCGACTTCGTTCCATTACTTCTACAGACACAAAGGAATTCTCCGGTTGGAACGTTATTGAATATTTAGGATAACAACATCCGAAAGATTGATTCTCTACTTAGTTTGACAAGTTTATTCGACCTGTAATATAACTTTTTTACGTTTTCATCCGATGTTATGCGGGACCTGCACGAGCGTTTGGATATGTTTACTAAACGCGCTAACAAAAGTAGCTACTTGGACATAAATAACAGACATTATCGAACAAAACAACAATTTATTGTGGAACTAGGATTCCTGGGAGTGCATTCTGATGAAGATCATCAACGGTAAGGGAATATTTATATTGTAATTACTGTCAGCCTGTTGTAATTAATGTTGACTCCAACATGGCGCATTAAAAAAAAGAAATTCTGAGCGCCGTCTTAGATTATTGCATGGTTTGCTTTTTCCATAAAGTTTTTTTGACATTTGACACAGCGGTTGCATTAAGAACAAGTGTATCTTTAATTCTATGTGAAACATGTATCTTTCATCAAAGTTTAAGATGAGTATTTCTGTTATTTGATGTGCCTCTCTGCAATTTCTCCGGATATTTTGGAGGCATTTCTGAACATGACGCCAATGTAAACTAAGGTTTGTGGATTTAAATATGCACATTATCGAACAAAACATACATGTATTGTGTAACATGATGTCCTATGAGTGTCATCTGATGAAGATCATAAAAGGTTATTGATTAATTTTATCTCTATTTCTACTTTTTCTGACTCCTATCTTTGGCTGGAAAAATGGCTGTGTATTTTTTTTTGACTTGGTGGTGATCTAACAATCATATGTTGTGCTTTCGCTGTAAAGCCTATTTGAAAGTGGACACGGTGGGTAGATTAACAAGATGTTTATCTTTCATTTGCTCTATTGGACTTGTTAATGTGTGAAAGTTACATATTTCTAAAAAATATTTTTGAATTTCCCGTGCTGCCTTTTCAGCGGAATTTTGTTGCGGGGTTCCGCTAGCGGAACGCGTGTACTAGACAGGTTAATCAGCTTTTTAATATGCCACACCCGTCAGTTGGATGGATTTTCTTTGCAAAGGAGAAATGCTCACTAACAGGGATGTAAACAAATTTGCGCACAACATTTGAGAGAATTAAGCTTTTTGTGCTTACGGAAAATGTATGGGATCTTTTACTTCAGCTCATGAAACATGGGACCAACACTGTACATGTTGCTTTTATTCAGTATACGTCAACCCTATTGGCTGATATAGCCCAATAATACAATGGGTCACGTGAGAATCTCGGATATATTAACCTATTTCTTAGTTATGATTTTCATACGCACATTTTCATGGAACAGTTTACTTTCAATAACGGTTTAGTTTCTCAAAATCATTGTTGTGATTAATCATAAAAATCTGAATTAATATGATAAAAATCTGAAAGTAAAAATTAAACTAATGTGAGAGCACCAACCTCTTGATACACCGTGATCCATCGGCAGCTAAAGAAATGTGCGCATGGAACTCAGAGATAAGCCTACTGCTGCATTGGCCCGTAGGCTATAAATTCCATTGTCAACTAAGTGAAATACATAAACCTAACGCTGACAAATTAAAAAAACTCTAGAAAATATTGATAAATTCAGGTTCTTTCATTCGCATTCATCTCTCTACTCCGCCCGTCTGCCTCCCTTTCTATCCATCTGTCTTGACTTGAGCATCACTACTGAAGTGCAACATTGTATCAAATTAATCCAGCCCTCTAGCGAAGTTGCAACATTGAATCAAATGGATCCAGCCTGAATGCCATTGCTATGGAACTTGCAACATTGTATTAACTAGCCTATTCCGGGGGCTCAGTTTCCCATGCCAGTGAGCTTGGGACAGACAGCTATTTTTGCACAAGGGAAACTTTTTTCAGGTATTTTATGACCTTTCCACTGGACATATGGGATCATCAGATCATGATATTTTGCTCTCACACTGAGGCTTGGTGATTATCGAAGCCGGGAGAGTATTGGAAAGACTTTTCAGATACTGCGAGGACCTATTCGCAATGGATGTTGAAAAACAAACTTTGTTGACTTAGTTTATTAAGTCATGGTGAGTTAAGCTATGGTGGACATGGTGAGTTAGGACAAATCAGACATTCCCAAATGAGCACTTTCCTACATTTGCGCGGAGCAGGCCAGGTACTTCTATGCGTGCTCAGGCGTGCGTGCTCCCTAAACATTATCAGAAAAACCACGCTCATTGCTCACATTCATTTTAGTCATTTAGCAGACACTTATTTGGAGTGACTTACAGAAGCAATTAGGGTTAAGGGCCTTGGTTAAGGGCACATCGATAGATTCTTCACCTAGTTGGCTCGGGATTCAAACCATTGCCCTTTCAGTTACTGGCCCAACACTCTTAACCGCTAGGCTACCTGCCGCCCCACACAGAGCAGTACAATTTTTATTTTTACAAAACTCAAAATTATGGTTATGAAATAAACCAAAACTTGTGTTTCTTGCAAAAAGTTTCCGCTACAAGCTTGACACAGCTGTATTTGGGGAGTTTCTCCCATTCTTCTCTGCAGAGCCTCTCAAGCTCTGTCCTGTTGGAAGGTGAACCTTTGCCCCAGTTTGAGGTCCTGAGCGCTCTGGAGCAGGTTTTCATCAAGGATCTCTCTGTACTTTGCTCCATTAATCTTTCCCTCAATCCTGGCTGGTCTCCCAGTCCCTGAAATAAATTCCCACAACATGATGCTGCCACCACCACCACCATGCTCCAACGTAGGGATGGTGCCAGGTTTCCTCCAGACGTGACGCTTGGCATTCAGCATTGAAGGTCCCAAAAGAGTTCAATCTTGGTTTCATCAGACTAGAGAATCTTGTTTCTCATGGTCTGAGTCCTTTAGGTGCCTTTTGGCAAACTCATAGCGGGCTGTCATGTGCCTTTTACTGAGGAGGGACTTCCATCTAGCCACTCTACAATAAAGGCCTGATTGGCGGAGTGCTGCAGAGATGGTTGTCCTTCTGGAAGGTTCTCCCATCTCCACAGAGAAACTCTGAAGCACTGTCTGAGAGACCATCGGGTTCTTGGTCACCTCCCTTACAAAGGCACTTCTCCCCCGGTGGCTCAGTTTGGCCGGGTGGCCAGCTCTAGGAAGAGTCTTGATGGTTCCAAACTTCTTCAATTGAAGAATGATGGTGGTCACTGTGTTCTTGGGGACCTTCAATGCTGCAGAAATGTGTGGTTACCCTTCCCCAGATCTGTGCCTCGACACAATCATGTCACGGAGCTCTACGGACAATTCCTTGACCTCATGGCTTGGTTTTTGTCCTGACATGCCCTGTCAACTGTGTGACCTTATATAGACAGGTGTGCGCCTTTCCAAATCATGTCCAATCAATTGAATTTACTACAGGTGGACTCCAATCAAGGATGGTTAGTGGAAACAGGATGCACCTGAGCTCAATTTCGAGTCTCATAGCAAAGGGTCTGAATACTTATGTAAATAAGGTCTGTTTTTATTTTATAAATTTGCTAATATTTCTAAAAACCTATTTTTGCTTTGAATTATGGGGTATTGTGTGTAGATTGATGAGGAAAATGTTTTAAACCATTTTACAATAAGGCTGTAACGTAAAAATGTTTCAAAAAAGGGAAAGGATCTGAATACTTTCCTAATGCACTGTAGCCAATGAATATAAAACACAACTTTGGATTTCACCCCGGTTATCGCAAATCAACTGATTCTGAACACTTGGAAGTTTTTACAGAGTGATATTGCCAGCTCCTCTCGCTTTGGCCACGCAGAGCACCTCTCAAACGGGATTGCTGTCTATAAAATTTTGAAACTTTAACCTGTATATCTAAAAATGACCATATACACTGATTGTTTGAAGCAAAACTACCAAAACTATTGCTGATGGAGAACCTGAACAATCAAATAAAATGTATTGTAAGCCCTGTTAAGCAGGTATAACCAGATGAGAGTTGTCTCTCCAAGTAGCTACTTTAATACTGGCGAAACACAATTTCAACAGCACATCGATAACAATAACCTAGCAAATTACATAGGTTGTCACAACTAATAAAGCCTAATATCACATAAGCCATTTGGGCATTTATTGCCTGGGGTTGTGGGGCATGCAAAATGACTTGTAGATCAATGACTGTCAACACAGTTACATGCAGTTTGACACATCAGTTGTCACAAAAGATTAGGTATTTTCAGAAGGTAGAAAGAATGTAATAGGAGCCAAAGAAAAATACGAACCGCCGATTTGTAACATTTGAATCCATTTTCTGACCAATGCATGCTACATTTGGAACAGTTTGGGGTCCACGGACCCATACACTTGTATCTTAAACATTTAAAATCGGGGACTAAAGCGCATCGGTCAATTGTTACATCCTTAATTAATATATTTTGTATTATTATTCAAATATAAATTACCAAAGTTTCCATAATTTCCTTAATTACCAAAATGTCCAAACAATGTGCTAACTTTGGTAAATTACCGGGAGTTTTGCAACACTATATATATCGTTTTGAGACCCAGAAGCTTTCAACTCCTGTTCTCACACAACACTTGTGATTTCAACACTTGTGACTTCATGCGATGTGAGTGGGTGTCAGTGCAGTACATGCCTCCTGTAGGTGCTCAGCACTGCCCCACGATGCAGAGCGTTTGTGCCCTTCGCTGCCTTTCCTGTTCGAAGCCTCGTCTGACCACGAGTCAGGCGTCTGGAGGAGGAAGAGCACAGTGTCATGATTATCATCTTCCTAAGTCACACGTTATTCCATGTTATGAGGGGTTCAGCACATGGAATCAAAAACATTTTATCCATGCCTAATGCAAGTTAAAAACACATAACTGCATTTGTGTTTTTTTTTAAATGTTTAGGGCATTGAATAATGTCTAAAAACGTGCAACATTGATCTTTTGACTAGGACAAAGGAGGGGACATGTAAGACACATTGTGTCATGTCCATCATCTATTACCAGATGTGCTTTATGCTTAAGTGACATTACACCATGCATACGGTGTTGAAAACACAAATCTTTGCACAGAGAGCAGAGCAGAGCATAAGGGCTTGAGGTAAGAGACTCACACCGTACCCCTACACACACCCATTCTGCTTGCTGCCTCTCAAGCCTCAGAGAGATGGAGAAAGAGGGAGAGGATGTGGGCTAGTGGCGAGTCCCTGCAGAGCGCAAGCACACAGATAGGATAGGTGCAGCCTGCTGCGCGACAAAAAAAGGCCCTGTCAGCTGACTCCAGACATGTTCACACGACTGTGGTTCTCACTCCTTCAGAGAGCAGAACCCCCACTTAACACAAATTTTTCTGTCTCTCAGTACTTGCCTTTTCGCTCACTCTCAATCCTCTGCTACAAGCCCAGCCCTAAATGCAACCTCTCCAAAGCCTAGACAAATACTTTTACAGGTAATTTACGGTCACTTGTGCTGGCTATTATTAACCTCAAAACATGACTCGAATGATGTAGGCATAGCATATTGTAGATAATTTTGTCTGTTTTTATTCTACATACATATAACTTAATTATCCTAACAAAGCCTACCTAGCAGAACATCTATAACTACAATCCCTTGGCTTAAATTAAAAACTTTGTGACTTTCCCCATTCAGATACATAAAATGGAGGAAATATAACAAACGGATATTGTCAGAGGATTCAATGGGAGGTAGTCACCTGGGTTGATTGGTTCTTCCTGCAGAGGCCTGCCTGACCCTCGGGCTCTTTGGGCCAGTGGCCCTGCAGGTAGGGGCCCACAATGGCATCCAGAGAGAGTGTCCGCCGCATCCCAGGGGTCACCTGTCGCGCTTTGGTCTTCTTCTCTGATAACAATGAAAGGAGGGGAATTTTAAGATGCATAGTTGGGAAAACGTGTATAATGTCAAGTCTACATCAATCATGTCTTTCATTTTGCAGCTGCTGAAATAAGATTTTACCTAGGCTAACATGCACTGTTGGTAGTGTCCGATAATACTGTAACATTACAGCAACTGCCCAGTGTGTCCAGATTTCTATTAAATATGACATATAATTATACTGAACAAAAATATAAAAATGCAACATGCAACAATTTCAGAGATTTTACTGAGGAAAAGTTCATATAAGGAAATCAGTCAATTGAAATAAATGAATAGGGCCCAAATCTATGGATTTCACGACTAGGCAGGTGTGTAGCCATTGGTGGGCCTTGGAGGGTATAGGCCCACCCACTTAGCAGCCAGTGCCAAACCACTGGGGAGCTGGGCCCAGCGAATCAGAATGTATTTTTCCCCACAAAAGGGCATTATAACTGACAGAAACACTCCTCAATGCCAATTGCAAGAACAGTTTGGCGGGAGCTTCATGAAATGGGTTTCCATTGCCGAGCAGACGCACACAAGCCTAAGATCACCATGCGCAATGCCAAACGTCAGCTAGAGTGGTGTAAAGCTCGCCGCCATTGGACTCTGGAGCAGTGGAAACACGTTCTCTGGAGTGAAATCACACTTCACCAGCTGGCAGGCCGATGGACAAATCTGGATTTGGCGGATGCCAGAAAAATGCTTCCTACCGAAATGCATAGTGCGAAGTGTAAAGTTTGGTGGAGGAGGAACAATGGTCTGAGGCTGTTTTTCAGGCTAGGCCCCTTCGTTCCAGAGAAGGGAAATTCTAATGCTAAAGCACACAACAACATTCTAGACGATTCAGTGCTTCCAACTTTGTGGCAACAGTTTGGGGAAGGCCCTTCCCTGTTTCAGCATGACAATGCGCCATTGCACAAAGCGAGGTCCATAAAAAAATGGTTTGTCGAGATCGGTGTGGAAGAACTTGACTGGCATGCACAGAGCTCTGACCTCAACCCCATCGAACACCTTTGGGATGAATTGGAACGCCGACTGCGAGCCAGGCCTAATCGTCCAACTTCACTAATGCTCGTGGCGGAATGGAAGCAAGTCCCCGCAGCAATGATCCAACATCTAGTATTACTAATTCATTATAAATTATTAATGCCCATGATTTTGGAATAAGATGTTCGACAAACAGGTGTCCACATACTTTTAGTCATGTAGCGTGAGTGAAACAGTTTTCCTTCCAAAACATTGTCTTTATTAGGGATGTTTAAAAGCTGCTTTTCAATGTGGGAGAGGATGGGCATACCCCAACAACAGAATGATGTGGGTGTATACTGGTCATTAAAAATATTCATGCATGACCGCTGATTGGCCAGCTCATCCTCCTCAGGGAGATCATCATGTTCTATGAGGAAATAGCAAGCAATTTCGAAACTGTCTATTTGAAATACGACTTTAAGGTGGAGTTTTTGTTGTTTTTTCTCTAATTTATCTTTCAGGAGCATGCCGTCTATTTAAAATCAGGCAATGCCCACATTATTCGGACACATTTTAGAATGTAAAAATAATGTGAATGTCAATGCATAATGCCATTGGGTAGGCCTATAAAGAATATATATATTTAATATTTATTTAACTAGGCATGTCAGTTAAGAACAAATTCTTATTTACAATGACGGCCTACCCCGACCAAACCCTACGGGACTTCCAATCACGGCCAGTTGTGATATAGCCTGGAATCAAACCAGGGTCTGTAGTGACACTTCTATAGATGCAGTGCCTTAGACCTCTGAGCCACTCGGGAGCCCATATATATATATATTCTTAAAAGCGGTAATGCATACCATTTTGCATACATTTTCAGTGGATTTTTTTCCCTATAGGCTAAAACAATTAGATATAAAATGTACAATTAAAATGAAGTGCTTGAAAAAGTATTTGAAATTCCTTGAAATTTGACTTGTCAATATTTATAAGCTCTGTATAAATAAAATCACCTGCTATTACATTTACATTACATTTAAGTCTTATCCAGAGCGACTTACAAATTGGAAAGTTCATACATATTCATCCTGGTCCCCCCGTGGGGAATGAACCCACAACCCTGGCGTTGCAAGCGCCATGCTCTACCAACTGAGCCACACGGGACCGTGTGCACACATCATTCACTTTCCAGTCAGATTTGACCGGGACAGTAATTAAATATTTTGGGGCCAGTATCATTCAATTGCATGTGCAGTGAGCATAGGACCTATATGTCCACTACTTTGCGTAGCCATTAACGATGCTATTGATAGCATAACCATTTTCGGGTAGATGGAAAGGAACATAAAAATGTAACTACAAAGTGCGCTACAGAAACACTGCTTGTCAAACAACTGTCTGACTGGTGTGCACCTGAATTAAACGGTAACACACACAACAAAAAATAAGACATTTCTCAGATTTTCCCCAGACCTCATAAATGGTCACCCGATGTGGTTTGACGTACTGTGGTTGACATTGAAAAACAACTAAATTGTTTTTGAAATTCTGCTCTCTAGAGGATTTCGACATCTGCAATGAATACATTTTGCACTTTATTTGAGCAGTCTCTTTTCTTTGCTGTTACAGTAAATCTATCCAAATCAATGTAGCTCACAGATCACTGCACCTGTACATAGCCCATCTGTAAACAGCCCATCTATCTACCTACCTCATACTGTATTTATTTATCTTGCTCATTTGCACCCCAGTTTCGCTACTTGCACATTCATCTTCTGCACATCTACCATTCCAGTGTTTAATTTCTATATTGTAATTACTTCGCCACCATGGCCTATTTACTGCCTTAACTCCCTATCTTACCTCATTTGCACTCACTGTATATAGACTTTTTGTTATACTGTATTATTGACTATGTTCTGTTTATTCCATGTGTAACTCTGTGTTGTTGTATGTGTCGAATTGCTATGCTTTATCTTGGCCAGGTCGCAGTTGCAAATAAGAACTTGTTTTCAACTAGCCTACCTGGTTAAATAAATAAAGGTGAAATAAAAAAATATATAAATAAAAATGTAAGAACAAGGGCATGGTAATTTAAAAGATGAATAGTCATTATTAGCCTGGTTCTGTACGGAATGCAGGCACATTATAGGACTCAAACTAGATCAATTATCTTTTTTTTTTGTTAAAACAAGTGTGTGGACCAAATCATGTGCTGGTGCCACCAGTGGAAAAAGTGTTGAACCCCATTACACCTCTTTTAGTTGTATTTGGTGATGGGGAGACTGATACTTCATGAAGCCCAGAAAGGTGTTCAACCTGTTTTAACTAGTAACTGTTGTCGGAAGGTTCCAACAGTACAGCTGTATTACTACCACTGCTATATGACAGTTTCAAATGAAGTCATACAATCTAAGTTATGTAGCGTAGAGTAATATTACAGTAATTGCTGTATATTACAGCCATTTTGTCTGTTTTTGTTCAAGTGACCTTATTCAGCATTGGATGGTTGAAGGGGTGTAACATTGTTTCAACCATTTCCTTTGTCAGGCAATTTTTACATTGTTCTGTTGTACAATTTACTGGTTGTTATCAAATGAAAGCATAACTTTTGAAAGCAGTTACCATAAATTAACAATTAACAGTATAATTGCAAGACCTTATTTTCTCATCCACGCTCATTTCTACCACTGTTTGTTTGAGTTTATGTTGAATGAGATACTCAATGAAAATCAAAACATGTAGTTAACCTTAGCTAGCTACATCTGTACTGTCTGTGTTTACCATACCTGACTTGCCATTTTTCAAGCTGGTCTGTGCTTTGCTGTGCAGCTGGAATGGAACTGTTGCTTTCAAGGGCTGTGGACCAGAAGAGTCTCCCCGGATCTGGCTGACTCCGCTTCGGCAAGACATCTTCCCAAGACGGCTGCAACTCAAGGTTTAGTTAGCTCGTTGAATTTCTGGTAAATGCTAGAATACCCAACTTTTAGAACTTGACTAGGGAGGTCTCACTCAAGCTAAAACAGCGGCTACCTGTTCCCTCTGAGATCTTAGCTACTTCACGATGATAACTATTCAAGTCAGTACATGTTTTTAATGGGTAGCTAGCTAAATAGTGTTCAAATTGGGCTATGCCTAAGAAATAGTTAAATGGATCTTCTTTGCTCTCTCGCTCGTGCGAGTTAGCTAGCTAGCCAGCCAGCAGAGTTCCTTTGTGACGATATTGAGCAATTTCAGCACTTTTGTCAAAGAAGGAAGCAGTCCAACCTCAGTAAGTTAATAAACTACATATCATTAGTCTTCTTAGTAAACGATATATCATCATAATTATTCGCAGTGGAACTTATTTTTATCACCAACTAAGTTGAGGTGGTCACGGTGGAGTTTCTTGCGTTGTTGATTCACGCCAACTCAAACAACTTTCACGCTCGTGTAGATGTAATTATGCGGGGTGGGTCCAGTTTTGAATCTGAGATTTGGTTGGTTAGTGAAATGTATTACCATAAGTCCATTGAGCAACTCACTACCAATCTATCACTGTGACAGAAAAAACATGTCACTGCCCAATTAATTTATCATATTGATTTCAACGTTCTCTTGTTTTTGTTTCAATACTGGTATAATCAAACTGGACACTGATTCAAAATCGTATCACATAGCCTAGGGCTATTCAAGCATATAAAATGTTGCATTTCAATAGTGTTGTTTAAAATGACTTTTAACCTGAAATCCTGAAATAATATTTGTTGTGCACAATGGGCAGTCTTCATATGACATTCATCTATATATCCATTATTAATTAATTAATTCAATGCATAAGCATATCTTCATTCATTCTAATAACGGGCTCACTCTTATGCAATCAGTGTGTTAGTGTGTTTGTGTGTGTGTCTGAGGGTGGACAACGAGGTGTATCTCCGCAGAGGGGCGATTGTGGAACATGGGTGGTGTGTGTCAGTGTGCGTTGTGATAGATAACTGTCCCTGAGCTGTGAGAGAGGGAGTGCCAATGCTGTGACCGGAGAGGGGATAGAGATAACACTCAAACCAGAAGTAGTAGCCTTTAACCACAAATTCTAGATCAGCTTTAACCAACCTATATTAAAAGGTTACCCACTGGTAGGTACAAAGCAAAACTGACCCTAGATCAGAAATTCAAGTGAAACTTCAACCTACACCAGAGATAACAGACCATTGCATCGGCCTCCCTGAAATGGGAGGGAGTGAATGAGCAGCATTATCACAAAGGGTCACTCTCACCACCTCATGTCCACGCACACAGTGTACATACTGTATGTCTTGTGTTGCTGCCCTCACAAGTCAAAAAGGGTAATGACAGAAAATCACTTACCCTTCGCAAACCTTCCATGACCTATAGCATAGCCCACATGGGGTCATACCATAGATGTGTGTGCGAGTGCGTGTGTGTGTATACATCATTGGGTTATACCTAGGGAACTAATAGGAAAGTATGTCAACCAGGAATGTGTCCTCACTCCTCCACATCATCTATTACCATCTTCCATGAGAGACCTACAGCAGTTGTTTGCTGTAGTCAAACAGACATAGAGGTCTGTTTGACTGTGCTAATTAATGAATGACTCTATCCTCTGACCCCAGTCTTTGTTCGGCTGGTTCCTTTTTTTAAAGGGGAGGGGTGTTGGTTTACTAAAAGTTAGAATACAAAAGGAGGAAGACTACAAAAGGGGAAGATCTGGTGGGTTTGGTGAAGTACAAAACAGTGTTGGTTCTCTTCGATCTTATGGGTTTCATTTTGAATTTAATGGCGGAAACATAACAGAGCATTGTCGCATCATCGCATTTTGTACTTCCATTCAGGTCAAATACGAAAATGCACTGAAAACAATGCAAGATAACTTTTAAATCAGGCTCGTAGAAACTGGCACGTCTTTCAGAACTAGAACCCATTGTCATGCTCTGACCTTAGATATCTAAGTTTTCTTTATATTTTGGTTAGGTCAGGGTGTGACGAGGGTGGGTATGCTAGTTTTTGTATTGTCTAGGGTTTTTGTAGTTCTAGGGGTTTTGTAGGTCTAGGTAATTTGTATGTCTATGGTGGCCTGATATGGTTCCCAATCAGAGGCAGCTGTTTATCGTTGTCTCTGATTGGGGACCATATTTAGGTAGCCCTTTCCCTTTTGTGTTCGTGGGTTCTTGCTCTATGTTTAGTTGCCTGTCTGCACTATTCATATTAGCTTCACGTTTTGTTGTTTGTTCAGTGTTCATTCTTTTAATAAATATAGAATGTATGCATACCACGCTGCACCTTGGTCCGATCTTTATGACGAACGTGACACCCATATATGAACCTACATGACACAAAGACACATATCATTCAACAAGAAGAATATATACGAGTCGTGCACTACAGTAGAGATAACATTATATTGTGACATAGCAAATGCAGTAAGTCAACATATAGTACCTTCAAAAGGTACTCATACCCCTTGACTTATTCCACATCTTGCTGTGTTACAGCCTGAATTCAAAATGTATTAAATATGTTTTTCTCACCCAACTACACACAACCCATAATGACATAGTGAAAACATGTTTTACATTTTTTCCCAATGTATAAAAAAAATATTTAAAAAATATGACATTTATATAAATAAGTATTCACTCCTGAGTCAAAACATGTTAAAATCACCTTTGGCAGCAATTACAGCTGTGAGTCTTTCTGGGTAAGTCTCTAACATGCTGACCACACCGGGAGCGTTGCACAATAAATGTACATATACCTATTATTCAATCGTTGCACTGAGGCACACACTCCAGTCTAGTTGGTTGGTGGTGATGCACCTTAAAGTTGGTTGCTAACCACCATATAAAGTCCAAAGAAGAAGCCTGAAAGAGGAGAGATTACTAGAAACTGTCAATTAATTGTGGATTAATTGTCAGCATAGAGGACCTTGTGCATTTCAGGTAAAATAACAACCTAATGTTTATATCCCAGGACAAATTAGCTAGCAACAGCAAGCTAGCTAGATAAATTGCTCTAAATGTATAATGCTTTTTTACCTGTCCCCAAATTAATATAGATGGTTCAGACGTTGATACTTCAACCTGAGTGTCCTGATTACGGCTGGTGTGGGGGGACAAAATCAACATGTGTGCGATGTCACCTGTGCCGTCTGGTCAGCATGTAAGAGCTATGCACACCTGGATTTTACAATATTTTAACATTATTCTTTTTTAAATTCTGCAAGCTCTGTCAACTTGTTTGTTGATCATTGCTAGAAAGCCATTTTCAAGTCTTGACAGATTTTCAAGCCTATTTAAGTCAAAACTGTAACTAGGCCACTCAGGAACATTCAATGTTATCTTGTTCAGAAACTCCAGTGCATATTTGGCCTTGTGTTTTAGGTTATTGTCCTGCTCAAAGGTGAATTTGTCTCCAAGTGTCTGTTGGAAAGCAGACTGCACCAGGTTATCTTGTAGGATTTGCCTGTGCTTAGCTCTATTCTGTTTATTTTTATCCCCAAAAAACTCCTTAATCCTTGCCAATGACAAGCATAACCATAGCATAATGCAGCCACCATCATGCTTGAAAATATGAAAAGTGGTACTCGGTGATGTGTTGTATTTGCCCCAAACATAACACTTTGTATTCAGGACATGAAGTTAATTTCCTTTCCAAATGTTTTTGCAGTTTTACTTTAGTGCATTATTGCAAACAGGATGCATGTTTTGGAATATTTGTATTCTGTACAGTCTTCCAATGTCTTTTCACTCTGTAATTGAGGTTAGCATTGTGGAGTAACTACAATGTTATTTATCCATCCTCAGTTTTCTCCTATCACAGCCATTAAACTCTGTAACTGTTTTAAAGTTACCATTGGCCTCATGGTGAAATCCCTGAGGGGTTTCCTTCCTCTCCAGCAACTGAGTTAGGAAGGACACCTGCATCTTTGTAGTGACTGTGTGTATTGGTACACCATCAAAAGTGAAATTATTAACTTCACCATGCTCAAAGGGATATTCAATGTCTGCTTTTTTTTTTACCCATCTACCAATATGTACCTTTATTTGGGAGGCATTGGAAAACCTCCCTGGTCTTTGGTTGAATCTGTGTTTGAAATTCACTGCTCGACTGAGGGACTTTACAGATAATTGATAAATGTGGGGTACAAAGATGAGGTAGCCATTCAAAATGTGTTAAAGACTATTATTTCACACAGAGTGAATCCATGCAACTTACTATGTGACTTCTTAATTAACTTATTGTGGCTGCAGGGGTAGTATTGAGTAGCTTGGATGAAAGGTGCACAGAGGTACCCAGAGTAAACGGCCTGCTCCTCAGTCATAGTTGCTAATATATGCATATTATTATTAGTATTGGATAGAAAACACTCTGAAGTTTCTAAAACTGTTTGAATTATGTCTGTGAGTATAACAGAACTCATATGGCAGGCAAAAACCTGAGACAAAATCCAAACTGGAAGTGGAAATTATTAGGCTGGTCAAGATCCCATTGAAATTACAGCGAGATATGAATTAGTTTTCACTTCCTACGGCTGTCACTAGATGTCAACCGTCTGTAGAACTTTGTCTGATGCCTCTACTGTGAAGGGGGCCGAATGAGAGAGGAATTAGTCAAGTCTGCCATGACCTGACCATGCTTTCACCATGCGCGTTCACATAAGAGGGGGCTCTGTTCCATTGCTCATCTGAAGTCAATGTAATTCTTCGGTGGGAACGTTATTCAATGTTGTTTTTATTTATGTTAACAACATTCTAAAGATTGATTCAGTACATCATTTGACATGTTTCTACTGACTGTTACTGAACTTTTTGACATCTCGTCAGCTTTTAGGGAGCGCGCTTCGTGACTTTGGAATTGTTTACCAAACGCGCTAACAAAAGTAGCTAAATGGACATTAATGACGGACATTATCGAACAAATCAAGCATTTATTGTGGACCTGGGATTCCTGGGAGTGCATTCTGATGAAGATCATCAAAGGTAAGGAAACATTTATCATGTAATTTCTGGTTTCTGTTGACTCCAACATGGCGGCTAATTTGACTATTGTTCTGAGCACCGTCTCAGATGATTGCATGGTTTGCTTTTTCCGTAAAGTTTTTTTGAAATCTGACACAGCGGTTGCATTAAGGAGAGGTATATTTATAATTCCATGTGTATAACTTGTATTATCATCTACATTTATGATGAGTATTTCTGTTGAAACGATGTGGCTATGCAAAATCACTGGATGTTTTTGGAACTAGTGAATGTAACGCGCCAATGTAAACTCAGATTTTTTTATATAAATATGAACTTTATCAAACAAAACATACATGTATTGTGTAACATGACGTCCTATGAGTGTCATCTGATGAAGATCATCAAAGGTTAGTGATTAATTTTATCTCTTTGTGCTTTTTGTGACTCCTATCTTTGGCTGGAAAAATGGCTGTGCTTATTGTGGTTTGGTGTGACCTAACATAATCGTTTGTGGTGCTTTCGCTGAATAGCATATTTGAAAACGGACACTTTGGTGGGATTAACAACAAGATTACCTTTAAAATGGTATAAGACACATGTATGTCTGAGGAATTTTAATTTTGAGATTTCTGTTTTTTGAATTTGGCGCACTGCACTTTCACTGGCTGTTGTCATATCAATCCCATTACCGGGATTGCAGCCCTAAGAAGTTTTTAAGCAAACTGTGGAAAAAGTCAAGAGGTGTGAATACTTTCTGAAGGCACTGTACCATAATTATCCCTACTTTAGCAACAACACAAGCAATGTAATGTTTAACAAAAAAGGTTGTTTTATTGCTGTTTTAAATTACATATATCCAAACTCCCAACACCTGGGATGAGATAGCGATCTACATGAAGTTAAATAAAACGAGTAAGTATAATAGGAATTCATCATAATACAAAATAAATAGCATACACCCCCAAAAAAAATTGCACCATCCAATACTCATACAAGTAAGTCCTACACTCACACAAAAACGCACTCACAGACAGACAATTCAATCAAAACAATTCAATCCAGGTCAGAAGGATAAGTGAAAGGCAACATCCGTCCTGCGCAGCAACACAGCCTTGAATTGATATGCAGTTATGTCTCTTGTTGTTTCCCACACTTAAATTCCATGCATTCGTGCAGTACAAGAGCAATTTCATTTTCGCCATATCCTGAAAACCTGGATAACAGAATTGACTGAGTCGGGCCCAAAGCTTCATAGATACTTACTTGGTAATTTGAAGCACTGCTAATTTATTCTTCACAATCAGTGGCCACTACTGTATGTTTAGAAATGATATAATACAAATCCTTTTGCATCCCTCAATGTTAGCTTGTGCTAACAGACTTGTAATAATGCCACGTCAGGTGTAATATGGCAACAACAAAAAAGGGTTAAGCTTCTGAATGGTGTCAAGGTGGTCCTGACAGTTCAAAGTTCTGCACTGCAAGAGTTCACAGTAGGCAGAAAGTAGATACTAGTACTGATACTACTACCGACAGACTTGTAAGACTGAAGACAGAGACAGACGAACACAGACAGATAGTTGTAATTCTACAGTACAAGCCTCTAGGGAGGTTAAATGTTTTGGTCAACGGGAGAGATACATGTTTGTAGTTGCTGTAAATTGTAAATTACGACCTGTAATTGTATAATGGCTATGTTTTCAAGTAAGCAACCATATTTCCCATCTATAGCAGGTGGTCCGCAGTTCAGCCGAGTAAAGACATTGAAAGACAGTGGAATTGAAGGGTTTGGGCAGTACTGCAGCTCTTCCGGTTGGTTTTATTTTTTGACACGATTGGAGATGCATGTGATAGACAGGCTTTTCAGTCAGAGATGAGACGGTCTTATAGAATGACAGTGTTTTGAAATGAGAGAGTGTTGGATTTGAGGAATGATGGTGGAATAAAGGGAATTTAAAGGTTTATTGAGGGGGAACATTGTCCTCCTTTTGACAGCAGAAGAAAAAAAGGAAAATGAGTGTTTATTTTTTGACAAGTCCAGGGAGTCCCTCCCTGTTTCAGTTTGTCTTCACCCATTTGGTGCTTAATGAACACGACCCAGGTTTCTCATGTTGGGTTGAGCTGTGTCCCCCAGTGTTTGTGAATGGCAGTCGTTCTTTGGTGCCCTCTAGCTGGGAGAGAGGGCAGGGCTGTTGTCTGTGCTGATGTGGACCAGGCACTCACTGGACTTAAGGCTTGCCAGGGACTTGCAGCTGGGCAGGGAGTTTAGAGAACCACACAGGACCATCATGGAAGGGGTGTAGTCTTTATCTAGGGGAAGGACATATGTTGTCAAAACCAACATGAGATGTGTGTTAGCTGTAGGCGTGTTCGTGTTTTTATTTTTATGAGAGCACAGGAGTGCGTGTGCGTGCACATGTGCATAATTTCTGCACGCTTGCGTGTGTGGCGATCTTATTCATGCATGTGTCCATGGGTCCATAGAGGCGTTGCTGTCTGTGTGTGGTGTATCGTCATGTATCCTTATTTGTGAACAATACGGGTAGTGTGTATGAGTGTGTGACTACAGCACCTGCTGTGCACCACGCCTCTCCATTCTGCTGCCCTGCGGTATTCTGGGAGTCGGAGTCCAGGCTGACCACTGACAGCAGCTCTGTGCTGGGGAAGCTCCTCCTACAGGCATATGGGGACATAGTAAATATACTCTCGTTCTTCTTTTCACACTCCCTCTCGCTCTCTCGCTCTCTCAGTGCTGACACGATCCCCGATTCTACATGACAAACAATCATATCTACCTCATATCGTTAATTTCAATCTGAAAGTTCTGTCGTGTTTCAAGGCCAAGCAGACAAATATTTAAAAAACAAACATAATTGCTGCACCTTTTCCTCCTTATTTCAATTGACTGATGAACAAAATAACCTCTTTATGAATGTAGGAACTAATTAAACCAAACTGTTGCTACATAGATGCAGTACAAAGACAAGCATTTTGTCGGGAGGATGTAGTCACACCTGCGAAAGAGCTTGCCATCGTCATGATTGTTGTAGGGCTGTTGCCATTGGTTGACGAGAGGGATTGACAGGTTTTTGGCCAAAATGTTGGAGTCACACGGAATCAGGCTCGTCCTGAAAAACACAAGAATCCCAGTATAACCAAAGCATATCCAAATTGTGTCAATATGGTAGGTTTTACAGTGATATCCCTGTACTTCACTGTGAATATGTCTACGCCACACCAAGCAAAAAATTCTAGGGAGAGAGAACATTTTTGTAAAGTTACCCGTAATGTTACCCTAATGTTTGAGTGTCCAGTTTTCTGTTAATTAGGGGAACATTCTATCTATGTTACAATGTTCTTAGAATATACAAGATATAAGATATTACTGTTCCAATCACATTTCATGAGAACGTTGCAAGAACATTCCTGTGTCCAGTTTTCTGAGGGTTAGTAGAATATTCCACCACCGTCCCACCAAACATACACAGAACATGGTTGCCATGTTCTCACAATATAAGATATTAATGTTCTAGACACGTTTCATGAGAATTTTGCAAGAACATTCCTGTGTCCAGTTTTCTGAGGGTTAGGAGAATATTCCATTGATGTCACATCAAACATACGCAGAACATGGTTGCCATGTTCTCAGAACGTAAGATATTAAAGTTTGAGACATGTTTCATGGGACCGTTGCAAGAACATTTCTTGTGTATCATTCAGGATGTCACCTGATGGTCCCACGTTTTCCCCCCAAAAGAATCATTACATATCATGCCTGGTTACTACGGCCAAGCACATCAAGGGCCTGATTGGTGATACACGGCTCTTTTTGTTTGTTAGCAAGGGATACCCACACACGTGGATTTTAACATAGTGTTTTTTATCTTACATACTTGACACGCATGATTACATTGTGCATGTTCATTTAGAGTGCATTTGGAACATTTTCAGACCCATTGATTTTTCCACATTTTGTTACATTACAGACTTATTCTAAAATTGATTCGTTTTTTTTTCATCAATATACACACAATACCCCATAATGACAAAGCAAAAACAGGTTTTTAAAAGTGGTTGCAAATGTATTAAAAATATAAAACAAATAGTTTATTAGTTTAGTTTATTAGTTTAGTTTATTACATAAGTATTTTGGACCCTTTGCTATGAGACTCAAAATTGAGCTCAGGTGCATCCTGTTCCCATTGACCATCCTTGAGATGGAGTCCACTTGTGGTTAATTCCATTGATTGAACATGATTTGGAAAGGCACACACCTTTCTATATAAGTTTCCACAGTTGACAGTGCATGTTAGAGCAAAAACCAAGCCATGAGGTCGAAGGAATTGTCCCTAGACAGGATTGGATCGAGGCACAGATCTGGGGAAGGGTACCAAAAACCTTTCTGTAGCATTGAAGGTTCCCAAGAACACAGTGGCCTCCATCATTCTTAAACGGAAGAAGTTTGGACCCACCAAGACTCTTCCTAGAACTGACCGCCCGGGCAAACAAAGCAATGTAGAAAGAAGGACCTTGTTCAGGGAGGCGACAAAGAACGCTATGGTCACTCTGACAGAGCTCCAGAGTTCCTCTGAAGGATAACCATCTCTGCAGCACCCCACCTATCAGGCCTTCATGGTAGAGTGGCCAGACGGAAGTCACTCATCACAGTAAAAGGCACATGACAGCCTGCTTGGAGTTTGCCAAAAGGCACCTAAAGGACTCTCAGACCATGATTCTCTGGTATGATGAAACCAAGATGGAACTCTTTGGCCTGAATGCCAAGCGTCACACTTGGAAACCTGGTACCATCCCTACGGTGAAGCACGGTGGTGGCAGCATTATGCTGTGGGGCTGTTTTTCAGCGGTAGGGACTGGGAGACTAGTCAGGATCAAGGGAAAGATGAACGGAGCAAAGTACAGAGAGATCCTTAATGAAAACCTGCTCCAGAATGCTCAGGACCTCAGACTGGGTCAAAGGTTCACCTTCAAAACAGGACAATAACCCTAAGCACACAGCCAAGACAAAGCAGGAGTCTCTGAATGTACTTGAGTGGCCCAGGCAAAGCTCGGACCTGAACTCGATCGAACATCTCTGGAGAGACCTGAAAATAGCTGTGCAGCGACAAAGCTTGATCTGCAGAGAAGAATGGGAGAAACTCCCCAAATACAGGTGTGCCAAGCTTTTGGCATCATACTCAAGAAGACTGTAATCATTACCAAAGGTGCTTCAACAAAGTGCAGAGTAAAGGGTTTGAATACTTATGTAAATGTGATATTTCTGGTGATTTTTGTACTTTTTACCCCTTCTCCCCAATTGATAGTTACGGTCTTGTCCTATGGCTGCAACTCCCGTACGGACCCAGGAGAGGCGAAGGTCGAGAGCCATATGTCCTCTAAAAGATGACCCTGCCAAGCCACACTGTGTCCATGCGCCCGGCCCGCCACAAGGAATCACTAGAGCGCAATGGGACAAGGTCATCCCGGCCGGCCAAACCCTCCCCTAACCCAGACGATGCTGGGCTAATTGTGCGCTGCCTCATGGGTCTCCCGGTCGCGGCTGGTTGCGACACAGCCCGGGATCGAACCCACGTCTGTACAGACGCCTCAGACACTGCGATGCAGTGCCTTAGACTGCTGCGCCACTCGGGAGGACCAGTTTAAAAAAAATGTTTATACATTTGCAAAAATGTATAAAAATCCTGTTTTTGCTTTGTCATTATGGGGTGTAGATTGATGAGGCAAAAAAACTATTTCATTAATTTTAGAATAACAAAATGTGGATGAAGTCAAAGGGTCTGAATACTTTCCTAATGCACTGTATACAGTAATTATTAATTATTATTCAACATGTCCTCACCTGGGATTTGAACTCACAACCTCTTGGTTCACGGCATTCAGATCTTCCTGCCAATCCATCATGTCTGTGTCAGTTATCAGTTAATTTGACTATTCTCTCATCATTGATTTGATTTACTTTTTTCAACCATTTAAGGAGGAGGGGTTTCGTCTGGATAGAGCCTAACTATAATGGCCCTGTAAGAAAAAAGGCTACCCGAAACGTTTGACCCAAGTTAAACAATTTAAAGGCAATGCTACCAAATACTAATTGAATGTATGTAATCTTCTGACCCATTGGGAATGTGATGAAAGAAATAAAAGCTGAAATAAATCAGCCTCTCTACTATTATTCTGACATTTCACATTCTTAAAATAAAGTGGTGATCCTAACTGACCTAAGACAGGGAATCTTTACTAGGATTAAATGTCAGCAATTGTGAAAAACTGAGTTTAAATGTATTTGGCTAAGGTGTATGTAAACTTCTGACTTCAACTGTATATAGCTGAGCATCTCAAAGAGAACTCCATAGTATATTTGAACTCCACCGACCATGTAGAACAAACATCTGTCATTGAGAAACCTATTTTAATTAGATCAGATAGGTGCATTGCTGTTGCCATAACGAATCAGTTGGATGGGAATTTGATTTCCATAAGGGGGCAAATTTTTTCATGGGACCTCCTGCATGTGCAGGCGCTTAAGCTTGCACACATTCTTGAATGGGTGTTACAGTAAAGACCATAGGCGGCACGTGAGTTTCAAGTTTGGGGAAGCTTACAATTTATAATACCATTTCTACCGATCTCTGTGCCAGTTATGATTTTCATATGCGTATTTTCGTGGAACAGTTTAATTTCAATAATAACGGTTTCATTTCTCAATCATTGTCACGTGGTTAATCATTAAAATCTTAATTAAAATGGCAAAAATCGAAAAGTTAAAATTCAACTAATGCGAGAGCACCAGCCATATAACACATTGATACACTGATCGATTGGTGGTTAAACAATTTTTTTCCTATAGGCCAATGCAGCAGTAAGCGTATAACTTCCATCCTCAACTAAGTAAAATACATAGGCCTAAAGCCAAAAAATAAAAACAGCAGAGAATATCCTCATGAAAATCCAGGTTCTTTTAACCACATGAATCTCTCTACTCAGCCTATCTGCCTCTCTATCGGTCTTTACTTGAGCTAGCGTTGTATCAAATCAATCCGCAAACTTTCAACATTGTATCAACTAGCCTATTCTGGGCCCTCAGAGTTTTCCATGCCAGTGAGCTCGGAACAGACAGCTGTTTTTGATCAAAGGAGAAGTGTTCAGGTATTTTATGACGTTTACACTGGATATATGTGATCATCAGATCATGATATTTGGCTTTGTGATTATCGAGGCCGGGAGAGTTGGAAAGATTTTTAAAATACTGTGAGGAACTATTATCATTCGCAATGGATGTAAAAAATATATGTACTTTTGTTGACTTACTGTGTGAGGTGAAGAAAAAATTAGCGCGAAGCTCAGCTTATTAGCGGTGGACATGGTGAGTTATAAAAGGCCAGAAATCAGATATTTCCCAAGGGGCACATTCCTACATTTGCGCGTAGCAGGTCAAGTACTTCAATGCGTGCTCAGGTATGCACGCTCCCTCAGTATCATCAGGACAGAGAAACCAGACACATGCTCATTGCTCACATGGAGCACTCCAAACAAAAGCCAATTACATTTTATTTTTTTTACAAAACTTGGAATTGATGATTATGAAATAAACCAAAACTGGTTTCTTAGAAGTGTAGCAGGTTGTGAACTCTGCAAATAACGTTTCCACCCCGACAATGAGAATCATAAATCACTGTAATTAATACATGCATTAACAGAAATTAATGTAACCAAATGATGGGGATTAAAGGTGTTGCGCAGCAACTCACTGCCTTCCTGAAGACAAACAATGTATACGAAATGCTTCAGTCTGGTTTTAGACCCCATCATAGCACTGAGACTGCACTTGTGAAGGTGGTGAATGACCTTTTAATGGCGTCAGACCGAGGCTCTGCATCTGTCCTCGTGCTACTAGACCTTAGTGCTGCCTTTGATACCATCGATCACCACATTCTTTTGGAGAGACTGGAAACCAAAATTGGTCTACACGGACAAGTTCTGGCCTGGTTTAGATCTTATCTGTCGTAGATATCAGTTTGTCTCTGAGAATGGTTTGTCCTCTGACAAATCAACTGTACATTTCGGTGTTCCTCAAGGTTCCGTTTTCGGACCACTATTGTTTTCACTATATATTTTACCTCTTGGGGATGTCATTCGAAAACATAATGTTAACTTTCACTGCTATGCGGATGACACACAGCTGTACATTTCAATGAAACATGGTGAAGCCCCAAAATTGCCCTCGCTAGAAGCCTGTGTTTCAGACATAAGGAAGTGGATGGCTGAAAACGTTCTACTTTTAAACTCGGACAAAACAGAGATGCTTGTTCTAGGTCCCAAGAAACAAAGAGATCTTCTGTTAAATCTGACAATTAATCTTGATGGTTGTAAAGTCGTCTCAAATAAAACTGTGAAGGAACTCGGCGTTACTCTTGACCCTGATCTCTCTTTTGACGAACATATCAAGATTGTTTCAAGGACAGCTTTTTTCCATCTACGTAACATTGCAAAAATCTGAAATTTTCTGTCCAAAAATGATGCAGAAAAATGTATCCATGCTTTTGTTACTTCTAGGTTAGACTACTGCAATGCTCTACTTTCCGGCAACCCGGATAAAGCACTAAATAAACTTCAGTTAGTGCTAAATACGGCTGCTAGAATCCTGACTAGAACCAAGAAATTTGATCATATTACTCCAGTGCTAGCTTGGCCATGTTCTGTTATAATCTCCACCCGGCACAGCCAGAAGAGGACTGGCCACCCCTCATAGCCTGGTTCCTCTCTAGGTTTCTTCCTAGGTTTTGGCCTTTCTAGGGAGTTTTTCCTAGCCACCGTGCTTCTACACCTGCATTGCTTGCTGTTTGGGGTTTTAGGCTGGGTTTATGTACAGCACTTCAAGATATTAGCTGATGTACGAAGGGCTATATAAAATAAACTTGATTGATTGATTAAAGTGCTGGTGACATATGTAATGCTGGTGACATATGTAATGGGGAATTTATCAAAATAACCATTCAAAGGGCAAATAATTCACACAAAGAAACAATGAAAGCGCAAGGATTGGCTGTAGACATCTGAGCACATTCTGGAGAGCTGAGTGCATGCACTCTAGAGAGAGACACGTCATATCTTCACCAAACACCCATCCCCTTCTTGTCTCAATATTTTAATTATACTCAAGACACATTCTCTTCACACACATTTAGATGCTTTCACTGACAGCCACAACCCAATAATCCCGTAGGCTGCCCAAATTGCTGGCTTCCCAAATAGGCATAGGCTTACGTGATTTGAAAGAATCCACAGCATTTTTTACAAGAAGCTAATAATCCTCTGTTGGCTAAATCATGCTCTCTGGTGAAGTATATTGAATGATTGTATATAGACAGGTGATATTATATCATTTTGGTAAAACATCAATTTACTTTAGGGGAAGCCAGCACTGTGTATCCGCCAACGTTCCTTTCCAATTCGCAAGTGGCTGGAACAACAATGAGAGTCATTGGGAGTCGTTGTCCCAAAAGCATGAAGGCAGGCGACAAGCTTAGGTCTGCATATTAAGCTCATAGAAACGCATCAGGCTTATTTTGATCATATTTTGGCGAGAGTGAGCCCTCTCGCTTCTCCTCTTCCTCTCTGCTGAAACTATCTCACCTGAGAAAGCATCCGAGCGAGTGAAACGGCGCCCCTTTGTCTTACTATATGTAGCCCATGTATCTGATGCTGTCAGGACAAAAAGAGTATGACGTCCAAACAGCATCAGATACATGGTCTACACATAATGAGACAGAGCATCAATCGCTCGTATGCTTTATCTGAGATTATTGCTTCTTTCTGTCAGCACGCGTCTCGTGAAATAAATTATCTGTATTTCAATAGTTTATGTGTACCGGCAAGAGGGTACGGCAGGGCGGGCCAGGCCCTCTAAAAGCGTCCACGTGCTTCCCAGACGAAACAGTTCGGAAGAGTTTGTGCATATATTATGACAACATTTTGTTAGTTTTGGACTTCGGTAAGGGTTTTGTTGGGTGTTCGGGCACACACATTTTTTTATCGAGGCCTGTCGATGTTCGGGAACCGAAGTCTACGTCCCTTCGTCTGTGATTGGTCAACTGTTTGTCACACCAGCCTTCGCTTTGGCCGTACGCCTTCGCTTTGGCCGTACTGCAGGCTACAACACCACCTTCCCAGCTCCTCGCAACAGGGTCTTTACTCTTACTGCGGGGAGTCAGACCACCCGCGGAACACCTGTCCCAGAAGGAGAACCAGGCAAGGAAGCGACAGGCCGAGGAGGGCTCCTGCACCTTCACAGGTAGGCGTGGACGTGCCTTGCTCCTCTCTGTCCACCCAGCCCGACCTCTCCCTGAATATCCTGGCCCCCCACTGAGTCCAGCCCTAGTGGACTCAGGTTTTGCAGGCAATTTCCTAGACCGGTCAGTGGCCTTATCATTAAGCATTCCTCTAGTCCCTTTACAACCCCCTATCCCAGTCCGTGCCCTAGACAACCGTCCCCTAGGAACAGGACTGGTGAACCAAACCACGATTCCCATTTCCCTCACAGTTGCTCACAACCACCATGAACGCATCACTTTCCTCATCTCAGACTCTCCTGCACACCCCATAGTTTTAGGTCTCCCCTGGCTACAGCTGAATAACCCCAGTATATCGTGGACAGGGAGGAGGTTGTTGGGTTGGTCGCAGGAGTGTCAGGGGAGGTGTCTCTTTGTGTCAATCTGTGCCACCTCCATGGAAAGTCCGGACCAGGCCAACCACGTCCCTATCCCGGAGGAGTACCGGGACCTACAGGTGGTCTTTTCGAAGACTCGTGCCACGTGCCTGCCCCCTCATCGCCCATGGGACTGCACTATCGACCTACTGTCTGGTTCAACCCTCCTATGGGGGCACATCAACCCTCTCTCGCATGCAGAGACCGAAGCCATGGAGGCCTAGGTCCAGGAGGCACATGGTTCCAATCCCCACTCTATCAAAGTATATACACTACCGTTATGGAAGTATATACTACAGTTCAAAAGTTTGGGGTCACTTAGAAATGTCCATGTTTTTTGAAGAAAAGCATATTCTTTGTCCATTTTTAAAATAACATCAAATTGATCAGAAATACAGTGTAGACATTGTTAATGTTGTAAATGACTATTGTAGCTTAAAACGGCATATCTTTTAAATTGAATATCTACATAGGTGTACAGAGGCCCATTATCAGCAACCATCACTCCTGTGTTCCAATGGCACATTGTGTTAGCTAATCCAAGTTTATAATTTTAAAAGGCTAATTGATCATGAGAAAACCCTTTTGCAATTATGTTAGCACAGCTGAAAACTGTTGTTCTGATTAAAGAAGCAATAAAACTGGCCTTCTTTAGACTAGTTGAGTATCTAGAGCATCAGCATTTGTGGGTTCGATTACAGGCTCAAAACGGCCAGAAACAAAGACCTCTCTGATGAAACGTCAGACTATTCTTGTTCTGAGAAATGAAGGCTATTTCATGCGAGAAATTGCCAAGAAACTGAAAATCTTGTACAACGCTGTGTACTACTCCCGTCACAGAACAGCACAAACTGTCTCTAACCAGAATAGAAAGAGGAGTGGGAGGCCCCGGTGCACAACTGAGCAAAAGGACAAGTACATTAGAGTGTCTAGTCTGAGAAACAGACGCCTCACAAGTTCTCAACTGGCAGCTTCATTAAATAGTACCCGCAAAACACCAGTCTCAACGTCAACAGTGAAGAGGCGACTCTGGGATACTGGCCTTCTCGGCAGAGTTGCAAAGAAAAAGCCATATCTCAGACTGGCCAATAAAAAGAAAAGATTAAGATGGGCAAAAGAACACAGACACTGGACAGAGGAACTCTGCCGAGAAGGCCAGCCTCCCGGGCCACAAGCACCAATGAGGAACGACCTAAACACTGTCCCAATAAGGGTTATTTCATGGGCATGTACTTATTGGGCCAGTAGAGTTAGGCCCTGTCCAGAAGAAACCCTAACCCCTCCTCCCTAGGCATTTACACTTATGTGGATGAAACAACTTAATAGTGTAAGCAATAAGAAAATATATTTTATCGATCATAGTGATTCAGGAGTATCATTAAAACAGGTTAATATGCCCAACCAACATTAGACAACTATACAGAAAGCCCTTAAATTGCTGAAATAGGTCAATCAAATCAATGATCAGAATAATCATATTAACCGACACTTGACATAGACATGGTGTCACGTTCCTGACCTGTTTTCTGTTAGTTTTGTATGTGTTAGTTGGTCAGGACGTGAGTTTGGGTGGGCAGTATGTTTTCTGTTTCTATGTTTGTTTAAGGGTTGCCTGGTATGGCTCTCAATTAGAGGCAGGTGTTTGGCGTTTCCTCTAATTGAGAGTCATATTAAGGTAGGTTGTTTCACATTGTTTGTGGTGGGTGGTTGTCTCCTGTGTCTGTGTATGTCGGTGTGCCACATGGGACTGTTTCGGTTTTGTTTGTTCGTTCGTTTTATGTAGGCAGTTTTCGTGTTCATGCGTTCTTCGTGTTTCATGTGAGTTCGTCGTTCAGGTCTGTCTACATCGTTTATTTGTTTTGTAACTTTAAGTGTTCGTTCGTGTTTTTCTGTTTTGTTTATTAAACATTATGTCTAAGTATCACGCTGCGTCTTGGTTCAATCCATGCTCCTCCTCTTCGGATGAAGAGGAAGAGGAGAACCGTTACAGAACCACCCACCAATCCAGAACCAAGCAGCTTGAGTTCGAGCAGTGGACATGGGAGGACGTGTTAAATGGAAAAGGCTGCTACACATGGGAGGAGATCCGAGCTGGAAGAGATCGCCTTCCATGGGAACAGCTGGAGGCGATTAGGAGAGCGGAGGCAACGGGAGAGAGAGACCAGATTTATGAAGGTAGGCGGCTAGCACGGAAGCCCGTGAAGAAACCCCAAAAATTTCTTGGGGGGGGGCTAAGAGGTAGTGGGTCTAGGGCAGGTAGGAGACCTGCGCCCACTTCTCAGGCTAACCGTGGAGAGCGGGAGTACGGGCAGACGCCGTGTTACGCAGTAGAGCGCACGGTGTCTCCTGTACGTGTGCATAGCCCGGTGCGGGTTATTCCACCTCCCCGCACTGGTAAAGCTAGATTGAGCATTGAGCCAAGTGCCATGAAGCCGGACCTACATATCTGCCCACCAGTACGTCTCCTTGGGCCGGCTTACATGGCACCAGCCTTACGCATGGCGTCCCCGGTTCGCCTACATAGCCCGGTGCGGGTTATTCCACCTCCCCGCACTGGTCGGGCGACGGGGAGCATTCAGCCAGGTAAGGTTGGGCAGGCTACCACAGGTACCACCAGTGCCTACACCACGCACCAGGCTTCCAGTGCGTTTTCAGAGCACTGTTCCTCCTCCACGCACTCTTCCTATGGTGCGTGTCTCCAGCTCAGTGCCTCCAGTTCCGGCACCACGTACTAAGCCACCTGTGCGTCTCCAGAGCCCTGTACACACTGTTCCTTCTCCCCGTACTCGTCCTGAGGTGCGTGCCCTCAGCCCGGTGCCACCAGTGCCGGTACCACACACCAGGCAAATAGTACGCTTTGAGAGTCCAGTGTGCCCTGTCCCTGCACTAGCATGAAGGTGCGTGTCCTTAGCCCGGTGCCTCCAGTTCCGGTACCACGCACCAGGTCTACAGTGCGTCTCATCCGGCCAGAGCCATCCGTCTCCCCAGCGCCGTCTGAGCCATCCGTCTCCCCAGCGCCATCTGAGCCATCCGTCTCCCCAGCGCCATCTGAGCCATCCGTCTCCCCAGCGCCGTCTGAGCCATCCGTCTCCCCAGAGCCGTCTGAGCCATCCGTCTCCCCAGAGCCGTCTGAGCCATCCGTCTGCCCAGCGCCGTCTGAGCCATCCGTCTGCCCAGCGCCGTCTGAGCCATCCGTCTGTCCCGAGCCATTAGAGCTGCCCGTCTGTCCCGAGCCGTTAGAGCCGTTAGTCAGTCAGGAGCCGCTAGAGCCGTTTGTCAGTCAGGATCTGCCAGAGCCGCCAACCAGACAGGATCTGCCAGAGCCGCCAACCAGACAGGATCTGCCAGAGCCGCCAACCAGACAGGATCTGCCAGAGCCGCCAACCAGACAGGATCTGCCAGAGCCGCCAACCAGACAGGATCTGCCAGAGCCGCCAACCAGACAGGATCTGCCAGAGCCGCCAACCAGACAGGATCTGCCAGAGCCGCCAACCAGACAGGATCTGCCAGAGCCGCCAACCAGACAGGATCTGCCAGAGCCGCCAACCTGACAGGATCTGCCAGAGCCGCCAACCAGACAGGATCTGCCAGAGCCGCCAACCAGACAGGATCTGCCAGAGCCGCCAGCCAGACAGGATCTGCCAGAGCCGCCAGCCAGACAGGATCTGCCAGAGCCGCCAGCCAGACAGGATCTGCCAGAGCCGTCAGCCAGCCATGAGCGTCCAGAGCAGTCAGCCAGCCATGAGCGTCCAGAGCCGTCAGCCAGCCATGAGCGTCCAGAGCCGTCAGCCAGCCATGAGCGTCCAGAGCCGTCAGCCAGCCATGAGCGTCCAGAGCCGTCAGCCAGCCATGAGCGTCCAGAGCCGTCAGCCAGCCATGAGCGTCCAGAGCCGTCAGCCAGCCATGAGCGTCCAGAGCCGTCAGCCAGCCATGAGCGTCCAGAGCCGTCAGCCAGCCATGAGCGTCCAGAGCCGTCAGCCAGCCATGAGCGTCCAGAGCCGTCAGCCAGCCATGAGCTGTCCAGAGCCGTCAGCCAGCCATGAGCTGTCCCTCAGCCCAGAGCGGCCATTAATCCAGAACTGCCCCTCAGCCCAGAGCGGCCATTAATCCAGAACTGCCCCTCAGTCCAGAGCTGTCTCTCTGTCCGGAGCTGCCTTTCAGTCCGGAGTTGCCCCTCAGTCCAGAGCTACCTCTCTATCCTGACCTACCTCTCTGTCCTTAGCTATATCTCTATCCTGAGCTATTACTCTATCCTGAGCTATTACTCTATTTTGACCTACCTCTCTGTCTTGAGCTATATCTCTGTATTGAGCTACCTTATCCTGGTGCTGCCCCTTATTTTGAAGTTACCTATTAAGTTAAGTAGGTGTAATAGGAGGGTGGTCATGTTAAGGGGGCGTAAGCTGGGATTGACTATGGTGGGGTGGAGCCTGAGCCACCACCGTGGTCAGACGCCCACCCAGACCCTCCCCTAGACTTTTGGTGGTGCGTTCGGAGTACGCACCTTGAGGGGGGGGTTATGTCACGTTCCTGACCTGTTTTCTGTTAGTTTTGTATGTGTTAGTTGGTCAGGACGTGAGTTTGGGTGTTATGTTTTGTTTATTAAACATTATGTCTAAGTATCACTCTGCGTCTTGGTTCAATCCATGCTCCTCCTCTTCGGATGAAGAGGAAGAGGAGAACCGTTACACATGGTGTCATACCATAGCGGGAAAGATCGGAGTACCATGAACCAGGAGGTTGTGAGTTCAAATCCCAGGTGAAGACAAGTTGAATAATAATTACTCTATAAACATGCACAATGTAATCAAGTGTGAAAACGTGTAAAAACACTGTATGTTAAAAGTATCCCTTGCCAATCGACAAAGCGATATGAATGTATCAGTCGTTCACCAATCCGTGCCTTGATTGGCTCAGTGACGTGATGTGTAGATTTTTTTGTGAGTGGACACAAACAGTCTTGCAATGTTCCCATGAAACATGTCTAGAACATTAATATATTATGTTCTGAGAACATGGCAACCATATTTTGTGTATGTTTACAAAAACTGAGAAATTTCATAATTTGGTGTGTCTCAGGTACTTCTCTAGAATGTCCCATAATTGTTCAATTGGGTTAAGATCTGGTGACTGAGATGGCCATGGCATACGGTTTACATCGTTTATGCTCATCAAACCCTTCAGCTTTGTATTTACTGCAGTTTACGTTGCCCTCTAAGAGGTTGAGTGGACCTAAACCATGCCAGGAAAATACACCCCACACAATAACAGAGCCGCCGGAACCCTACCCAGCTAACAATTCTAGGGAGAGAGAACATTTTTGTAATGTTCCCCTAAGGTTTTCCATTAGTTAGGGAAACTACTAAGAATGTGAGAGTATATACTGTGTCCTTAAAATGTATATACTGTGTCCTTAAAAAATATACAGTTGAAGTCGGAAGTTTACATACACCTTAGCCAAATACATTTAAACTCAGTTTTTCACAATTCCTGACATTTAATCTTAGTAAAAATTCCCAATGCACTTGTGTAAATCTGAAACAACTTGATAGGTGTAAGCAATAGGATTAATTCCATTTGAAGTAAATCTCACCCCTCTTAAAAGTACACTCAAGAAAATATTTTATTGATCATAGTGATTTAGGAGTATGATTAAAACCAGTTAATATGTCCTACCAAATTAGACAACTATACAGAAACCCAGCTAATCATTCTAGACTCTAGAGGGAGGGAGTTTTTGTAATGTTACCGTAATGTTCCCCTAATGTTTGAGTGTCCAGTTTTCTGTTAGTTAGTGGAACATTCTATCCATATTAGCAAAAACCTTCTGATAACCTTTTTTTAATCATGATTTGGCATTAGAGTTAGGAAAAAATGATCGTAATGTTAAACACAACATACCCATAAATATTCCTGCAACAATCCCATGAAACGTGCCTAGAACACCAATATCTTACACTTAGAAAAAAGGGTTCTAATAGGGTTTTTCCACTTTTCCCCATATCATAACTCTTTTTGGTTCCAGGTGAAACGCTTATTGGTTCAAGGTAGAACCATTTTGGGTTCCATGTTGAACTCTCTGTGAACCCAAAGGGTTCTACTTGGAACCAAAAGGGTTCTACCTGGAACCAACAAGGGTTCTTCAAAGGGTTATCCCATGGGGACAGCCGAAGAACCCTTTTAGGTTCTAGATAGCACCTTTTTTCCCAAGAGTGTATGTTCTGAGAACGTGGCAACCATGTTCTGTGTATGTTTTGTGGGACGTTGATGGAATATTCTCCTAACCAACAGAAAACTGGACACATTGTTCTTGCAACGTTCCTATGAAACGTGTCTAGAACATGAATATATAACATTCTGAGAACATGGTAACCAAGTTCTATTTGACATTAAGGGAATGGTCTCTTGGAAACATTCCTTGCACATCACAGGAAAAAATTTATGAAAATGTTAGTTAATGACCTAATGAGGTTCTTAGGGGAATGTACTCTAAAGTTGTGGGAATGTTTGTTGTTAGCTGGGTACCTGTATGTGTCTCTGTAGTTGTGTGTATTGTGTGTGTATGTTTGTCTACATGTACGTCGTATCTGCATGTGTGTGTGTGTGTGTGTAGCCACTCACAGCTGCTCCTGCAGCTCCAGCACGATGGCCTCCAGCTCCCTCTTCTCCTGCTGGCTCTGCTCCTCCAGCTCCACCAGCCTCGCGTTCAGCTCCTTGTTCTCCGTCTCCACGTTTGTCAACTGGGATTCCCGCAGACGCACCAGCTCCTCCAAATAGCCCTGGAGACAAGCACACATCAGGGCTACTTTTTAATGGAAGAAAACAGGCTGAAATGGAGTAAAATGGGGAGGTACTTGTCAAATAAGAAACCATTTTTTTGGTTTTGAAATGTTTTGCTACAGTGTGCCCAGCTACACATATCCAATGATGCCTTCCATCTACTTCTGTCTTATCAATGAGTCCTATGATTGACTACAGAGAGCAATTTGTGAGCCACATTATCTCTTGCAGATGAGGCATTTCAAGTGTTGGTTGGGCAGGAGCAACATCTTCATAAGAACAAACTGTGCAATAACATTCAGCCCTGATCTCCGAGGTAACAGTCATTTGGGGCATGCCTGGGCACGTGTATACACCACAATATAGACCTAGTGTCTAGTGTGTGAGTATACACCAAGGGCTAGTGTACAAGGATACACCTATAACCTAGTGTACACCTTGGAGCAACCTACCCTATGGAGCAAGTGAGCTGGGAATAGTTATTACAGTACTTGAAGAAAGACACCCAACAACGACTATCTTGTCCCCTGTACTTGAGTGCCACTCATAGGCTTACTGTGGGGCTCTACAAAGATACAAAATGGCTACTCACTTTCTGAGCGTAGACAATCTTGAACCTCTGCTCCATCTTGCGGCACTTGTTGGCCCAGCTCTCCTCGTTGGTGACCAGCGGGACGTAGGGGTGCTCAGGGACACTGTCATCGCTGGTACTGCTGTCGATGCTCCGACGGTCGTCATCACTCAGGTAGTCATAGCTACACAGACAACAACACATGTCAATAATAGGCCTATTTAGGCTATGTAATATTGGGCCAGTTTCCCAGACGCATATTAAGCCTAGTCCTGAATTAAAAAACTTTCTCTATAGATGATCACCATTAAAAGCATGTTTTAGTGTTGGCCAACGCAGCCGTTTTTATATCAATATCAAATAATTTCTGGGTAACAATCAAGTATCTTACTGTTAATATTTATTTTCAATTAAAATGGTCAAAAATAAACAAAAATAGCTTCTTAGTAAAGAGCAATTTCTCAAGCAAGAAGGGTTGCTAAGACTGTCTATCTGTGGTCTGAGTGGGGAGGGGAAAACTGAAAACTAGCTGTTATTGACAGAGAGGTTTGGAACTCTCTTTCTTACTGGGCTATTAACTCAATTTACCTCCTGGTGATGTAGGCAGGCAGGCCAAAACTCCATCCCACCCAAACATGCTGAAATTTCAGGCGGTCATTTGAAACAGCTCTTACACTGTTCAACTTAATAAAAAAAATGTTTTCCTATCTCAAGGTTGAATAAAGAAATGAATCAAATACAGTAAGTGCAAAATAAAGTAACATGGTTGATGGTAACTGGGTTGACGATTTCATCTTAAATCAGCCATAAATCCCCTTGTGACAGGGGGAATGGAAGCTTGTTGTCTGCAACAGGGAGGGGCAATTGAATGCAAAATAATAATAATCATTAACAAAAAAATGTTAAAAACATTTCTAGCCTGTCCATCTATGGGTAACAGTGTTGACGTGTTATGGTCGACCCGCTCAGTTTTCCACCACGAAACACCAGAATATGGCCAAAAATAGTAGAACGAGCTCATCGGCTTTTGGGTCTTTCTATAAATAAAGGGGCCAATGTGTGACATCAGGGTCAACCTTTTTAAATGTGATCTTCTTGCATCTTCACATGTGTAGTGTGAGGAATAAGAGTCTAGATAGATACAATGAGACCATAACTCTTACCAACAACAAAACATCTACATGTCGTTCAAAATGTCACATGAAACATGGACACTGCATGTTTCTCTGTTACTTTTGCCTAGTAGCCAGGTCTGTTTGTGCTTTAGTCAACTTTTCTATTATATATAGCCATGGTAAAGATAGTAGAATAATGAAAATGATAAACAGAATTTCTATTTTTTTTTTTTAAATAGTTGATGTAATACAATAATAGAATACAATGGGTTCTGTCGACAAAATCATTGACCATAATAATAACCAATAATGAAATCAATAAACTCTTCAAGCTGTGTGTGTGTGTGTGTGTGTGTGTGTGTGTGTGTGTGTGTGTGTGTGTGTGTGCGTGCGTGCGTGCGTGCGTGCGTGCATGCGTGTGTGAAAACTAGGAAAGAGGATGCAACACATCAAGGAAATGCAATCGAGATTCTCCCAAGGAAGGAGGAAGCAAGTATTTGACAGCTATTAAAATGGTTTGACAGTGCCAGACTGACTATAATACCCATGGCCTGTCCAGAAACAACCCCTAGCCCCTACTTGCCAGAATCTAGACATGTGTAGATCTGAGAGGGATTGACTTGTGGTGACATGGTGAGAGTTCCACCTTACCCTCTGGTAGGCTTATTGGAATGTTGGTGGTATTACTTACACCTATCCAATTCTCTCAGATCTCCACAAGTGTCTTGGGGTAGGGGCTAGGGGTTGATTCTGGACAGGACCCCACAACCCTTTGAGTGTGTGGTGGACCTAGAGCACGACACTTGAGGCATTGGTTGAATGTTTAATTCCATTGGTATACGCACGCAGATTTGTGTAAGCTGGACACACCCACGGCACCGTATCAGGCTGATCAAACAGGTCAGGGTAGCTGGAGACCTGCTGTAAACAGTTAAAGGATATAATGTCTACTATTCACACCCGTGCTTCATTCCAGCGAGATAGATGTGCAACCACTGACTAACTATAGCTAGGCCATATCTCTAATCAAATCAGATCAAATCTTATTGGTCACATACACGTGTTTAGGAGATATTATTGTGGGTGTAGCGAAATGCTTGTGTTTCTAGCTCCAACAGTGAAGTAATATCTAGCCAGTAATATCTAACAATTTCACAACAATACACACAAAACAAACAAATCCAAGTAAATGAATATCCACATATCCAGAGAGAGCCATGTTTCCGTGAAACAGAGAATGTTACAATCTCTGATGTCTCTCTGGAAGGCAACCCTTGCTCAAATTTCATCTACCTTGTTGTCAAGTGACTGAACAATGGCTAGTAGTGTACTCCGGAGCGGTGTGCGATGTGCACGTCTACAGAGCCTGGCCAGGTGGCCGCTTCGTCTGCCCCTTCTGCGGCATTGTTGTTTTGGATCGCCTACTGGAATTAGCTCCATTGTCCTGGGGGGTGGTCCGAACAGAGGATCCGCTTCGGGAAAGTCGTATTCCTGGCCGCAATGTTGGTAAGATGACGTTGCTCTTATATCCAATAGTTCTTCTCAGCTGTATGTAATAAGACTTAAGATTTCCTGGGGTAACAATGTAAAAAAACAAAATACTGCAGAGTTTCCTAAGAACTCAAAGCAACATCAACTGTTCCGAGGATACTGTGTGAATCAAGCCTTCATGGTCAAATTGCTGCAAAGAAACCACTTCTAAAGAACACATTAACAAGAAGAGACTTGCTTGGGCCAAGAAACCCGAGCAATGGACATTAGACCGGTGTAAATCTGTCTTTTGGTCTGATGAGACCAAAATTTCGATTTTAGGTTCCAACCGCCATGATTTTGTGAGACGCAGAGTAGATGAACGGATGATCTCAGCATGTATAGTTCCCACCGTGAAGCATGGAGGAGGAGGTGTGATGGTGTGGGGGTACTTTGCTGGTAACACTGTCAGTGATTTATTTAGAATTCAGGGCACAGTTAACCAGCATGGCTACCACAGCATTCTGCAGCGATACGCTATCCCATCTTAGTGGGACTATCATATGTTTTTCAACAGGACAATGACCCAACACAGTTCCAGGCTGTGTAAGGGCTATTTGACCAAGAAGGAGAGTGATGGAGTGCTGCATCAGATGACCTGGCCTCCACAATCACCCAACCTCAACCCAATTGAGATTGCTTGTGATGAGTTTGACCGCAGAGTGAAGGAAAAGCAGCTAACAAGTGCTCAGCATATATGGGAACTCCTTCAAGACTGTTGGAAAAGCATTCCAGGTGAAGCTGGTTGAGAGAATGCCAAGAGTGTGCAAAGCTGTCATCAAGGTATAGGGGGGCTAAAATATATTTAGATTTATTTAACACTTTTTTGGTTACTACATGATGCCCTTGTGTTACTTCATAGTGTTGATGTCTTCACTATTATTTTACAATGTAGAAAATAGTAAAAATAAAGAAAAACCCTTGAATGAGTAGGCGTGTCCAAACTTTTGACTGGCACTGTATATTATTTAGTATATGAAAAGGAATGATTAAATTAAGAATAGTCTGATGGGTGACAATATTAGCCTATCCCTCGTGAATGATATACTGATATATATATATATATATATATATATATATATATATATATATATATATATATATATATATATATATATATATATATATATATATATATATATATATATATATATTAGGGAAGGGAAAGGGAAAGGGAAACAGGGATGCCTAGTCAGTTGTACAACTGAATGCCTTCAACTGAAATGTGTCTTCTGCATTTAACCCAACCCCTCCATGTCTTCGGCGCCTGGGGAACATTACTCAGGGGCAGAACGACAGATTTCTACCTTGTCAGCTCGGGGATTCGATCCAGCCACCATTTGGTTATCACTTGCGAATGATGCCCAGATTATGTGCAGTAAGGCAAGAAACAGCGTATGCCTTTTTTTAAATGACTTTTTCAAATCATAGTCGCACACCTTATGTAGCCTAGCCCATAGGCCTATATGTTTTGGTAAGGTTTGTTTCACAACTAAAGTGGCCAAATAACTTCTTAAAATTAAGCACATTCATTCTCTTTACAACTGGTGTAGAACCTAACTGTTTGGGGAAGATCATTTTCACCATAAAAATGCACCTTTATACTAAAGCATTACATGCATAATCACATTTGCGGTCACTTTTGAAAATGTTTTTTTCCTGCAAATGTATTACTTTTGGAACTTTCGCATGTATGTGCAAAATAGATGTGCGCACAGTTGCGCTTATAATGTGAAGAAATAGCCTAATAGTTTATCAACATTTTAAGCTAAACATTCTGATCTGTTGCATCAGCCTCATTGCTTTAAAAAATGTATTTTTGATGCGAGTGGTTGTATTAATTTGGGATCCCACAAGTGTCCCAGATTGTGTTTGGAATATTTATTTCTCACACAGAAGGACACGTTCACCAATAGAATAGGTCAACTTTTGTACTATGGGGGATAGTAGATTGACATAGGCTAGTGCTTTTGCTGTTCATTAGGCCTACTCATCTTGTTGGCTGACGAAAAGTAATTGTGGACAGTTCTTCTTACATCTTCAATATGAGCCTCGGAATTCGATAAGAAGGATGCACACAGTTGTGTCCCTGATGTGTCTGTCTTCACTTGTAGCCTACTTCGGTGTGGAGATGTCTGTGAGAAGGACCTGATCACGTGATGGGCATTGGCTCATAGGAATTGAGATACAGTGCATTCGGAAAGTATTCAGACACATTAACTTTCCCCCATTTTGTTACGTTACAGCCCTATTCTAAAATGTATTCAATAGTTTTTTCGCCTCATCAATCTACACCCAATACCTCATAATGACAAAGCAAAAACAGGATTTTAGAAATATTTTTAAATGTATTAAAAACAAAAAACTGAAATATCACATTTCCATAAATATTCAGACCCTTTACTCAGTACTTTGTTGAAGCACCTTTAAAAGGCTTGAGTCTTCTTGGGAATGGCGCTACAAGCTTGGCACACCTGTATTTGGGGAGTTTCTCCCATTCTTCTCTGCATATCCTCTCAAGCTCTGCCAGGTTGGTTGGGGAGGGTCGCTGCACAACTATTTTCAGGTCTCTCCAGAGATGTTCCATCGGGTTCAAGTCCAGGCTCTGGCTGGGCCACTCAAGGATATTCAGAGACTTGTCCCGAAGGCACTCCTCCGTTGTCTTGGCTGTGTGCTTAGGATCGTTGTCCAAGTTGTAGAAACATTTCAAGGATGATCAATGGAAACAGGATGCAACTGAGATCAATTTCAAGTCTCATAGCAAAGGGTCTGAACAGTTATGTAAATAAGGTATTTTGTTTTTTTATTTTTAACAAATTTGCAAACATTTCTGAAAACCTGTTTTTGCTTTGTTATTATGGGTTATTGTGTGTAGATTGATGAGGGAAATATAGTATTTAATGTGAGTGAGAGGTGCTTCAGAGCACGGCGATTGGCAGCCGGGAGAAGGGAATTATAATTATTATATTCAGCCCAAGGGCACAACGGCCACTGGCCGCAAAAGGCATGGATTTTTTTAGGGGCATTACGGCCACACAAGGGGGATGCCGCCGGGAAATTCGAGGCATTATCCAGTGCTTGTCAAATTGCGAATGAGAGACTGATGAAGTGTGTGCAGCCTGCGCAAGAAACAAAACAGCTCGTGCCTTTCATGAGACTTTTTTCAAATCATCATGTCACATCATGCAACCTTAGAATGTATTAAAAATCAAAACATATAGCCCAATGTTTGTATCACAACTAAAGTTGCATAAATAACTCAAATTTAAGTACATAGGAGGACCTGTTTCTTTGTTAACCGCTCTATACAGAATAGCCGCATGTGCTCACTCCCTCAGAAATCGCTTGGAGAAGATATCCTTTCTATTTTATTCAGCGATGTTTAATTGTATTTGTCATACTATAAAATATTGCAACCGAATCTTGTCTGTTAAATGAACTAGTGTAGCCCACAACTATGTGGCATTAGGCAGATCTGTGCCTAACATAAGGACAAGAGTATGCTATTCTGTTCTTCTGAAATAGACTACATTTAGTTCATATCATGTTTCTTAAGACCTGTCTAAAATAAACAATGGATTTATTGTGAAGGTGTAGGCTATATTACAGGGTCTGCTTGTAGGCTATGCTTGTAGGCTATGCTAAATGTGTTTATGTTAATGAACGGTAAATTACCATGAGACCGGCAGTTATTTGCGTGACAATCACTGGCTGGCAAAATGTCATGACCGCCACAGCTCTAGGAACGAACCCCCCTAAATTTCAGTTCAGTTGAATTTCGTTCATACTGTATGTCCCGTTCTATAGTCATTTATCAATGAAAGCAAATTAATACACATCCCACTGGTTGAGGAGCTGGACCACGCATGAGAAAGTAATTCCTTTCCACAACATCGACACACTCCCAGCAGTGACTTATTGGTGAGATGCACAACACAAGGGCAATGTTTCAATCCCAATTGGGATCTTACGCTAAAAACAAGGACAATATTTACCCCGTCAAAGATTCCAATAAAGATCCATATTATTTACTTAGGATTATTTGTAAAAAAAAATAAAAAAAATAACTAACATGTTCAAACCTCATGATTATTTAAACTGTCTAACACTATCATAACACCAGGTTGTAATACACAGGGTTGTTTATGTTTTATGGTCATTTCAGTCTTTATAAACAATGTATAAACAATGTAATGTCCAATGTTTGTTTAATCAAGATTGTGGCTTTAACATAGCTCTACATTACCTCTGTGTGAACTTTAGGTATGGTGTGTAGTCGATGACAGCAAAGGATTTTCCATCCAGGGCCTCCCCCTTTAGACAGAAACTGTGGACAGAAAGTCATAACCCAATCAAACATGGACCTATGGACAGCAACCTTGTCATATGACTATGTCCATCACAGAATAATAAGGCCCTCTTGAGTTCCTCTCCTGGTTTCTCTCTGCCATTGTTGCTGTAACTTCCTCAAACTTTCTCAAGGCCTTGTTTTTGAAAAGCATTTTCTGACAAATGCATTTTTTTAAAGCACTAGAAAAACAATTGATTTCTCTGATTTCATCGAGCATGTTCTCCCAGCCTCACCTGAAGTCTATGGCTCCGAGTCCAATAAGCATCCCTGTTAGGACCGTGGCTTCTTCCCTTAGCATGATGGCCCCATCACCATAGAACCTCCTGTAGCACACACACACACACATAAATATAGGTGTGTCAGGTACCCTAGGTGTTTGTTGGGATTGTTAGTTGTCATTAAGGTTGTGGCGGTCATGACATTTTGTCAGCCGGTTATTGTTATGCAAAAGACTGCCGGTCTCACGTTAATTAACATAAACAGGTTCAGCATCTCCAGTTCTCCACAGAGTCCACACATACAAGCCACAGATGCACGCATTTAGAACATTTTAAAAAGTCGAAGAAATCAATTTAATATACACCATCACAATAAATCCATTATTTTAGTCAGGTCTAAAGAAACATTATGATGTGAAGAATGAACAGAATATGAGTTGGCCTACTATATGTTAGCTGGCTATGTTCAATGCTATAGGCTGTAAGCGTGTTCATTTAAGTCCCGTGCCATTATTTTATATTGTACGATTTTATAGTAAGAAGAATATAATTGAACTTATCTGAATAAAATAGAAAGGATATTTTTCCCATTCTAGAGTGAGTGTGCATGTGAAGTGGCTATGTTGAGTGCAAAATGGTTTGAAACAGGGCCTATATGCTTGATTTAGAGTTATTTGGCAACTTTAGTTGTGAATGATACAAACCTTCGAAAGTCTTATAAATTAAAACATATATAGGCTGCATGATGCGACTATAGGTTATTGATGAATTGAAAAAGTCGCAAAAAAAGCTTGTGCTCTGTTCCTTGCCTCAGGCTGCACAGCTGTTCTCTCTTCAAGAGATCATATATTAACACACATGATGTCAGCTGGTCCTTTTGTGGCAGGGCTGAAATTCAGTGGAAATGTTTTTGGGGGATTCAGTTAATTTGCATGGCAAAGAGGGTATTCATCTGATCACTCTTCATAACATTCTGGAGTATATGCAAATTGCCATCATACAAACTGAGGCAGCAGACTTTGTCAAAATTAATATTAATTAAAACTTTTGGCCACGACTGTATATCCACATTAAAACGAGTCCTATATCGACATAACCTGAAAGGCCGCTCAGCAAGGAAGAAGTCATTGCTCCAAAACTGCCATAAAAAAGCCAGACTACGGTTTACAACTGCACATAGGGACAACGATCGTACTTTCTGGAGAAATGTCCTCTGGTTTGATGAAACTAAAATAGAACTGTTTGGCCATAATGGCCATCGTTATGTTTGGAGGAAAAAGGGGGATGCTTGCAAGCCGAAGAACACCCTCCCAACCGTGAAGCACGGGGGTGGCAGCATCATGTAGAGGGGTGTTTTGCTGCAGGAGGGATAGGTGCACTTCACAAAATAGATGGCATCATGAGGCAGGAAAATGATGTGGATATATTGAAGCAACATCTCAAGATATCAGTCAGGAAGTTAAAGCTTGGTCACAAATGGGTCTTCCAAATGGACAATGACCCCAAGCAATCTTCCAAAGTTGTGGCAAAATGGCTTAAGGACAACAAAGTCAAGGTATTGGAGTGGCCATCACAAAGCCCTGACCTCAATCCCATAGAAAATTTGTGGGCAGAACTGAAAAAGCATGTGCGAGCAAGGAGGCCAACAAACCAACAAAGACTCAGTTACACCAGCTCTGTCAGGAAGAATGGGTCAAAATTCACCCAACCTATTGTGGGAAACTTGTGGAAGGCTACCTGAAAGGTTTGACCCAAGTTAAACCATTTTAAGGCAATGCTACCAAATACTAGTGAGTGTATGGGAACTTCTGAACCACTGGGAATGTGATTGAATAAATAAAATCTGAAATAAATCCTTCTCTCTACTATTATTCTGACATTTCACATTCTTAAAGTAAAGTGGTGATCCTAACTGCCATAAGACAGAGATTGTTTACTAGGATTAAATGTCAGGATATGTGAAAAAACTGAGTTTAAATGTATTTGGCTAAGGTGTATGTAAACTTCCGACATCAACTGTATATATACATATATATGTATATATATATATACACACAGTGGGGAGAACAAGTATTGGATACACTGCCGATTTTGCAGGTTTTCCTACTTACAAAGCATGTAGAGGTCTGTAATTTTTATCATAGGTACACTTCAACTGTGAGAGACGGAATCTAAAACAAAAATCCAGAAAATCACATTGTATGATTTTTAAGTAATTCATTTGCATTTTATTGCATGACATAAGTACTTGATCACCTACCAACCAGTAAGAATTCCGGCTCCCACAGACCTGTTTTTCTTTAAGAAGCCGTCCTGTTCTCCACTCATTACCTGTATTAACTGCACCTGTTTGAACTCGTTACCTGTATAAAAGACACCTGTCCACACACTCAATCAAACAGACTCCAACCTCTCCACAATGGCCAAGACCAGAGAGCTGTGTAAGGACATCAGGGATAAAATTGTAGACCTGCACAAGGCTGGGATGCGCTACAGGACAATAGGCAAGCAGCTTGGTGAGAAGGCAACAACTGTTGGCGCAATTATTAGAACATGGAAGAAGTTCAAGATGACGGTCAATCACCCTTGGTCTGGGGCTCCATGCAAGATCTCACCTCGTGGGGCATCAATGATCATGAAGAAGGTGAGGGATCAGCCCAGAACTACACGGCAGGACCTGGTCAATGACCTGAAGAGAGCTGGGACCACAGTCTCAAAGAAAACCATTAGTAACACACTACGCCGTCATGGATTAAAATCCTGCAGCGCATGCAAGGTCCCCCTGCTCAAGGCCAGCGCAAGTCCAGGCCCGTCTGAAGTTTGCCATTGACCATCTGGATGATCCAGAGGAGGAATGGGAGAAGGTCATGTGGTCTGATGAGACAAAAATAGAGCTTTTTGGTCTAAACTCCACTCGCCGTGTTTGGATGAGGAAGAAGGATGAGTACAACCCCAAGAACACCCTCCCAACCGTGAAACGTGGAGGTGGAAACATCATTCTTTGGGGATGCTTTTCTGCAAAGGGGACAGGACGACTGCACCGTATTGAGGGGAGGATGGATGGGGCCATGTATCGCAAGATCTTGGCCAACAACCTCCTTCCCTCAGTAAGAGCATTGAAGATGGGTTGTGGCTGGGTCTTCCAGCATGACAACAACCCGAAACCCACAGCCAGGGCAACTAAGGAGTGGCTCCGTAAGAAGCATCTCAAGGTCCTGGAGTGGCCTAGACAGTCTCCAGACCTGAACCCAATAGAAAATCTTTGGAGGGAGCTGAAAGTCCATATTGCCCAGCGACAGCTCCGAAACCTGAAGGATCTGGAGAAGGTCTGTATGGAGGAGTGGGCCAAAATCCCTGCTGCAGTGTGTGCAAACCTGGTCAAGAACTACAGGAAACGTATGATATTTGTAATTGCAAACAAAGGTTTCTGTACCAAATATTATGTTCTGCTTTTCTGATGTATCAAATACTTATGTCATGTTTTAGATTCCGTCTCTCACAGTTGAAGTGTACCTATGATACAAATTACAGACCTCTACATGCTTTGTAAGTAGGAAAACCTGCAAAATCGGCAGTGTATCAAATACTTGTTCTCCCCACTGTATATATATATTGGTCATGGCTCCCGGGTGGTGCAGGGGTCTAAGGCACTGCATCTCAGTGCCAAGAGGCTTTACTTCAGTCCCTGGATCGAATTCAGGCTGTATCACATCCGACCGTGATTGGGAGTGCCATAGGGCGGCGCACAATTGGCCCAGCATCATCTGGGTTTGGCCGGGGTAGGCCGTCATTGTAAATAAGAATTTGTTCTTACCTGACTTGCCTAGTTAAATAAAGGTTACATTTAAAAAACAACTAGCGGCAACCGCGGCGCAATCAATAGGAGGGGAACAGTGGCTGGTGCTGAAAATATAGCTAACTTGTTATGCAAGTGTTGCACACCAACAGATGGAGAAAACCTACACCAGTCGAGCAATTAATTTCAACAATAATCTTCATTTTAATTTGGCTTTACAAACAACAAGATGGCTTAATTGGAGTCTATTTATTCGGAGCCCAGACCTTTATAAAATAATAACTGGCTGAGGTAGTCTATGAGGCTTAACAGCCTAATAAAAGTTTTTTTTTTTTAGTAGGCCTAGTTACAATTGCAACTGGTCAAAAATGTAGCATCCTACATAAAACAATCATTTAAAGAAAATAAGTCTGCACGTTCGAACTAAAACAATGTAACTGATAATGAAAAGCGTACATTTGTAAAGTAATTGGAAAGGTAGATACAAATGATTTGTGACATTGTGGTTACAACAAAGTATGTAAACAAGATGTGAACAAGATGATGTGTTTTTATTTACAGTAGTGATGGACAACTGGAAACAGTTTGAAAACAATTTGAAAACAGGTTTTCAAACACTTGTTTTTCACAAATGTACTGTAGTACTGTAGCAGGTGTAGCACATCATGCAAATGTTTCCTATTAGCAGGACGATAGAATTTTTATAGCGCGGCTAATGTTGTGAAAATCCCTCAACTTGCAATGTATTCGATGCTTAAGCACTCTAAAGTGTTACGTTTCTAACTCAAAACAACAGTACAGTATTTCTTCATCAACATCTTTATGCTTTCGTTAATAGAATAACATTCAAATGCGGATGTGTATTTGAACTACATTTTAGTCGCACTTCCACCTATTTCCACGACCACAGGTAAAACCTTGCTGAGATGATCAATGTATTTGTTGCATTGTTGTATCGTCATTTTCTCTAGACAAAACATCTTGATGGCCTTGACCAGTTCATCTTTGCTTGTCGGCTTGGCAGAGTTACGGATTAATGTTTTCAGTTGATGCCGAACAAGTTAGATCAGGTTAAAATCAGGAGACCTACATGTAGAGATAAAAAAAATTAGATATTCCGTAGGCCTACCATAGGTGTTGTAGGTCTTTAATTCCTTATTTTATTTTACCTTTATTTTACTACGTAAAGGTCTACTTACTCTGCTGGCATCTTGACCCAGTTTTTTCCCTCATTTGCAATGCAAACCCTCATTGTCTGCATTTGGAGAAGAAATAAAGACATTTAGCCTAACAGCCAACATTAGGTACAATAATAGAAATATACATGTAAATAGGTATAAACATAACAAAATATTGCTATAATCCTACCTTGAAAGAAACGATGTGGTCCCAGAAACACCTCTCTGACATAGGGTCCAGCATCTCTTGATGATTTCTTCCTCAAAGAAATCTCGAGCCATGATACCTGAAAAACGAGGCAAGAGTGAATTATTGTGGAACACATAACAGTCCGTGAGGTGTAGGCTACAATATTTGATGTACCTTTTGCTTTGTAAATAGCCAAACTTACCATAAAAAATCAAATGTGGGCCTTGTCTGGCGAGAAATTGCCCCCCACACATGGAGTTTGAGCGGATGCTTGGGCCTCGGTATGCTTGATATTCTTCCTTTTTTTCTGTAACAATTTTGAGCAAATTGCTCAAGGGCCATCCATGGTTGATTCGTCTGCGAAGATGACATCATTGAATGTCTTGCCAGCTTTGATCCATGCCTGGGCCTGCAGGATGCGAAGTTCTTTGTTTGTCAGACGAATCATTGGGTCGAAACTACAGAACATTATGGCTATTAGCAGGGCTATATTTTGGCCTTTGTAAATATTATTTTGGCCTTTATTCAGATTATAATCGCTCACTGTCACTTTTTTTTTTAAATGAAATAATCTCCAAAATATCGTAATATATTGGCTTATATCTTCAAAATGCTTTAAATGCTTTATTGTACAAATGTAAAAGCATATATTGTACAGTACTGTATTTCTTCATCAGCATCTTTATGCTTTCATTAATAAAATAATGGTAAAAATACTCTTTCAAAATGCAATGTTGATTTAGTTATGGATCCATAACAAATTACTATGGGAATAAATATCACCGATTTACAGAAATATTGGAACAAAGTTGTCTAATGAAGGCAAACAATTTAGAATCCTCCAATCCTCATATGCTGTAGCCTACTCCCAACCGTCACATTGTACAGCGCCATATTTTCCATTCCATCTTAACTGAAACCCTGAGGGTTTTGTTTTTCTCGGAATAGAAACACCATGATATTAATCAAATTTATTAAGCCAAATTTCTTAAAATCAATCCTATGTACTATGTTACGACAAAGGTTTTAAATTCTCTAGTAATGCCAACATGGGAGACTATCAAATGCTTCTCAATGATGCCCTCTGTTGGTCAAACTAGCACTAACTTGCACTAACGTAAAAAATGACTGACAATTATATAACGTGACATAGAATGCGGTGTGCTGCAGTATGAAGCAACTTATAAAGGAGGAACTATTGTATGTAGATATTCCATTAAAAATCTGCCATTTCCAGCTACAATAGTCATTTCCAACATTAACAATGTCTACAATGTATTTCGGATCAATTTTATGTTATTTTAATGGACAAAAAATGTGCTTTTCTTTCAAAAACAATGACATTTCTAAGCGACTCCAAACTTTTTAACAGTAGTGTATATTAATTACTTTGTATATGTAAAGACACAATTAAATCAAGAATAGTCTGATGGGTGACAATATTAGCATATCACTTGTGAATTATATATTGTTATTTGTAAATGATGCCCAGCGTAAGGCAAGAAACAATCCCTTTTTTGCGTGACTTTTTTAAATCATAGTCGCACACCTCATGTAGCCTAGCCCATAGGCCTATATGTTTTGATAAGGTTTTTATCACAACTAAAGTGGCCAAATAACTTCTTAAAATAAAGCACATTAATCCGCTTTACAAGGGGTGTAGAGCCTAACTGGCATACATAAGTAGCACGTGAGTTTCAAGTTTGGGAAGATAATTTTCACATAAAAATGCACTTTCATAATAAAAGCATTACATGCATAATCGCATTTGCAGTAACTTTGATAATGTTTTTTTACCACTAATGGAACATTTGCGCTTATAGCCTACTGCCGTGTACGCATTGCTGCTCTTATAATGTGAAGAAATAGCCTAATAGTTTATTTAAAAAATTTGTTTGGAATATTTATTTCTCGCACTGAATAGAATAGGTCAACTTTTGTACTATGGGGGATAGTAATTTGACATAAGCTAGTGCTTTTGCTGTTTGTTGGACTACTCCTCTTGTTGGCTGACGAAAAGTAAATGTGGACAGTTCTTCCAATATCTTCAATATGCACCTTGAAATTGGATAAGGAAGCGTGCAGTTGCGTCCCCGATGTGTCTCTCTTCACTTGTAGCCTGTGAGAAAGACCCGATCACGTGATGGAGAGCCATGTGAGTGAGAGGTGATTCGAGTCACGCAGCACTCAGGGAAAAAGGCACAACACAGCACTCTGGGCCATGGGCACAACGACCACTAGCCGCAAAAGCCATGGATTTTTTTAGGGTGCATTACGGCCACACACAGGGGATGACGGCGGGAAATTTGAGGCAAAATCAAAGGCTTGTCAAATTGTGAATGAGAGACTGATGAAGTATGTTCAGCCTGCGCCAAAAAAACAAAGCAGAGCTCATGCCTTTCAAGCAACCTTTTTCAAATCATCATTAGAGTCGCATCATGCAGCCTTACAGTGTATTAAAAACCTAAACATATAGCCCAACGTTTGTAAAACAAAGCATATAAAAGTACCTATTTCTTTGTTAACCGCTCAACACAGAATAGCCGCATGTGCGCACTACCTCAAATCGTTTGGAGAAAATATCCTTTTTAATTTATTCAGCTATGTTCAATTGTATTCTTCATATTAAAAAATAATATAAAACAATGACATGGAATTATAAGCAAATCTTGTCTGCTAAATTAACTAGTGAAGCCCACAGACATTTGGCATAGCCAGATCAGGACGTAACAACTCAGAGTATGCTACTCTGTTCTTCTGCAATAGACTACAACTTCTTCATATCATGTTTCTTTAGACCCGTCTAAAATAAATAATGTATTTATTGTGAAGGTGTAGGTTATATTACATGGATTTATTAGACTTTTTAAAATGTAGATGTTCCAAAGGTTTGCATCAGTGGCTTATAGGCTATGTGTGGAGGCCAGGAGATGCGAAATGTGTTTATGTAAATTAACGCTCAATTACCTTGAGACCGACAGTTATTTGCTTGACAATCACCAGCTGACAAAATTTTGTGGCAGTCGCAGCCCAAGTTCTGACTCATGACTGCCGGTGCAGCGGTAATACAGTCAAAGCAACAGCCCTAGTTGTCATGCTATGTACCCAGTTTGTGTGCCTGACATTAGTTGTTTGTGCACACTGTATGGTTGTGGCTTAGTTCAGGTATGGTTGTATTGTGGACTTTGGTGAACATTGTATAGTCATAGTGGCTGTCAATAGTTGCTCATGATCATGTGATGAGGTAGCCCCACCTGCGAACTTCAAAACCAGTCTCTGCCCTCAGACCAAGATGGAATATCCTCTTGGTCTAACACGTTGGTTGCTCCCGTGGGTCACGTCTTAGACCGTTAGTCCAAGAGGAAATTCCCTCTTGGTCCGAGGGCAGACACTGGTTTTGACGTTCGCAGGTGGGGCTACCTCATCACGGGACCATGAGCAACCATGCCAGACTCATATCCGCTACAATAGCATGGTTGAGGCATGGTTGCATTGTACTCAGAGCATACTGCTGACCTGGTTGTCCGACTGTCCCTCAGAGCAGTGGATATGTATTCAGAGAGTCTCTTCTCCATCAGGGCTACTCGAATCCAGGCTCGACCCTGCAGAAGACAGACAGGCAGACAGCCAGACACTATTAATCACATTTATGTATTTGTTTATTTGTCAGGGACCATGTACAACATGCCATTGCACCAGATTTAGCTTGATAGCTACATTTAATCTGTAGTCTCTGCCAAATGCCAGTGAGAAAAACATAGTGCTACTAGGCTTTAAGTAAGTAAGTAAATAAGTAATTAAGAAGTAAGTCAGTCAGTTATTCAGTCAGTCTAAGTAAGTAAGGATGCCGATCTCTTGCCTTGGCCCGCGAGGTGCTGATGTTCTCCATGTTCTCAATGCTGCTGATGCAGCTGTTCTGGACTTTTCCGCAGGCCAGCCTGATGAAGTCCCAGTAGCTGCGCTGTCCATCAAACCAGCTGCCCGACCCTGACCCCACCAAAAAGAAAGGGTCACTCTCAAAACACTGCTTTTTGGAATGCATCCCTCTTCTGATTGTGATACTTTTAAATGTTATGTCTTTGTGTACTGGCAACTATTCAAATGTATTTGATAATATGTCAATGTTCTATGGTTTATGCTAGTTTTACCTGTGAAGCCGTGGCTGAGGATGTGCTCGAGGACAGCTGCGAAGTTGATGAACTCCTCTGATGAGTCATCGATGGGCTCGGCGGTGTACTTCTCCAACAGAGTCTTTACTGAAAACCTATCAGGAAGAGAGAGATGGTTAGGTCACTACTAACTGATCGTTTTTCCACCAATCAACACAAAGATTGTTTCATGTGAATGTTGAGGGTGGTAACAGACAAACAATTACAAACTATACTTGAAGCAACTTGTCATAATACCTTCATAAGACTGTAATATCATTACAAATTCAGAAAACCAAATAATGATGACAATAATTTTATAATGAACAGGAAGGAGTCTGTCAGGAAGCTCTCAAATGAAGAGTCAATCAGCTTTTACCGGGAGGCTCAAATTTACAACACTGCACGAATAAGACACTTGTAGGAAATTACTCAGTGAGGAAAGAAAACAGCACATGGTCCAACAAAAGTAACAACAGTATAATTTGTAAGTTCAATGTGACAAAAACAAGATCTGCCTATTGTAGGCCTATATGTTCCTCTACATACAATGCATTTTTCCTTTTACCAATCCGTTGTTATGGTAACTAAGAGATATTTCTTGCAGAGCAAAACACTCATGCACTAAATTTCACGCTAAATAATTCAGGAAGTCCTTTCACAGAATGTCCAATGAGACGGAGCTATATTACTGGGTGAAAATAGCCATTTGGTCGCACTGACCCCTGTTGAATAACCATTTCCAACCTCCGACATTTCCTATGGTCATTAGACTCTGATGGGTAGGCTACTGCAGAGCCAGATAGATAAGGATACTATAATAGAGTCTACAGTCTCAGTGTTTCGTCTTGTTTTGCACCCTAAAGCACTGCTCAGAAATATTAGTGTGACACTGTATGTAAATGGAGGGCCATTCATGTTCAGGTGGTCAGTCACTGTGATGAATTTCAGGGAGGGGAGCAGTCAGTCAGTCAGTCACAGTCACACACACACACACACACACACACACACACACACACACACACACACACACACACACACACACACACACACACACACACACACACACACACACACACACACACACACTGTTGAGTAATACATCACAATGCTTATTCTAACGGTAGTTTGGTAACAAGCCCAGGCAGAGAAGCAAGTGATTTCACTCTCCATTGTTCGGAGGGTAACAATGTCTCCTTCAGCAACACTGGGGCATCCCGGATACAAGAGAATAATTGGTTGACAATACGGGAAGCCAGCAGTGTATACATTCACCTGATTTTTCATTGTACTTAAAACGAGCTAGGGCAAGACATGAGAATTGATATCCATGTTCAGGTAGTCATTTTTTCTTCTAATTCTAATGTGTTCTACTGGATCTTAATGTAGAATATGCTCTATATTTACAGCTCTGATGCAACTATAAGAACACTAGTGGCACCCCACACTACGAGCGGTAAATCATTGGATCTGATTAATTTGATTCAATGCAATTCAATCTTTGAGGACTGCAACCATAGAAATACAATGTATTTAAGCTACTAATAAGATAATGTCAACTTCCTGTCTATGGTTATTTTGCTCACTGCTCATTGTCAATTTCTCACTGTCAACCTATGAGTGCAACTATTATTGATTTTGCACAGACATTTTTGGGGGTTTCAAACACAACTGGAGCCAAGTCAATTTTAGGCAACTAATTTCGAATTCACCGGTGGCACCTTGACTGACTATAAAAGTCTGTCCGCCACCAGGCACAGTAAAATAATTTGTTTGCAAAAGTTACATCATAGAAGGCCCTTCAAAATAGAATTACTATTGTGATGCATAATTGCTATGGTAATTTGGAATGTTCAGTCAATGAGCCCCACTGGGCACAGATGTCAATTCATTGTCTATTCTACATTGGTTCAGCGTAATTTTATAAAATTAAATTACATGGAAACAACATTGATTGAACCAGTGTGTGCCCAGTGGAGCATTATGGGTAAGGTAGTCAGTCTACAGTTTACAAATTGCCCCACAAATGCATACATCATATACATTGTGACAGCACTGTTACCTATTGCAACTGTGGCATTCCAAAAACAAAACATGGGGGGAAAAAACAATGATACAAAACACAGCGGAATATAAAGTGGCCAGTGGCATGTAACAGGGTGATGCGCTTCTTTTGTGCCTAAAATTAAGAAAAATGCTGCAAAATTGTAGGAGGCGATTCCCCTGTTCTGTGGCTTACTGTATAAAACTATAGAAGACTGGAGCCTTAAAAAGACTAAGGACCACTTCTAATGACATTGCATTTCCAAGGACTCAACATTGCAATAGCCTATTACTCATCTTCCTATTGTTGGCAATTTTAAAGGCCTGGTGAGCCTATGTATCCTGACTCCCTGGGGTACCAGCTGCTATTATATGTCCTTGCCCATAGAAGGTTGTCGTCATAGCAACGACACCATCCGCGAGGAGACGATAAATTACACATGATGATGGCATGAGACACTCTCAACTCACAAGAGCCAGGTCGATGGAAAGGATTCATTAACAACTTTAAAAAACAGTCACGCTTGTGCTGTGTTAGTCTATATGTAGGTTCGCTCATGAACATTAAATAATAAAGATACCCCCCCCCCCCCCCCCATTCAAGTCATCTTGTTACAGTATAGGCCTATGGATGACGTAATTGCTTCACAAGCTACAGTATGGCTGCTGTAGCCTATCTTGCAAGTGCTCTGTATTGAAGGGGTGGTGGAAATGCTGGGTCTCTTAGTTTTGAAGGTTGTCTGTAAATGTCAAAATTATTCATAAGAAAAACAGGAGATAGCTATTGTAGACCTAAACCTAAGGAGTGAGCGAAATCTATAGGCACACCCATTTTGTAATAGCCTACATCTTAAAAATGCGCACATTACCTGCAAACGGTGATGAGATTCTTGCGCTCCACGGCAACACTCCGAGAAATAGAGGATGTTTTTTTTGAGACATCAAGCATAGCCATAGTTGCCTGCACACAACTCGGCTCCATTCGGAGATGGCGGCGCCGCTCAGCCTACTGCTATGAATCCTGCACCACAGGACCCCTCCCTGCCCAGGCGATGCTCCTCATCCACTTTTCTGTTGTTGGTGATGAAAAGAAATTACGCTTTTTTTAAAGACACCCTCGCATGCCTCCACGTTTAAGTCTACAAGCTGAGCCTCGGGACATTGACAATAACAGAGAGCCAAATAATCTATACCGGTATTCCACTCTCTTCTCAATCAGCGAAATTTCCTTCCGTAGGACGAGGGTCTCGACAATGAAACCGTTGGGTGATTGGTTTAGCTTTCTTGAGTGGATGACGTCACACAGATGCTATACATAGCTGTCTGTTATTTTTATTTATTTATTTAACTAGGCAAGTCAGTTAAGAACAAATTGTTATTTTCATTGACGGCATAGGAACAGTGGGTTAACTGGCTTGTTCAGGGGCAGAACGACAGATCTTTATCTTGTCAGCTCAGGGATTTGACCTTGCAACCTCTCGGTTGCTAGTCTAATGCTCTAACCACTAGGCTACCTGCCGTTAGCTAGCTCATCCACTGGCATGAGCAGCATCACATACCTAATGATCTGGGAAACCCAACTTCAGCTTTTGATCGCTGAATTAATTGGGAAATAAATTCAAGCTTCACCAGCTCTACCAATTAATTTTAGTTTCACTGTCCAAATATTCCAAAAATGTGCCCACTAATTGTAATATTTACCTTTCCACAAACTGTCTGGTATGTGTTGCTTGATATGAGCAAATGTATCAACGAGTAGGGCATGAGTCCATGATTAGTTAATGACTAGCGCTACTGCCTGGCCATTGAGCTAGCTAGCTAGCCACATTTGAGTAATCCTGAATGTTGATAAAAGATGAGTTGAACATATTTGTCTGAAAACAGACCAGTCGACAGTTATTGCCCGTCGTGAAATCATGTCTAACCAGTTGGCTAATGTAGCCTGTGTGCCCTGGCATGAGCTCCTGACCTGATAGGTCGTTATCAAGTTCGCAAACGTCACAACATGTTGTCAAACACACTCTAAACTACATTACAAACTTAAAATAGTAAAATGTCACAAATTGCCAACCTATATAGATTGTTATCAATAAAACTTCACAATACGATGCAGAGTGTTCAATTTGGCTGCTGGGGGGCAAAGAGACCTCTAGTGGACTAAACTCCACTCCATGGTGAAGGAAGTTTATGATGAACATCACCAACATAGTAGAGCAGAGACCAGGCTTTGTGAAATCTAGCTCCGACTACATCGATTCACCCAAGATCAATACTTTAAAAAATTTAAATCACGAAACGCCTGCCTTGTACCTATGTTTAACCTCTGTTGTTGGGTGTGTGACGCACACAAAATGTATGGTCACATTTGTGTTTATGTATTGTTTCTTTGTATTGGGAAAGAATGCTTTTACTGAAATGTCAGTCCTCCAAGGTTTCGCCATTGCGATGCATTTATACTACTGTTGGCCAGTAGGGGGCAGTGAGACGTGTTCGCTTCGCACTGGGACTATATGCGATCCTGTACCTGTGTGTTCTCATAATTGAGAGAACCTTTGAAAGAGAAGCTACGTTCTCCTGTTTCATCTTTTATCCTGTGTTACAGGTCAGTAAAGTGCAAAAATACACTGAATACCACACGATCGTTTTGTAACTTGCCTATTGAAGGGAATGTAATGGTTTTCAACAACATAGTAATTGTATAACGTTGTACTAGACAGAAAATGTATTTCGAGTGTAAAATCAAATGATGGTGGTGCATTCCTTTGATCTAGAAAATAATTAATTGTTAACTCCTGAACATTTGTATTTTTCAAAAAGACACGCCTAACAATATCCTAAGGGTTTATATAATTTAAGGTTGTAACTCTGATGTTTAAGAACTTTGTAAATGTTGTACTGTAAATGTTAGAAAAGCTGCTAGCTTAGAGCTAGCTCTGGTTAGCTTTTGGCTAGTTCCGGTGTTGTGCTGAAAAGCTCCCCCCTGCCAGAATCCCCCCATCGCGTGAGTACGCACGCACTCAATTCTTCATTGCTACAACTTGCTTGCTAGTTGAGATTTCTGATCACGTTCACGTTAACTCTTCCCTCTATATATGTGCTAGAATTTCTATTTGTAGCATCTGTAACACATTGTTCTTAAGTGAGAGTTCCAGTGTTTTGGAATCTTTGTCTTATATTAATAATGAAATGTTTAACAATGGTTGTTCAAAATGTTTGCATTGAAATATTGTTTTCATACATATTTTTTTTATTTTTTTTTACATAGACCACACCTTGTCATTTCCATCACAACCCATATTTTGGAGGTAGATGGGTATATTATGTATAATATTCATACATTTATTTGTTTTAGACATGGAAATCATATGGTTGTTATCATAATCTCACAAAAAGGTTGGGTGGAAATATCTTATTTTTCATTATAAATAAATGTTTTCAGCTGTCACCAAGGCAAGTTAATACATTCAGACGTCGTGTTTAATTTTTAATATTAGGAAAACCTTAAAAATCACTTAAAATAATATTCAATACAACTTCATGTACAAATGTATAAGAAATCCGTTATAAATCAATTGTATGATATTTCATTTTCAACTAAAATGGATGTTTAATGACGTGATGGAAATTACATTTGTCTATGGCTGTCTGGGGAAAATGACAAAAATATATAAATTCCTGAATAGTACGATCGCAGCCGTTATCAGATATAGTTTCTAGACAAATCAAAGACAAGTACAATACTGGTAAAATGGTGTTTGAATAAATAAAAAAATCTGAAAGTTTGCATGGCCAAAGTGCCCGAAGTTGCATAATCACCCAGGCACATGATTAGACCACAGGTTACAATAACTGGCAGCTAGTTCATTTTCTGACAAATATTTTCAACTCCTTGTTAGTTTATCCACTGACCACCTCATGAAGGAGGATAGCTACCGTAATTACTGAAATGTAGCTAGCTAGATCACTGGCCAGGCAGTAGCCACTAACTAATCGTGGACGCGTTACCTATTCTTTGATATATTTGAGTTAACTTGCTCATATCAAGCAACACATACCAAATTGTTTGTGGAAAGGTAAAAATAACAATTACTGCACTCGTTTTGTGAATGATCGGACAGTGAAACAAAAATAGATTACTAGCTAGCTGGTGAGATTTTCATTTATTTCCCAATTCATTTGGTGACCAAGCTGAAGCTGGGTTTCTCAAGTTGTTGGGTCGGTGCTAACTGCTCATTCCGGCGGCGCCAACTAAACAGACGGCTCTGTAGACGGTCCCCCCATCTTTGACATTATGGTGATCTCAAACCACATCACAGAAATTGATGACGACTCAGCACAAAAAAGCTGTTGAATGATATCACTGTCAAGACAGCTATATTTTCTTCATCGTCCTCACATTCACATTAAAATATATGTAAGAAACACCCACACACACACACTGTAATGAAATTAACAATTTAGTAGGCAATATTTTCACCACAGCCTTTGCGATATTCCCATCCCCCACACAATTAACCATGAACTGGTGATGAGAAGTTCGGTTCTTTTTATTGATTCAGATCTTTTTGACTCGTTCAGTCAAAATAACAAATCTTTCGACTCATTTCGTTCATTTGAGTCAGTCATGCCCAGAGCACACAGGACCCCCTACTGGCGAACAATGAACTGAAAACTTGAAATTCAAGTTTCTACAAGCCTCTCGTTCACCATAGGGGGCTTATTGGAGTTGTCATTTGTGACTGAGCCTTGTTGACGTGTGCTTTAAACAATGTACATTGTTTAAAGAAATAGAAATACGATTATTTCTTGATACATTTTAAACAAGGTCTAGACTAGTTGTAGCCGCAACCGGACTAGATTGTAAACGACTCATGGCGGAATGCATTCCTTGACTGCTGTGATAATCACAATGTCGTTCGTGAACTGCAGCCCCCCAAATGATTAATTATCGAGTTTGAGTTTATTGACCTGAGGCTGGGTATGTTTTGGTTCTACAAAGCTGTGTCCATCATAACATTCAATAATACACTGAATTAAAATATAAAAACGTAACGAATAGTTTTGGTCCCTTGTTTCATGAGCTGAAATAAACGACCCACTGGTACGCTCCCTAGCAATAATTGTATTGTTTAACTTTCTGACATCGTTCTGACTAAGAACTTTTTCATGTTTGAAAATAACATGTTCATTCAACAGAAGGGAACTGCTATGGGTAATAAAATGGCCCCAAATGATGCCAATCTTTATGTGGGGTTGTTTGAGAATAATGGGATTTTCACCCCTAACAATCCATTCATGCGCCATATCAAGCTCTGCAAACGCTTCATTGATGACATATTCCTTCTATGCCAGGGCACAGCAGAGGAACTTCATCGATTCCACTCCTTCATCAATACAAGCAGTGAACATTTGAAATTCACCTTCCCCTTTGATGTGCATGAAACAAGTTTTCTGGACATTTTGATAAAGACGGAGGGGGGTGGCTTTAGCACGGACCTATACAGGAAGCCGACGGACATTAATTCCCTGTTACGCAGAGCTTCCACCCTACACCCCTAAAAAAAGAGCCTCCCCATGAGCCAATATAGTCGCATACGCAGGATTTGTAGTACACAGAGTGACTATGACAAACAAGCCGACTGTCTGGATGAGCGTTTCAGACAGCGGGGTTACCCAGAGTGGCTGTATGAGGCAGGATGACAGCCTCACGCCCAAACCACCCCACCCTCCTGACCAACGCATTCAATGCTTCCTTCAATACTCCCCACTTGGTAAACAGTTTGACCATATCATTAAAAAACACGGGCACATCTTAGGCACTGATCCACAACTGGAAAATACGTTTAAAGAACCCCCACGGGTAGTCTTCAGATGCGTCCCCCAACATCAGTCAAATGGTGGTGAGGTCTGATCTCCCACCGGTGCCACATAGCACCTTCCTAGACAATGTGTCTGACGGTAATTACAGATTTGGCCGATGTACCCAGTGTAACTTAACGAACAAATGCACAATGTTCGATCACCATATCACAGGCAAAGGCCATTAAGATTAAGGGAATTATTACGTATTCCACCAAAAATGTGATATACCTGATCAAGTGTATTTGTGGTCTATGTTATGTAGGGAAAACGAAAAGACCTCGGAAAACAAGGATCGCAGAACACAGGAGTAATATCAGGACCCTTGACCTGAGAAACTCTGTGGCTGCGCATTTCACGGAGGCTCGGCACAACATTAGCTCTCTGAGATACATTGGTATCGAACATGTTAAGACTCCTAGGATGGGGGGGTGCTGATAATCTATTATTGAGAAGAGAATTGTATTGGATTCACTGTTTGTGCACCATGTCTCCTAAAGGTCTGAACCAGGAGTTTGATATCAGACCATTTCTTACATGAATATGTCACTTTGCTTTGTCTTGCCTTCCAGGTCTCCTACTTGGTCATTATACGATTCTGTAACTACTACATGTGGCCACCTCATTGATACCAAATTATTAGAGATAAACAAATTGTTTTTGAAATAGGTCACTGGAATGATATCTAAGGCCAAAGTTCCTCCGACGCATAATGGTCATATGGGCGGGTATTTCAACAGTTTCCAACAGAATATTTTTTTTTATTTTTTTTTACTGTTGCCTAGGTTTTAACTTGAACCCATATGTATGTATCTAATCTTTTATGACAAAATGTACCTCTGTGATTCATTTTGATTGATTAGGGAATTGAATTGTTTCCATTGCGCTAATGTGAGTGAGTGCTCACTTCCCAAAATATACACATTTCACCTCACATAACAATTGCGCATTAGCCCAATGGAAACAATTAAATTGTTTGTTTGAACTGATGAAGATCCGTTTCAGATCGAAACGTTGTCAATAAAACTGGATTTGGGAGATTTAACAGTGTCTGGGCCTTCATGTTCTTTACTGAAATAAAAGATCCCAGAAATGTTCCATACACACAAAAAGCTTATTTATTTCAAATTTTTGAGAATTTGGCAGTATGTCCAACTGGCCACACAACCGGAGACCACGTGTATGACATTGTGTGGGCGAGCCGTTTTGCTGCTGTCAACGTTGTGAACAGAGTGCCCCATGGTGGCGGTGGGGTTATGGTATGGGCAGGCATAAACTACGGACAACGAACACGATTGAATTTTATTGATGGCAATTTGAATGCACAGAGATACCATGACGATATCCTGAGGCCCATTGTCGTGTCATTAATCCTCTGCCATCACCTCATGTTTCAGCATGATAATGCACAGCCCCATGTCACAAGACCTGTACACTTCCTGGAAGCTGAACATGTCCCAGTTCTTCCATGGTTGGCATACTCACCAGACATGTCACCCATTGAGCACGTTTGGAATGCTCTGGATCGACGTGTGCAACAGTGTGTTCCAGTTCCCGCCAATATCCAGCAACTTTGCACAGCCATTAAAGAGGAATGGGATAACATTCCACAGGCAACAATCAACAGCCTGATCAACTCTGTGAAGGAGATGTGTCACGCAAATAAATGGTGGTCACACCAGATACTGACTGGTTTTCTGATCCATGACCCTACTTTTTTTATTTTTTTAAAGGTATCTGTTACCAACAGATGCAAATCTGTATTCCCAGTCGTGAAATCCATAGATTAGGGCCTAATGAATTTATTTTAATTTACTGATTTCCTTATAGGAACTGTAACTCAGTCAAATATTTGAAATTGTTCCATGTTGTGTTTATATTTTTGTTCAGTATAAATGAATTGCATTCATTATTACACCATGCCATCAATTGTCAGTTCTAAAAATGTATTTTTCTTTTCTAGGCTCATGATCTATTTTCCTGCATGAATATGACAGATAGTTGGAGGTTGGAGAAGGTCTCGGTAGCCGCTGAGCTGGAGGAGCGTTTATTAATCCTGCTGTAGGGCTCATTGCGGCCAGCACTAGTAATTCAAACAAACGACTTCAATGAACGAGTCACTCAGATAAACGAATCATAACTCTCGAGTCAGTAAAAAAAGGTCGCGAAATGCACATCACTACAATGAACAGCTGTTTGCAGAAGTGGGCAAGAGCAGCAAGGTTGCTGTAGACTCCCACATTCACCAGTTGTCTTTGACAGCTGATTTATGGGATACTAGGCCATACATATGTATGGTAAAAATAAGGCTGAGCTTTAGGAGAGGAAAATCCATAGGCCTACAGTTGTAAGGGCAATTGGACAATTGTATCCTACACAAATGTCAACACCCTTTTTACAGGTTTACATATGAGGACTAAACCCTCGCCAGACCCACTCCAGGTCATTCCACAGAAGCCAGAGCCATGCATGCACGATTGCACATTGAAACTGAGGGTCCATATGCCCATTCATTTGTTAGGAGAGAAATATACAAGATATAGCCTACACAAAAATGTATGCAAACATATTGCTTTTGGATACCATTTAGAGCATTTGGAGCATGTGGCACTGACATCTCTATAAACCCTCAACTTCACACTATTATTTAACCTCTGCATTCAATTATTTATTTAAAACCTAATGCGTTCTTATAGGAAATCATTCTAGGCTGTTTCACTGTGGCATGAATGGCATCAGACCTTTCCATTTGGCCTATTTGTTCTCATAGTTGGCCACCAGATGGTGTATGTAGACCATATTTTATCCATTAAATTGCACAGTTTGAAACTATAGTATAAGGAGGGCTTGAATCACATTTGGATGAAGTTAGATTATTTATTTTTTTTAGATATAAATTAGCAATATATGAAACCTACACAGCCTGACATAGTGTATGTAGGGCAATTTACAACATTTACGGTTTTCTTTCTTGCAAGAAGCTGGTAATTGAAATGTTAGTTGAATGTTAATTTCGACTAAAGGCTACACTATAGTGTGTAAGTATGACATGTGTAGACAGCCTGGAGAAGGATGTTCAGGAGGTCAGTGTGTCTGCTCTAAGCAAATAGGAAGAGACTAGACCAGAGATAGAGTTGAAGGGAAAGAGAACCACTATGTCTACCAACTTGTATGTCACTGACTGGGGAAAAAATTCACAACCAGGGTCAATATCACTTCAACAGTGCCTCTTCTTGTGTTCTCTGCAATGGTCTGGGAAATTGAAGTGATTCCAAAATGTTTTCAAAGGGCCATCCAACTTTGTTGACTGTTAACAGTAATGGGATTCCTTTATTTCCACTGATAATTAAGGAATCTCTATTATATCAAAGGAGAATTGCAAGAATGTTACAAGAGTCATTCCAAAACGTTTCTAACCAATGAACTATTATTGGATTATTTGGAGAATTCAGTCTCTTGCCATGTTCATTCGTACTCGCATGGGCTGAAATGTCCTTCTTGGCTTGCCAAGTTGCCTTTGAATCCCCCATTTGTTCTAAAACAGGTATTATTAGATGTCTTAGCCACCACCACCATTTTGTGTTGGTATTTATCTTCGCTGTGCTATGTGGATGAGAGACGCTGGTGGGTTATGAGTCAGGTTTTGCCACTAAGACTCGACTCCTGCAGACACAGCCTGGCTACATCTTGCTCTGGGACGAGACCTCATGGCTGGCTGTGAAATTCCAGACCCGGTCGCGAGGGCGTTTGGGACAGAGAAGGGTTTTGGGAGCGAAGGCTTTAAGTTGCCCTTCCAGGTGCAGAAGCTTCCACTGACCACCTCTCTTGGTCCTCTTGTCTGTAACCCCAGTTTTCACGCACATTGGAGTTCTGGGGGCAGTACTGTCTCGAAGGCAGAAACAAATGTTGTTGGTTAAGATTAGGCAAGTAATCACAATTGGTTAAAGTTAGGTTAAGGGGTTGGGTGAAGTTTAATAAATATATGAATTGGTTAAATTTAGGGGTTGGGATGAGGTTAGAAAACAAAAAACAAACCAGCGACCTTGAGTATGGCAACCCACGTATATCTGCAATTAATATTCAAGGTACACAAGCCTGTAACAAAAGGAGAGTTTAGACTGACCATTGTGGAAATAATACAGTCAACTGTGAGAGAAAAAAAGAAAGCGATGAAAAACTCTTTTTTTCCCATCACCAGCTTGGGTAAACCTTCCCTGAAACGTACAGGTCAATATTTGCCAGCGGCGGAAACGTGATCATCTCTAAAGCAGGCCTAGCAGGAATACAGTCAGTGCGACAGAATGCCTTTTGCGGTTAATGACGAGAGAAGGTGTGTGTGTGTGTGTGTGTGTGTGTGTGTGTGTGTGTGTGTGTGTGTGTGTTTGTTTACGTCCCACTATTGACATTTTGGTAATATTTGGTTGAGATGTTGATCAAGGAGAATTCAACCTTTATTCACCCACTCAAAAATACAGCCAGAAGTTAGCTGAATTCCCAGTGTTATCACTGCGCTTTCAACAATTAAAAAGCACAAAGTTCAAATGGGATGTCAAATATTTTGTATTTATATAACAACTTAATGTTATCACTGTGCTTCATCTAATAGCACATCCAAATTACATGGATTGCAGTTGAGATTAAAGGAAAGTATGATTATTATAGCAATTGTGAAAATCTACACCAATGCATGGAATGTTGAACATGCACGCGTTTTAAGATTGCATAAGAAGACATTGCTAGTTACATTAAGCCTTCTGTAATGTGGCCATGGATGTGTTACTCATTTTAAGGTTTAATAAATACTGTTACATTAGTTTGTAAGATAGTGTTAACTTTCGGCTATTTCCTGTATTACAAAAGTATTATTGAATTGTGTTTGGTTGGCAACGCAACCAAATATCAACATTTCAAGGATAGCTAATGCTTGGATAGTTTCATCTGAACCACTGGTTAAATCCTATTTTTTTACTTACATTTTTGGTTTAGTTGGAGACGTGAATCCAACATAGCCTATTAACTTGTTAACAAATTCTATTTACTGTGTTGCAAAGTGATACCGAATTGATGAATTGAATTGATACAGTACCTTTCGAAAGTATTCACACCCCTTGACTTTTTCCACATTTTATTGTGTTACAGCCTGAATATAAAATTAATTCAATTTAGATTTTGGGTCACTGCCCTACACACAAGTTAAATAAAGGTTAAATACATATTTTCTCATAAAAAAACAATACCCCATAATGTCAAAGTGGAATTATGTTTTTATACATTTTTACAAATTAAAATGAAAAGCTGAAATGTCTTGAGTCAATATGAATTCAACATCTTTGTTATGGCAAGCCTAAATACGTTCAGGAGTAAAAATGTGCTTAAGTCACATAATAAGTTGCATGGACTCTGTGTGCAATAATAGTGTTTAACATGATTTTTGAATGACTACGTCATCTCTGTATCCCAGACATACAATTATCTATAAAGTCCCTCAGTCGAGCAGTGAATTTCAAACACAGATTCAACCACAAAGACCAGGGAGGTTTTCCAATGCCTCGTAAATAAGGGCACCTATTGGTAGATGGGGGGGGGGGGAGAAAGCAGGCATTGAATATCCCTTTGAGCATGGTGAAGTTATTAATTACACTTTGAATGGTGTATCAATACACCCAGTCACGACAAAGATGCGGGCGTCCTTCCTAACTCAGTTGCCAGAGAGGAAAGAAATCACTCAGGGATTTTCCCACAAGGCCAATGTTGAAAAAAGAAGAAGTTAACTTTATGTCCTGAACACAAAGCGCTATGTTTGGGGCAAATCGAACACAACACATCACTGAGTACCACTCTTCATATTTTCAAGGGTGATGTTGGCTACATCATGTTATGGGTATGCTTGTCATCGGCAAGGACTAGGGAGTTTTTGGTGATACAAAGAAATGAATAGGATAACCTGATTCAGTCTGCTTTCTAACAGACACTGCGAGACAAATTCACCTTTCAGCAGGACAATAACCTAAAACACAAGGTCAAATATACACTGGAGTTGCTTACCAAGACAACTCATGTTCCTGAGTGGCCTAGTTACAGTATTGACCTAAATCCGCTTCAAAATCTATGGCAAGACATGACAATGGCTGTCTAACAATGATCAACAACCAACTTGACAGAGCTTGAAGAATTTTTTAAAAAATGTGCAAACATTTCTAAAAACATGTTTTCACTTTGTCATTATGGGGCATTGGGTGTAAATGGGTGAGAAAAAAATATTTAGAATTCAGGCTGTAACACAACAAAATATGGAATACGTCAAGGGGTAAGAATACTTTCTGAAGGTACTGTATATGTACTGTATTGTCTATTTATTGTTGAACTCTAGGTTGAATTGAAGCAATAGCTGTTGATGACTTTGCAAATCATCAAGTCAACTCAATCATCAAGTTTGCAGACGACACAACCATAGCAGGCCTGATTACCAACAATGACAAGACAGCCTACAGGGAGAAGGTGAGAGACCTGCCGGACTGGTGCCAGGAAAATAATCTTAACGTCAACAAAACAAAGGAGCTGATCGTGGACTTCAGGAAAAAGCAGAGGGAGAACAACCCTATCCACATTGATGGGACCGCAGTGAAGAAGGTGGAAATCTTCAAATTCCTCAGCGTACACATCACTGACGATCTGAAATGGTCTACCCACATAGACAGTGTGGTGCGCCTCTTCAACCTTAGAAGGCTGAAGTAATTTGGCTTGGCCCCTAAGACCCTCACAAACTTTTACAGATGCACAATTGAGACCATCCTGTCGGGCTGTATCACCGCCTGGTACCGCAACTGCACCGGCCGCAACCGCAGGCCTCTCCAGAGGGTGGTGCGGTCTGCCAAACGCATCAACGGGTGCCCACTGCCTGCCTTACAGGAAGTTGCGATTTTAGCATGTAAATCTTGGTGGGATAAAAAAAAAGTGGGATGCATGCCAGCAAAGCCACTACACAACACAACATTAAACAATACATGAATTGCACTATAACAGTGACAAACGGTGCCCACAAATTACTAGGGCCTACATAAAGCTGTCCCAACAGCAGTCCCAACACCTTACCACTGCTACACCTAGCTCTTAGCGGAGTCTTGTCTGGCAGCAAAACAGCACATTCAGCCTCATTTACTGCCTCTTAAAAAACATAGCTGATATGGCTGACTTGCTGAAACAAATGTGTTTAAACTGACAATTGACATGTACAAACTATGGCATAAGGGGATGAGAAGCAGATAAGAGGCAATCCGTAACTTCGATGAAGACATTAATGAGCGAGCTAGGACGGACGTAGTCAATATAACTATTTGTTCAGCACTTTTGAAGTGTACAGCGACAGAATTCAGGCATGGGCTGTTCTTACAGTGTTCTCCCTGTACACCAATTCAGAACCGTAGGATAAATAAAGGGGACATATAAGTAGACAATGAAAGCTCTATCAATATTCAATGATTACATTTCTCAAAAACAGGTTATAGGCTACATGTGCACCACCAAGTCAAAATAGTAGGTGAAATTAAGAGGTGAAAATAGACCAAATTATTAGGGTGAGGCACATGGGCTCCTAACAGCTTACTACACAACATACACTTAGTATACCTTTCTTAGCTACAGTATACATATCTCCCTGGCATATTACATCATTTATGCAGCAGCATACAAGACATTGTTGGACTCTCCTTGTTGTGCTGTGCTCACTTGAACAGGAAGGTGGTGTGGTGGTCCTTCTTGGCCAAATCTTGTCATCAAACTTTGTCATAAAAGTCTGTAATTCTCTGGATTTATGGTGCTTTCAAGGCAACTGGGAACATGGAAAAAAAGGTGAATCATGATGACGTCAGTCGCAGCTCTAGAAATAGGCCTGAGTTCCTGATTTACAATTCTGAGTAATATGAAAGTTCAAAATGTATTTTCCCAGTCGTAGCTCGTTTTTCCAGAGTTCCAAGTTGTCTTGAACTCACTAAAGTCAGATTTTGCAGTTCTGAGTTAACAGCTGTTTTGAGCATGGCATAAATCATGCTTCATTGACAGCATGGCCAGTGTTGAATGTTTATAATTTAAAACTAGGAAAAGAGACCCTTAATCTTAGACTTGGGACAGCACAGCCACTCCACTGAATAGCAGGCTAATGATTGCTTTACAATGCTTGCAGTTACCCACTGATTCCTTCCAAACCACTCATTGTTGAATTTATGATTTCCAACTTGTTGTGTAATGTTTATGTTCAATGGCCGATGAGCACCGATACGTTTTATCTATAATTTCTCTTCGTTATTTCTCTTCATATGACAAGGATTAAAAAGGACTTGCCAGTAGATTGTCGACTTTATTCATTATGATGACTGCTAGCTAAGATTTTGAAAGTATGATGCTGACATCCAATCAAAGCTACTGTTGATATAACGGGATTTGACGTCATTTTATCTGTGGCCAATGACCTTGAGCCTTCTTGGATGGGCACTTCTAATGTAACTCTATGGCAGCACCCAAGGGGCTAGAGTGCTTGAGCTCTACCCTATGAGTGACAGAACACTGAGCCAATCACGGCGCAAAGCTCCGTATTTTCTGCTGGCTTGCCCCACCACCACAGAAAGCACTGCGCTAGGCTGAAAGCCCTGCATTTTGGAGCTCCCTTACTCAAGAAAACAAAAAAGAGACCGTGTTTGTGTGCAGCTTTATTATCCCAATGTAAACTAATATGTGACACATATTAATGCCAAAATAACATGCCAAACAGGCAAGCCCTTTTTTACATTTTTGCTAAAAATGTGGGGCTCAAAACAGGTGAATGACGAGTCGCCACTGTCTCCAGGACACCTACAGCACCCGACATTACAGGAAGGCCAAAAAGATCATCAAGGATATCAACCACCCGAGCCACTGCCTGTTCACCCCGCTATCATCCAGAAGGTGATGTCAGTACAGGTGCATCAAAGCTGACCGAGAGACTGAAAAACAGCTTTTATCTCGAGGTTATCAGACCGTTAAATAGCCATCACTAACCGGCTACCACCCGGTTACTCAACCCTGCACCTTAGAGGCTTCTGCCGTATATACATAGACATGGAATCACTGATCACTTTAATGTTTACATACTGTACAGTATATAATGTATTCTATGCTACTGTATTTTAGTCAATACCACTCCGACATTGCTCGTCCTAATATTTATATATTTCTTAATTACATTATTTTACTTCTAGATTTGTGTGTATTGTTGTGAATTGTTAAATATCACTGCACTGTTGGAGCTAGGAACACAAGCATTTCACTACACCCGCAATAGCATCTACTAAATATGTGTGACCAATAAAATTTTATTTGATTTTATTTGAAATGCTATAGAGGCCTAAATAGTGTCATTGATGATACATGACTCATAAAGTATGGGTTACCTTTCATTTGCACTTATGAACCTACCCTTTGGAATGACTTTGATAGCAACAGTGAATATATTTTGTTATTAAGAGACCTCTTAAAACCCTGGATGGCAGACCAAATTAAAAGCTGTAGATAGATCAACTCACCAGTAGGAGGTGCTGCCCAGCCTTTAGTTTTTTTCTGATAGTGGATATAACGTTGAAGATCTGACGTTGTTTCAAAGGTACAAATTCAACATTTTATGCAAGGTTGGTCTATGTTGAAAATTGGTTACATGGATGACATAATCCCAGTGGTGGAAAAAGTACCCACTTGTCATACTTGAGTAAAATTAAAGATACCGCTAATAGAAAATTACTCAAGTAAAAGTGAAAGTCATCCACTAAAATACTACTTGAGTAAAAAGTCTAAAAGTATTTGCTTGTAAATATACTTAAGTATCATAAGTAAATGCATAAATAGTTTCAAATTCCTTATATTACAATTTTTTCCAACTGCTTACACACGTTTTCAAAACTGTCTCCTTTTTTCAAAACTCTACACACAATTCCCAAAACTGCACACACAAAATGCAAAACGCCTCACATCTCCTTCAAAATGTAACACCGCGTTCAAAATGCCATAAACACATGTCAGAATGAAGCATTGGGGGGGGGGGGGGGGGTAGTCACCAGTGCTAAGCTACGCTTCATCTCTTCTCCGGCCTGGGTCTGGCCACAATACTTCGTCCACATCACAAGATACGTTTTCTCTCGCCAAACATCGAGGGAAGTATCTCCTAGCATGGCGTATCCAACCTTGGACAGAGGCAACCTCTATGTCCCCACATGCGTCCTCTATTGCCTGGAGAAGCGGCATAGGGTTGGCGATTATACACTTTCCAGCGCCAGGCTGAGAAGAATTCTTCTATGGGATTTAGAAAAGGTGAATATGGGGGTAGGTACAAAACTACAAATTGTGGATGGGTGGCAAACCAGTTTTGGACCAGAACAGCCTGGTGAAAACTAACATTGTCCCATAAAACCACAAATCTAGCAGGGTCCTGATCTGGATCAGGGACAAGCATTGTGTAAATTGCATCGAGAAAAGTGAGCATATGGCCGGTGTTGTACGGACCTAGTGTGGCATTGTGATGGAGGACCCCGTTTTGAGTGATGGGAGCACACATAGTTATATTACCCCCACGCTGTCCAGGGACATTGGTAATTGCCCTCTGTCTTATTACATTTCTTCCGCGGCGCCTGGTTTTGGTGAGGTTGAAGCCAACCTCATCCACATAAATAAATTCATGGCGAATTACATGGGCATCCAGCTCCAATACTCTCTGAAACAGACAAAAGGATATACAGATGAGTAAATATGGTATGTCTGAAGTACTGGAAGTAGTGCTGCATACATACCTCTACAAAGTCATGTAGCATATTCTTGACTCTGTCAGAGTTTCTCTCAAATGGCACCTTGTAAAGTTGTTTCATCGTCACTCGGTGCCGTTGGAGGATGCGTTGTATGATCGACAGGCTTACAGCATTGATGTTGTTAAATATGGTGTCATTATTCAAGATATGCTCTCTTATCTCTCGAATCCTAATTGCATTGTTGGCCAAAACCATATTTATAATTGCAGTCTCTTGTACATCTGTAAACAAGCGTCCTCGTCCTCCATGATGTCTTTGCCTTTCCACTCTGTACAAAATTCAAACACCGTATGTGTTCAGCATAGGAACTGTAAACCATGTACAAAAAAATGTAGTACAGCATGATAACCAACCTTATTCATTCAATGCAGTGCAGTAAATGGATGGCTTAGAGTTACAAATGTTTGCAGTCATACGTATTTTACAGTACATTAGTGTAATGCTAAAATAGTCATTAGATAGTTGCATACCTGTTCTCATTTCTGAAGGTTCGAATTATGGACGCCACTGTAAATCGACTCAAGTTGGGCTGGACTCTCAGTCCAGCCTTTCTCATGGTCAAACCGTGGTTGATCACATGATCAACAAGTGTTGCCCTAATCTCATCAGAGATGGCTCTCCTTCCTTCTCTTCTTTGCCCTCGTCCTCTTCTTCCTCTCCCTCCTACTCCTCTTGCTCTCTGTCCATTGTTGGCATCCATTGTTCAAAACAGGTTATCTGACCTTTGACCTATTTATAGGCCTATACTACAGTAAAGCAGTGATTGGTTAGTGATCAGTTAAGCTATTAGTGTTTGCACATGTAAGGTGTGTGTGTGTGACCTGGTGAATAAGTGTAGCATTTTGATTGGTTGTGTTTGGACAAGGAAAGCAAGTCACTTCCTGTTAGATTTTTGTGTTTTAGATAGAGAATTGTGTGTAGTGTTTTGAAAAAAATGTTTTATGCAATTGACAACTGTGTTAAAGGTTGAGAAATAGCTTATGGTTTTGGATATTTGATGTGTAGTTTTGCACTTTGAGTGAGAGGTTTCAAAAATCGTGTGACATGAAAAGATTTTGTGTGTAAGCAGTTGGAAAAAACTGTAAGCAAACCAGACGGCACCATTTTTATGATATTTGTTTTAATTTACAGATAGCTAGGGGCACACTCCATCACTCAGACATAATTTACAAACGAAGCATGTGTTTAGTGAGTCCGCCAGATCAGAGTCAGTAGGGACGAAAAGGGATATTCTATTGATAAGTGTGTGAATTGGACCATTTTCCTGTCCTGCTAAGTATTCAAAATGTAACGAATACTTTTGGGTGTCAGGGAAAATGTATGGAGTAAAAAGTACATTATTTTCTTTAGGAATGCAGTAAAGTAAAAGTAAATAGTAAAGTAAAGTACAGATACCCCCAAAAAATTACTTAAGTAGTACTTTCAAGTTTGTTTACTTAAGTACTTTACACCGCTGCTTAATCCTATGGTTGAAATTTCACCCACTTTTTTCAAATCCACTATATTTTACAAGTAGATTCCACGTCACAATACGTTGACAGATTGCGTTGAAACAACGTTGATTCAACTAGTTTGTGCCCAGTGGTGTGTGTGTGTGTGTGTGTGTGTGTGTGTGTGTGTGTGTGTGTGTGTGTGTGTGTGTGTGTGTGTGTGTGTGTGTGTGTGTGTGTGTGTGTGTGTGTGTGTGTGTGTGTGTGTGTGTGTGTCACTCACACACATTATGCAATATATAGTATTTTCTATGCTCCTATGATGCCCAGACTGTGTAAATGTTTTTGTAATTGTGAGATGCAAGGCTCCCTTGCAAAAGAGACCTTGGTCTCAATGGGACCTTCTGAAATTCGGCCCAAGTCAGAACCTTCAAGAGACAACCAGGGAGGGTCAGCTCTCTTCAACCAATCATCCCACCCTCCTCCTCCCCTCCACCCCCTACACCAGACAGCTGAGTCCAGCCTGGAAAAGACAACACAGAAGATCCAAGATGGGAAAAATCACAAAGTCTCACTTTTTTTGCACATCAGAGCAACTGTTCAGGAGCCGCACTTTCCGATTGCTAATTGGAAAAAAAGGTGTTGCTGTTCTGACACCTCAGTGTACATTGGAACGTTTCAGTGGCAACTAATTGCAATGTCTGGCTACTTCAAGGGGCACCTTTCTTGCCCACCTAAAGTTGTGGCGGTGGCGCTGAAATCTTCAGATCAGGTCCATTTGTCTACAACAACAAAAATGTCTATCAATCTGTCTGTCTAATGCATCTTAATGCACGTCTTCCCTCACCATGTGCCCCATTCAGCCTTTTAACCACCCATTCACCATTTATCCATTCCTCCATCTCCCCATCCCATCAACCATTTATTTACTTACTCACTCTAACAAAGGACACAGAAAGTCTCCGGGCCTCCTGTAACAGTACCTAACCTGTGGGAATAAGAAGTTATTTTACGAAAGCCACTTTTCTCTCTTTTTGACTTCTCTTTTGAGGCAGCAGGACTGAAAATGCTCTTGGGCTACTTGTGCACATAATCTGTGCAGACACTGGCCCTGTTTGCCCAAGCCTGGCCTGGCATGCCTTGGCATGGAGTTAAGACAGTGGAGTGAAAACACATCCAGCAATGTGCAGTGGTGGGAAAACTACACAATTGTCAAAAGGAAAGATACCTTTAATAGAAAATGACTCAAGTAAAAGTCACCCAGTAAAATACCACTTGAGTAAAAAATCTTAAAGTATTTGGTTTTAAATGTACTTAAGTATCGAAAGTAAAAGTATAAATCATTTCACATTCCTTACATTAAGCAAACCAGACGGCACGATTTTCTTGTTTTTTAAATTTATGGATAGCCAGGGGCACACTCCAACAGACATCATTTACAAATGAAGCATTTTTGTGTTTAGTAAGCCCACCAGATCAGAGGCAGTAGGGATGACCAGGGATGTTCTCGTGATAAGTATGTGAATTGCACCATTTTCTTCTCCAGCTAAGCATTCGAAATGTAACGAGTACTTTTGGGTGTCAGGAAAAATGTATCAAGTAAAAAGTTGATTATTTTCTTTAGGAAGGTAGTGGAGTAAATAGTAATGTAAAGTACAGATACCCCAAAAAACGACTTAAGTAGTACTTTAAAGTATTTTTACATAAGTACTTCACACCATTAGAAATGTGGCACTTTTATCTTCTCCAAAACGTTGTAGTGCCCACAACTGTACTGTACATCCCCAATACCCCTTGACAAGCCTCTATTTGCTCAAAAGGTGAGCAAGACTGAAGAGCAAAAATGCAATTCTATGGAGTAAGAGTTTGACAATGCATGGTTTATGTAATCAATACCACAATATACCGTACATAATCTGTCAACACTTTTCCCCAAAGATAAACACTGAAAAGAGGTGTTACAAAAGGGTGAGTGATCTTTAAGGATTGAAATATACAATTCTTCATTTGATTCTTTTTAAATTACAATACAAACCTGACTGCCTAATATAGCCAATTACATACAGTGCATTCGGAAAGTATTCAGACCCCTTCACTTTTTCCATATTTTGTTACGTTACACCTTATTCTAAAAGGAAAAAATAAATAAAACATCTCACAATCTATAAGCAATACCACATAATGACAAAGTGAAAATAGTTTTTTTGTAATTTTTGAAAATGTATTCATAATAAAAACAGAAATAACTTATTTACATAAGAATTCAGACCCTTTGCTATGAGACTCAATAAAATTGATTGGATATGATTTGGAAAAGCACACGCCTGTCTATATAAGGTCCCACAGTTGACAGTGCATCTCAGAGCATAAACCAAGCCATGAGAAACAAGATTCTCTGGTCTAATGAAACCAAGATTGAACTCTTTGGCCTTAATGCCAAGCGTCACATCTGAAGGAAACCTGCCACCATCCCTACAGTGAAGTATGGTGACAGCATCATGCTGTGGGGATGTTTTTCAGCAGCAGGGACTGGGAGTCTAGTCAGGATCGAGGGAAAGATGAACAGAGCAAACTACAGAGAGATCCTTGATGAAAACCTGCTCCCGAGCACTCAGGACCTCAGACTGGAGCGAAGGTTCACCTTCCAACAGGACAACGACCCTGAGCACACAGCCAAGACAACGCAGGAGTGGCTTCGGGACAAGTCTCTGAATGTCCTTGAGTGGCTCAGCCAGAGCCTGGACTTGAACCCAATCGAGCATCTCTGGAGAGAACTGAAAACAGCTGTGCAGCAACTCTCCCAACCCAACCTGACAGAGCTTGAGAGGATCTGCAGAGAAGAATGGGAGAAACTCCCCAAATACAGGTGTGCCCAAAATATTCAAGGCTATAATCGCTGCCAAAGGTGCTTCAACAAAGTACTGAGTAAAGGGTCTGAATACTTATGTACAGTAAATGTGATATTTACGTTTGTTTTATTTTTAATACATTTGCAAAAATTGAAAACATGAAAGCCTGTTTTTGCTTTGTCATTATCGGGTATTGTGTGTAGATTGATGTTTTTTTTTATTTTTATCAATTTAATATAAGGCTGTAACGTAACAAAATGTGGAAAAAGTGAAGGGGTCTGAATACTTTCCCGAATGCACTGTACATATCAAGTGTGCTATCACTATCCAAAATAAACATTTCTTTACATCTGTAAAGAAGGTAAATCTGTAAAGAAGGTCAATCCTGAGCTGATATTTTACTGTTTTAGACATGTGTTTTTGTTATTTTATTAATCTATTATTGTTTTATGGTAAAGTGTATTGGGATTTTAAATGCACTAGTTTTGCTCGTTGGGTGATGGGCCTCAGGTAAGGATGCCTTCAAATGCAGCCTACTGCTGCTTATTCATCGCTGTAAAAGCTTAATTTCCACGTTTTTCTCCGATAAAAATTACATCTCACTACAATAGACAAATAGTGCATGAATTGTTATGCAGACAGAGAAGAGATCAGAGAAAGCAGACAAGCAGACAAACAGGCAAATATAAAAGGAAAAACAATAGTCTGACTAACGATGATACCAAATGCACCTGACAAACAAATATGACACGTGTAGAAAGGCATGCAGCAACTCACTAGTCATTGGGTTCTTTATTACAACCACTGATTAAATCACCAATTATGCTAAAGGTACATGTTATTTCTTCATGATCAATGGACCAATGTTCCATTGGTAATCGTGTCATCAGACCAGTTTACAGACAATGATTCTTTAACCGCAACTAAATGTACGTAGCTAAGTCTTCAGACATCAGTCAATCAAACAAGGGATTCAGGGGAGATTCAAATAGGTCATTGGAGATCACTTGAATGGAGCCTTGATATGGATCCATGGCAGGAATCTGGATAAGTGCTGCTCTCACTGTTAGACACCATCTAACAGTTCCAGTTCACAAGATGGTCTCTAGTTCCTTTAGAGACAAAGAGCAGCAGGGATCCTCGTCTCCCAACCGCTGGGGCACAGAGACTGCAGTCTCTGTCTTGGCTCCACCACCTCCTTGGATCCCCTCGCTAGCAGCCCCGGGGTGCCTGGGAAAGGCATCAACAGCGGCCCCAGCTCCAGCCCTCACCCCAGGCCTCCAAATTACAAGTTTCTGCCTGGGGGTCTCCGTGTTGCTGGGCACGTAACCTGGCAGGTTGGTGAGGGGGTGGAAGGTGGAGGTGAGGCGTGGCTGCCTGCTTCCCCCGCCCCCATAGCTTCCCCCAGCTCCTCCCACCCCGGGGGCCCCTCCCCCATTCAGGGACATTCCTCTGGGATTGGCCACAGTCAGACTCACGCTGTGGGTGGTGGTGTGTGACATCATGCCGCCATAGTAGCAGCTGCCCCCGCCCCCACTGCTGGTCACCCGGGTCTTCTGTTTGAGGTCCAGGGCCAGGCTCCGCCGTAGCCATGCCTTCTTTACCTCCGCCTGCACCTGGGAAGACAGGTTTTAAAGTTGAATCTTATAAAAATCTGTTAAATTTTCTGACAAGCGAACACTTAGATATGCTCGTTTTCATAAATTCATTCATATTGAATGACAGACTAAGGCATTTGTGAAAATTCTATAGCAATAAACAATGAGAAAGCGGCCGTGTGTTTGGACAATTAATAGACACTGCTGTAAATGAAACCTAATAAAAACATCTGTCTCATCCAGGACCGGAGTCTACGCAGACAGGTGCACCATAACCAATCAGAGCTACAGTAGCCCTTTATGCAAAAAAGCTATTTGCCACACGGGCCTGCCATCATTCACTTTGAACTGGACTGTGTGTTTACAGGCAGTAGTAACAGCACGACTTTAGATTATTAGAACGCATTCGGCAAAAGCCACAAAAATATGTAAATATCACGGGAGTCCTCTTACATTTGGGAACTTTACAGTCCTATTGATCAAACAACCATGAAAAGGTAGGCTCTCTCTCCCTCTCTCCCTGCCTGGCTGTGGGGCACGTAGCCAGGCAGACAATTGCCTGTCAAGCATTGTTCAGGGTTTAAAACATCAACACAGCCACAGCGCTCCTTGATTAAGTGATTATTGTGCATCTGAACAAATTATTAGATGATGTGTGTAACTTTTGATTATATCTTCATCTCGACAAAACAATTTTTGTTATGTTGTGACTATGAGATAAGTCGTGACCTCGACATAACAAGGGGAAATGATTTTTTATTCATATGTCCTCTCTGGACTTCCGTAGATATTCAAAATGAGGTAGATTGTTCTGCATTTACCTCCCCATTGCAGAAACAGTAGATGAATGCCACAAAGAATCCCTGAAAAGATAAAAGGGAAAAAGCCCAAGTTTAGAAAAAAGAAATACATTTAGTGCTGTTCAACATTTATGAACAGGATTTTTAGGATATAACATAAATCTGCCATCAATAGTCATCAACAGTTGATGGACAATAGCCTGCATAAATTTCGTCATGAGTTTTGTTCTGGAGGCAGCTCTGCAGAGTGGTGTCTAGCTGACACAGCCACAAAAAAACACACTGCTAACCATAATGCCTAACCCTAACCCTTCTTTAGGGCTAGGCCCCTTTTTTTCCCTCAATTTCCGCCTGAATGACGTGCCCAAAGTAAACAGCCTGTTCCTCAGGCCCTGAAGTCAGGATATACATATAATTGGTACCATTGGAAAGAAAACACTTTGAAGTTTGAAGAAATGTTAAAATAATGTAGGAGAATATAACACAATAGATATGGTAGAAGAAAATCCAAAGAAAAACCAAGCAGAATTTTTTTGTTGTTAAGAGACTATCCTCTTAGAATGGCAAGTATAAGGTCAAATTGAAAATTAGCACCCTGGATGCAATTCTTATGGCTTCCACAGGGTGTCAGCAGTCTATGTTCAAGGTTTCAGGCTTGTAACTTCAAAAACAAATACGAAATATCAGTTTTAGTACAGGGACACAGTCTTGGAAATTCGTGTTTGCGTGTGCCATGAAGACAGGACGCACCTGCTAAAATCAGTTACCTATTGAACATACTTCTTTCCATAAGAAATATTATAGTTTGATTACATTTTAGGGTATCTGAGGAGTAAATAGAAACATATTTTGACTTTTTGAAACAAAGATTCGATTTTCGGATTCCTTTCTCTGCAAGTTGAACAAGTGGATTACTCAAATCGATGGTGCCAACTAAACAGACTTTCTGGGATATAAAGAAGGATTTTATCTAACAAAACGACACTAAATGTTATAGCTGGAACCCTTTGGATGTCAAATCAGAGAAAGATTTTCAAAAAGTAAGTGAATATTTATTCGCTATTTGTGAATTTATGAAACCTGTGCCGGTGGAACAATATTTTAATGTGGGGCGCCGTCGTCAAACAATCGCATGACATGTTTTTGCTGTAATAGCTACTGTAAATCGGACAGTGCAGTTAAATTAACAAGAACATAAGCTTTCAACTGATATAAGACACTTATATGTACCTAAATGTTTATATCCATAATTTATGATTATTTAGTTTCACAGGAAGTTGTCGCGCTAGCGGGACGCCTATCCCAAATTAAATTAAGACCAAATATCAAATGTTTGTTTTTATGAATTTTTACAATATAGCCAATTGTTATTTTTCAGCTGGCCTATCTATGGGGAAATCACTCAGTTCTGCCTCCAGGACAAGACTCATGACAATAAACGTCAACCTGCGATCAAAACACAAAAAAATATATGTTTTTCTCTCAGGGAGTATTTGCCCTTTGGGGTGTCTGACCTGGGAAGAGTTGAAGAACATCTCGTAGTGCATCTGCACCTGCCACAACAGGCCCGTAACCTCAGTGTAGGGTAGAGCCATAAACACCATATAGTGCACTCCAAACAAGGGCATCAGGACAAGGGTGGATTTCAACAGCTTCCTGTGGACAGTAGCAGACACAATTTTACAGATAATATTACAGCATTATAATATGCTATTTATCTATGTTTGAATAAAGTGGCCTTGATTTAGAGAAACGTGAAGCTATGTAAGACAACATAGGATTTATCATCAAGACACAGCCATTGTATTCCCATACCATGCATGGTGATTTCCGATTTCAAATTATATTTTTCAAAACACACATTTACAGGCACATGTCATGCAATCAGGAAAAACTAGCCTAGGCTCTATCGCAAGTGAAGAAACGGTGGGTTGTATCATATGCATAAAGCATGTATCCATTCATCTATCCATGCTATTACCAGTACAGTTTATTACAAGTGCATTACTAGTTTATTACTAGTCTATTGTCAGTCTTTTACTGTTTATTATTAGTCTAATGCAGTCCCTCACCTGTACTGCTGACGGGGGTCCAGTTTGCCTGTGTTGGTCTCCCACAGCTTAGAGGCCAACACTCGTATGATGTTGAGGAACAGGAAGAAGTTCACCTGTAGGAAGAGTTAGAAATACATGTAAGGTGTCCATATTAAGACAGTGTCAGAGTCACAAGGAGTTGGTGTAACAGTCCTTCTGACTTCGGACACCGTGTTCATGGTATAAAGTTGAAGATCAGCGGAAAGCGGGAGACATTCAATAAATAGTACCTTTCAGCTTTTGAGTTTATTTGGATTATGTCAAATAAAATGTTTGATGTGAAATCAAGGACGCTATCAAACCATAAAAAAAAGGGACAAGAGACCAATGCTTGTGAAGTGCATGAGTCTAGGTGAAAAGGAAATATTTGCTTACTACAATGGCTGCAAGAATTGGGACTTGATAGATCCACTTCAGATTTCCCGCACTGATGTCCCAGCACCTGCAAATGTGTGTAGAATAGCTACTGTTAAGTGTGATTATTCACTTCAATGTGATGTACACACAATTATGTATAAAGAGACTCACTGTGTGTCTGCCAATGATGCTCGCGCACTGACCCAAATGGACACAAACACCGCAGGGACACCTATGAGAGAGGGAGGCAAAGCGGTAGGAGGGTGAAATAGAATAAATATTGAATAATGTTGAATTCCCATCTGTGCTATCTTACATACACAACAACGGTGGCTTTCCAGGGGGTCTTTTCCAGCGGCAGAAAAAGTACCCAATTGTCACACTTGAGTAAAAGGAAAGACACTTTAAAGAAAATGACTCAAGTAAAAGTAAAAGTCACCCAGTAAAATCCTACCTGAGGAAAAGTCTAAAAGTATTTGGTTTTAAATATACTTATGTATTAAAAATAAATGGAATTGTTAAAATATACTTAAGTATCAAAGGTAAAAATAATTTAAAATTCCTTATATTAAACAAACCAGACGGCACCATTTTCTTTGTTTTGTTTAATTTACGGATAGCAAAGGGCATGCTCCAACACTCAGACATAATTTGCAAACAAAGCATGTGTTTAGTGAGTCCACCAGATATTTTTGTTATTTTGTATTTAACCTTTATTTAACTAGGCAACAGATCAGAGGCAGTAGAGATGGCAAGGGATGTTCTCTTGATAAGTGTGTGAATTAGACTAGTTTCCTGTCCTGCTAAGCATTCAAAATGTAACAAGTACTTTTGGGTGTTAGGGAAAATGTGTGAAGTAAAAATACATAATTGACATAATTGTCTTTAGGAATGTAGTGAAGTAAAAGTACAAGTTGTCAAAAATATGAATAGTAAAGTTCAGTGCAGATACCTAAAAAAACAACTTAAGTAGTACTTTCAAGTATTTTTTACTCAAGTAATTTACACCTCTGGTCTTTTCCTGCAGGTGCACTACTCACATAATCTGATCTCGCAACACATGGAGGAGTGTTTAAAGAGGCAATCTGTGGCTACTTTTAAACCCTTTTTGGGATTTTTAGATTAATGATATATACCCAGTGGCGACCAGTCATTCAGGGCAGTTGTTTTGAGCCCCACAGTTTTAGCATTAACATGTTTTGCATGTTCTTTTGGCATTAATACATGTCACATATCAATTTACAATGTAAAAATAATATACATCATTGAGTTAATAAAGCTGCATACAAGCAGGGTCTCTTTTTTGTTTTCTTGAGTAAAGCAGCTCCAAAATGCAGGTGTTGCAGCCTAGCGCAGTGCTTTCTGTGGTGGTGAGGCAAGCCAGTAGAAAATACAGAGCGTTGCGCCGTGATTGGCTCAGTGTGTGGCCACAGATAAAATGACGTCAAATCACGTCATATGCACAGTAGCTTTGATTGGACTGATCATGTCAACATCATACTTTCACAATCTTAGCTAGCAGTCATCATCATGAATCAAGTCGACAATCTACTGGCAAATCCTTTTAAATCCTTGTCATATGAAGAGAAATAATGAAGAGAAATTATAGATAAAACATATCAGTGCTCATCGGCCATTGGACATAAACATTTCACAACAAGTTGGAAATCGCAAATTCAACAATGAGTGGTTTGGAAGGAATCAGTGACAGTGGCTCTGTGGTCCCAAATCTGCGATTAAGGGGTTATTTTCCAAGTTTAAAATGATAAACATCCAACATTGGCCATGCTGTCAATGAAGCATGATTTGTGCCGCGCTCAAAACAACTGTTAACTCGGAGGACCCGCCGCGCCACCTTCCTGTTCAAGTGAGCCGAGCACAACAATGTGAGTCCAAAAATATATTGCTTGCTGCTTCATAAATGATGTAATATGCCAGGGAGATATGTATACTGTAACTAAGAAAGTAATGCTAAGTGTATGTTGTGTAGTAAGATGTTAGTAGCCCATGTACCTCACCCTAATAATTTGGTATATTTACCCCTCTTAATTTCGCCTACTGTTCTGACTGTTCTACTGTAGTCTATAACCTGTTTTAGAGAAATGTAATCATCAAATATTATAAGAGCTTTCATTGTCTGCTTATATGCCCCCTTTATTTATCCTACGGTTCTAACTTGGTGTACAGGGAGAGCACTGTAAGAACGGCCCATGTTCTGAATTCTTTTGTTGTACATTTCAGAAGTGCTAAACAGATTGTTATATTGACCAATATAACAGTCCTAGCTCGGTCATTGTCTTAATCGAAATTATGGATTGCCTCTTATGCGCTTGTCGTCCCCTTATGCCATAGTTTGTACATCTCAATTGTCATTAGAAACCACATTTGTTTAAGCAAGTCAGCCATATCAGCTATGTTTTTTTTAAAGACAGTAAATGAGGCTGAATGAACTGTTTTGCTGCCAGACAAGGCTCTGCTGATAGCCAGGTTTAACAGTGGTAAGATGTTGAGACTGCTGTTGGAACAGCTTTATGTAGACCCTAACAGTTTGTGGGCACCGTTTGCCACTGTTATAGTGCAATTAATGTATTGTTTACTGTTGTGTTGTGTAGTGGCTTTGCTGGCATGCATTCCCCTTTTTTTATCTTTTGCCCCACCAACATTTACATGCTAAAATCGCCACTGTATATACCCATTGATTCTTGAAGAATATCACTAATAAATGCCTCATTAGTTTAGTTCAACTGTCATTCCCCGTCAGATCCCAACATATAAGCTTGCTTTACCAATTTTTTTGTAAACAATGTAAATTTGGAACAAACACTGTATTGCCTCAAGACATGATTAAAACTATAATTTTGAAATCATGGACGGCCAGTCCTTAGTGTGGCCTGTCCTTGCAGCCTTGGCTCTGTCTATGATTTTGAGAGTGGTTACATTTCTCCAGCCCCATCCCCAGCTGTTTACTGAAACAGTGACGGGGTGCACGCTTTGTTATTGTTTTGTGCTGCAGATTGCCACTTTAACGCCTCAGGAACACAATTCATACGATATATCAATCTTCTGAAATGGCTGCAAAAAATACAACTCGAAACGTCAATGGGCTGAATCACTGGTCTACACGCGTAGAAAAAAAGGTACCATAAAACCTTAAAGGATTCTTTGGCAATCTCTGGAGAACCATTATTTGGTTCCATAGTAGAACCCTTTTTGGTTCTAGAACTTTTTTAGGTTCAAGGTAGAACCGTTTCATCATAAAGAGGTTTTTGAGGGTACCTCGTTAGGTGAAATGGTCCTACCTGGAACCAGAAAGTTGTATCCTGCAGGGAGTGTAGAAAAACTCACCCCAGCCGATGATGGTGAGCGCCCACAGGTAGTTCTTGTCTGAGAGGAAGGCCATGAAGATGAGGCTGTGCAGGTACAGCCCCTCCACCAGGATCCAGTAGTGATTGGTCGCCAGGAAATACAGGAAGAGAGTAACGGCCACCTTACAGCCCACCTATAGGGTGCCAGAGAGAAGAGAGGTGTCATGTTCATATTGTTAATAAGGGACTTGGGACATTCAACATATCTTCAGATAATGGTTCCAATGGACCAATGGGTTAAAGCAGGTGAGGAAAACTATGGTTTCAATCCGTAGCTTAAACTACGGATTGGACCTATATATTTTCCAATAACCTCCCTTTTTCTGCCCCCCTGGGATAGAGCACGGTGTAAGGAACATCGAATTGTGGGATTGAATCCCGCATGCGCCACATATACTGAATGTTTGTGTCACTGTCAATGTTGACATTTCTGTAATTAACTTTGGATAAAATCCTCTGCTAAATGAATATCTTATTTTTACTTGACATTTTCAGAGACATCAAGACTTGGGAGGAGTTTCATCGCAGGGCCTATCACCAAGGGCAACTGAACACAAAAACCAACATCTCTAGTTGAAAACTGTGTCATCGATGTTGGTCAGAAACATTTATTCCAGTGCCAAAACTGACAAAAAAGTGTAAGTAGGATAACGTTGGTCATAAAGTGAATATATTACAAAACAGAGTTTTGTGTGAGATTAGTGTAAATGAGATCGCAACGACTTACATGAGGGCTGGGTTTTGATTTTGATCATTCCCACTTGCCCACTAACACAGGATGGTAATGCCTAGGGAGAATTGTCATGCACGGAGTTTGCACACTATCCAATCGTACGGCAGAACCGACAGACAGTGAGACAGACCTGCCCACATTACGCAGCGCCTCAGACTTGTTTAGATAAGACAACACATTGCCAATGTTATGTTAAAAGAACACTTGGTCCCTAAGCCCTTGATGGAGTGGCCACTGCTGATGTGTTTGATAGTGACCACTCAAATCTACCACCGTTTTAGGAAAAATGAGAATTGAGACAATGCGCATCCCGACTGCCACTTGTCAATATTTCTCAATTCAAAACCTATTGGCGAGCATCCAATTTGGATATAAATAACCTCAAATTAAAGCTGAAAGTCTGCACTTCACTTTATCACTTCACTGCAATTCACTTTATGACCAACGTTATCCTAAAAAGTCTGCACTTTCAGCTCATATTCATTATTATTATTCACTTCACTTTATCACTTCACTGCAATTCACTTTATGACCAACGTTATCCTAAAAAGTCTGCACTTTCAGCTCATATTCATTTTTATTATTCACTTCACTTTATCACTTCACTGCAATTCACTTTATGACCAACGTTATCCTAAAAAGTCTGCACTTTCAGCTCATATTCATTATTTAATTTCATCTCCAATATGCTGTGGTAGACAGCTAAAATAATAATAACTTGGTCAATGTCCAAATATTTATGGACCTGACTGTATACAAGGGGGTACCGGTACCAAGTCAATGTGCGGGGGTACAGGTTAGTCGAGGTAATTTGTACATGTAGTTAAGGGTAAAGTGACTGCGTAGATAATAAACAGCAAGTAGCAGCACTGTAAAAAACAATGCGGGGGGGGGGGGGGGGGGGGTCAATGCAAATAGTCTGGGTAGCCATTTGATTAAATGTTCAGCAGTCTTATGGCTTGGGGGTAGAAGGTGTTAAGGAGCCTTTTGGACCTGGACTTGGCACTCTGGTACAGCTTGCAGTGCTGTAGCAGAGAGAACAGTCTACGACTTGGGTGACTGGAGTCTTTGACAATTTTTTGGGCCTTCCTCTGACACCGCCTAGTATATAGGTCCTGGATGGCAGGAAGCTTGGTCCCAGTGATGTACTGGGCAGTACGCACTACCCTCTGTAGCGCCTTACAATCGGATGCTGAGCAGTTGCCATACCAGGCGGTGATGCAACCAGTCAGGATGCTCTCGATGGTGCAGCTGTAGAACTTTTTTTAGGATCTGGGGACCCATGCCAAATCTTTTCAGTCTCCTGAAGGGAAAAGGTGTTGTCGTGCCCTCTTCAAGACATTCTTGGTGTGTTTTGACCATGATAGTTTGTTGGTGATGTGGACACCAAGGAACTTGAAACTATCGCCCGCTCCACTATAGCCCCGTCGATGTGAATGGGGGCGTGTTCGGCCCTCCTTTTCCTGTAGGCCACGATCATCCCCTTTGTCTTGCTCATGTTGAGGGAGAGGTTGTTGTCCTGGCACCACACATAAAAGGCATTTAGCTCATCTGGTAGGCTCGTGTTACTGGGCAGCTTGCGGCTGGGTTTACCTTTGTAGTCCGTAATAGTTTGAAAGCCCTGTCACATCCAACGAGTGTCAGAGCCGGTGTAGTAGGATTCAATCTTAGTCCTTTATTGACGCTTTGACAGTTTGATTGTTCGTCTGAGGGCATAGCGGGATTTCTTATAAGCGTCTGGATTAGTGTCCCGCTACTTGAAAGCGGCAGCTCTAGCCTTTAGCTCGGTGTGGATTTTGCCTGTAATTCATAGCTTCTGGTTGGGATATGTACGTACGGTCACTGTGGGGACCACATCATTGATGCACTTATTGATGAAGCCAGTGACTGAGGTGGTATACTCCTCAATGCCATTGGATGAATCGCGGAACATATTCCAGTCTTTGCTAGCAAAACAGTCCTGTAGCGTAGCATCCGCATCATCTGACCATTCCGTATTGAGCGAGTCACTGGTACTTCTTGCTTTAGTTTTTGCTTGTAAGCAGGAATCGGGAGGATAGAATAATGGTCAGATTTTCAAAAAGGAGGGCGAGGGAGAGCTTTGTACGCATCTGTGTGGAGTAAATGTGGTCTATGGTGATTCAAGAGGGACAAACAACAATAGCAAACATAACGCACCCACATCGAACCACATTTCTTAATGAGCAGCAGAAAAGCCCAGGGAAAATTGGTGAGTTCAGCCACACTTTAAGAAAAATTCTATGTAGCTTCCTCCTATATGTGCAGGTGTGGGGGTACTACTTATATCTTACTGTTAACTGTTGTTTGCTTCCTGCTGTATTTTTCTATGTGGTTTATGTATGTGTGAGCTGTGGGAAGATGTTCCTCGTGTAGGTAGGACAATAAACTTCAATCTAATCTAATTTTCGTCAGTACATAAGTGCACAGTACCATATGGGGTCTCTCTGCCAATTCCTCTGCTTCAGTCTTTCCGTCGTCAGACATGGCATAGAGGACAGCATCCTTCACAAAGATACTGATGGCCCGAAACACAAAGGAGGTGAAGAGGTGAATGTGGATGTAGTTCCGTGTACAGTGGAGACGCCTGAAGGGAAGAGAGAGAGAGCGAGAGTGAGAGATAGTAATGTTTGCAATGCTTCTTTCACTAAATCAAACAACAGCTCAAATAAACGTTTCTCATAGTAACCATCCAGAACATGTGAAACAAACAAGAAAAACGAATCCTCCAAAACAACCCACTGAAGACACATCAGATCTCAGCCGTCTGATAACCTTGTTGAGAAGTAATTCCAGTGCAGATTACAATAGGTTCAGAGGCCCCAACAGCTACCTATGAGGCCTACACTTGCCACATGCTCATCACATGAATAACAGATAGGTATCTTAGTGTGCATTGTTAAATTATGAGCCTACTTGGTTTAGCCACAGAAAAATGGGGCAACCTTCCCGCTAGCCATGATTGGCTGAGATAATGAGTGGGCTAGACATGCCGAGAGATGAGTTTGGATTGGTCCGCCATGTAGCGGGCTTCTGTCTATTTGAGATGGTCAGTATGTGTTGGTAATCCTGTCTAACGTGGCTTTTTTATGTACACGTAGTAAAACTGCATAAGTGTTGCTCTCCACTTTCTAATTCCACTGAACCGAGTTCAGTGGAATTAGAGTATGCTAAGGAGATGGAAAAAACACCTGTCTCCGGATTACATCTTCAAACTAAGGACAACCATGGCACCCGTGACAGGAGATGCGTCCATCTATGATGTACACAGGTAAGAAAGTAGTTTCATTTCAAGTTAAAGTGTACCGTTAGCGGGGGAACACGTGATGCCGCGGAGCTGAGCAGACGTTGACAAACCGAGCTCTTCAAAGTTATTCTATTATTACCTAAATAACAACGTTGAAAGAATATTCTAACATCGGCTGATAAATTGTCAAGTACTTACCTTCCCAAAGAGCCATGGACCTCCGACCGAGAGGCAAGAAGGACGACCAAAACGTTGTTGATTCCCAAGATAACGCTACAGCTAGCAAGATTAGCATTAGCCCTCATAACTCAAACGACAGTTCCAGACTGTTGCTCTCGGCCTCTTGCGAGCCTGCCGACATGCTGGCTACTGTCATCCGGGAAATTCAGGATGGTAACAAAGGTCTTTCTATGAAAATCGATAAGAAAACGGCTGAACTCCATTCTTCCATTGACGACCTGAAATCCTCCATGAATGATCTCCTTTTGAGAACGACTGAGGCAGAGTTGCGCATTAGCACAGTTGAAGACACCATCGCTCGACATGACCATCGCTCGACATGACCAGGTCTTGATACAACTGCAAAAGGACAATGCCTACCTCAAAAACAAGGTAGATCAGATGGAGAACCAGAGCAGACGTAGTAATATCCGTGTGGTGAGATTGAAAGAGGACAGCGAGGGCCGTGACCCGGTCCGTTTCTTCACTCAATGGATCCCGGATGTCCTAGGCATAATCAACTTCACCAAGCCACTGGAAATCGAACGCGCCCACAGAACATCAGCGCCGAAACCCCGGCCAGATGAGCCCCCACGGGCCGTCCTGATCAGGTTCCTCCGTTTCCAAGACAGAGAGAAGGTACTGCAACTCGCAAGAGCCAAAGGGGACATCACCATTGATGGCAAGAGGGTCAGCCTTTTCCCGGATATGAGCGCGGATCTCGCAAGACGTCGCAAACAGTTCAGACCTGCCGCCAAAGCACTGAAGGAGAAGAACATCACCGGCTACCTCATCCACCCTGCTTGGATGAAAGTTCAGTACAAAGGCCGAAGCCATCTCTTCAACACACCGGGAGAAGTGTACACTTTTCTAAAAGAACTGAGCAACGTCTGAGCCAGGACGGTCTCTCTGGGGGATAAGATGCAGTTTGTTTGTTTTCTCTTATCCGGACTGAACCGCTGATATCCTCCGGTCGCTATAATTGATTTGTACATTTTCAACTAACCGTATCTTTCCGGGGTGAGTTCTATTACATTTACAGGAGAGTATATTTTGGTTTAGTCCATATTACTGGGCGAAGCAAATAAGTGGGTTTAGGCCCACTGATTTCCCCCTCATTTATGTTAATCTTTCGAAAAGAGACTCAAGCAGCCCTTACCGTGGGCAGTAAATATTCAGCCATAAATGTTTATTCACAACGTTTGTTTTCAATTTAGAGAGCTCGCAGGTTTTAGTTTACGCCGAGGTTTAGCTAGTAAGAGCAAGATGGAAAGCGAGCAGCAACGTATCTCTACAAGTGTATTCATGTTTGATTGGTGGGATTGTGGTTTTAGTCTAACAATCGGGGTGGGTGGGATTCTTTTTTTTTTTTTCCTTTTTTCTTTGTTTATTGTTTCCTTCCTAAAGAGACACATAGGTCACTTCTGTGTTCAAACCAAAGTTGAAACATTTCCTAACTATCTACATATGATAGATTTCCATTCAGTTACATATTTGAAACCCAACTATGCTTAATCCACTAAAATATGTCACATTCAACGTAAAAGATCTTAACAGCCCGATTAAAAGGAAGATAGTCTATACATACCTTAAGAAATTAAAGGCTGACATTGTGTTTTTACAAGAAACACATCTTACAGCCAGTGAACACAAGAAATTGAAGAGGGAATGGGTAGGACAAGTTTTTGCGTCCTCTTTTAACTCCAAAGCAAGAGGAACTGCAATTTTGATAAGTAGACACATCCCCTTCTGCGTCAACAACACCATCTCTGATCCCTCTGGCAGGTTTGTTTTGGTGAAGGGGCATATGTTTGACCCTATTGAATATCTATGCTCCTAACTTCGATGACCATATGTTTATTCAGAATGTCTTCCTTCAGGTAGCTCAAGCACCACCAGGATGGTTACTGGTTGGAGGAGATTTAATTTTTGTTTAGATACAGTTCTTGATAGGTCCTCTGATAAACCCTCACTTCTTACTAAAGCCAGCAAGCTCACCATGTCATTCATGAAAGATCTCAACTTACTAGACATCTGGAGACAGTTGCACCCACAGGATAGGGACTACTCTTTTTATTCACACCCACACAAGACACACACACGCATAGATAACTTTTTACTATCGACACAACTGTTTCATAAAGTGTTAGATGTCGAGTATCTCCCCAGATTGCTTAGTGACCATTCTCTTCTGGTATTATCAATCTCCATTCCTACCAAGGTAAATGGAGCATAAAGATGGAGACTAAATTCTACACTCCTAAAGCAACCTGAATTTTGTGCATTCATCAAAGAGCAGATCAATGTTTTTACTTTGACAAACAAACCCTCCGCTCCTGACAGTTTCATTCTTTGGGACACATTGAAGGCCTATCTGAGGGGACAGATCATTTCCTATACTAAAGGGCTGAAGAGAAAACACGGTGCGGAACTGAGTGCCCTTGAATCTGTAATCTCAGAGTTAGAGAAAACCTACCAAAGAGGCCCGACTAAAGATCTATACAGGCTTTTGGTAAATAAAAAACTGAAATATAATATTCTGAACACATATCAAGCCGAGAGGGCCATCACTAAATCAAAACAGCGTTATTACGAGCTTGGAGAGAAAGCTCACAAAGTATTGGCATGGCAACTGAAAGCAGAGGAAAGTAAGAGGACAATTAATGCTATAGAAACTCTTACTAATGAGATATCTTTCGACCCTACTGAAATTAATAACACTTTTAAGAAATACTATGAAGACCTCTACACTTCCCAATCAAGCGATGATCTATCAGAGATCGACTCCTTTCTCTCCTCTCTCAACCTCCCATGCCTGTCAGGGGAAGACAGTGAGCGCCTGAGTGAACACTTCTCAGTTCCTGAATTGTTGGAGGCCATTAAATCCTTACCTTCTAATAAATCTCCTGGGGAGGATGGCTTCCCTCCAGAGTTCTATAAAGAATTTAGGGAGCTGTTGGTCCCCTACCTAATGGAGGTACTTAAAAAAGCCAGGGAAGACAACTGCTTTCCAGAGTCTTTCTCTCAAGCAGTGATTACTGTAAAAAATCCACTAAAGTGCACCTCATATAGACCAATCTCTCTCCTTAACACAGATTGTAAACTGGTCACCAAGATGCTATCTAAGAGACTGGAGTCATGTCTTCCCCTGTTGGTCAACCCAGATCAGACTGGCTTCATAATTAATAGATTGTCCTCCAATAATCTCAGAAGGTTCTTTGATATAATTCACCTTGCTAACAAAAACAAAATACCTAGTGTCGCAGTCTCCCTCGACGCTGAAAAGGCCTTTGATAGGGTTGAATGGCCATACCTCTTTCGCGTCTTGGAAAAGTTTGGTTTAGGTACCGGGTTTGTAAATTTGATAAAGTCACTCTACAAATCTCCTAAAGCTAGGATTGCTACCAATGGGATTACTTCCTCCTCTTTCCCTCTCTATAGGGGGAACAGACAAGGTTGCCCAATTAGCCCCCACCTCTTTGCCCTCGCCATCGAACCGTTGGCTGAGGCCATTATAATGTGCCTTGACATACATGGCTTTGAGGTGGGCCCCCATACCCATAAATGATCACTCTTTGCGGACGACCTTATCTTATTTCTAACAAACCCAGAACACTCCCTCTCTCACTTGCAGATCCTACTACAGTGTTATAGTTCTTTCTCTGGATATAAGGTCAATTTTGATAAAAGCGAAATCTTACCGTTGTCTGTCTTTGACCATCATACCATCAAGCACAAGTTTCCTTTTAGATGGGCTTCACATATTTGGGCATAACGGTGGATGGTAACCTGAACAACCTCTATAAACTCAATCTGGCCAGTTTGTTGCAAAAGGTGGAGGGTGACCTTTGTAAATGGATGGACTTACCGCTCACTCTACTGGGTAGAATCAATGTAATTAAAATGAATGTCCTGCCCAGATTTCTATATCTGTTTCAATCTCTCCCTATCCCTGTTCCCGCAGCATTCCTTTCCTCTCTCGACAAGCTGACCAGGCGGTTTATCTGGCACGGCAAAACCCCTAGGGTTGGCCTGGATAAACTGACCCTGGATTACAGTCAAGGGGGCTTAAACCTCCCCAATTTTAGAATGTACTACTGGGCAGCACAGTCTAGGTTTCTGGCTCAGAGGTTTGACAAGGGTCCCTCTCCCTCATGGTTGAACATTGAAACGCTTGAGGTAAATGATGACACTGGGGCAGAATTGTTTTACAAATGGGACAGAAAATCTATAAAAGCCATCACAGACAGCCCTTTAATCATACATTCTGTCCTGGTATGGTGCAAACTGCATGAGCTGTTCGGACGAGGGGGATTCCTTTCCCCTAAAACCCCTTTATGGAACAATAGATTGATTCCTATGTTTTTCCAGAATAGTAACTTTAGACCATGGTCTGATAAGGGGATCACTCTTCTGGAACACTGTTACGAGGAGGGAGTTCTTATGTTTTTTGATCAGCTGAAACAGAAATACCACTTGCCTAACAGGGACTTCTTTAGCTACCTACAACTACGACACTTTATTAGGGTGTCTCTCAAGGGACAATGGAACCTACCTAAGATGTCACCTATTGAACAACTCTGCCACGCAGACCAACCACTGTTCAAGACCATTTCCCGTGTTTACGATGCTCTTATGTCAGGACTAACACTGCCTGGGCTAGATAAACCCCGACTTAGATGGGAAAAAGATCTGGGTATTGATCTTGATGAGGGTCTATGGAGTGACCTATGCAGGGATGGTGTTACATCCACATTGAACTCCAGATACAGACTGATCCCGTTTAATTTCCTCCATCAGCTCTATATCACCCCATCTAGACTGCACAAGTTCAACCCTGATATCTCCTCCCTATGTTTTAGATGTGGCTCAGATGAAGGAACATTCCTCCATTCCAATTGGCAGTGTTCAAAACTACACGGTTTCTGGCGGGGGGTATGCGATACCATATCCTCAATTCATGGGGTTGCATTCCCTTTAGACCCGGAGGTCTGTCTACTGGGCAACTTTACTAACACCAATCTTAGGCAAAGCCATACTATAAAGCTAACAGAAATATTGCTAGCGATTGCCAAGAAATGTATTGCCTTGAAATGGAAATTGGATTCCCCCTGTCGGTTGCAATGTGCCTATCAGAAGTTAATAGTTGTATCCCACTGGAGAAAATGACTTACCGCTTGTGGAATAAGTTAAATACATTTTACAGAATTTGGCAACCTTTTATTGACTATATGGAGAATCTCCCCCACATCACATTGAATGAATCTCTATATTATCCTTATATAATGTTTCACACGTAATGTATAATATGTAGCCTACGGCAGGTGACCATATGATCCAATGTCTCATTATAATTTTTTTAGTGCATGTTTGTATATATAATTATAATTTGTTTTATTTTTTCTTTCTTTGTTACGCTCATCTGTTACTGTCACTTTGTCCTATTGTTGTCTAATATCTTTTCACGTTTGTCTTGACTGTTGTTAATTGGAAAATGCAAAAAAAAAAGTGTACCGTTAGCTATCTAACGTTAGCTGGCTGGCTGGCTAGCTAACGCTACATGTATGATCTTATTATTCGTATCTCAGAGCCATTTGCATGGCTAGCTAACATTGAACCTGGTTGGTTAGCTACCTGCAGATTCATGCAGAGTAGTAACGTCATGAGTTGAGATTATGGTTCATTGTTTAGCTACCTAGCTAGCTACATGTCTTAAAAGCTTTTGTCAATAGGGGGGCGCTATTTTCACTTTGTAAAAAATCGTGCCCAAATTAAACTGCCTCGTACTCTATTCTTGCTCGTACAATATGCATATTATTATTACTATTGGATAGAAAACACTCTTAAGTTTCTAAAACCGTTTGAATTATATCTGTGAGTAAAACAGAACTCATTTTGCAGCAAACTTCCTTTTAGGAAGTGAAAAATCTGAAATCGAGGCTCTGTTCCAGGGCCTTCCTATTCATTTGCTTGAAATCTATGGATATACATGCACTTCATACACCTTCCACTAGATGTCAACAGGCAGTGGGAGGTGGAATGGGGTGTCTAGCTTGATCTGAGGTCGAACAAGAGCTCTTGGAATGACGTGACCCCAATTTCCTTTGTCTAGCAAGGCGCGGGAAGGACATCGACATTGGCTTCTGAAAAGCGTTCGGTATAGACGTCTAATAACTCCGGCTTTGATTTTATTTATTACATGTGATAATATCAACGTAAAGTATGTTTTTTCAATATAGTTTTATCAGATTATTGAACGTTTATCGGGAGTTTTGGCGTTTTCCGTTCTCTGCGTTTGGTGAAGATGGACATCTTTGCGCAACTTGGCTAGCTAAGGTTGCTAATTCGACAGGCGAAGAGGACATTTTAAAACCAAACAACGATTTATTCTGGACAAAGGACTCCTTGTACAAGATTCTGATGGAAGCTCAGCAAAAGTAGGAACCATTTATGATGTTATTTCGTATTTCTGTGGAAAATGTTTAGTTCTATTTTCCGCCCTCATTGCAGGCGCTGTCTCGCTATAACGTACGCTCTATGTCGTACTAAAGTTATTTTTAAAAATCTAACACGGCGATTGCATTAAGAACTAATGTATCTTTCATTTGCTGTACAACATGTATTTTTTAGTAAAGTTTATGATGAGTTCTTTGATTAGATTAGGTGACTGTCCAAAATATCTCTGGATAATTTTGTGCAGTTTGCCTACGTATTCACATTGTAAAACCACGATTTGTACTGCTAAATATGCACATTTTCGAACAAAACATATATGTATTGTGTAACATGATGTAACATGATGTTATAGGACTACATCTGATGAAGTTTGTCAAGGTTAGTGAATAATTTTACATCTTTTGCTGTTTTTTTGCGATCGCTACCTTTGAGGTGAATGAATGCGGTTGTGTGGTTGGCTATTGTGGTAAGCTAATATAATGCTATATTGTGTTTTCGCTGTAAAACACTTAAAAAATCTGAAATATTGGCTGGATTCACAAGATGTTTATCTTTCATTTGCTGTACACCATGTATTTTTCATAAATGTTTTATGATGAGTATTTAGGTATTTCACGTTGCTCTTTGTAATTATTCCAGCTGCTTTGGTGATATTTTTTTATGGTAGCTGCAATGTAAAACTATGATTTATACCTCAAATATGCACATTTTCGAACAAAACATAGATTTATTGTATAACATGTTATAAGACTGTCATCTGATGAAGTTGTTTCTTGGTTAGTGACTAATTATATCTCTATTTGGTCGGTTTTGTGATAGCTACCTATGCGGTAAAATAATGGTGAAAATATGCGGTTGAGTCTTTTGCTATTGTGGTTAGATAATAGAAATACATATTGTGTTTTCGCTGTAAAACATTTTAAAAATCGGAAATGATGGCTGGATTCACAAGATGTGTATCTTTCATTTGGTGTCTTGGACTTGTGATTTCATGATATTTATATACTAGTATTTACTTGTGGCGCTATGCTAGGCTATGCTAGTCAGCTTTTTTACTGATGAGGATGCTTCCGGATCCGGGATGGTGACCAAGTAGAAGTTAACAAAAGCCTCCACTATGCAAGTATGCATTTCAATAGAATGTCACTGCGACAACTGTTGAAAGATGTTGGTTAGCTACCTGCAGATTCATACAGGGTAGTAACATCATGAGTTGTGATTATGGTTCATTGTTTAGCTAGCTACATGTCTTAACAAAAGACTGCAAGTAACCATTTCTGGCCATCTAACGTTACTCCGATTTCAGAGCACTCTCGTCTGAGTGTGCCAGAGCGCAGAATAACTGATGAATTTACTAATGCTCAACACCAGTTGAATATGGCCAGTGTCAGTAAACATTGGCAAGAAAGCGTAATTCAATTGTTGCCAGCAGCAGTTACAGTCACCACTCCTCTAGACAACATGAATACAGCCTAACCAGCTCTGCTAGGGTGAGTAAAATGGTCAGAGTGCGGTGTTCTCTCATTATGTATCTGGAAGTAGCTAGCAAGCTAGCCAATGTTAGCCAGTTAGCTTGGGTGCTTGACAGCCGTTCTGTTCAACCCTAGTCATCCGCCAGAGCATCCATTGTGCACTCTGAACGCTCCGAGAGTGAAACGCTTTGAATTTACGAACGGACAATCTGACAGCACAGTTGCAGTCACCAACGCTCTGGATAACATAACAGACTAACCATTTCTGCTAGGGCGAATAATGTTCAGTGGGCTGTTCTCTGATTTCTGTCTGGAAGTAGCAAGCAAGTTAGCTTGGGTTCTTGACTGCTATTTTTTATTATTATTATTATGAACAAAACCAATTCAAAAACAGAAATACAGTTGAAGTCGGAAGTTTACATACACTTAGGTTGGAGTCATTGAAACTCATTTTTCAACCCCTCCACACATTTCTTGTTAACAAACTATAGTTTTGGCAAGTCGGTTAGGACATCTACTTTGTGCATGACACAAGTCATTTTTCCAACAATTATTTACAGACAGATTATTTCACTTATAATGCACCGTATCACAATTCCAGTGGGTCTGACGTTTACATTCACTAAGTTGACTGTGCCTTTGATGTCATGGCTTTAGAAGCTTCTGATGGCTAATTGACATCATTTGAGTCAATTGGAGGTGTACCTGTGGATGTATTTCAAGGCCTACATTCAAAGTCAGTGCCTCTTTGCTTGAAATCATGGGAAAATCAAATGAAATCAGCCAAGACCTCATAAAAAAATTGTAGACCTCCACAAGTCTGGTTCATCCTTGGGAGCAATTTCCAAACACCTGAAGGTAACACGTTCATCTGTACAAACAATAGTACGCAAGTATAAACACCATGGGACCATGCAGCCGTCATACCTCTCAGGAAGGAAACGTCTCCTAGAGATGAAGGTACTTTGGTGCAAAAAGTGAAAATCAATCCCAGAACAACAGCAAAGGACCTTGAGAAGATGCTGGAGGAAACAGTTACAAAAGTATCTATATCCACAATTAAACGAGTCCTATAACGACAACCTTAAAGGCCGCTCAGCAAGGAAGAAGCCACTGCTCCAAAACCGCCATAAAAAAGCAAGACTATGGTTTACAACTGCACATGGGGACAAAGATCGTACTTTTTGGAGAAATGTCCTCTGGTCTGATGAAACAAAACTAGAACTGTTTGGCCATAATGACCATCGTTATGTTTGGAGGAAAAAGGGGGAGGCTTGAAAAAAGAACATCATCCCAACCATGAAGCACGGGGGTGGCAGCATCATGTTGTGGGGGTGCTTTGATGCAGGAGGGACTTGTGCACTTCACAAAATAGATGGCATCATGAGGTAGGAAAATTATGTGGATATATTGAAGCAACATCTCAAGACATCAGTCAGGAAGTTAAATGGGTCTTCCAAATGGACAATGACCCCAAGCATACTTCCAAAGTTGTGGCAAAATGGCTTAAGGACAACAAAGTCAAGGTATTGGAGTGGCCATCACAAAGCCCTGACCTCACGCCTATAGAACATTTGTGGCCAGAACTGAAAAAGCATGTGCGAGCAAGAAGGCCTACAAACCTAACTCAGTTACACCAGCTCTGTCAGGAAGAATGGGCCAAAATTCACCCAACTTATTGTGGGAAGCTTGTGGAAGTCTACCTGAAACATTTGACCCAAGTTAAACAATTTAAAGGCAATGCTACCAAATACTAATTGAGTGTATGTAAACTTCTGACCCACTGGGAATGTGATGAAAGAAATAAAAGCTGAAATAAATCACTCTCTCTAATATTATTCTGACATTTCACATTCTTAAAATAAAGTGGTGATCCTAACTGACCTAAAACAGGGAATTTATACTAGGAGTAAATGTCAGGAATTGTGAAAAATTGAGTTTAAACGCATTTGGCTAAGGTGTATGTGAACTTCCGACTTCAACTGTATACAAACAAGAGTACATAAATAGACGGGTATTACATATCGAGATACATTTTCAATTTGTGAAAACGTTTTATGGTACGTATTGCTTTTTTGTTTTTACACTTACTAATAATTTCAAAATCATTTCAATTCTATCTTAAACAAATGAAGAGGGGTTTGTTCTCTGCCCACTTCATTTTATGAGTAAAGAATCTGTCATGAAAAATAAACAAATGAACAATGATAGTTAAATCAGGGTCCATATAATTTGGAACAAAATAAAACATAATATCAGAGTCTTTCAAATTGACATTATTAGCAGTTTCTTTTAAAATCTTATCTCACTCCAAATTCTTCTGACATAAGAACAGTCCCAAAATAAATGGTCAAGAGCCTCTGGGTCACAACCACAAAATACACATTTGTTTTCAGTAGCTATTTTGAATCTGTGTATAATAAAGGTCTTTACAGGGGTGCTTGACTGCTGTTAGTACAGAACGCTCGGATCAACCCTTAAAGAGATGGGCGGGGATAAAGGTTAAGAGGATGTGAACGATGCTGAATGGGCGTAGACAAAGAAGGGCTCTTCAGTAGTAGTACCAAAATATTCAAAGGCCATTTTCTCAAAGGTGAGTTTACAAGTTTATCAACTTTCAAAGCAAAATGACTTTCCCATTGTTCCTCAAATGTAGTGTATGATATACAATTTTGTAGCTGAGTCTCTACTTTTATCCAATGTAAAAAATACAATTTCACATTTTGCTACATAAGACCGATTTGAGCCTGTCAGTCACATTTTTGGTGTACAGTGAAATTGCCCCTAGACACTGATCTTAGGTCAGTTTTGAACATCCCCCACTAAATGGGTAGTTACACCCACAACCCACACATAAAACACCAGTCTCAACGTCGACAGTGAATAGGCGACTCTGGGATGCTGGCCATCTAGGCAGAGTTGCACAGAAAAATCCATATCTCAGACTGGACACTAAAAGGAAAATATTAAGATGGGCAAAAGAACACAGACACTGGACAGAGGAACGCTGCCTAGAAGGCCAGCATCCTGGAGTCGTCTCTTCACTGTTGATGTTGAGACTGGTGTTTTGCGGGTACTATTTAATGAAGCTGCCAGTTGAGGACTTGTGAGGCGTCTGTTTCTCAAACTAGACACTCTAATGAACTTGTCCTCTTACTCAGTTGTGCACCGGGGCCTCCCACTCCTCTTTCTATTATGGTTAGAGACAGTTTGCGGTGTTCTGCGAAGGGAATAGTGCCCAGCGTTGTACGATATCTTCAGTTTCTTGGTAATTTCTCACATGGAATAGCCTTCATTTCTCAGAACAAGAATAGACTGACGAGTTTCAGAAGAAAGTTATTTTTTCTAACCGTTTTGATCCTGTAATCAAACCCACAAATGCTGATGCTCCAGATACTCAACTAGTCTAAAGAAGGCCAGTTGTATTGCTTCTTTAATCAGGACAACAGTTTTCAGCTGTGCTAACATAATTGCAAAAGTGTTTTCTAATGATCAATTAGCCTTTTAAAATTATAAACTTGGATCAGCTAACACAAAGTGCCATTGGAACACAGGAGTGATGGTTGCTGATAATGGGCCTCTGTACGCTTATGTAGATATTCCATAAAGAATCTGCCTTTTTCAGCTACAATAGTAATTTACAACATCAACAATGTCTACACTGTATTTCTGATCAATTTTATGTTCTTTTAATGGACAAAAATGTGCTTTTCTTCCTAAAACAAGGACATTTCTATGTGACCCCAAACTGTTGAACGGTAGTGTAAGTATTCAGACCATTTGCTATGAGACTTGAAATTGAGCTCAGGTGCATGCTGTTTCCATTGACCATCCTTGAGATGTTTCTACAACTTGATTGGAGTCCACCTGTAGTAAATTAAATGGATTGGACATGATTTGGAAAGGCACACAACTGTCTATATAAGGTCCCAAATCTGGGGAAGGTTACCAAATAAATTCTGCAGCATTGAAAGTCCCCAAGAACACAGTGGCCTCCATCATTCTTAAATGGAAGAAGTTTGGAACCACCAAGATTCTTCCTAGAGCTGGCCACCTGGCCAAACTGGGCAATCGGGGGAGAAGGGCCTTGGTCAGAGAAAATCTGAGTTTTGTGAAGATGGGAGAACCTTCTAGAAGAACAACCATCTCTTCAGCACTCCATCAATCAGTCCTCTATGGTAGAGTGGCCAGGCGGAAGCCACTCCTCAGTAAAAGGCACATGACAGTCTATTGGGAGTTTGCCAAAAGGCACCTAAAGATCTCTCAGACCATGAGAAACAATATTCTCTGTTCTGATGAATCCAAGACTGAACTCTTTGGCCTGAATGCCAAGCGACACATCTGGACAAAACCTGGCGCCATCCCTATGGTGAAGCACGGTGGTGGCAGCATCATGCTGTGGTATGTTTTCCAGCGGCAGGGACTGGGAGACTAATCGAGATTGAGGGAAAGATGAACAGAGCAAAGTACAGAGAAATCATTGATGAAAACATGACAACAGCCCTGAGCACACAGACAAGAAAGCGCAGGAGTGGCTTCGGGACAAGTCTGTGAATGTCCTTGAGTGGCCCAGCCAGAGCCCGGACTTGAACCTGATCAAACATCTTTGGAGATACCTGAAAACAGCTGTGCAGCGACGCTCCCCATCCAACCTGACAGAGATTGAGAGGATCTGCAGAGAAGAATTGGAGAAACTCCCAAAATACAGGTGTGCCAAGCTTGTAGTGTCATACCCAAGAAGACTCGAAGCTGTAATCACTGCCAAAGGTGCTTCACCAAAGTACTGAGTAAAGGGTCTGAATACTTATGTAAATGTGATATGTTTTTATTTTGAATAAATTAGCAAAAATGTTTGCTTTGTCATTATGGGGTATTGTGTGTAGATTGATGAGGAGGAAAAACTATTTAATCCATTTTGGTATTACTATAGTAACACTACTGAAGAGGAGCATTAAAGGGGTCTTACTTGAAGTAGCAGAGAATCGAGACAGCCACCAGTAGGGATACCAGAGAGATGGAGTAGCCAATGGTGTACATCAAGTGTAGCCGCTCAAACACCTCCTAAAAATGGAGAACAAATACACTCAGCAAATGAGCGTATGTGTGTGTGTGTGTGTGTGTGTGTGTGTGTGTGTGTGTGCGTGCAATTGTGCATACGTGTCTCTGCATGTGTGTGTGTGTGTGAATGTGTGTGTGTGTGTGTGTGTGTGTGTGCGTGTGAACAGGAACAAAGTCAAGAATATGCTGTTCACAAATGGCTACGGTCCACTGCTGAAGACCACAGCTCGTAGTGGGTGAGTATCATGATGGACTGATGAATTCCACATAGGGTTTTGATGTGATTATTTTTTTTATGCCTGAAAAAGATTCTTGCCACAAGCAAACTGCTTGGTCAACACAGGGTTACTAATTCATGCATTGTGGTTGACACTGTGATAACTGTTCACTTCAAATAGACAGAGAGGGCTTTGTTCAGGTGAAAATCCCCCCTCAAAAATAACACACACTACCATTTGAGTCATTTAGCAGCCACTCTCATGCATTTTCATACTTTTTCCTTACTGATCTCCTGTGGGAATCGAACATCCAACCCTGGCATTGCAAGCGCAATGCTCTACCAACTGAGCCACACAAGACTGACACACACACAAGCGCACAAATGTGACCACACACGCACAGCACAACCACACACACAACCACAACCACACACACACAGTCTTGTACAGCTAACCTTGTGGGGACACACAATTCAGTTCCATCCAAAATCGTATTTTCCCTAACCCCTAAACCTAAACCTAAACCTAACCCTAACCCTCTCCAGACCGGTCGGATGTACAATATAGAAACAGGGCAGAAAGTTGCAATAGGCCGTGCAACCCAAGTTTTGATTCCAGCATAAACAGAAACTCTCTAAAACCTAATCCTAACCTTAACCCTAACCCTAGAAGGGCTACCAACACGAGGAGGAAGTTCAATAAGAAATTATGTATTTATTTGCTCAATCTGGTTTTGTATTTTTTTATTTTTTATTGTATTATATATATAAAGCACATTAACATAGCATTTATTTTTGTCCCACTTAATCCCTTCATCCCTTGGTGTAATTTCCAATTATGTACTTACTTATTGAATTGCTTATCTATTAATTTATTGATCCAGTTTGTATGTTTTATTATGATTTAATATAACATTTGTTTTCAAATTAAACTTGTTTACCCCCACCACTTTATCAACAATTGTCTTCCTCCTGTTGTTGAACTGTCATGGGTGACCCCTCGGAGCTCTCGGCCTTTCATGTTCTCTCACCTTCTCCTAACCAGTCTGATGTACAATATAGAAACAGGGCAGAAAGCTGCAATAGGCCAGTGCAACCCAAAGTTTGATACCAACATAAACAGAGATCCTCTTAAACCTAAACCGAATTCTAACCTTAACCCTAAACCCCCTAGAAATAGTATTTGACCTTGTGGAGACTAACAAAACGTTCCCAGTAGGTCAAATTTGTGTTCGTTTACTATTCTACACACACACACACACACACACACCTCCTCCTGGCTTCTATGGCTAGACAACAGGTAGGTGGTACACTCAGTGTAGTTGGCCCAGGTGCGGTTGATGCTAGGCACCTGCTCCCAGTTCCCTGAGGCATCACACTGACGATAGGCTTGACCTGGGGGATGGGGAGAAGAGGGATACCATCAGCATTAGTACAATAGCCTTAAAAGGGGCAAAACAGAGCTTTTGCCTCAGGAGGGGCTCTTGAGGTCCCTTAAATGCACAGAAATATTGCCCAGAAATTAAAAAGACCCACCTCCCAAGCCCATGAGCAAAAGCATACACTGAGTGTATAAAACATTAGGAACACCTTCCTAATATTGAGTTGCACACCTTTTGCCCTCAGAACAGACTCAATTCATCGGGGCACAAGGTGTTGAAAGCGTTCCACAGGGATGCTGGCCCATGTTGACTCCAATGCTTCCCACAGTTGTGTCAAGTTGACTGGATGTCTTTTGGGTGGTGGATTAATGGTAAATTGCTGAGCTGGAAAAACCCAGCAGTGTAGCCTTGCACCTACTACCATACCCCGTTCAAAGGCACTTAAATCTTTTGTCTAGCCCATTCACCATCTGAATGGCACACATGCACAATCCATGTCTCAATGGTCTCAAGGCTTAAACATCCTTCTTTAACCTGTCTGCTTCCTTCATCTATTTAACAGGTGACATCAATAAAGGTTCATAACTTTCACCTTGATTCATCTGGTCAGTGTATGTCATGAAAAGAGCAGGTGTTCCTAATGTTTTGTACACTCAGTGTATATTGTTAGACTAAAACTGAGGATTGTGTGCTTTTGTTGTATCTTATGTGTATGAACCATACAGACAACATTCAAGCCAGAATGTGATATTAACAACTACTGTAGCTACTAAACTTCCATACTGTATATTTAAAGCAAGGCTGATACGTGTTACATCTAATGTAATGTGAAGTTAGACTCCTTATGATATAGTTTGGGACTGTTGTAAACACATGAACAAACTTGAGTATGCATGCAGATGTCTGTAAGTACTGTGCAAAAAGAGTACTTGATTTGGGACTGGTGAACTGCATAAACTGAATTTGCATTTCGCAATGTGCACTTATAAGGAATCGAGTTGCTAGCTGTGAGGCTGCTGGTTTTGTTTGGTGGCCATGAGGCCTTTCGTTTGTTTTTTTGTTTTTAGTTTGGGCATGCCTTTGGTATTTTTCCTTTTTGTACATATTTATGTTTTGTCACCAATTTAACAAAGAATAATTTGCTTGGACTGGCTGACCAAGAGGTCAAGAGAGACAGAGCTGGCCAAGGTAAGCTTACTGTTTCCCTGGGAAAATGTACATTCAACACTTAGGCTTATATGCTGATTTCTCACATAGATGCACATAATTCATTCAAGTTACATCATGTAACTAGGCCTATGACCCCTAGACAAAGCGAGTGCAACAATATCCGTAGGCTAGTTATTGGTTTCGTAACACAATACATTTTACATTTAAAAACCTGAAGACCAGTGTCTGCTGGTAAACGCAATCTATCACTGACTTGTCATGATTACGTAAGTGATCGATGTATGTGGACAATGTACTATATTTCCTTCTACTGTATGGGGTTTGTCCATTAGTGTATTTAAAAAGAACAAAGCAGCTATTGAGCTTTAGGTTAGTGATCTAGTCATGAACCAGCCCACCTCTGTGGTTGAAGTCGTAGATGTATTCTGGACATAGCACCGAGACCAGCTGACTAGGCTTCCCTCTGGGCCAGCAGATAATCCCATCCCACTCCGGTACACAGTCATCTTCTGCAAAAATACAACAGCACAGATGGCCATTTTGTATGAGTCATTGTGCTCTTACTTTAATAAAAGGAGTAGAAAATTCAAACGACATTTCATTTCATAATATACAATGCATTCGGAAAAACTCAGACCCCTTGACTTTTTACGCATTTTGCTACGTTACAGCCTTATACTAAAATTGATTCAATAGTTTTCCCCCCTCATCAATCTACACACAATACCTCATAATGACAAAGCAAAAACAGTCTTTTATACATTTTTGCAAACAGAAATATTACATTTACATAAATATTCAGACCCTTTACTCAGTACTTTGTTGAAGCACCTTTGGAAACAATTACAGCCTTGAATCGTCTTGAGTATGACGCTACAAGCTTGGCACACCTGTATTTGGGGGAGTTTCTCCCATTCTTCTCTGCAGATCCTCTAAAGCTCTGTCAGATTGGATGGGGAGCGTTGATGCACAGTTATTTTCAAGTCTCTCCAGAGATGTTTGATCGGGATCAATCCCAGGCTCTGGCTGAGCCACTCAAGGACATTCAGAGACTTGTCCTGAAGCCATTCCTGCGTTGTCTTGGCTGTGTGCTTAGGGTTGTTATCCTGTTGGAAGGTGAACCGTCGCCACAGTCTGAGGTCCTGAGCGCTCTGGAGCAGGTTTACATCAAGGATCTCTCTGTAGTTTGCTCCGTTCATCTTTCCCTCGATCCTGACTAGTCTCCCTGCTGCTGAAAAACATCCCCACAGCATGATGCTGCCACCACCGTGCTTCACCGTAGGGATGGTGCCAGGTTTCCTCCATATGTGACGCTTGGCATTAAGGCCAAAGAGTTCAATCATGGTTTCATCAGACTGGAGAATCTTGGTCTGAGAGTGGTCTGAAAGTCCTTTAGGTGCCTTTTGGCAAACTCCAAGCTGTCATGTGCCTTTTACTGAGAAGTGGTTTCCGTCTGGCCACTCTACCATAAAAGCCTGATTGGTGGAGTGCTGTAGAGATGGTTGTTGTTCTGGAAGGTTCTCCCATCGCCACAGAGGAACTGGAGCTCTGTCAGAGTGACCATCGGGTTCTTGGTCACCTCCCCGACTAAGGCCCTTCTCCCCCTATTGCTCAGTTTGGCCAGGTGGCCAGCTCTAGGAAGAGTCTTGGTGGTTCCAAACTTGTTCCATTTAAGAACGATGTAGGCCACTGTATTCTTGGGGACCTTCAATGCTGCAGATTTATTTTGTACCCTTCCCCAGATCTGTGCCTCAACACAATCCTGTCTCGGAGCTCTACGGACAATTCTTTCAACCTCATGGCTTGGTTTTTGTCCCGACATGAACTGTTAACTGTGGGACCTTATATAGACAGGTGTGTGCCTTTCCAAATCATGTCCAATCAATTTAATTTACCACAGTTGGACTCCAATCAAGTTGTAGAAACATCTGAAGGATGATCAATGGAAACAGGATGCACCTGAGCTCAATTTCATGTCTCATAGCAAAGGGTCTGAATACTTATGTAAATAAGGTATTTCTGTTTTTTATTTGTAATAAATTTGCAAACATTTCTAAAAACCTATTTTTTTGCCTTGTCATTATGGGGTATTGTGTGAAGATTGATGAGGATTTTTTTTATTTAATCCATTTTACTATAAGGCTGTAACATAACACAATGTGGAAACAATCAAGAAATCGGAATACTTTCTGAATGCAATGTATCTCAGATGATACGATACGTCTGTAATTACATTTCTAACAGATGGCCATTCACAATCTGTATCAAGACTCCGCATCATAACTCTGCGTCACGTGACCGTGAGTCGAGCTGGTTTTCCTATCATTCATCTCACATCTGACCTTCTGTTACTATGGAAATGCTTCACTCCAGGATATTGGATTGATATCGCTTTTGACTGTACTTGAACAGGACGAAGCGACAAACAATCTTATTTGTAATCAATTACACTTTATCCTATATTGGACTGATGGTGGTTGACACAAGACAAGCTGATTTTACACTTTAACAAATCATTCATAATCTGGACAACCACTGCACCAGAAACCTTTTCTGTCCCTTGATTTTCAGTTGGGTGCATAACTGAAGCCAAAGGGGATCCCAATATAATCATAAAAAAGTATAGGCTATGTTCTGTAACAGTGTTTCCCATACCTCTCCTCCAATACAACCAGACTTTCCATGTATTTGATGTATTCTAGAAGTATACCAAGGTTTGAGAAACACTGTCCTATAACTTGCGATGCGTTTAAAGTAGTTAACACACCTTTGACTATGGCCAGCTGTGAATGGATTATCCTCTCACACTTGGCACGGGGACCAATCAGGAGGTAAATCTGCTCGTCTCGTGTGATGACATCATCAGAGTCTATCTATGGTAGAGGGACAGAAGAAGAAGAAGATCATATTACCAAGTCAGAACTGTTGACTTGACCCCAACGTGACACATGCCATGATTTAGGCGAGACAGTTGGCTAGCAGCCAGCATAACAACCAGTCAATGGTCAGACTGTCCACTGCTGCGTGTGACTTGACATTAAAACGTTGTGATGTCTCAAATGATGTGGCTCTCGAATGACAGTTGTCATGTTCGTGAATCATTGCATTATGTTGTGTTTGTTTAACAAGTAGGATTGTGTGTGCAGACAGGGCGACATTTGTTTTATCCTTCAGGTGTGAAGTCTAAGGTCTATCTTCTTCTTATCTTACCATTTGTCTGATCATGCCCGTAGGTCCAAAACTTCCACCAATGAAATCTGAGCGACAATTAACCCCTCAATCCAAGCCTGGAAATCCAAACTGAATCGCTTTGTTTCACAGTTGTTTTACTTTATCGACTCAGTATGGCCATCTTCTCATTAAAACCGTGTGTGCCTGTAAAGAGCGGCATTGTTCAAAACTACTTTGTCAGCAATTAGATCACCTTTAACCAATCAGAAAACATCCTAATCCAAGGCTTTTGGACTCCTGGAAGAGCAGCTGTTGTGATTGTTTATTTGGATCCCCATTAGCTTTTGCAGAAGCAGCAGCTACTCTGCCTGGAGTCCACAAAAACGCAAAACATGACAAGAAACAAAACACTGATACACTGATAAACAAGGAAAGTCACACAAATGTCAAATCTATAACTAGATACAAGCAATGCAACAACAAAAATCATACAAACAATACAACACAAAAAAATGTGTGTGTTAGTGTCTGTGTGTGCCTGTGTTTATGTGTGTGTCCCCTCACAGTCCCCGCCGTTCCATGAATCGTTTCTCCATCTGTTTTTTGAAGGCTATTGTGCTGTTTGATTGAGTGATTGCAGATGGAAGGGAGTTCCATGTGATCACGGTTCTGTAGGAAACTGTGCATTGCTGTGAATTTGTTTTGGACATGGGGACTGTGAAGAGACCCCTGGTGGCATGTCTTGTGGGGTATGTATGGGTGTCTGAGCTGAACATTATTTGACTATGCAGACAATCTGGAATTTTTATTACAGTGATATTTCTCATAAAAACTAGAAGAGAAGCAGTTAATCTCTCGTCAACCCTCAACTAGGAAAGACTGGCATGCATGTTGTTGATGTTAGTTAAGTATGTGCAGTTAAGGGCAATGCGTGCTGCTCTGTTTTGAGCCAGCTGCGACTTTGCTAGATTTTTATTTTCTGCAGTTGACCATATTACCGGACAGTAATCAATATGGGACAATTCCAGAGCCTGAATAACTAGTACAGTTGATTTTTTGTGTAAAAAATGCATAACATCTTTTTATAACAGACATACCCCACCCAAACTTCACAACAATTTTGTCAATATGACTTGCCCATGATATTTGACCAGCCTATGTTATAGTAAAATCTAATGGGGATCCCCAAAAACTAAACTCAACATTTGGGTTTTCTTGCTCAAGCTATCTATAGGTCCTGTGATGACCCTCCCTCTCTGTCTGCCGAATTCTTTCTCTTTGCTCTTGTTTTGCTTAGTGGGGTGTCGGTGGGTCGAGCCGGAAGGGTCGTCAGCGAAATGGGACACATCTGGGCCGAGTGTGTCCAGGGATAAATTCACCTTTCCCCATTCATGGAGGGGACTCTCTCCATGCAGACATGCTGTTGGATTTTGGTTGTGGCATTATTATATATACATTTTTTTAAATGTATATAAAATCAATTGTGGCTTGTCTGTCTGTGCAGCCACTCACTTACACTACTGACTATATGCACCATTGTTGATTGTATATACAGTTGAAGTCCGAAGCTTACATACACTTAGGTTGGAGTCATTAAAACTCATTTTTCAACCCCTCCACAAATTTCTTGTTAACAAACAATAGTTTTGGCAAGTTGGTTAGGACATATACTTTGTGCATGACACATGTAATTTTTCCAACAATTGTTTACAGACAGATTATTTCACTTATAATTCACTGTATCACAATTCCAGTGGGTCAGAAGTTTACATTCACTAAGTTGACTGTGCCTTTAAACAGCTTGGAAAATTCCAGAAAATGATGTCATGGCTTTAGAAGCTTCTGATGGCTAATTGACATCATTTGAGTCAATTGGAGGTGTACCTGTGGATGTATTTCAAGGCCTACATTCAAAGTCAGTGCCTCTTTGCTTGACATCATGGGAAAATCAAAAGAAATCAGGCAAGACCTCAGAAAAAAATTGTAGACCTCCACAAGTCTGGTTCATCCTTGGGAGCAATTTCCAAATGCCTAAAGGTACCACGTTCATCTGTACAAACAATAGTCCGCAAGTATAAACACCATGTGACCACGCAGCCGTCATACCACTCAGGAAGGAGATGCATTCTGTCTCCTAGAGATGAACGTACTTTGGTGCGAAACGTGCAAATCAATCCCAGAACAACAGCAAAGGACCTTGAGAAGATGCTGGAGGAAACAGGTACAAAAGTATCTATATCCACAGTAAAACGAGTCCTATATCGACAACCTGAAAGGCCGCTCAGCAAGGAAGAAGCCACTGCTCCAAAACTGCCATAAAAAAAAGCCAGACTACGGTTTGCAACTGCACATGGGGACAAAGATTGTACTTTTTGGAGAAATGTCCTCTGGTCTGATGAAACAAAACTAGAACTGTTTGGCCATAATGACCATCGTTATGTTTGGTAGAAAAAGGGGGAGGCTTGCAAGCCGAAGAACACCATCCCAACCGTGAAGCACGGGGGTGGAAACATCCTGTTGTGGGTGTGCTTTGCTGCAGGAGGGTCTGGTGCACTTCCCAAAATAGATGGCCCTGACCTCACTCCTGGACAGAACTGAAAAAGTGTGTGCGAGCAAGGAGGCCTACAAAACCTGACTCAGTTACACCAGCTCTGTCAGGAGGAATGGGCCAAAATTCTCCCAATTTATTGTGGGAAGCTTGTGGAAGGCTACCCGAAACATTTGACCCAAGTTAAACAATTTAAAAGCAATGCTACCAAATACTAATTGAGTGTATGTAAACTTCTGATCCATTGTGGAATGTGATGAAAGAAATAAACGCTGAAATCATTCTCTCTACTATCATTCTGACATTTCACATTCTTAAAATAAAGTGGTGATCCTAACTGACCCAAGACAGGGAATTTCTTCTCGGATTAAATATTAGGAATTGTGAAAGACTGAGTTTAAATGTACTTGGCTAAGGTGTATGTAAACTTCCGACTTCAACTGTCGGTTACTTCGATTGGTGGAGGTGTTTTTGTTGTTCCTTGGTCTCTATGTTGTCTCCGTTTTTGTTGCGGGCTTCGAGCTGGTTCGTGACAAGTGGGGGCTTGTCTGAGATCATAGGGTTGGTTCCTAGACATTTTGGCGTATAGTACTTTGTTGCATTATGACGGGCTCATGCTAATTGGGATGTGCTTTGGTTGGTATTCACTGCATAGTCTTATAAGTGTTTTGGTGTTGTGCCTTAGCGTTATCAGTGATTTTGGTGTGTTCGGTGATGTCATCAATGTGTTGCCTGTAAGAGTATTCCAGTAGGACCAATACGAGTGTCATTAGGCTAACTGGTATGAGTATTTTGTTTCGGAGAAAATGTTGTTATTGTTCGATAAACTCTGTAGGTGCTTTGTTTGCATCTTGTAATATTTGTTAGGCCCAGTGTTGGTTCCCTTTGTTTGTTTGGTAAACTTGTTGGTTGTGTGCTGCATTGGAAATAGTAACATTGGTTAGTTTCCAGGCCCCTGCCCAGGCTGGCAACTTTTGCTCTACTCGCTGTTGGGACATCAGTCGGAGGTGAGTGCAATCTGTTGTGTACCTCAGTGGGTAGGGCAGTGTCATTTGCTACCTGGACCTATAGCCTTTCTTTTCCCCCGTTAGGCTTAGCGATGTGTTTCACTTCGGAATACGTTTGGCATGGTTATTTCATTATTTTTGTGTGGTGTCTGTGGACTGAGCAGTTGTCTTGGGGGCACATCCGTGGCTTGGAGGAATCTGCCGCACGAAGGCTAGGGTTGAGTTATTGTAGGATTCAGGGAAGCTCCTTATATATCACATCTCTCTCCTGTGGTGCCCAGTGTGATTGGTGTGTCTCTTGTTGTGGTCCGGTCTGGTGTGCTCACAGAGGGGAAGAGCGAGTTTGTTTTTAGCAGTTATTTGTGATTATGGTGTCTTATGTAGAAGAGTTTATTTACGTTCTATCAGAGGAACTGTTCGAATTATGTACGAAAGAACAACTGTTGAAGATTGCTGATTACTACCAGGTTGAAATGACTGATAAACGTCAAAAAAAATTGTTAGGTTGATATTGAAGGCCAATCTGATGGAGAGTGGTATACTAGAAGTTACCACTAGGGCAGCCAATGCCGAGGACTCGCCACCTCCCCAGCCGTCTCCACCGTTTTGCTACAATGGCCACTCCGTCTGTTAGCCCTAGTAGTCTTTCTTTTGAACAACAGAAAGAACTGCTTCTGTTACAACTGGAGCATGATCGTGAGAATGCTTGCGTTAAGCTGGAGCATGAGCTAGAACATGATCGTTTTAAGTGTGAAAAGGAATTGGATTTTAAACAGGATTTGGAGAGTGCTAAAATCAAGCTGCAACAAGAGCGGCTAGAATTGGTTAGGGAAGGAAAGCTCTCGGGGGAGAGTTTGCTTTGGGAAGGTGACCCAGAGTTATCTAGGAGTCGCTCCTCTAGGTCATGCCCTGGACTCATTTGATATTGTTGGAAACTTATGGTTGTTGCCAAAATTTCATGAGAAGGACCCTGAGATGTTCATTTCGTTGTTTGAGCGTGTTGCTGATGCTAGGAGTTGGCCTGATTCTGATCGCACTTTAATGTTGTGGTGTGTGTTGACTGGTAAAGCGCAGGAAGCATATTCAGCTCTTTGTGTTGCTGACAGTGTCAGTTATGATAAGGTTAAAATGGCTGTGTTACAGATTTACAAATTGGTTCCTGAGGCTTACCGCCAATGATTTAGAACTTTAGAAAGGACTGACAAACAGACTGATGTTGAGTTTGCGCAAGAGTTATCTTCAGTTTAATCGCTGGTGTTCCGCCTCTGCGGTTATCCAGGTGATCTGATTATGCTAGAGCAATTTAAGGACACAATCCCTGATCGTGGCTGACGAGTATGTTTTGACACACAAAAGTGTCTTTGCAGAGTCCCGTATTCGGGATGAGTGGGGGCGTTCAGAGAGATTTGGGTCTCGCCCACCGAGACACTCTGGTTCACGGGCAGAGTGTCATTCTACTAGGGTGGAGCCTGGCTCGCATGGTAAAGCTGATTTTGGTCAAGAGTGTTACTACTGTCAGAGTTCAGGTCATTGGAAAAACGAATGTCCTATTCTCAGGGCTAAGGCTAAATTCAGGACTCACACTTATATTAAACCTAAGCCTATGATGTTAGCAGCGCCTGTCCCACATCAGTTCACTCCATCTCATGCCCGGGGGCATGTGAAAGTCCACATTGAACCAGATTATTTACCTTTCATTATGGAGGGTTTTGTGTCAATCTTAGGAAGTGACAACCTTGTGCCAGTGAAGATCCTGAAAGACACAGGTGCCTCTGAGTTGTTTGTGTTAGTCTGTGTCACCCTTCTCTGCTGAGACTGATTTCGGGAATAGTGTTTTAATTAGGGGAATAGGTTTGAACACTGTCAGTTCCATTGCATAAACTGATGTTGGATTCTGAACTGGTGAAAGGTGAGGTTGTTGTAGGGGTGCGTCCTTCATTGCCTATTGAGGGTATCGACGTTATCCTTGGGAATAACTTGGCTGGTGAGCGTGTATGGCCTGTTGTGTCTCCATCTCTAGTGGTTTCCGCTAAGCCGTAATTTGTAGGGATTCTCGATGAGTGCGTGCAGAGTTTCCCAGAGGTGTTCTCTGCATGTGCGGTGACGCGTTCCATGAGGCGTGGCGACCTGGTCACTGCTCCGGCTAACGATGATGGCACAAAGAAATATGTCACTACTTTCCAGTTCTGTACCCCGCTCCAATCAAGGAGCAACGGGCTGACCCCACATTAGAAGAGTTGCGTGACCAAATTGTGCCTCTGCAACAGTTGGGAGATGTCGCCCAGGGCTATTTTCTCCAGGATGATGTCCTGATGAGAAAGTGGGTGTCTCAATGTAGTTGTTTTGTGGGGGAGGCTATTAGTTAGGTTGTTGTACCGTTTAAGGTTTGTGAGTTGGTGCTGAAAACTTCCCACAACGATGTTGCTGGACATCTGGACATGAGGAAAACCTACAATCGCATACTAGGCCATTTCTTTTGGCCTAGTTTTAAGAGGGATGTTTCTGAGTTTATCAAAACCTATCACACCTGTCAATTAACTGGTAAACCTAATCAAGCTATTAAGCCGGTCACACTCTTTCCTATTACCGTACTCAGCCAACCTTTTGAGTATCTGATTATTGACTGTTGGTCCTCTGCCTCGCTCTAAGAATGGTAGTAGTTACCTGTTCACTCTGATGTGTCAGACCACTAGGTTTCCTGCTGCCTCTCCTCTCCGGTCTATCACGACTAAGTCTGTGCCAAAAGCTTTGACTCAGTTTCTCACTGTTTGGAATCCCTAAGGTCATTCAGAGTGACCAAGGATCTAATTTCACCTCTAATCTGTTTGGTCAGGTTCTCCAACAGCTCCATATTAAACACAATTTAGCTAGCTCCTATCACGCGCAGAGTCAAGGAGAGCTGGAACGTTTCCATCAAACACTTAAGTCTTTGTTGAGAGCTTATTGTCCAGAGATGGATAAGGATTGGGAGGAGGGGTTGCCTTGGTTATTGTTAGCCGCCAGGGAGGTTTCACAGGAGAGCACGGGTTTCAGTCCGTTCATGGGTTTCAGTCCTTTCACGGGTTTCAGTCCGTTCATGGGTTTCAGTCCTTTCACGGGTTTCAGTCCAGTACCGTTATTTCGCTGGGTTCTTGTCATGCTAGGTCCGTACATGATGAGGAGGATGTTCCTGGTCCTGATGATTGCGTACTGCAGGGTAGATAGAAAAATGCAGAGACACTGGATGTTTTGTATAGCCTTCTCACTCATCTACCTGCTGATAGGCGAGACGAGATGGTCGGTCTGTTTCAGAGTTTTCCAGTTTTGTTTTCTGATACACCTACAAACTTAATAGAACACGATATCGTCAGTGGTTCTATAGAGTTTCTTCAGAGAGATGGCGTTGTCTGGATGCTGAGATCAGGTACATGCTGGATAGTGATATAGCAGAGCCTTCTTTCTCCAGTTGGGTTTCACCCTGTATCTTGATCAGTAAACCGGATGGAACAAACCGATTTTGTAGGACTACCGTAAGGTAAAGTGTCACTAAACCAGATTAATTTCCTCTTCCTCGGATGGAGGACAGCGTTGATCAGGTCGGCGCAGCAAAGTTTGTGAGCAAATTTGACCTGTTAAAGGACTATTGGCAGATGCCACAGACAAGTAGGGCAAGTGAAATCTCTGCCTTTATTACACCCTCCGGTCTTTACTCGTATTCCGTTATGAGTTTTGACCTTTATAATGCACCTACCACTTTTCAGCGACTTATGAATAGGGTGGTCTCCGGTCTGGTCGGGTGCTCTGTTTATCTGGATGATGTAGTGGTATATGCAGATACTTGGGAGGAGCATCTGTCCCGTATTCAAGCCTTGTTCGACCGCCTGGCTGCGGGTCACCTTACTATCAATATTGCTAAATGTGAGTTTGCTCAGGCGACCGTTATATACCTTGGTAAGTTGGTTGGGCAGGGTGAACTGCGTGCTGTTCGGGCTAAGGTGATAGCTATTGATGCTTTTTCACCGCCGACTACCAAAAAGGAACTGATGCGTTTCTTGGGAATGATTGGTTATTACTGTAGTTTCTGTAGGAACTTCTCTACTGTGGTCGCTCCCTTAGCTTTCAGTAAATCAGTCAAGGCGGTTTACGTCTGGTCTCCTCTCTGTCAACAGGCTTTTGAGGATGCAAAGACGTTGCTTACCTCAACTCCGGTGCTTGCTGCTCCTCGGGTGGATTTGTCATTCACCTTGCAGGTGGATGTCAGTCATGTGGTGGCAGGTGCAGTCTTGCTGCAAGCAGATATGTCTGGTGTTGAGAGGCCTGTTAGTTTATTTTCCAAAAAGTTGAGTGCTAGCACTCATATGGGCGCTACAACACTTCAAGGTTTATGTCGGGTTGGGTGTAGTACATATTGTGGTCTACACTGACCATAGACCTCAAGAAGGTGATAGGATTATGTGTCCTAACCAGAGGATAATAGTATTAATTCTTACAAACATTCCATCTCGATGTGCGACACATCAGGGGGACTGATAATGTCGTTGCTGACATGCTCTCTTGTGTGCCCTGTTCCTGAATGTCCACGTGACTTACCACTGTTTATTTTGTGTTTGGTATTGTCCTGTTCTGTCGCTCCTGTCTGTTCCCCTTCTGTTCTCGTTTTCTTCGTTCCTCTTAAAGGTTGCTTCCTGTGTGCAAAGATTGCTGAGGTCTGGGGAGGACGAGGTTGGCTAGTGCAGTGGGATAGGGGTAACCAGGGCAGTATTTTGTTGTTTATGTATGATTGGTGTAGAGTTTCGGGGTCCTTGTTGGCCCCCGATGTTTGGATATACTGGTTAAGTTTGGGCAGGTTGTTAGCTAGCTAGCGAATGAGGTAACATGACTGAACAAAGTGTTAACGACACCCGAGTAGTTTTAGAATGGCCCACTACATGGTTTATAATGTAAAATGCGTACTGGAAGATAGAAATGTTGCGCCAGTAGTATGGGGCAGATCTTTTGACCTGGTTGGTTTAGAAGCAAGTCATTTTCACTGTAGTAATGGTGCAACCGTAGCTAGGTTTCCATCCAATTGGCGACCGATTCATGCAAATATTTTTTTAAATGCATAAAGAAAATATGTGCATTTCCCCACCAATGGTTTTTCCACCGAACGGACCTGTTGTGGATAAAAAATGTGTGATGAAGTTCAATGTGTTTCCATCACATTTTCAACTCTACTGATAGTTTTGTCACAGAAACCTTTGTGTTAAATACCAAATGTCCCTACTGTGGTCTTGGCACATGTGCTCTAGGCCAGTCTAAAGGATGAGATTATTATGAATAGCCTAAGAGCATCGATCAGTCAAGCATTGATCATCAAGACGCTAGATATTTATTGTAGAGGTGCATCAATATCGCCGTGCACTTTCACCACCCTGTGAAGTTCATCCTAATAAACTGAATAATTTCCCATAGTAGAAGGACCACGCACACCATATCACCGCGTGACTCCAAGTTTACTTTGATATGATGGTTATTATATCAATATTTGCGCATTAGAGTTTCTATCGGCATTTCTCACATGAATTTTACCAACACAAAATAATCCCACCGTGTTGAACAAAAAATTCTGTCGGCATTTAAAAAATTGTACAGAAATTTCCTGTTTCCATCCCAGCTATCATGATGATTTTTTTAATATACGGTGTGACTTTACTCGCATAGAAACTGTGAATGGAAACGTGGTTCATGACGTTAATGAATCTGCACAAATCGTGTTTCACTAGGGCACTTGGAAACAATGGTAAAGCAAAGCCTTATCATTAGGCTGCATCAATTATTGTCTGGGAGATTTTTTTCATAGTTGCACAGTGCTCCAAAAATAAAACTCCTGGTCTCACAGCAAAAGATTTTGTCACATTTAGCTAGTTTTCCATCCAACTGTCAACAGATTTTCATGCGAATATTCTAAAATCTGCATATATAAAATATGAATATTAAAAAATTCACAGAGAAAGTATGTTAATTTCCCTCCAGTGGTGTTTCCACCAAACTAACTTGTTACAGAGAAACATCAGCGCGTGATGACATAGTACACACAATGTCATTTCACTTTTCATGTACCGATTTAAAAATCAAAAGTTCAATGTGTTTCCATCACATTTCCAACTCTACCGATAGTTTTGTCACAGAAACTATAGCGTTAAATAGAAAATGTGCCTACTCTCGTCTTAGCACATGCGCTCTAGCCAACAACTCGCAGATAGTGTAGGTAGCCTGTGCGGGTAGGCTATAGCTTCTTCGGGATAGCCCTCTTTTTTTCAATTTTCACCTAAATGACATACCCAAATCTGCCTGTAGCTCAGGCCCTGAAGCAAGGATATGCATATTCTTGGTACCATTTGAAAGGAAATACCTTGAAGCTGGTGGAAATGTGAATTGAATGTAGGAGAATATTACACAATAGATCTAGTAGAAGAAAATACAAGAAAAAAACAACAGTTTTTTCCTACCACCATCTTTGAAATGCAACAGAAAAGACCCAGTTCCAGCCATCACTCAGGTAATTCCAATGTTGTCCCCAAGACGGCAGCAAAGTTTCAGATGGATAACTTGAAGTATGAGCAAACTACATGACATTTAGTGTGAAGTCACCCAGGTACATTTGGGCAAATTGTGAATGAGACATTTGCAATCATATTACATTTTTCTGCAAGAATATCGTCAAATCTGTATACTTGGACTTTGATTTAGCTTTTCCAGTATTAGTAGCCATATTATAAGTTCCACATTTGCAAAACACCCAGTTTTCCTAACTTCATACCTCTGAATATTCTTATAATTTTTTCCTGTTGTACAACTTATATTTTTTTCCATGCTGTTGTACAACGTTAGTAGCTACATTTTACGACAGATACAGGGTTTCCAGATACTCCCGTAAAACCCTGCTCATTGGCTATCTAGCTAGCTTTGTTTGAAAGGCATCGCTCTCTGACCAAATATGGTGTCCTATAGGATATACTACACCCCTAATGATATAGTGAAGTCTGGTTACATTCTAGGATCTCTGAGGAATACAGATAAACATGATTTGATTGGTTGAAACAACGTTTAGGGTTAGATTTTCACAGATGCCTTTCTTTGCAAATTGAATGAGTGGAAATACAAAATCTATTGTGCATGCTATATGGACCTTTTTAGGATATGAAAAAGGATTTTATCTAACAAAACGACACTTCATGTTATCTCTGGGACCCTTTGGATGATACATCAGAGCAAGATTTCAGAATGTAAGTACACATTTCACCATCGGAGGTGAATTTATCAAACCTATCGCGTTGAAAAAAGTGTTTTGTTGTTAGGAGCTCTCCTTAAACAATAGCATGCCATTTTTTCCGCAGTAATAGCTACTGTAAATTGGACAGTGCAGTTATATTAACAAGAATTTAAACTTTCAGCCAACATAAGACACTTATATGTACCGACATTTGTTGTTTCTCTAAAATCTGCGCTGCATCCCTAAGAAGCTCTAGTCTACATGATGAGATTATGGATAAGAGAAAAAATATTTGTATTTGTCAAACGACAGTCAAGCATCAATGATGTCACCAGAATAAGACCCTTGATATTTATTGGAAAGGAGCATTAAGCTCATAGCTTGCAACACCCTGTGAAGTTCCTCATAATTTACTTCATCTATAGACTTATAAATTGCATGGTTTCCCGAGTCATAGTGGGAGGACCACACACCATATCACGTGACTACAAGTTTACTTAGATATGATGGTTATTAGGGGGAGTATTGGTAAAGTGGAACACTTACACTTTGTAATGTATATCTTCAATTGTGTACAATAACATACCCAAAAATCTATGCCTGTGTGTTAGTGAAGTATGTGATGATAAAAAAATGGGTTCAATTGTTATGAAGTCATCATTGTGGGCGTGGCATCCCGTTTAATAACACATGTCTGTAGAGGGATAATGGTAAGTAAAATGACATAGGGTTCTGAGGAAAATAATGTAGGTTTATAAAAAATTAAAAAAACTAAGGATATTCACTGTTTCATTACAACATACAGAATTTTGTAATGGGATGTAATTGTAAAAAAATGACTCTAAATGGTTTGCTTACTACTTTCACCTTTTTAGAACATTGACATTTTGACTGTGTTCCGGGTGCCAATCGCCTACTGTCAAACTGGGACACCCTGTTACTGTCAAACTGGGACACCCTGTTACTGTCAAACTGGGACACCCTGTTACTGTCAAACTGGGACACCCTGTTACTGTCAAACTGGGACACCCTGTTACTGTTAAACTGGGACTCTCCTCTAGGCCATTTTAATGCAGATTTTTTTATTCTTCTGGGGATTGTGAAATACATGTTTTCTTAACAGAAATCCTTTTCTAAATAGGATCAAACCAACGTAGAAAATCATAGCTAGCTACAGTATATTCATAGGTATATGATGCAAAAACATTATAGTTTGCTGTATTCGACTCTGGTGACAATTAAACAGTCTGTGAAATTGTTGAGGGGGGAGGTCCACTAGAGTGTAGTGTTGAGAGTGTTGAGCTGATAGGCCTAGATGAAGTTAATTTTATTTTATTTATAGGCTAAACAATTACATATAGGCTACATCATGTAATTATAATCAAGTATGATGATGATTATAATAATGGATCATTCTTAATGTTACACAAAAATACCTAAATGTTTTAATACATTTCATTTGTAATTATAATTTAAGTTTATCATTAAAATATTGAAATTACTCATACTCTTTAATTTATCCTTCTTTTACAATAAAGAATTAAGTGTCCCACTTTTTCATTCAAGGTGTCCCAATTTACCAGTATCAACTGAAAAGGACAATTTGTGTTTGAAGAAGAGTCATTCATCCTGTGTTTAATTTCTCTTTCTTTTGTATAGTGTAGTAGAGTTCTAAAACTGTTTAGAATGGTATCATGATGGGAGTCAATGGGATGATTCTGTAATGTGTTCCGGAAAGCACATTTTCAGAAAGTGTCCCACTTTACCAATACTCACCCTACCAGTACTTGCGCATAAAATTATTTCCACCACCATTTCTCGCGCGATACATTTTACAGACACAAAAAGATCACACCATGTCGAATTAACAAATTATCTGTCGGCATTTATAAAATTGTACCAAAACTTCCTGTTTCCATATGTGGTTTATGTCGCACTTTAGAGCCATGCTCCCGAGGAGCTGATGTGCTGCCTCCAGGTGTTGTGAAATAGTTGAACTGGGATGCAGTATGTGTCGATCCCTCTTGAACCCTTTTTTTCTGTGGCTCCTGGGTGCCTTGTCCTCAGGGCCCTTGCCTTGCAAGGGCAAGCGCAAAACAAAGACGCTTTGTGAGCCCGGTACATTTCACAACCACACAGCAAAACTAGCAGCTAGTCAGCTAGCAATGACTAGCTATACTAGCCATAAGAGAGAGAGCAAGAGAGAGTGATTGACAGAGAGAGAGATATACAGTGTATTCGGAAAGTATTCAGACCCCTTCCCTTTTTCCACATTTTGTTATGTTACAGCCTTGTTCTAAAATGGATTAAACTACAACAAAAAATGTAAATCTAATCAATCTACAAACAATACCCCATAACATATGACAAAGCAAAAAATGTTTTTTAGACATTTTTGCACATACAAAAATAAAATAATACAGAAATACCTTATTTACATAAGTATTCAGACCCTGTGCCATGAGACTCAAAATTGAGCTCAGGTGCATAGTGTTTCCATTGATCATCCTTGTTGATGTTTCTACAACTTAATTGGAGACCACCTGTGGAAAATTAAATTGATTGGACATGAAAAGGCACACACCTGTCTATACAAGGTCCTACAGTTGACAGTGCATGTCAGAGCAAAAACCAAGCCAGGAGGTCGAAGGAATTGTCCGTAGAGCCCGAAACATGATTGTGTCGAGGCACAGAACTGGAGAAGGGTAACAAAAAATGTCTGCAGCATTGAAGGTCCCCAAGAACACAGTGGCCTCCATCATTCCCAAATGCAAGAAGTTTGGAACCACCAAGACTCTTCCTAGAGCTGGCCGCCTGGCCAAACTGAGCAATCGAGGGAGAAGGGCCTTGGTCAGGGAGGTGACCAAGAACCTGATGGTCACTCTGATAGAGCTCCAGAGTTCCTCTGTGGAGATGAGAGAACGTTCTCTGCAGTACTCCACCAATCAGACCTTTATGGTAGAGTGGCCAGACGAAAACCACTCCTCAGTAAAAGGCACATGACAGCCCGCTATGAGTATGCCAAAAGGCACCTAAAGGACTCTGACCATGAGAAACAAGATTCTCTGGTCTGATGACACGAAGATTGAACTTTTTGGCCTGAATGCCAAGTGTCATGTCTGGAGGAAACCAGGCACCATCCATTCGGTGAAGCATGGTGGTGGTGGCATGCTGTTGGGATGTTTTTCAGCGGCAGGGACTGAGAGACTAGTCAGGATCGAGGAAAAGATAAACGGAGCAAAGTACACAGAGTTCCTTGATGAAAATCTGCTCCAGAGTGCTCAGAACCTCGGACTGGGGCAAAGGTTCACCTTTCAACAGGACAATGACCCTAAGCACACAGCCAAGACGATGCAGGAGAGGCTTCAGGACAAGTCTTTGAATGTCCTTGAGTGGCTCAGCCAGAGCCCGGACTTGAACTAGATCGAACATCTCTGGAGAGACCTGAAAATAGCTTATAATTAATTCCTAAGGCTTCCATTAGATGTCAACAGTCGTTAGAACCTTGTTTCAGGCTTATACTGTGAAGGGCTAGAGAATAAGAGCTGTTTGACTAAGGGGTCTGGCAGAATGCCATGAGCTAAGTCAGCCGCGCGGCCGTGAGAGCAGGCTCTGTTCCTTTTCATTTCTAAAGACAAAGGAATCGTTCGTTTGAAACATTATTGAAGATTTATGATAAAAACATCGTAAAGATTGATTCTATACATCGTTTGACATGTTTCTACGAACTGTAATATAACTTTTTTGACTTTTCATCTGGACCTAGTGCTCGCGCGTCATGAATTTGGAATTTTGAACTAAACGCGCGAACAAAAAGGAGGTATTTGGACATAAATGATGGACTTTATCAAACAAAACAAACATTTATTGTGGAACTGGGATTCCTGGGAGTGCATTCCGATGAAGATCATCAAAGGTAAGTGAATATTTATAATGCTATTTCTGACTTCTGTTGACTCCACAACATGGCGGGTATCTGCTTGGTGGCTGAGCGCTGTACTCAGATTATTCCATGGTGTGCTTTTGCTGTAAAAGTGGTTGCATTAAGGAGAAGTATATCTTTAATTCCATGCATAACACTTGTATTTTCATCAATATTTATGCTGACTATTTCTGTAAATTGATTTGGCTCTCTGCAAAATCACCGGATGTTTTGGAGGCAAAACATTACTGAACATAATGCGCCAATGTAAACTGAGATTTTTGGATATAAATATGAACTTTATCGAACAAAACATACATGTATTGTGTAACATGAAGTCCTATGAGTGCAATCTGACAAAGATCATCAAAGGTTAGTGATTAATTTGATCTCGATTTCTGCTTTTTGTGACTGGAAAATGGCTGTGTTTTTGTGACTAGGCGCTGACCTAACATAATCAGATGGTGTGTTTTCGTCGTAAAACCTTTTTGAAATTGGACACTGTGGTGGGATTAACAACAAGTTTATCTTTAAAATGGTGTATAGTATGTTTGAGGAATTTTAATATTGCGATTTCTGTTGTTTGAATTTGGCGCCCTGTACTTTCACTGGCTGTTGTCAAATTGATCTCGTTAACGGGATTTCAGCCGTAAGAAGTTAACTTTCAGTACACTTTCAATGTCACCATATATCACTCTGATCGTGGCAATAAAACCAGAGCTGGAACCAAACACCTCAAAAGTGTTCAAATCGGTCAAATGCCTTTTCCAGATCAATTGAAATTAGACCAGTATCCAACCTAATAGCCTTAGAGACGTCCAAAAAAAACTGAATCAGAGAAATGTTTTCCCCTATCTACCTGCCTGGAACACAGTAGGAATGGTCCGTATGAATGATTTGCCCCATCACCTCCCTCAGCCTGTTGGACAAAGCCTTGCACAATAAAGTCATTGGCCTACAGTTCTTCACCTCCCTAGGGTCACCCTTTTTCGGAAGTAAGGTGAGGACAGCCCCCCTGCAGCTTATCGGTAGTAACCCTCCGGTCAAAGTATTGTTAACTACTGCTAGCCAATCCTCTCCCCAAAAAGTAAACGGGAAACCCATCAATGCCTGGTGCCCTTCCATTTTCCATGCACTTTAATGCAGTGTATAGCTCCTGCAAAGACAATGGTTGCTCTAGCTCAACCTGAACTTCTGCAGCCCATCAATGAACTGTGATGTCACTGTTTTATCCTCTGTGTATTCACACAGAGGATAAGCTCTGTGTGTACTCACACAGAGCTCAGCATAGAACTCTACTGCCCTCTTTCTAATTTCACTAGGGCTAATGATCACTAGGGCTAGTGAGCTCTTGTCCGACAGCTGATTTGAGGCAACGAATAATTCTTCTTTGTCCATTCTTTTTCTCTAACCCAAAGAAAATGTTGGATGAGGCATCCATTTCAGAGATTCCCTGAAACGTACTTCTCACCAATGCCCCCTGTGCTTTGATACCCAGCAGGTCTGCCAATGTTGCTTTTTTTTCACTTGGGGCCTGAGTATGGCCTCAATCTGAATCTGGATTTTCCCTATTTCCCACCACTGTTGAAGGGATACAAAACTGGCTTATTGAGACCGCCCCCTCTCCCAGAAAAAAACTAAAACATTTCTGGAAGTGAGCATCACTCAATAAAGTTATAATAATATGCCAGTATGCGCTTTTGGGGTTTACAGCGTTAATGAAACTGTTATGAAACAATGATCAGAAAATCCCACTGGGGTTATCACACTTGATTTACAGACATGTGGTTTTATTGTTTTGAGCAGCAATCGATGTAACCTAGCCAGAGAATATGGTGTTCTCTCTCTCACATGGGCCCATGTGTACTGTCTCGTGCCTCCATGTTGGCTCTGCCAAATATCACACAGTTCATGTGTTAAAATAAGTCATTTTAAAAAAGTCCTTGAGGCTATATGAGGTTCTTTGTGGTTTCTATCTAAACCACTGAGGCATATACATTTGTTAAACACATAGTGATGTTTTCATATCTCGCTCTAACTTTGAATAACCTCCCCTCAACTACCTCTTCAACTTCATATGACAAAGGCAAAAACCGTTTTGAGAACAGGATAGCCAACCCCCCACTTTTTTAGCTTGTATGACTACACCCCCCCCCCCCCCCACACACACACACACACACACACTCCTGTTCCCACATAATTACATTTTCAATATTACTTCGTGTGTCTTGCATAAAACTTATGTCACTTCCATTTTCCTTCATTAACTCATTCACCACGGCTCTTTTTTAACATCTCTTGCCCCATTTACGTTTAAAAAAGAAATCTTAGAAATTGGATTCCTCCCTGCCAGTTGCAATGTGGCTATCAGAAGTTAATAGTTGTATCCCACTGGAGAAAATTACTTACCGCTTGAGGAATAAGTTAAAGACATTTTACAGAATTTGGCAACCTTTTATTGACTATATGGAGAATCTCCCCCCACATCACATTGAATGAATCTCTATATTATCCTTATATAAGGTTTCACACGTAATGTATAATATGTAGCCTACGGCAGGTGACCATATGATCCAATGTGTCATTATATATTTTTTTTATTGTATGTTTGTATATATAATTATAATTTGTTTTATTTTTTCTTTCTTTGTTACGCTCGTCTGTTACTGTCACTTTGTCCTATTGTTGTCTAATATCTTTTCACTTTTGTCTTGAATGTTGTTAATTGGAAAATGCAAAAATAAAATATTTAAAAAATTTAAAAAATCTTAAAACTGCTCAAGGCTGAAAAAAAAATACAGAAGAAGAGACAGAAAACACATCTCTTTACAGATTTAAGGCTGTGAATGAACTCTTTCATTTCCCTTAAATCACTTGTCACTCTTGTGACAACTTTCTTGAGTCAAGTAATTTCAGGACTTGTCAAACCTCCCCCCGTAAATTCTTTTTGATTCAATAAACAATTCACTTTCAGGGAAAAAATCTGTTACATTATAATCCTGCATATAGTTCTTCCCTTTTGTCAATTTCAGAAATTGACGTACCTTCTGAATCCCATACCTCCCTTCCACCCCATTTCTCTCGCTGTTTTGTTGTGATGCGTCAAGATGATTCTCTCTATCCTCCCCAGAGGAAAACTCCACCTCCCCAGAGGAAAACTCCACCATCACTATAACCTGATTATCCTCAACTGATTTATCAATTTCTACTTTCCTCTTAGAATTAGAACCTTCATCACCCCTTAAATTCATCCCCTTAATCCTCGGTACTTTTAAAACAGCTGCTTCATTTTCCATTGTTTCAATCTCCTCTAGGAACTCCAAATTCATTTTCCAGCACCGACTCAGCGACCCCATTCGCAGTCTCACTGGCTGTTTCCCCTCCCTCTTTGTTCTGATCTACCACAATTGCCCCCGTAGCCACACTGCTTTCCTTTCCTACTTTTCCAACCATATCTGCCCATCTTCTTCCTTCCCCTGAACCCTTAGCATGTTCATCCCTTCGCGGTGGTGCATTAACTGCACCAGCGCTAGAGATAATACAGGGCTCTGCACGCTCGTTCTTGGGACAATGACGTACCAAATGCCCCTCTCTTCCGCAGCCAAAGCATTTAATTGATTCAGTAGAAGCGTTGAACACATAATCAAATCCGTCAATCTTAAAACTGAACGCTAAATTCAGTTTGTCAGTATCCTTCTTTAAAATCATATGCACATGTTTCAGCAAAGAAAAGGCATTTTTATTGTAGATACAAGTTGACTATGACGAGATAACTCTCGCTCCAACACTTCATCTCTAACAAAGGGTGGCACGTTAGACTTTCTAACTTTCTTCTACGGATTAATTAGAGGAAATACCGACGTCTGTGTATCCCGCAATGCCAACACCACTCTCAACTATCGTATTCACCTTTTCAATGGAATCTAAGAATATCACTACAGTGCTATTCATACTTGAGGCTGATTTTATGATATCATCCACAATGATAGTGTCAACTGCTAAGCTACATTCTTCCAACTAACACCCCGCCGCGGCAGGAATCTTTACTCCACGCCGCCGACTAAGTTTTTCAAACCCCAAACCTCCGCGAGTGGCCATTGCTACCAGCCCCATCCGCTGGTTGCACCCTCGAGAAAAACAACCTCAACGATCACAATCCCCTATACGTGCTTAGAGTGAGACAAGATAACATTAAAACAACTAATTTAATCAATATGTATACACACACACACACACACACACACACTGAAAACACCGAAACCCAATAGAGTGAAAAAAAATTCACAATCGCTCCTGCTTCCCGACTCACTCCAGCATGCACTCCGACGAGAGAGAGAGAGGACATCACAAGCTATTATGGTAAACACACATTAGAAGAGGGGGAGAGGGGAAGACGGATAGATAAAAGGAAAGTCCATAGGCATGAGGTACTGTAGATACACCAGTGCGCATATTTTCATCAACTACGTCAACTTCGGAGTAGGGAATTTTGTGTATATAGTGTCATTTTTTTTCTACAAGACACGTACACACATTTCACAGCACTATAATGGCTGCCTCCCAGAAAAGTGAAAGAAAGCCGTTTCTGTGTCTTCGAACAAACCAAGTGGAACAACTCATAAATGTAAAAATGTGACAATCACATTCTATGCATCATTCGCATAAACAAACTGCCTGTGAGAGAACAGTATTTTAGATATCGAGCACATGATCAATATCACCAAAAGTATGTTTACACGATATCATCTCCAAGTGTGACCAGGCAAATTATTTTCATAATTGACATTAACAAACTGCCTGGGAGTGAATAGTAGCTTAGATACAGCATAGAGCACATAATAATCAATATCACCAACAATATGTTTCAGTGATATCATCTCAACCCATGACTTGATATTTGAGAGGCCACAATGTTACTTTTACATCCCGGTCAAGCCAAAGTCAACACAGACACCTAAGTTACTGTGAGAGTTTTACTGTTTTACCGTTAACTGTAGACACATACTGGAAGTGTCGACAGTGCAACGCTGACAAATTCTCTGCTGTGTGTATGGGCGTGTGTGTGTGTGTGTGTGTGTGTGTGTGTGTGTGTGTGTGTGTGTGTGTGTGTGTGTGTGTGTGTGTGTGTGTGTGTGTGTGTGTGTGTGTGTGTGTGTGTGTGTGTGTGTGTGTGTGTGTGCGTGTGTACTGAACCCCCCCCCCCCCCAATTGTCTCAAGGCTTAAAAATTATTCTTTAACCTGTTTCCTACCATTCATCTACACTGATTGAAGTGGATTTAACAAGTGACATCAATAAGGGATCTTAGCTTTCATCTGGATTCACCTGGTCAGTCTGTCTTGGAAAGTGCAAGTGTCCTTAATGTCTTGTATACTCAGTGTATGCTTGAATGATTAAAAATAAAAATAAATGCTTATAAAAAAAATGCTTAGAACCTATTAAATCCTGTGACTCTGCAGGCATAATGTACACTACATGCCCAAAAGTATGTGGACACATGCTCGTTGAACATCTCATTCCATAATCATGGGCAATAATATGGAGTTGGTCTCCTCTTTGCTGCTATAACAGCCTCCACTCTTCTGGGGAAAGCTTTCCACTAGATGTTGGAACATTGCTGAAGGGATTTACTTCCATTCAGCCACGAGCAACAGTGAGGTTGGGCACTAATGTTGGGCAATTAGGCCTTGCTCGCAGTCGGCGTTCCAATTCATCCCAAAGGTGTTCAATGGGTTTGAGGTCAGGGCTCTGTGCAGGCCAGTCAAGTTCTTGCACACTGATCTCAACAAACCATCTCTGTATGGACCTCGCTTTGTGAATGGGGGCATTGTCATGCTGAAACAGAAAAGGGCCTTCCCCAAACTGTTGCCACAAAGTTGGAACCACAGAATCATCTAGAATGTCATTGTATGCTGTAGCATTAAGATTTCCCTTCACTGGAACTAAGAGGTCTAGCCCGAACCATGAAAAACAGCCCCAGACCATTATTCCTCCTCCACCAAACTTTACAGTTGGCACTATGCATTGGGGCAGGCAGCGTCCTCTTGGCATCTGCCAAACCCAGATTCGTCCATCGGACTGCCAGATGGTGAAGTGTGATTCATCACTCCAGAGAACGCGTTTCCACTGCTCCAGAGTCCAATGGCGGCGAGCTTTACACCACTCCAACCTACGTTTGGCATTGCACAACGTGATCTTAGGCTTGTGTGCGCCTGCTCGGCCATGGAACCCATTTAATGAAGCTCCCGACAAACAGTTATTGTGCTGATGTTGCTTCCAGAGGCAATTTGGAACTCGGCAGTGAGTGTTGCAATCGAGGACAGACGTTTTTTACATGCTACTTTTTTCAGTACTCGGCGGTCCCGTTGTGTGAGCTTGTGTGGCCTACCACTTCGCGGCTGAGCCATTGTTGCTCCTAGGCGTTTCGACTTCAAAATAACAGCACTTACAGTTGACCAGGGCAGCTCTAGCAGGGCAGAAATTTGATGAAATGACTTGTTGGGAAGGTGGCATCCTATGACGGTGTCACGTTGAAAGTCACTGAACTCTTCAGTAAGGTTATTCTACTGGCAATGTTTGTTTATGGAGATTGCATGGCTGTGGCTCGATTTTATACACCTGTCAGAAATGGGTATGGCTAAATAGCTAATCCACTAATTTGAAGGGGTGTCCATATACTTTTGTATATATAGTGTATGTAGATACAGTGAGGGAAAAAAGTATTTGATCCCCTGCTGATTTTGTACGTTTGCCCACTGACAAAGAAATGATCAGTCTATAATTTGAATGGTAGGTTTATTTGAACAGTGAGAGACAGAATAACAACAAAAAAATCCAGAAAAGCGCATGTCAAAAATGTTATAAATTGATATGCATTTTAATGAGGGAAATAAGTATTTGACCCCTCTGCAAAACATGACTTAGTACTTGGTGGCAAAACCCTTGTTGGCAATCACAGAGGTCAGACGTTTCTTGTAGTTGGCCACCAGGTTTGCACACATCTCAGGAAGGATTTTGTCCCACTCCTCTTTGCAGATCTTCTCCAAGTCATTAAGGTTTCGAGGCTGACGTTTGGCTACTCGAACCATCAGCTCCCTCCACAGATTTTCTATGGGATTAAGGAATACCCATCCACGACCCATTTTCAATGCCCTGGCTGAGGGAAGGAGGTTCTCACCCAAAATTTGACGGTACATGGCCCCGTCCATCGTCCCTTTGATGCGGTGAAGTTGTCCTGTCCCCTTAGCAGAAAAGCACCCCCAAAGCATAATGTTTCCACCTCCATGTTTGACGGTGGGGATGGTGTTCTTGGTGTCATAGGCAGCATTCATCCTCCTCCAAACACGGCGAGTTGAGTTGATGCCAAAGAGCTCCATTTTGGTCTCCTCTGACCACAACACTTTCACCCAGTTGTCCTCTGAATCATTCAGATGTTCATTTGCAAACTTCAGACGGGCATGTATATGTGCTTTCTTGAGCAGGGGGACCTTGCGAGCACTGCAGGATTTCAGTCCTTCACGGCGTAGTGTGTTACCAATTGTTTTCTTGGTGACTATGGTCCCAGCTGCCTTGAGATCATTGAAAAGATCCTCCTGTGTAGTTCTGGGCTGATTCCTCACCGTTCTCATGATCATTGCAGCTCCACGAGGTGAGATCTTGCATGGAGCCCCAGGCCGAGGGAGATTGACAGTTCTTTTGTGTTTTTACCATTTGCGAATAATCGCACCAATTGTTGTCACCTTCTCACCAAGCTGCTTGGCGATGGTCTTGTAGCCCATTCCAGCCTTGTGTAGGTCTACAATCTTGTCCCTGACATCCTTGGAGAGCTCTTTGGTCTTGGCCATGGTGGAGAGTTTGGAATCTGATTGATTGATTGCTTCTGTGGACAGGTGTCTTTTATACAGGTAACAAGCTGAGATTAGGAGCACTCCCTTTAAGAGTGTGCTCCTAATCTCAGCTCGTTACCTGTATAAAAGACACCTGGGAGCCAGAAATATTTCTGATTGAGAGGGGGTCAAATACTTATTTCCCTCATTAAAATGCATATCAATTTATAACATTTCTGACATGCGTTTTTCTGGATGTTTTTGTTGTTATTCTGTCTCTCACTGTTCAAATAAACCTACCATTAAAATTATAGACTGATCATTTCTTTGTCAGTGGGCAAACGTACAAAATCAGCAGGGGATCAAATACTTTCCCCCCTCACTGTATACAGTGCATTGATCGATATATAGACCATTCATTTTCTGTCATTGTCAGTGTGGTATTTTTGCTGACAGGAAGGATGTGCTTCAAAAACAATTAGTGCAGGACCTCTCCTTGACATTGTCTCTTAATTAGGTTTTTTTCCCAACCCAAGTGATTTTCAGGTTGGCTGAGCAGTGTACGGCTGGCTGTATGTCTGCCTCAGGTCGACACTGATCGACTTCAGGAGATGAAGAGATGATGGAGCATAGATTAGTGGTACAGACACCAATTACAGGAGGGGATAGAGGTCAGGGATGAGAGGTAATTGCAGAGCTTTGTGGTTATGATTCTGACGTAAGCCAGACTTCAGGAGCTTTGGGCATATAGATGGCTATCTCTAAAAGGCTTTTGTGATGGGGGAACACCAGCTGTCTTAACAAATCAAAACAAGAAAATAAGATCAATGACTCGTTAAGAACAGTCGCACGGGTTCTGTTAGGAAATGTTGTGTTGACTTGATGGATCACTCATAACGGCGATATTGACTATTCACAATGACATAGGCACTACGATAAGCACAGACACTATAGCATAAGCACTGTGCAAAAGCACAAGAACTGTTTATACCCCCATTCGGTATTAGATAGAACGCCCACTTTGGGAGAAAACCAATGAATGGACAAAGCCATCGATCCCGTGACACTTTTCATTCCTATGTGAAGATATAGCGCATTGAAAGCCAAATGCAGTCGGTTAAGATGGCGTCTCATGGAGACATAACATGCGCAGTTTGACCGACTGGGGTACGGCAGGTACCGTTAGCATTACTTCTTCTGTGTGTGATTTTAATATAATCGGTTCAAGGACATACAGTATATGCAATTATTGGTACCATGAGTGTCTTTCAATTTTTTTTAATGAAGATTGACATTTTTCCATTCACTATGATGTGGGATCCTGTTTTCTTTTAACAATGCCTGCAGAGATTAACAATAGCAGGACCTAACCAAGATGGCGGACTGAACACAGCGGTGCAGATCGTATCAAGATAAAAAACATAACATTCAATATCTGTAAGATAGAGTAAATATTAGCACTTCACATAATCGTGGGTAATAACCTTCAATCTGGATAACAACACAAAACAAATCATTAAGCTAGAGAAATGTATCGACAAATAATATGAAAACAGCAACACCCAAACATGACGGAGAGTAAACAAGGAGAACCAATCTCCAAAAGAAAACGTGACTCCTTGACGGACACAGACGATTTATGCTTTTCACCACCGGGAATGGTAATGGTGGAAACGGATCTGTTAAAATCGATAAATGACAAACTGGGCATACTTGAATTAGTCAGGAAAGATATAAAGGAGTTGAAAGCGAGCCTCAAGATGAGTGACGAAAAAGCTGCGACAATGGAGAAAAAAAAGAGCTAAAAGGAACAGCCAATAAGATTGAAACGGATGTTAATGAACTTAAAAAGGAGAAAAATTTTCTGAGAGAAGCCTTACTTGACATATAGACTAGATCTATGAGAGAAAATTGGGTACTTACCGGTATCCAAGAAAAAGAAGGACAAGTTCCTGAAAGTGTGGTGAAGGTATTCTTTCTTACAGTGCTTCAGATCCTACACGAAGCTGTCGACCAAATCCAACTCGGATGTGTACACCGTTTCGGACAGAGAAGACAGAGATATGAGAGCCCAATCATTGCCAAATTTGCTTTCTTTAAAGATAAAATAATGGTTAAAAGCCTGGGTAAAAGACTCACTGGCACAAAAATAGGCACAAACGATCAGTTCCCAAAGGAAATTGCAGAACGGCACAAAGTTCTGTGCCCAATCTTCAAGGAGAATAGATTAAAAGGGAAACGTGTAGCTCTCGTAGTCGAAAAACTGTATATAGATAACCAAATGTTCCGAGACACAAAGACTACTTTATAGCTATTCTAAATATTACAAAGTTTCCATAGAGGAATCAAATAATGGAACACCCAATACTAGCCATGGTAGGGATTGTAATAAAAAAAAATAGAAAAGCAATAAAATAAAACAATTGTTAAAGAAATAAACTCCAACTACACTATACCATTCTAAATAGGGAGTGTTGGAAAATAATTAGCATTAGACTTTCCATGTATAGTATTTCATAAATTGATAAGACAGCATTAGAAGAAAGGATCATTTGTGAAATAATACATCTTCAAATATAAGGAACTGGAACACAAAAGTACTCAATCAACATGGTAGAGATAAAAAACAGCAAACAGGGGACATAGAAGCCACAGTACATGGGTGTGTGTGGATTTATTGTGATGGAAGGTGGCGTGTGTGCTTTTGTGTTTGGAAAAGTGTGGAGTTAAGTGAGTGAAAAAGGAACAAGGTTGCAAATCCCAATTGCAAATTTCAATTTTGTGCATTCATTTTTGTTGATTTATTTATTGTGCTATCATGATGGAACAGTCCACAACCCTATACCCTTGACACCCACCTGAGAGACCTATACACTAAGGAGAAGTCCTTATCTGTGCAGTGGTTCCTCCTTTAAAGTTGCGAGCTTATGCCATGGGACTCAGAGGTCATTTGTGGTTTAGTACGGTACCCTGCGTCACCACTTCATTGCTCAGGACCAGCGCAAGGGGGAGCTAGAGCACTGATTATGCTTTTGGGTCCTATTGTGTCTCTGAATGGGCGACACAAACCTAAATAGAAACTGATAATTGTGCACAACTTCAGTATTACTCAGTGTAACAACAGTTTTCGTAAGGTTTTTATTATTTTATTTTGCTAGGATTATTTTGCTCTTACTGTAGGCCACTACTGACCGGTTGCATTGTACAGTGCCTGAGTGGCGCAATGGTCTAAGACACTGCATAGCAGTGCAAGCTGTGTTGCTACAGATGCTGGTTCAATATCTATGCTGGCCTCAACTGGGACACCAGTGAGATGATTGTAGGTTTTTGTTTTTTCTCCCTCTAAAAACAGAAATAAATAATTCCACATAACAAACTGGCTTTATTTACAAATTAGTAACAATGTCTCACCCAATTGCTCATTCTACATTATTTGAAAACAAAATCATCTCCAAAATTTTTAAGGGGCATTGCACTAATAATGGCGCTGACTAGGGAAACGTTCCCGCTGTTCTTAGTGCCAGTCTGCACATTCAAACTAAATTGAGTTTGATAAAGCTAACACAACGTGCCATTGGAACACAGGAGTGACGGTTGCTGATAATGGGCCTCTGTACGCCTATGTAGATATTCCATAAAAATTCAGCCGTTTCCAGCTACAACAGTCATTTACAACATTAACAATGTCTACACTGTATTTCGGATCAATTTGATGTTATTTTAATGGACAAAAACAAGGACATTTCTAAGTGACACCAAACTTTTGAATGGTAGTGTATATTTACAAAACAATAAATGTGGATTGAAAATGATGCAAACAATTACATTGATGGAAGCTACAAACTATCTGCAATATTAAAGCTGATCTACCCCCTAAAATAAAATAACAATGCCTGCAGTAATGCGTTCGGCCTTGTACTTCCGTGGCTTCAATGAGAGCAGACAGTTGTTCTCCCATGGCGAAAACAACCTGTGGTTACCTTGGTTACTCCATCAGCTCAAAGCAAAAAACTTGACCTTTTTCAAACACGATTTTCTTGATGTCTGCTTGTTTTAGTCAAATTAATTTAAGAAAAGTACAATGTCTAAAGATTACTTTTCAACATTGCTAACTCCCCAGCGTTCTCGCTACTTAGAAACTCTTAATATTGTTGGGCTACCCTGTCCCTGATGAACCATTTTCATGACGGCGCTAGCCCCGTGAATGAGTGCTAGGTAGCTACCGACCACAACATTACGAATCTAGCCAAGGCCAACAACACAAGCAAACGGACTATACAGCTTCAAGTAGTGAATGTCTTACTTGTGATTATATGTTTTCCACACACATAGCTATGTGTACTTTCCCACTCTCCCTCAATGAATAGCCTGAAGCCACAGGGCTCTCCTTGCAGGATAAGAAATTGGTTCTTTTTTATAATGGGGGTCAATAGGGAAGACCGATTTTTTCCCGGCAAGGTGTGGGTGGTTTAGGGGAATTCCTTCTTATTACGTGAATATCGACAGGGGAGTATAAGCACAAACACTATGACATAAGCACTGTGTAAAAACACAGGCACTATGATATAAGCATTATGCAGTGCCTTCAGAAAGAGTTCACACCCCTTGACTTTTTCCACATTTTGTTGTGTTACAGCCTGGATATAAAATGTATTAAATTGAAATGTTCTGTTACTGATCTACACACAATACCCCATAATGTGACGCATTACTCAACCTTCGCATCTCCCGAGCCCGTTGGGGAGTTGCAGCGATGAGACAAGATCATAATTGGATCGCAGTTGGATATCACGAAATTGGGGAGAAAAAGGAGGTACAAAAAATATGTATTAGAGCTAAGCACAGGCAAAATCCTAGAGGAAAACCTGGTTCAGTCTGCTTTCCAACAGACACTTGGAGATAAATGCACCTTTCCGCAAGACAATAACCTAAAACACAAGGCCAAATATACACTGGAGTTTCTTACCAAGACGATATTGAATGTTCCTGAGTGGCCTAATTAAAGTTTTGACTTAAATGAGCTTGAAAATCTATGGCAAGACGTGAACATAGCTGTCAAGCATTGATCAACAACCAACTTGATGGTGCTGTGATTTTGTCGCCTGTCAATCTGGAGAGGTCACTTTATCGTAACAATCCTATTATACATAGCACAGTCCGAATCTGGAAGCAAATTAAAACCCACTTTGAGCTTAGACCAATGTCATTCATGCTCCCTGTTGCCAGGAACCCCTCCTTTGCCCCCTCTAACCTTGATAACACCTTTGAGCAATGGGGAGAGTTGGGGATAAGTACCATAGGGGATTTATATATAGAAGGGACCTTTGCTTCCTTTGAGTTGCTGAGGGAAACTTATAAACTTCCCAGAAGTAACTTTTTCAGATACCTACAAATCAGAGACTATGTTAGGAAACACCTCCCAACATTTGGGAACGCTAAGCCTTCCATGTTTGACGGATGCATAAAAACATCCCCCACCTCAGACAAACTGATATCTCGTTTATATGATGCTTTTCAATCTGTTAGCACACCTTCTACAGATGCCATTAAGGCAAAATGGGAGGAAGAACTAGGGACTGACATTTCGGTGGCAGACTGGGAAGATAGCTTGGAGTATATCCACACCTGCTCCATTAACTCCAGACATCGTCTCATACAATTCAAGGTATTACACAGATTACACTATTCCAAAACCAAACTGCATAGGATATTTCCTGATACATCCCCTATGTGTGATAAATGTCAGGCTGCACAGGGTACACTACTCCACTGCTTTCCCCTATGCTCTAGCTTGTATGGTTACTGGTGTGGAATTTTTAGGATCCTCTCTGAAGTTCTGGAGACTTCAATTGACCCAGACCCGCTTCTGATAATCCTGGGAGTGTCTGATTCCCTAAACGGATTAACCAACCCTCAAAAACAACTCATCTTTTACAGTCTCATTTCGGCAAAAAAACTAATCATGTTGTTTTGGAAAAAGAGGGAAGCGCCCACTACCAAATTATGGCTCAGCGAATTGGCAAACACTGTACACTTAGAAAGAATTAGATATATTTGATCAAATCTGGCAGCCTTTCCTCTCTTACATGGACCATTCGGCGCTGGGAATTTGTACTTTTTAACGCACTCTCAATTGTAATATTTGAATCCACCTTTGGGCAGCATGTGCTGGCACTGCCACCCGAGCAGTCGGGAGGGGAATAAGGGGAAGGGATAAAGGGGGGGAAGAAGTGGGGGAGGGATAAAGGGGGGGAATAAGTGGGGGGTGACACCTACCCTCTTTCTTTCTACCTGTCCTTGTTCTGTATGTCTTGTTTTGTAATATTTGTTTTGTACCCAGAACTCTGGGTCTTTTTGTTTCTGTCTGCTCTTTTATGTTTAGATAAGAATTGTATACCTGTCTTTTATACCTATACACCATTCTTGTGTGTGTTCAATAAAAAATATTTGAACGAACAACCAACTTGACAGAGCTTGAAGAATTGTTTAAAGAATAATGGGTAAATATTGTACAATCCAGGTGTGCAAAGCTCTAAGAGACTTACCCAGAAAGACTCAGCTGTAATCGCTGCCAAAGGTGATTCTAACATGTATTGACTCAGGGGGTTGAATACTTTTCTAATCAGGATATATTAGTGTTTTATTTTCCATAAATGTTTAAAAAAATATTATCTTTTTTCTTCCAGATTACTGTGTGTTGATCGTTGACAAAATGACAATTAAATCCATTTTAATCTCACTTTGTAACCCAACATAATTTGGAAAAATTCTAGGTGTGTCAATTATTTCTGACAACACTGTATAAGAACAGACACTATATAAGATGAACACTGTGTATAAGCACAGGCATCATTATTTTATACTTGTTTATGTATCATGATTGTGACTTTAAAGCAATGATTGGCAATGGACTAGCCTTGTGGCCAAATGCTAACATACTGTAGCAAATTTAGCTAATTGTAAGATACTGGAAATCCAGCCATTTCATTGTTATTCAAGATCCTTATATTTCTGTTCCAAGCCCCCATTTACACAGTTAGCCATGTAAATCATGTTGGATAAAGAAATATTAGCAATGTAAAGAGTAGAAACTCAAGAGTGAATGCTGCACTTCAGGGATTTTTGGTCTGATTATGAAAAGTTATTTGCCATACACACACCTTTCCTTACGGTCATCTGTGTGAAAATACACACTTCACTACAAATCTGTGTTTAGGCTTAGCACATAAAAGAGCTGCAGCACTCTGTTTGCATGGATAACTAACTAGTAAGTCAATTGACTATTCATGTTTGCATGGATAACTACTCAATTGACAATTTATTTTAATAGCAATGCACATAAATGATGTGAGTTATTGATTTTGTCTTATTGATGACGGGCTTCCCAGAACATATGACATACTCAGAAGATTAAATGCCCCAGCAACAGTATTACACATCAAAATGAATGCACTCATTATTTTGTATGTAATTTAAATTTGGTCATTTAGCAGACGCTCTTATCCGGAGCGTAAATTTTCATACTGGTCTGCCGTGGGAATCGAACCCACAACCCTGGCGTTGCAAGCACCATGCTCTACCAACTGAGCCACACAGGTCACCAAATGCAATGTAGCTACTTACCATTTTATGGCATTCAAACATGGTGTGAAATATGCATGATATTTTCTGTCATAGTTGTGAATGAAAGAGGTAGGGTGAAAACTTGACAAGTCCTTTCATAAGAAATTTGTCAAAAGTGGAATAGCAGCAACGTGTAGCCTATTGCATAATACAGTATGATCACTGACTACATTGTTTCAACAATGAGCTACATCTCAATTATACAGTGGCAGCTATCTGAATATTTGTAAAAGCATATCCAACATAATTCTATCTCCATCTCATGCGTGTTGTAGATAATCAGTTAAAATCACACATGATCAGTGTCTTACAGGAGAAAAACAAATTAGGCCTAATAAACTTACTATTAATAAATATGTATTTCATTACTTGGAAACATTTATAAGCATTTGATAATGTGAGCATGTGGTAATATATAAAGCATTTATAACGTCTTACTCATATTATAAAGGGTTACCGAAATACATTGAATGCTTTCTTAAAAATTGCTAATACATGAATGAATGAATGGATCAATCAATTCAATTAATCAATACAAATTATTAAGCAGTTAGGATGGATAGGATACTTACCACTGCACTGACATTCATCAATACGCAGCAGAGAACAATTCTGATTCTCCCCACGGACACCATGACTTCCTTTTGACCTTCAACCTGAACCAAAACTTTTAATCACCAAGACACCTCCTGCTCACAACTCCTTATCCTCTCTAGGGTGCAGAGAAGGGAAACGTCCCCCGAAACATGTAGAGTGGTGGTCCTCGAGGCTGTGTCCCATTGCCGCTCCTATTACCTTGGTGCCTGCACACGTCTCACTGACAGTGATGATGATGTCGTAACTTTGTTTCACAAGAGGCTAAACGCTTAGGTAGGAGGTGATCCAGATAATACTTCTCATGAATGGCACCCCATGAACCATGGCATTGTTGGATGGGAAGTTATTCAATCAACACGTCCAGCTTCTCCCCCACAGCTGAGAGTGACAGTAGAATCAGTTGTGGAAGTTAAGTAAAGGATTCTCTATAACATCTGGTGTTCTTCCAATGCGCGCTCTCTTCTCTTTTTTCAATCTTCTGTATGTAGTGCTTCTCTTGTGAACAATGAGCATTGGTAAGGTCAGGTCCCAGTGACTAGGTATGGAATTCCTCATGTATCTCAGGGATGAGTACCTCTACCATGTTCCTTTGTGTGAGCATGATGTTAGTTAGTAAGGGGAGGAGGGAAGAGTAGGAGAGCCGCTCATCTACTGCAGCTCCTTCCATTGTTGACTGTGGGAATTGGCTGTCCTCTTGGCGTTCCACCTCAGTTAACTCTTTGCTGCCTGGTGCAGCCAACAATCCCCATCATGTATCTCTCTCTGTGTTTCTCTCTCCTCCACACCTCATTTTCTGCTGTGTAGACTACTCTCCCTATCTGCCTCTCCAGGTGACTCAGTATCTCAGGTTTATTCTCTATTCTCGCAGTATCTATTTTTCTCCTTCTCTAAAAATGCTCTGTTCAATAGGCCATAATTATCTTTTAGAATGTATATCATCAGAAATGCCATAGTCCATCAAAGACGGGGGGCACACACGAAAAACATACACCATGGAGCAAATGCATCCCATTGCATTTTCACATGCTTAAAACAACAATGTCATTCAATGAGAACAATGTATTACTCTAAAAAAGATTTGAAGTCATACAAATAATTAGCTTATAAAGTCCTCTACAACAAAAACATTAACAAAGAAAATGGTCCTTGTTTTTTTATATCATTCAAAATATATGTATTTAATGGAAATTAAATCTTAGAAACTGGCTTTAATATGATTATAACAAAACAACGTGCATTACTTTACCTCCAATTGTATCACGAAGACATTTTGAGAGGCTATAAGAAATGTTGGCTTGGTTTTTTTACAACCAAGACACACTTTAAATAATGTCTATACAAATGCTGACGATAACATTTACTGTTGGAAATATTGTCTGTCGCCCTCTTGTGGTAACAGTAAAGCTTTAAATGGCGGACTTTTATTTTGAAAGGTCCGCTTCTTTCGTCACTAGACAACCCGGAAGCGTCAATTTGACCTCAAAGGACACCAACACTTACTCTTTATAAAGTGTACGTTTACGGAAAATGTGATACATTCAATAATTCATAATTCAATAATTCGTTTTCCATTAGGAACAGGCATTATAGCTAGTAAGATAGCAGACCTACTGTTATGTGGTCTTCTTAGCAGCAAGTAGTAACGTCAGCTAGCAAAGCTTATCAAATGTAGGTACTTTTTTACGTGGTCTTCTTAGCAGCAATAGTAACGTCAGCTTGCTAAGCTTATAAAATGTAGGTAATTTTTTTACGTGGTCTTCTTAGCAGCAATAGTAACGTTAGCTTGCTAAGCTTATAAAATGTAGGTAATTTTTTTATGTGGTCTTCTTAGCAGCAAGTAGTAACTTTAGCTAGCTAGCTAAGCTTATCAAATGTCGTTTTTTTTGTTTTACATAAAAGCGAGGCAACTGTCATAAGCCATTTTTACATTTGCACATACGTCCACGTGTTTCTTCTGGTTCTCGCATGTATACCAAACATATAATACTGTTTGTCAATGCAATGCCCTTACATTTTCCTTTTCTGACTCAGAGCAATGGGATGGCGAGTGGTGTTGAGGGGTTTCATGCCTCTGTGTTTACGTCGACTTGCCTGCTTGACCACCAACAATTACATGGGCGCAAGGATTCGTCCAGCCCGCACAGACCTGACGGTGACATGTCCCTACCCTCTTTGGACAACCCATCCTGTAAGAACACTACATCTGTGCCCTAACTTGTGTGCTGGTCATAATAAGTGGTCAAAGGTGAAAAATATAAAAGGACCCAAAGATGCAGCCCGGAGTCGAATGTTCATGAAGTTTGGGATGATGATAAGAATTGCAGTCAAAGGTAAGTGTGACTGACAACTTGTTTGCTCCAATTCAATGCACTACATGTGAGCATTATGAGGAATGCTTTGACTGGTGCTGCATCAACCATTCCTGTGATTTGCTTGTTAATTCTGTTTTCTACAGACGGGAGATCTAGTAATCCAGAATTCAATCTAGCATTGGCGAATGTAGTGGAGCAATGCCGAGGCAAGAACATGCCCAAAGCGTCCATAGAAGCTGCCATCAAGGGAGCGGTAAGTTGACTGACTGATCAAAGTGAAATGTTTTTGTAACACTTATAACACTCGGATATAATGCATTATGATACAATTACACTGAACAAAAATATAAATGCAACAATTTCAAAGATTTTACTGCGTTAATATAAGGAAATCGGTCAATTTAAATAAATTAATTAGGGCCTAATCTATGGATTTCACATGAATGGGAATAAAGATATGGATCTTTTGGTCACAGCTACCTTTAAAAAAAAAAAAGTAGGGGCGTGGACAGAAAACCAGTCAGTATCTGGTGTGACCACCATTTGCCTCAAGCAGCGCGACATTTCCTTCGCATCGAGTTGATCAGGCTGTTGATTGTGGCCAGTGGAATGTTGTCCCACTCCTCTTCAATGGCTGTGCGAAGTTGCTGGATATTGGCGGGAACTCCCCCACCTCCACCATGGGGGACTCTGTTCACATCAGCAAACCGCTTGCCCACACGACAACATACACGCTGACGTCGTTGAGATCTCGGGATTCATCCGTGAAGAGCACACTTCTCCAACGTGCCAGTGGCCATCAAAGGTGAGCATTTGCCCACTGAAGACGGTTAAGACGCCAAACTGCAGTCAGGTCAAGACCCTGGTGTGTCTAAAGATTTCTTACAGTTTGTGCAGAAATTCTTCAGTTGTACAAATCCACAGTTTCATTAGCTGTCCGGCTGGCTGGTCTCAGACGATCCCACAGGTGATGAAGCTGGATGTGGAGGTTCTGGGCTGGCATGGTTACGTGGTCTGCCAATTGCATACTACCTCAACTTGAGACATCTGTGGCATTGTGTTGTGTGACAAAACTGCACATTTTAGAGTAGCCTTTAATTGTCCCCAGCACAATGTCCACCTGTGTAACGATCACTTCTTGATATGCCACACCTGTCAGGTGGATGAATTATCTTTGCAAAGGAGAAATGCTCACTAACAGGGATGTAAACAAATTTGTGCACAAAATTTGAGACAAATAAGCTTTTGTGCATATGGAACATTTCAGTGATTTTTTTATTTCAGCTCATGAAACATTTGTGAAATCGAGTCAGACTCGAGTCCACACCTCTGCTTTTGTCCTCTTCTCAGGAAAAGTCCAAGGCAGGAACCCAGCACATGTATGAAGCCAGGGGGCCTGGTGGCTGCATGCTGCTCATCGATATGCTAACTGACAACAACACCCGAAGTCACCAGGAACTCAAACATCTGCTCAACAAACACGGGTCAGACTGGGGGGGGGGGGGGGGGGTTGGTAAATGTTTTAAGTGTTTCTTATGTTCAGTTTAGATAGTTTTCATTATGTTTTGAGTAATTGCATCATGTCAGAGAGCCAGAGTCTGTATGTTTACTGATCCATTGTTTATTTTTCTGTGTTTGTCCACAGGGCAGCGCTGTGCGACGGGGTGCGTCATAACTTCAGCAGGAAGGGGGTGGTGGTGGCGCAGGGGCAGGGTGTGTCGTCCGAGCGAGCTCTGGAACTGGCCATCGAGGCGGGGGCCGAGGACGTCCAAGAAACAGAGGATGAGGATGATAAGTCCCTCCTACAGGTGAGATGTGGTTAGGGTCAATAGATGCAGGAGTGCACTGATTTAGCCCTCGAGGGCTGGACTATGGAAAAACCAGGGCTGTGTTCATTAGGCACCAAACACGAAAAAAATGATTGAAATAGGGTCTACCTGGATGATTTTTCCATTGCAAACCATTTTATAACACCCTAATGAACACAACCCAGGGGGTTTTACATCAATGTATAACATGAGTTGAACAAGGAAATATTGTGCCAGGGACAAATTCAAACCTGACCTCGAGGGTCTGAGTTGTACACCCTTGAACTAGTGTCCTATCCAGCATCAATACATTACTTTGTCTCTCTGTCAGTTTGTGTGTGACATGACAGAGCTGAAGAAGGTGCGGACCTCGCTGGAAGAACTGGGGGTGCGCACTGTGTCCGCTAGCCTGGAGTTTGTGTCCCACAAACCCACGCAGCTTCCACAAGCCCAGCTGGAGGCAGCCTTATCTCTGATAGAAGCCCTGAGTGACTGCCTAGACGTGGTGCGGGTCTGGGACAACATCCAGGCCCATGACTGACAGTCATTATGTACTATTGTCATATTACATATTATGGACATTTCACGTTAGGATATATTGCATGTTTGGACATTTGAATTGAGCAGACAAATCTTAACACCAGGTCTGCTCATCTATGGACTGTACAAAAGTCATGGTTGCAGTTATTTTAAGAAGACATTGCGTTTGTCAGTGCCAAGAAAAATGCATTTATCTGGAAGCTCGGGAGCAAGAGAAGTTGGACAGGATTCAGACTTGAGATCTTTGTGTTTAACTCAAATTTTCACCCAAGTCTCCCAAGTCTGAGTTGCAGGTGCTTATTTCAACTCTGAATCGTCCCGATTGTGACTAGCCAGACTGAGTCTGTGAGGTAAAAGGAGTTTGTGTCAGGAAACCATGTGAAACCTCTTGTGTACCTGCTTAAAGGATATCTTGGATATGAATGTAAAAACAACTATCATGTCCAAATAAAACTATTTAATTTCTGTGTAAACTGCTCAGAACTCTGGAAGGACTTGGCTACAATGTCACTGCATGAATGTGAAGTTATCAAACATGCATTATCTAATACTGTTTGTTTCAGCACTGTTGATATAGTAAATCAACACGTAATCATTTCAGCCTTTCTTGGAACAAATATGATGGGGAAACTATTCCTAAACAAAATGTCAGTTTGGTTTATTGTTTTCCATGATAAACATTACATCAGGAGGGAAAAGGCGCAACTCGCTCGCGATTAAAAACTTGGTACTTTATTTTTCTAAATATTACAAATTGTGACGTTTTGCCAGTCAATGGCCTTCATCAGACTCATGATAAATGTTACAAGTCTTTGTGCTCATACGATATAGAACATAAAACCTACCTATAATGTTCTCAATCATAAAGGGTGCTGAATTGATTTCATATTTCTATTAGTAACATTTAATATAATCAACATCTGATCTGGCAAAAAATTGCTTATTTTAACTATTACTTTATTTTGTGACAGGAAACGGTCTGACCTTTACAAAGCCTGCTCCCAGATATGTTTGTGCTTTTTCCCACTCCATTGATGTCATTGTCAAGCCAAACATGACAAGGAATTGTCATGATAACACAAACAGACTGGAACTCTGGCTAAGTCCTCCATCCATCTCAGTGGCTTATCTTGTACACCACATCTCCAACCTGCAGGATCCCAGTCTTGCTGATGGTGTACATCTGTCCAAACAGTGGCGATGTCTTATAGATGTGCTTCTCAGCTTCATCACACAGTCTGTAGTTTTTCAGCGTCTCCAGTGGCTGTTTCCTACTGATGACTCCTGTTTCAGGGTCGACAGTGGTGAAGATGCACCTTCCGCACGCCATCACGCGGTGCATCCGCACATCGCCAATCTGGATGTCTTCCCAAGAATCCTCATCAAAGGCTTCGCAATTGCTAACAATGATATTTGGTCGAAAGCGTGCAACTGTGACGTCATTCTCCAGCCTGCTGTTTAGATCTTTCACAGAGGCTTCAGACAGCAACATTATCGGGCCACAATCAGGGTACGCAATTTTTTCCCTCTGAGGATAGAGAGACTCCGTCTCTGCTGGCCTCCTGGGCTTCATATGGGGCTCAAAGTGCACCAAGCGAAAGGTTTTTCCAGCAGCCAGGTAGCCTGTGAGCCAGTTAGACACTTCGTCGCCACAGTCCCTGCCTTGGATATCGCTGCTAAACACCCTGCAGTTGATGATGGGATTGTCAGGCTGCAGAATGGGGAACCTCAGCTGCTCCATGCCGGGTCCATTCAGACACATCTGTGCCCCGTCACTGGTCAACGCCACCAGCACCAGGCGAGGCTCTTGCCTCCCCGTCACCATGTGGCCATCCTCAGTGATCACCAGCCAGTGCCTGCATTAAAACACAAAGGGGGGAGGGGGGGCCAGCCATTATCACCTCGCTTCAGTCACCTCAGTCAATAGGGGACTTTCTTTTCTATGCACACTCAGACTCACTTTTCTCCCTACCCACATGTAAAAACTGTATTGCCTCAATTACCTCATACCCCTGCACATTGACTCGGTACTACGAGCTCAGTACGGTATTAAAACTCTAGTTTAGTTTCATGTCAAGACAACAGCAGGTACCTAGAAATGCATTTATTAATGTCTACATTTGTTTTTGCCACAGGTATTATATTACAGACACCATAATGCATACTCTTAAATTATATTATGGGAACTAAACATAAAAATATATATTTTTAATTAAAAACTATTTCAAGTATAATTTTTAAAAAGTATTAATGTTACTGTCCCCACTACAACAACAACAAATACTTAAATACATACAATTTCTCCTTGAAACATTTAAATGAAAAACTATGGAACTACATGTTGGGGGTTCAATTACTATCACCCGGTGGACCATGTAAGCAGGTTTTGCAATGGGTGAACAATGATTCCATTCGTTTTGGAACCGGGCTGCCTCCCGGGAGTGAGCCAGGTGCTCCGTTCAAAACCCATGGCAAAGTCAGCTATAAACAATGTGAAGTGGGAGCACGTAGAGTAATGAGTAGATTGATGTGTTTTCACATGGAAAAGTGATGCAGCCTTGTTGACAAAATGGCACAGATTACTGTTTGATTTCAGAAGGGCGCTCCTCCCCTCTTTTGTCCGATGACATAACAGGCTTTTTTTAAATTTAACCTTTATTTAAAAAGTGCAAGGTGCCAATATATTTAACTGGATCTGTACATTGTTGAGTGGTACCTCATCAGAATGACCACCACAACATTTCCATGGCATGTTCTGACCTTTTACTTAAGTGATTCACTTGAATAATTGATAAACATACTATTTGTTATTGTTGTTGTTAGGGTTAGGCAACATGCAATTACTTCGATCAATAAATGTGAGAGGATTATTACAACATAAAATACAGTCGCTGTTGACATGGCTTATGTAACGTTTTGGGACCAGTACAAGCAGTGCATTAGCGCCTTGTAAAAAAAATTTTTTTTAAACGTATTGCAAAAATATATTAGGAAAAAATCCGAATAAAATGTTACTAACCTATCTCGAAGTTCACCGTACTTCAAACCGATCGGTTGACATTCTGCAAGGGCCACGGACACAGCTCTACCCGACTTCATTGGGTGAATGAGTAGCTGTGACACAACGCCCACACGGTTAAGTTTATTCGGCCTGAGTAAAAACTTATATCCAAGTCCAAGTGCGACAACAGTAATACCACCACCTACAGCCCAGAGCTGCGCTTTCTTATATATAAATGTAAACGCATTTCTCAACACCTCTACTAAGTTCATCTTTACTTTTAGAAGGCGCAACAGATATACATTGAACTTGGCAAAAAATAACACCTCAGTAAAGGGGGCTGGTCTGTGTGACGTCGGAGAACCGTAAGTTACAGGCCATATTGCCGCGTTCAAAACAACTCGGGAACTGGCAAATCGGAAATCTCAGACTTTTGACTTCAGTGCTTTCAAAACAACTGGGAACTCGGGAAAAAACGAGCTCAAACTGGGAAAAATCGATGTGAATGGTCATCCAACAAGGAATTCCAACTCGAGAACCTAGTTGTTTTGAACGCAGCATTAATGCTGTGTTCATGCGCTAGTTCGAACTAGGAAACTCTGAAATGTCCGACTTGATAAATGATTGGAGCTATTTGAAGTCGGGAAGGTTACATACACTTAGGTTGGAGTCATTAAAAACTCGTTTTTCAACCACTCCACAAATTTCTTGTTAACAAACTATAGTTTTGGCAATTCGGTTGGGCTGTAAGCCCAACCCCCACCTGTGGACGTCGGGCCCTCATACCACCATCATGGAGTCTGTTTCTAACTGTTTGTGCATGAAACAAGTCATTTTTCCAACAATTGTTTACAGACAGATTATTTCACTTATAATTCACTGTCTATTTATTTCTTGTGACACAATTTTTATTTTATATTTTTCAATCTTTGTCTTTAACTCTGCATTGTTGGAAAATGACACAGAAGTACTTTTATTTGTTTGCTTCACTTTCAATGAGGGACATTAATTTTGAAAGCAAAACACACACACACACACACACACACACACACACACACACACACACACACACACACACACACACACACAGAGGATGACAGTGGCCAGTGACAATAGCAATGGAGTACATAAACATTGCTATAACACCAAAAGCATGCATAATAAGTATTTACAGTCAACAAAAATTATTAACTGAAAAATAAATTAGAAAACAATTATTTGTGTTGTTAGATGTGACTGTAAACCAATAAAGGCCATGTTAGCTGACTGATATTATCTCATTGTAGAACAGGGCTAACATTTTTCTAATATCTTTTTGTTAACTGTCCCTTTAATTGCACATTTTAGTTAATTGTCCCTTTAATTGCAGGCACCTCTGAGCTATAGAGATGTATAGAGATCACAACGTATCAGTCCACAATGGTGCTGCCTTTCGTAATATAGGCTTTTGGGTACCAGAGATCTCTGTACATCTCTATGCTCTGAGCAATCCAGCTCTACTGCTTCATGGCAAAGGAATCGCTGAATGTCTTGAGCAGACGGATCTGAATACATAACTTTCATAGCTCTACAATAAAGAATGCAACCTACACACTTCCTTAAACCTAAAATAAGTAAAAAGGTAATTTTGTGTGGAAGTCAAACATTTTGTTTTACGTCGGAGGTAGACACATTGCATATGCTCAGAATGACAAATCTATCCCTTTACATAGCCATTCGCCCCTTTGTCTATAGGAGGGACGCATGCTGTTTAAATGGCCCAAATGTTGATTTTTAGAAGTGAACAGATTTTGACAATCACCAATGTCATGATGTTTGGTAAAGTAATAAAGGGGAAATATTTATGTGTGTGTGTGTGTGTGTGTGTGTGTGTGTGTGTGTGTGTGTGTGTGTGTGTGTGTGTGTGTGTGTGTGTGTGTGTGTGTGTGTGTGTGTGTGTGTGTGTGTGTGTGTGTGTGTGTGTGTGTGTGTGTGTGTGTGTGTACACCTGTCAAAAGTTTAGACACCTACTCATTCAAGTTTTTTTTTTTTTTTTTTTACTATTTTCTGGATTGTAAAATAATTGTGAAGACATCAAAACAATGAAATAACTCATATGGAATCATATAGTAACCAAAAAGGTGTTAAACAAATCAAAATATATTTTAGGTTATTCAAAGTAGTCACCCTTTGCCTTGATGACAGCTTTGCAAACTCTCTCAACCAGCTTCACAAGGTAGTCCCCTGGAATGCTTTTCCAACAGTCTTGAAGGACGTCCCACATATGCTAGGCACTTGTTAGCTGCTTTTCCTTCACTCTGTGGTCCAACTCATCCAAAACCACCTCAATTGGGTTGAGGTCAGGTGATTTGTGGAGGCCAGGTCATCTGATTCAGCACTCCATCACACTCCTTCTTGGTTAAATAACCCTTACAGAGCCTGGAGGTGTGTTTTGGGTCATTGTCCTGTTGAAAAACAAATGATAGTCCCACTTAGCGCAAACCAGATGCCTTCTCCTCCATGCTTCACGGTGGGAACAACACATGCAGAGATCATCCGTTCACCTACTCTGCGTCTCACAAAGACATGGCGTTTGGAACCAAAAATTGCAAATTTGGACTCACCAGACCAAAGGACAGATTTCCACCGGTCTAATGTCCATTGCTTGTGTTTCTTGGTCCAAGCAAGTCTCTTCTTATTATTGGTGTCCTTTAGTAGTGGTTTCTTTGCAGAAATTCGACCATGAAGGCCTGATTCCAGCAGTATCCTCTGAACAGTTGTTGTTGAGATGTCTGTTACTTGAACTCTGTGACGCATTTATTTGGGCTTCAATTTCAGAGGCTGGTAACTCTAATGAACTTATTCTCTACAGCAGAGGTACATCTGGGTCTTCTTTTCCTGTGGCAGTCCTCACGAGAGCCAGTTTCTGAGGATCTGAGGATCCATGCCAAATCTTTTCAGTCTCCTGTGGGGGAATAGGTTTTGTGGTGCCCTCTTCACGACTGTCTTGGTGTGCTTGGACCATGTTAGTTTTTTGGGGATGTGGACACCAAGGAACTTGAAGCTCTCAACCTGCTCCACTGCAGCCCCGTTGATGAGCATGGGGGCGTGCTCGGTCCTCCTTTTCCTGTAGTCCACAATCATCTCCTTTGTCTTAACCACATTGAGGGAGAGGTTGTTGTCCTGGCACCACACGGCCAGGTTTCTGACCTCCTCCCTATGGGCTGTCTCGTCGTTGTCGGGGATCAGGCCTACCACTGTTGTGTCATCAGCAAATTTAATGATGGTGTTGGAGTTGTTTCTGGCCGTGCAGTCATGAGTGAACAGGGAGTACAGGAGGGGACCGAGCACGCAACCCTGAGTGGCCCCTGTGTTGATGATCTGCGTGGCAGATGTGTTGTTACCTACCCTTTGCACCTGGGGGACAGCCTATCGGGAAGTCCAGGACCAGTTACAGAGGCAGGTGTTAAGTCCCAGGGTCCTTAGCTTATTGATGAGCTTTGAGTGCACTATGGTGTTGAACGCTGAGTTGTAGTCAATTAATAGTGTTCTCACATAGGTGATCCTTTTGTCCAGTGCGGATGCTGCCTGTAATCCATGGCTTCTGGTTGGGGTATGTACGTACGGTCACTGTGGGGATGACATCATCGATGCACTTATTGATGATGCCAATGACTGATGTGGTGCTCCTCAATGCCAATGTTGTCAGCACATTCAACTATGTAAAGAAAAAAGTATATACAGTGGGGAGAACAAGTATTTGATAAACTGCCGATTTTGCAGGTTTTCCTACTTACAAAGCATGTAGAGGTCTGTAATTTTTATCATAGGTACACTTCAACTGTGAGAGACGGAATCTAAAACAAAAATCCAGAAAATCACATTGTATGATTTTAAAGTAATTAATTTGCATTTTATTGCATAACATAAGTATTTGATACATCAGAAAAGCAGAACTTAATATTTGGTACAGAAACCTTTGCTTGCAATTACAGAGATCACATGTTTCCTGTAGTTCTTGACCAGGTTTGCACACACTGCAGCAGGGATTTTGGCCCACTCCTCCATACAGACCTTCTCCAGATCCTTCAGGTTTCGGGGCTGTCACTGGACAATACGGACTTTCAGCTCCCTCCAAAGATTTTCTATTGGGTTCAGGTCTGGAGACTGGCTAGGCCACTCCAGGACCTTGAGATGCTTCTTACGGAGCCACTCCTTAGTTGCCCTGGCTGTGTGTTTCGGGTTGTTGTCATGCTGGAAGACCCAGCCATGACCCATCTTCAATGCTCTTACTGAGGGAAGGAGGTTGTTGGCCAAGATCTCGCGATACATGGCCCCATCCATCCTCCCCTCAATACGGTGCAGTCGTCCTGTCCCCTTTGCAGAAAAGCATCCCCAAAGAATGATGTTTCCACCTCCATGCTTCACGGTTGTGATGGTGTTCTTGGGGTTGTACTCATCCTTCTTCTTCCTCCAAACACGGCGAGTGGAGTTTAGACCAAAAAGCTCTATTTTTGTCTCATCAGACCACATGACCTTCTCCCATTCCTCCTCAGGATCATCCAGATGGTCATTGGCAAACTTCAGACGGGCCTGGACATGCGCTGGCTTGAGCAGGGGGACCTTGTGTGCGCTGCAGGATTTTAATCCATGACAGCGTAGTGTGTTACTAATGGTTTTCTTTGAGACTGTGGTCCCAGCTCTCTTCAGGTCATTGACCAGGTCCTGCCGTGTAGTTCTGGGCTGATCCCTCACCTTCCTCATGATCATTGATGCCCCACGAGGTAAAATCTTGCATGGAGCCCCAGACCGAGGGTGATTGACCATCATCTTGAACTTCGTCCATTTTCTAATAATTGCGCCAACAATTGTTGCCTTCTCACCAAGCCGCATGCCTATTGTCCTGTAGCCCATCCCAGCCTTGTGCAGGTCTACAATTTTATCCCTGATGTCCTTACACAGCTCTCTGGTCTTGGCCATTGTGGAGAGGTTGGAGTCTGTTTGATTGAGTGTGTGGACAGGTGTCTTTTATACAGGTAACGAGTTCAAACAGGTGCAGTTAATACAGGAAATGAGTGGAGAACAGGAGGGCTTCTTAAAGAAAAACTAACAGGTCTGTGAGAGCCGGAATTTTTACTGGTTGGTACATGATCAAATACTTATGTCATGCAATAAAATGCAAATTAATTACTTAAAAATCATTCAATGTGATTTTTGGGATTTCTGTTTTAGATTCCGTCTCTCACAGTTGAAGTGTACCTATGATAAAAATTACAGACCTCTACATGCTTTGTAAGTAGGAAAACCTGCAAAATCGGCAGTGTATCAAATACTTGTTCTCCCCACTGTATATACACTGCTCAAAAAAATAAAGGGAACACTAAAATAACACATCCTAGATCTGAATGAATGAAATATTCTTATGAAATACTTTTTTCTTTACATAGTTGAATGTGCTGAAAACCACACTACAGGCTGATCCAACTTTGATGTAATGTCCTTAAAACAAGTCAAAATGAGGCTCAGTAGTCTGTGTGGCCTCCACGTGCCTGTATGACCTCCCTACAACGCCTGGGCATGCTCCTGATGAGGTGGCGGATGGTCTCCTGAGGGATCTCCTCCCAGACCTGGACTAAAGCATCCGCCAACTCCTGGACAGTCTGTGGTGCAACGTGGCGTTGGTGGATGGAGCGAGACATGATGTCCCAGATGTGCTCAATTGGATTCAGGTCTGGGGAACGGGCGGGCCAGTCCATAGCATCAATGCCTTCCTTTTGCAGGAACTGCTGACACACTCCAGCCACATGAGGTCTAGCATTGTCTTGCATTAGGAGGAACCCAGGGCCAACCGCACCAGCATATGGTCTCACAAGGGGTCTGAGGATCTCATCTCGGTACCTAATGGCAGTCAGGCTACCTCTGGCGAGCACATGGAGGGCTGTGCGGCCCCCAAAGAAATGCCACCCCACACCATGACTGACCCACCGCCAAACCGGTCATGCTGGAGGATGTTGCAGGCAGCAGAACGTTCTCCACGGCGTCTCCAGACTCTGTCACGTCTGTCACATGTGCTCAGTGTGAACCTGCTTTCATCTGTGAAGAGCACAGGGCGCCAGTGGCGAATTTGCCAATCTTGGTGTTCTCTGGCAAATGCCAAACGTCCTGCACGGTGTTGGGCTGTAAGCACAACCCCCACCTGTGGACATCGGGCCCTCATACCACCCTCATGGAGTCTGTTTCTAACCGTTTGAGCAGACACATGCACATTTGTGGCCTGCTGGAGGTCATTTTGCAGGGCTCTGGCAGTGCTCCTCCTGCTCCTCCTTGCACAAAGGCGGAGGTAGCGGTCCTGCTGCTGGGTTGTTGCCCTCCTACGGCCTCCTCCACGTCTCCTGATGTACTGGCCTGTCTACTGGTAGCGCCTCCATGCTCTGGACACTACGCTGACAGACACAGCAAAACTTCTTGCCTCAGCTCGCATTGATGTGCCATCCTGGATGAGCTGCACTACCCGAGCCACTTGTGTGGGTTGTAGACTCCGTCTCATGCTACCACTAGAGTGAGAGCACCGCCAGCATTCAAGTGAACAAAACATCAGCCAGGAAGCATAGGAACTGAGAAGTGGTCTGTGGTCACCACCTGCAGAACCACTCCTTTATTGGGGGTGTCTTGCTAATTGCCTATAATTTCCACCTGTTGTCTATTCCATTTGCACAACAGCATGTGAAATTTATTGTCAATCAGTGTTGCTTCCTAAGTGGACAGTTTGATTTCACAGAAGTGTGATTGACTTGGAGTTATATTGTGTTGTTTAAGTGTTCCCTTTATTTTTTTTGAGCAGTGTATATATATATGGGTTATTCATTCACACTTTTGTAATCCTAATTGTATGTTTATTATACTTTTAATTAAGGTGAGATAAATAAAAATACTTTTGTGTACTAGATCACATGGGTTGAAACGTGTTATTTCTTTTCTCAGACAAATAATTCCAGGCGAAAGCAAAAAGTCATAGCTTTCTGGGGGGGAACACTACTACAGCAATAAAATATTGCCCTCTTGTTGAATTAATTAAAACCATATCAAAGCAGTGCAAACTGTCTGTCAGCTCAACTGGTTAAACCAGAATGTTTAAAACGCTAAATCATAGAGGCAGAGGTGGGACCAAGTCACAAGATTCAAGTGTCAAGTCAAGTCCCAAGTAGAACGTGTCGAGTCAAGGCCAAGTCATGAATTCTAAGAGCATGTCAAGTCAGAAGTTTTTTCAAGTCAAGTAAATAAAATTCTATACAGGCAATCTACAAATATACATAAACAATCTTTGTCAAATTATTGAGGCTACCAGACATCCCTTTTCATTATGTAGTCTACAGCATATATGATTATTCAATAATACATTTTAACAAATTTCAAATGCAGGCTTCATGATTAAATGATTAATTTCAAGCAATTTTGACATACCAAAAGACCAGTAGGCCTATGCTAGTAATTGTTGCTTGATGACCCATTGCTGGTGAGCTTTCCAGGTAAACAGTTAACATTCTTGATCATCACTCTTTTATTTATTTTTATTTTGGAGCTGTATATTTATGGCAATCCTCTCTCGCTACAATTTGACGGTTTTCAAACTTTTTAACTTGACATCCAAAAAAAAAGTGGTACAAAGCTTGCAGCCCACACACATGCACGAGCGTGCTAATGTAGCCTGTCATGTAGCCTGCCATAAACAGTAACGCATTTTCAAAACTCAAGATACAGAAATAAACTGTGTTTTACACCTGCACATGACACCCAAAAGTACTTTTTACATTTTGAATGCTTATGTAACCGATGTGAAATGGCTAGTTAGCGTGGTGCGCGCTAATAGCGTTTCAATCGTTGACGTCACTCGCTCTTAGCCCGTGACGCAGTTGTTCCCCTTGCTTTTGTGGAGCGATGGGTAACGATGCTTCGAGGGTGGCTGTTGTCGATGTGTGCAGAAGGGTCCCTGGTTTGAACCCAGGTAGGGGCGAGGAGAGGGACGGAAGGTGGTATACTGTTACACTTAGCAGGACAGGAAAACGCTTCACACACTTATAAAGAGAACATCTCTGGGCATGTCTTCTGCCTCTGATCTGGCAGACTCACTAACCACACATGCTTCGTTTGTAAATTATATCTGTGTTTGAGTGTGCCCCTGGCTAGCCATAAATGAACAAAAAACATTGTGCCGTCTGATTTGCCATAATATAAGGAATTTGAAATTATTTATACTTTTACTTTTGATACTTAAGTATATTTTAGCAATTACATTTACTTTAGATACATAAGTATAATTTAAACCAAATACTTTTAGACTTTTACTCAAGTAGTATTTTACTGGGTGACTTTCTGCAGATTCCAATAGCAGTCCGTTTTCATTAAAGACCCATTGCAGTAAAAAACATGTTTCCCTGTGTTTTAACCTATATAGAATTTCCACGCTATGAGGTTTGAATAATACTGTGAAAATGATAATAATGCCCTTTTAGTGTAAGAGCTGTTTGAAATGACTGACATTTCTGCCTGTTTTGGTGGGATGGAGTTTTGGCCTGCCTGGTGACATCACCAGGCAGTAAATTAGTTAATAGACCAATTTTTTTTTTTTCATTTATTTAACCAGGTAGGCTAGTTGAGAACAAGTTCTCATTTAAAACTGCAACCTGGCCAAGATAAAGCAAAGCAGTTTGACACATACAACACAGTTACACATGCAATAAACAAACACACAGTCAATAATACAGTATAAAAAGTCTATATACAGTGTGTGCAAAGGAGGTAAGTTAAGGGAGGTAAGGCAATAAAATAGGCCATAGTGGCGAGGTAATTACGATATAGCAATTAAACACTGGAGTGATAGATGTGCAGAAGATGAATGTGCCAGTAGAGATACTGGGGTGCAATGGAGCTAAATAAAAAAATAAATACAGTATGGGGATGAGGTAGTTGGATGGGCTATTTACAGATGTACAGGTGCAATGATCTGGGAGCTGCTCTGACAGCTGGTGCTTGAAGTTAGAGAGGGAGATATGAGTCTCCAGCTTCAGTGATTTTTGCAGTTCGTTCCAGTCATTGGCAGCAGAGAACTGGAAGGAAAGCGGCCAAAGGAGGAATTGGCTTTGGGGGTGACCAGTGAAATATACCTGCTGGAGCGCGTGCTGCGGGTGGGTGCTGCTATGGTGATCAGTGAACTGAGATAAGGCGGGGCTTTACCTAGCAAAGACTTGTAGATGACCTGTAGCCATTGGGTTTGGCGACGAGTATGAAGTGAAGGCCAGCCAACGAAAGCATACAGGTCGCAGTGGTGGGTAGTATATGTGGCTTTGGTGTCAAAACGGATGGCACTGTGATAGACTGCATCCAATTTGTTGAGTAGAGTGTTTGAGGCTATTTTGTAAGGTGCTTAATATGGCTTAATGTGGGTCTGAAAGGAGAGTTTACAGTCTAACCAGACACCTAGGTATTTGTAGTTGTCCACATATTCTAAGTCAGAACCGTCCAGTAGTGATGCTAGACTGGCGGGCAGGTGCGGGCAGCGATCGGTTGAAGAGCATGCATTTAGTTTTACTTGCATTTAAGAGCAGTTGGAGGCCACATAAGGAGAGTTGTATGGCATTGAAGCTCCAATAAGAAAGAATTCCAAACCTGTCTGCCAATAACAGATACTTTTCAGTTTTCCTCTCCCCACTCGGACCACTCCCAGACAGTCTTAGCATAATTCTTGCTTGAGAAATTCTTCTATTTTTGTTGCATTTTGAGCATTTTAATTGAATACAATCACAGTAAGGTACTTAGTTGTTACCCTTAAACACTAGCGGTGCATAGATAAAATCACTGGTGAAGCCAAGCCAGAGAAAAAAGCTGTATTACAACCTGTGTTGTGATAATTGTGGTGTTTGCTCTATAACCCATTGGTCCGTGATACTGTATACAATAACGCAGAGAAAACAAATAGACAAAAGCCACACTATGGCGGAATAAATTCAACCACGTGTGTTTTATCACAAAACCGGAGAGCAACATCTGTCTGGTGAAGTCCACAAAGCCAATATTGCATGTAACAAATAGTTACATGACCTACACAGCATGGTCAATCAACAGTGGTGTAAAAAGTACCCAATTGTCATACTTGAGTAAAAGTAAAGATACCTTAATAGAAAATGACTGAAGTGAAAGTCACCCAATAAAATCCTACATGGGTAAAAGTATTTGGTTTTAAATCTAAAAGTTCACCTCCGGATGAAAAGCGTGCCCAAAGTAAACTGCCTGTTACTTAGGCCCAGAAGCTAGGATATGCATATAATTGGTAGATTTGGATAGAAAACACTCTAAGGTTTGTTAAAACTGTTAAAATCATGTCTGTGAGTATAACAGAACTGATATGGCAGGCGAAAACCTGAGAAAAATCCATCCAGGAAGTGAAATTATTTTCATGTGGCTGTTTTTCAACTCAATGCCTATAGAGAATCCAATAGGTTAGGAATCAGATTGCAGTTCCTATGGCTTCCACTAGATGTCAACAGTCTTTAGACATGGTTTCAGGCTTTTATTTTGAAAAACGACGAGTAAAAAGCCATTTTGATCAGAGGACAGAGGAAGTATGCAGACCTGATTTTGGTGCCCTCCCGTGAGCGTGCCGTTTGTTATTTTTCTTTTCTATTGAAAACGGTATTGTCCGGTTGAAATATTATTGATTATAAAGACAATAAACAACCTGAGGATTAATTATAAACATCGTTTGACATGTTTCCGACGACCTTTACCGGTACTTTTAGTATGTATTCGTCTGCCTGTTGTGACCACCTTGGAACCATTGGATTACTGAACAAAACTCACCAACAAAACTGAGTTTTTGGGACATAAAGAGGGACTTTATCGAACAATACGAACATTTACTGTGTAACTGGGAGTCTTGTGAGTGCAACCATATGAAGATCATCAAAGGTAAGTGATTAATTTTATCGCTATTTCTGACTTTAGTGACTCCTCTACTTGGCTGGTAAATGTTTGTTTGCTTTTTTACACGGGGCGCTGTATTCAGATAATCACATGGTATGCTTTCGCCGTAAAGCCTTTTTGAAATCTGACACAGCGGCTGGATTAACAAGAAGTTCCTCTTTAAGCCGATGTATAACACTTGTATATTGTATAATGCTTATTATGTGTATTTCTGTATTTTGAATTTGGCGTTCTGCAATTTCACCGGATGTTGGCCAGGTGGGACACTAGCGTCCCACATACCCTAGAGAGGTTGTATCAAAAGTAAAATAATAAATCATTTCAAATTCCTTAAGCAAACCAGATGCACCTTTTATTTTTTTACTGTTAGCCAGGGGGACACTCCAACCCTCAGACATAATTTAAAAATGTCTTTAATGAGTCTGCCAGATCAGAGGCAGTAAGGATGACATCTTGATAAGTGTGTGAATTAGATCATTTTCCTGTCCTGCTAAGCTTTAAAAATGTAAAGAGTACTTTTGGGTGTCAGGGAAAATGTATGGAGTAAATAGTACATAATTTCCTTTAGGAATGTAGTGAAGTAAAGTATAAAGTTGTCAAATATAAATAGTAAAGTACAGATAACATAAAAAACTACTTAAGTAGTACTTTCAAGTATTTTTACTTAAGTACTTTACATCACTGATAATCAAGTTAATGTAAACAACTACTGTTTTTGGACCATGTAGAATTTACCGTTAGCACAAAGAAAACAGGAGCACTGCCTCCGCTATTCCAGCACCATTTCAACTTAAACATTTCAACGTCATCAAATCAACTAGGCTATATGCTTAGCTTAATATAGTGAAAACCTATAGATGGCAAAAACTATTTGGTTCAATCAACATTGCTAAATATCATGTGGCTGTCCTTGGTACTGATTTTCTGTGTGTGTGTGTGTGTGTGTGTGTGTGTGTGTGTGTGTGTGTGTGTGTGTGTGTGTGTGTGTGTGTGTGTGTGTGTGTGTGTGTGTGTGTGTGTGTGTGTGTGTGTGTGTGTGTGTGTGTGTGTGTGTGTGTGTGTGTGTGTGTGTGTGTGTGTGTGTGTGTGTGTGTGTGTGTGTGTGTGTGGATGCACAGGTAGAGAAAACACGTTGATTCGCACTACTTGTATCCACTCTGACCTTTGAGAAGGAGGAAAAGATTATGCAACTGAGATTCTCCCTAGATGAACGCAGATGCCATCCTCTTTCATGTTAGCAAAACGGTCTATGACTCTGTCATATAGTAGTACACACGTTTAGTTTTTGTTGTCCTAGTCTAAGCTACCTGGTTCAAATGCTTGCTAGCCTAAGTTCCTTGAATGGGCAACAATGAACCAGCTAAGCTAGCTAGTTAATGTGAGCTTACTACACTAAACAAAAATATAAACGCGGCATGTAAAGTGTTTTCCCCATGTTTCATGAGCTTAAATAAAAGATCCAAGACATTTTTCATAATTACAAAAAGCTTATTTCTCTCAACTTTTGGGCACAAATTTGTGTACATCCTTGTTAGTGAGCATTTCTCCTTTGCCAAGATAATCCATCCAGCTGACAGGTGTGGCATATCAAGAAACTGATTAAACAGCATGATAATTACACAGGTGCACCTTGTGCTGGGGACAAAAGGCCACTCTAAAATGTGCAGTTTTGTCACACAACACAATGCCACAGATGTCTCAATTGTTGCGGGAGCGTGCCATTGCCATGCTCACTGCAGGAATGTCCACCAGAGCTGTGGTCAGAGAATTGAATGTTAATTTCTCTACCATAAGCTGCCTCCAACATTTTAGGGAATTTGGCTGACCGGCCTCACAACCGCAGACCACGTGTAACCACTCCATCCCAGAACCTCCACATCTGGCTTCTTCACCTGCGGAATTGTCTGACACCAGCCACCTGGAAAGCTATGTGAAACTGGTTTTGCACAACTGAAAAATTTCTGCACACACTGTCAGAAACCGTCTCAGGGAAACTCATCTGCGTGCTCGTCCTCACCGGGATCCTATTCCGAGTCGTAACAATTGCATTTTATTGATGGCAATTTAGATGCACAGAGATACCGTGATGAGATCCTGAGGCCCATTGTGGTGCTATTCATCTGCCATCACCTCATGTTTCAGCATGACAATTCACAACCCCATGTCGCAGGCATATGTATACAATTCCTGGAACCTGAAAATGTCCCAGTTCTTCCATGGCCTGCATACTCACCAACATGATTTCCTTATGAACTGTAACTCGGTAAAATGGTTGAAATTGTTGCATGTTGCATTTTATATTTTTGTTCAGTATACATCTAGGATACATATGGAACTTCATACGTCTCAGGCCAGTGGCACAATGTATAGATTTATGGTTAGACCAGAATTTCCTTTATAATCATTGGCCTGTACAAATCCAAATCTCCATCCATGACTAATGAAAGAGGCCGATTTGAGCTAGCTAGCTACTGCAGGACAACAACATAAGCAGACCAAGAACAGACAAGTTTTCTTTCTAACAATTAAGTTTAGCTTTTGATGTGATTTGATTGGTGTGAAGCTAAATCCAGACTGTGCTTCTTTGAGGGGTGGTTTTTGCTGTGCCAGCTCAATGCTGATTGGCTAATTCTTATATATTTTTTCATCAAGGGAGGCTAAATCCTAGCTGGCATCAATCAATCTAATGTTACGGGCGGCAAAATGTCAAACTCTTTTTGGCCAGACAACATCCGATACATGGGCTATACCTCATGAGACAGAGGGGCGCTCTTTCCCTCGCTCTGATGAATTCTCCTGTGAGATAGATTCAGCCACTAGGGAATTGAAGCTAAATCATAACAACACAGACACGAAAGAGATTATTTTACAAAATCACTTTTTCTGAGCAATTGTAGCTCAGTATTTTATACAGTCGTTTTTGTTCATCTTCTTTGAAAGAACGCGTCTCCTTCCTGAGCAGTATCACGGCTGTGTGGTCCCATGGTTTTTATAGATGAACGTGGCACCTTCATTCATTTGGAAATTGCTTCCAAGGATGAACCAGACTTGTGGAGGTCTACAATTTCTTTTCTGAGGTCTTGGCTGATTTCTTTTGATTTTCCCATGATGTCAAGCAAAGAGCCACTGAGTTTGAAGGTAGGCCTTGAAATACATCGACAGTTACACCTCCAAATCAGAAGCTTCTAAAGCCATGATATCATTTTCTGGAATTTCCCAAGCTGTTTAAAGGCACAGTCAACTGTATGTAAACTTCTGACTCACTAGAATTGTGATACAGTGAATGATAAGTGAACTAATCTGTCTGTTAACAATTGATGGGAAAATTACTGGTGTACTAACCGACTTGCCAAAACTATAGTTTGTTAACAAGAAATTTGTGGAGTGGTTGAAATATGAGTTTTAATGACTCCAACCTAAGTGTATGTAAACTTTCGACTTCAACTGTAAGTCTCCAACTTTAGTGACTTTTGCAATTCGTTCAAGTCATTGGCAGCAGAGAACTGGAAGGAAAGGCGGCCAAATGAGGTGTTGGCTTTGGGGATGACCAGTGAAATATACCTGCTGGAGTGCGTGCTATGGGTAGGTGTTGCTATGGTGATCAGTGAGCTGAGATAAGGCGGGGCTTTCCCTGGCAAATACTTGTAGATGATCTGGAGCCAGTGGCTTTGGCGATGAATATGTAGTGAGGACCATCCAATTAGAGCAGACAGGTCGCAATGGTGGTTAGTATATGGGGCTTTGGTGACAAAACGGATGGCACTGTGATAGACTGCATCCAATTTGCTGAATAGAGTGTTGGAGGCTATTTTGTAAATGACATCGCCGAAGTCAAGGATCAGTAGGATAGTCAGTTTTATGAGGTTATGTTTGGCAGCATGAGTGAAGGAGGCTTTTTTGCGAAATAGGAAGCCGATTCTAGATTTAATTTTGGATTGGAGATGCTTAATATGAGTTTGGAAGGAGTGTTTACAGTCTAGCCAGACACCTAGGTATTTGTAGTTGTCCAGATTTTCTAAGTCAGAACCGTCCAGAGTAGTGATGCTAGGTCGGCGGGCAGCGATCAGTTGAAGAGCATGCATTTAGTTTTACTAGCGTTTAAGAGCAGTTGGAGGCCACGTAAGGAGTGTTGTACGGCATTGAAGCTCGTTTGGAGGTTTGGTTACACAGTGTCCAAAGAAGGGCCAGATGTATACAGAATGGTGTCATCTGCGTAGAGGTGGATCAAATAATCACCCACAGCAAGAGCGACATCATTGAAATATACAGACAAAAGAGTCGGCCCGAGAATTGAACCCTGTGGCACCCCCATAGAGACTGTTAGAGGTCCGGACAACAGGCCCTCCGATTTGACACACTGAACTCTATCTGAGAAGTAGTTAGTGAACCAGGCGAGGCAGTCATTAGAGAAACCAAAGCTGTTGAGTCTGCCGATAAGAATACGGTGATTGACAGAGTCGAAAGCCTTGGCCAGGTTGATGAAGACGGCTGCACAGTACTGTTTTTTATCGATGGTGATTATGATATCGTTTAGTACCTTGAGCGTGGCTGAGGTGCACCCGTGACCAGCTCGGAAACCGGATTGCATAGCGGAGAAGGTATGGTGAGATTCGAGATGGTCGGTGATCTATTTGTTTACTTGGCTTTCGAAGACTTTAGAAAGGCAGGGCAGGATGGATATAGGTCTGTAACAGTTTGGGTCTAGAGTGTCTCCCCCTTTGAAGAGGGGAGACCGCGGCCACTTTCCAGTCTTTAGGAATCTCAGACGATACGAAAGAGAGGTTGAACAGACTAGTAATAGGAGTTGCGACAATATCGGCAGATAATTTTAGGAAGAGAGGGTCCAGATTGTCTAGTCCATCTGATTTGTAGGGATCCAGATTCTGCAGCTCTTTCAGGACATCAGCTGTCTGGATTTGGGTGAAGGAGAAGCGGGGGGGGCTTCGAGCCAGTTACTGCGGGGGGTGCAAAGCTGTTAGCCGGGGTTGGGGTAGCCAGGTGGAAAGTGTGGCCAGCCGTAGAGAAATGCTTATTGAAATTCTCGATTATCGTGGATTTATCGGTGGTGACAGTGTTTCCTAGCCTCAGTGCAGTGGGCAGCTGAGAGGAGGTGCTCTTATTCTCCATGGACTTTAGAGTGTCCCAAAGCTTTTTGCAATTAGTGCTGCAGGATGCAAATTTTCTGTTCTGTTTGAAAAAGCTAGCCTTTGCTTTCCTAACTGACTTGTGTATATTGGTTCCTGACTTCCCTGAAAAGTTGCATATCGTGGGGACTATTCGAAGCTAATGCAGTGCGCCACAGGATATTGTGACAAGGACCATGTTATTTTGCTATCCTTTGACAAAAATGTCTCTCTTTCAGCTTGTGGGATTTCTTCTTCATCTGAAGATGATGCATTGTTCTTTGGGTTGTATTCTTCCCCATCTTCTTTTTCTGATACCTCCTCTTCTATATCATTGTTCTCTTGTTCCTCCTGGACATCTGAAAAAATCAGATATACGACCTGTTGGGCACTGAAATGTGCACTCATGGCTTCAGCAAAGGGAGAACTGGGGGGACTGTCACTTGCAGCACCTTACAGTTTTTTCCGATTGCTGACACACTACAATTTAACTTTTCCCACAATTAGCAAAACCTTACACTCAAGGAGCAAAACACAAGGCTAGATTTGCACAACTGTAAGCACATTGTCAGCTTCACACTATTTGCAAAACATTACACACAGTGATTTGCAAAACACTAAACACACTTGTATACATCAGACACAGAAGTATATCATAATGTCACTTCCTTGCAATTCAAAAGCACTGACTGTCAAATTACCACACCTATGAGCCAATCTGTTAAACACAGCCATCAGGTGCACAAACACATGATTGCTAAATTGTAGACACACCAATCAGGTTTAAGCACTATAAAAATGCAGGAGGTAGGTTCACCTGCCTTCAACCAAAATGCCTTCAACCAATATAATCAATGTCACAGGGCAACGTGGGGGTAACATCACCCTTTGCGCTGCCATTTCACAGCATGGGGTTGTCCTCCATCATGCCAAAATGGGCCTTTACAACACACCTCACATTCTCTCATTTTTGGACCGATTGCACCACATCGTCACAGTAGGTAATGAAATGCACCAGATGCAATACACGGTCTTCTGGGACAATGTGTCATTCCACCGCTCTGCTTTGGTCCAGACCTGGTTTCAACACCATCCACAGTTGACAGTACTATACCTTCCACCATACTCTCCGTTTCTAAACCCTATCGAAGAGTTTTTCTCTGCATGGCGGTGGAAGGTTTACGATCTCCAGCCCCAGGCTCAGGTACCCCTCATTCAGGCCATGGAGGACGCCTGTGACCAAGTCGACGGCGCAGCTGTGCAAGGATGGATTCGACATTCAAGACGGTTCTTCCCGCGTTGTCTTGCTAATGATGATATTGCTTGTGATGATGAAATTCTCTGGCCAGATCCAGCTAGGCGAAGAGATAATGTATAGTATGTTTACTGTAGTATTTTCTGTACAATATTGTCAGTTTTTTTCTGATTATTTTTTATGTTTGTTGTTGTTGTTATTTACTGTAATTGTAACCTGTACTGGATACAGTATTTTAAGTTTATCTGTTGTTTGCTGAGCTAACAGTGTTATGCACACTACTGTAGTAGCATGAAAACTGGGACATGTTTTGTTGTGATTCTCCATGTTGACATGTTGACTGATTTGGGTATATGGAGAGAAATAAATGATATTTTCCTCAGTCTGCAGCGTTGGTCTTGTGTAGTGTTTGTATAGTTGCACTTTCTCTGTGTACTTCATTTACACTACTCTAATCACTGACAATTAGACTTGCTAAAAGTGTTTTAGGTTAGCAACAGCAGTGTGTAACTGGTTCAAAAAGATTGAAGTCATATGAAATGTGTGTGTTTCGTATGGTAACAAAATATCATTCTTATGAAGTCGTGTATAGTTTTGACAAAAGTGTTCCATTTTGCAAATGATCTGAAGTGTTGTGCTACTTTGGTGTAGGGTTGTGCTAATTGTGTGTAGTGTTTTGACAAACCGGGCCCTGTTTTCAAAATTGTGCTTAAACAATTGAAAAAAACTGTAATAGCCTCTGACTGCATTCCCCATTAGTAAACAATGCTTTCAAGAAATGTTTATTTTGTCTGAAATTGTTTTTATTTTGTCTGTGAACTTGAGCCATGTGTGGGGTCGTGGAGGGGAGATGCTGCACATGCACAAGAACGTTTCAATCAGTAGCACACATATTCTCAATTTCTCATCGTGTGTGTGTGTGTGTGTATGTGTGTGTGTGTGTGTGTGTGTGTGTGTGTGTGTGTGTGTGTGTGTGTGTGTGTGTGTGTGTGTGTGTGTGTGTGTGTGTGTGTGTGTGTGTGTGTGTGTGTGTGTCTGTTTGTGTGTGTGTGTGTGTGTGTGTGTGTGTGTGTGTGTGTCTTTGTGGTTTTTCTGGTGTGTAAATGATTTTATAACTGCCGGGTCAAAAATTACCCTAAGACAATCTTTGTACCTTGGTGGTGTACAGCTTTCATGGAAATATGAACAAAGGCGATGTTTCATTTTTTCTAATGTTGGGGTCACTAGGAAAAGTCAAATGTGTTTTACGTGCTGTTTTTGATGTAGAGTTCCCCACACATCACAACATTTTTCGGTGTCTGCGTGATACTTATAGCAAAACTGAAAGGGTCCATTGAATGTAGTGACAGGAATGTCCAATGTAATAACATTGAGACCATTTCCTGTTGTTATCCGTGATTTGGGATTGATTTTATTTGTCGGCGGCTCTCTGCTGTAGTCATTGATCAGTTCACTGTGTTAGTGAATGAGGCATAGAGGCATAGCCACGTGTTAACGCTAACCCAGTTAACTGGCCTGTGGGAGTCAGACTCTCGGAGGGTATGACGCTAAGAGAGATTGTCATCTGCGCAGATTAACGGAAAGCATTCTAATGTATATTATGAGCAAAAAAGGAACCAGAAAACAACTGGCAAACACTTTGACGAAATCTCTTCAAACTATTTACATAAATCGCAATTTTGGCAGACATTTTCTGAGGGAACTGGTTTTATACTGGTAAAAATTTTTGGGGAGGAGAGGAAGACCAACAGAGGACATTTTCTCAGAGGAGATACGATTTTAAAACTGTCTCTGACTTTTATTTCTGGTGGAACAAGTTGCTGAACCAGTTGCTTGTTGGAACATTCTGTGGAGGACCATCTTAGTGGAACTAGTATCCTGAGGGGATATCCTTTCTGTCTCTCCCAGGGACATGAGGGCGGATTGGGGAGCCCAGGGTGGGGAAGTGCACGTCACTACCAGTAAGTCCGTCTGCATTTGAAATTGCAACCTATTCCCTATGGGCAAAAGTAGCATACGTAGGGAGTAGGTGCCATTTCAGACATTCCCTCTGTCAGTGTTAAAATACATTCAAAATCAATTTTGTGCTTGCTCAACAGACCTGAGTTCAAATACTATTTCAAAAATCTCAATTACTTTCACATACATTTTGAAGTATGTATTTAGATATATTCTATTTGACAAGACAAGTAGTTTAATATTTTGTATTATTTGGAAATACACTTGGAAAGTATTTGAAAAACTGTAATACACTCACTCAAATACACTCCCATGCATTTAACCCAGGTATATGAAATAAGTATTTGAACATACTAGTTGGTTTTGACAAATAACCATTCAAATACTCAAATAAAAGTACTTGTTTAGGGCTGTGTACACAGAAATGATTTGAAATAGCAGATATTCAAATACACACGTATTTGAACACAGGTCTTTCGCTCACAGCCTAATAATAAAGTTTCCTTTTTAAAAGCCATTTTTCTAATGTTTGTTATAGTAATGTACATGAATTCTAGTCCTGAAATCAAGTCAAACATAGTCAAACATTTCCTCCCCCTAGTAAAATGGAGGTTGGAATTAATTCAAAGGAGTGTTTTAGCGCTGCGCGTGGCGCTACAGACAATGTGCCTTTTGAAAAGGCTATTTCCCTGACATTCTACATGTCTTTGAATGATTCCGACCGGAGGCCGTGAAAATAGGGATGTTTATGTGTATTCTGGTATGCATCTACATCAACAAGAGTGCAATTTGTCACAGATACAGTAAAAAATAAAAAATAAATGGTGTGATTGGGAAACACCCCCATTACCTCATTTAGCTGCCACAAATTAGGGGAGGGGAGATATACACCTTAATTTAGGTAATTATATGGATTTTTATAAGCATCACAACACTCCAAACTTGTGGGGATTTTTGAAAAGAGAAGGGGAGCTGAAAGGTTGAATTCTGCCACAATAGTCACTCTTTAATAGCATATTTGCAAATTCTAGTCTCTTGAGACAAACTTGGTTCTGGGTCAAGATAAGAAATCATTTTTTGGTTCTTCATCAAAATGTTAATAAGCAAATGCATACATAACCACATTGGGACTTGTGTCATTGTCTCTTTAACTAAACATGGGTGCCTGTTTTTCTTTGTCTCCTGTCATTGGCCCCGAATTACCTGTCTGGTGGGAACATTGGAGCTCCATCAGACCTCCAGCTTTGCCAGCTGAACTCCACGTCCGACTCGGACCTAATGAAGACTTGGGGAACAGCCAACCTTGCCCCCCCTCCCTTCAAACCCGACATGCTGTCCCCCCCGGCCTCCAGGGTGGAGCTCCTTTCCCCAGCCAAGGTGAAGGAGCGCACACAGAACGTCACAGACAAGGTCACACAGGTAGGGTGGTGTGTGTGTGTGTGTATATATAAGTATAGTATAAAAATGTATACAGTGTATTCACACCCCTTTTCCACATTTTGTGTTACAGCCTGAATTCAAATTGATTAAATGTAGATTTTGTGTCACTGGCCTACACACAATACCCAATAATGTCAAAGTGGAATTATGTCCATAAAAAAATGTCAAGCTGAAATGTCTTGATTCAGTAAATAGTCAACACCTTTGTTATACGGCAAGCCCAAATAAGTTCAGGAGTAAACGTTTGCTTTACAAGTCACATAATAAGTTGCCTGGACTCTCTGTGTGCAATAGTAGTGTTTAAAACATGATTTTCGAATGACTACCTCCTCTCTGTACCCCACACATACAATTATCTATAAAGTCCCTCAGTTGAGCAGTGAATTTCAAACACAGATTCAACCACAACGACAAGAGAGGTTTTCCAATGCCTCGCAAAGAAGGGCACCTATTGGTAGATGGGTAAAAAAAAAGAAACAGACATTGAATAGCCCTTTGAGCATGGTGAAGTTAATAATTACACTTTTGATGGTGTATCAATGCACCCAGCCACTGCAAAGATACAGGTGTCCTTCCTAACTCAGCTGCCAAAGAGGAAGGAAACTGCTCAGGGATTTCACCATGAGGACAATGGTGACTTTAAAAAAGTTAGTTTATTAATGGCTGTGATAAGAGAGAACTGAGGATGGATCAACAATATGACCTAAATACTAACCTAAATGACAGATTGAAAAGAAGGAAGCCTGTAGCGAATACTCCAAAACATGCATCCTGTTTACAATAAGGCACTAAAGTAAAACTGCAAACAAATTAACTTCATGTCCTGAATATGAAGTATTATGTTTGGGGCAAATCCAACAGAACACATCACTGAGTACCACTCTTCAAATTTTCAAGCATGGTGGGAGCTGCATCATGTTATGGGTATGCTTGTAATTGGCAAGGACTAAGAAGTTTTTTGGGATAAAAATAAATGGAATAGAGCTAAGCACAGACAAAATCCAATAAAAGAAAACCTGGTATGCCTGGTCTGGCATGACAACTGCTCGGCCTCCGACCACAAGGCACTACAGAGGGTAGTGCGTACGGCCCAGTACATCACCGGGGCCAAGCTTCCTGCCATCCAGGATCTCTATTCCAGGTGGTGTCAGAGGAAGGCCCTAAAAATTGTCAAAGACTCCAGCCACCCTAGTCATAGACTGTTCTCTGTGCTACAGCATGGCAAGGAGTACCGGAGCGCCAAGTCTAGGTCCAAGAGGCTTCTAAAACGCTTCTACCCCCATTTTCTTAAAACTGCATTGTTGGTTAAGGACTTGTACACTACCATTCAACTACCAGTTTGGGGTCACTTAGAAATGTCCTTGTTTCTGAAAAAAAGCACATTTTTTGTCCATTAAAATAACATCAAATTAATCAGAAATACAGTGTAGACAATGTTACTGTTGTAAACGACTATTGTAGCTGGAAACGGCTGATTTTTAATGGAATATCTACAGAGGCCCATTATCAGCAACCATCACTCCTGTGTTCCAATGGCACGTTGTGTTAGCTAATCCAACTTTATCATTTTAAAAGGCTAATTGACCGTTAGAAAACCCTTTTGCAATTATGTTAGCACAGCTGAAAACTGTTGTCCTGATTAAAGAAGCAATAAAACTGGTCTTCTTTAGACTAGTTGAGTATCTGGAGAATCAGCATTTGTGGCTTTGATTACAGGCTCAAAATGGCCAGAAACAAAGTACTCCTCACAAGTCTCACAAGTCCTCAACTCACAAGTCCTCAACGTTAACAGTGAAGAGGTGACTCCAGGATGCTGGCCTTCTAGGCAGAGTTACTCTGTCCAGTGTCTGTGTTCTTTTGCCCATCTTAATCTTTTTTTTTATTCACCAGTCTGAGACAAGGCTTTTTCTTTGCAACTCTGCCTAGAAGGCCAGCATCCCAGAGTCGCCGCCAGTTGTGAGGCATCTGTTTCTCAAACTAGACACTAATGTACTTGTCCTCTTGCTCAGTTGTGCACCGGGGCCTCCCACTCCTCTTTCTATTCTGGTTAGAGCCAGTTTCCGCTGTTCTGTGAAGGGAGTAGTATACAGCGTTGTACGAGATCTCTCTTGCCAATTTCTCGCATGGAATAGCCTTAATTTCTCAGAACAAGAATAGACTGACGAGTTTCTGAAGAAAGTATTTGTTTCTTAATATTTTGAGCCTGTAATCATACCCACAAATACCACAAACCCAGATACTCAACTAGTCTAAATAAGTTTTATTGCTTCTTTAATCAGAACAACAGCTTTCAGCTGTGCTAACATACATGCAAAAGGGTTTTCTAATGATCAATTAGCCTTTTCAAATGATAAACTTGGATTAGCTAACACAACCTGCCGTTGGAACACAGGAGTAATGGTTGCTGATAATGGGCCTGGGTCTATGTAGATATTCCATAAAAAATCTGCTGTTTCCAGCTACAAAAGTAATTTATAACATTAACAATGTCTACACTGTATTTCTGATCAATTTGATGTTATTTTAATAGACCATTTTTTTCCGCTTTTCTTGAAAAAACAAGGACATTGCTAAGTGACCCCAAACTTTTGAACGGTAGTGTATATGTATATTATATTTAACCATATTATATTTAAGTATTCCTCAGGATTCAGTCTCGCTGTGTTTGTATATCTCAGATAGCAACATTTGAGTTGGCTTATCAGAGTTTGGTATTGTGAGACAGCGTAAGCACTTGGAATTATTGTCATCATGAACATCTTAACTCCATATGACGTTACACATAGCGGTCAATTCGTCTAGTTAGTAATATCACATCATATTTCGTATCATGTCATATAATAGTAGGCATCATTTCCACTGTAGGGACAGGGGAATAGTGTAGAAATGTAGAAACTAGATAGTGTAGAAATGCCATAAATTAGCATAGAAAGGCAAAACATTCTAGGGGAAGGTCTCCACCTCCCCACACACACATTTCTAATCAAAGTTACACAACTAGAGCTGTCTCCGATCGCTCACTGAATTTATTTGCTCAATGCGATGCTTTGTTGGTGTATTGAGATTTGTCCTCTAACCCGTGACTCATACTGACTTGGCACCCTACAGGGAAATCATTGATGCCTGGTGTCAGTATTAGGGCACGTGGGAGGCAATGTGGTTGACCCGCTAGTGGAAAAATCACTATGGGTGTTGAATAGATGTTATATCTCCTGGGTGTGGAGAATGGCTGGCTGCCACTGTCCAATCTATGCCTGCTGGAGCCCCAGGGACAGCATCCTGGTTCAGTGTCATGGTATAATGTGTGTTTGATATCAGTGAAGGACAACAGGCTGTAGTTTTGTACTGTGCATTCTATAATGTATGTATGGGACCCATGGCCATGACTGTTGACCTTTCTGTCAAAAGGTGATTAGCACATTTAATTGAATGCAATTGAAATGGACATCAACTTAAAGGCTTCATAGAGCATTCCTAGTCTTCATGAGCCCTATATACAGTACCAGTCAAAAGTTTGGAGACACCTACTCATTCCAGGGTTTTTATTTATCTAGACTATTTTCTACGTTGTAGAATAATAGTGAAGACATAACTATGAAATAACACATATGGAATCATGTAGTAACCCAAAAAGTGTTAAATCAATATGTTTTATGTTTTATATTCTTTAAAGTAGCCTTGATGACAGCTTTGCACACTCTTGGCATTCTCTCAACCAGCTTCATGAGGAATGCTTTTCCAACAGTCCTGAAGGAGTTCCCACATATGCTGAGCACTTGTTGGCTGCTTTTCCTTCACTCTGTGGTCCAAATCATATCAATTGGGTTGGGTTGGGTGATTGTGGAGGCCAGGTCATCTGATGCAGCACTCCCTCAATCTCCTTCTTGGTCAAATAGCCCTTACACAGCCTGGAGGTGTGTTTTGGGTCATTGTCCTGTTAAAAAACAAATGATAGTCCCATTAAGCACAAACCAGATGAGATGGCATATTGCTACAGAATGCTGTGGTAGCCATGCTGGTTAAGTGTGCCATGAAATCTAAATAAATCACAGACAATGTCACCAGCAAAGCACCATCACAACTCGTCCTCCATGCTTCACGGTGGGAACCACATATGAAGAGATCATCCGTTCACCTACTCTGCATCTTTTAACCAGATAAGTTGACAAAGAACACATTCTCATTTACAGCAACAACCTGGGGAATAGTTACAGGGGAGAGGAGGGGGGATGAAAGAGCCAATTGTAAACTGGGGATTATTAGGTAACCGTGATGGTTAGAGGGCCAGATTGGGAATTTTGCCAGGACACCGGGGTTAACACCCCTACTCTTATGGTAAGTATCATGGGATCTTAAGTGACAACAGAGAGTCAAGACACCTGTTTAACATCCCTAAAAAGAGACAGAGACAGAAAGACAGCACCCTACATAGGGCAACGTCCCCAATCACAGCCCTGGGGGAATGGGATATTTATATATCTTTGACCAGGGGAAAGGGTGCCTCCTACTGGCCATCACCACTTGGTCTCCCATCCAGGACCAACCCTGCTTAGCTTATAGAAATGGTGCTGTAGGCTACAGTCAGAGTCATCAGATGTTTTTTGGGACAAGGTGCAGAATATTTTGGGGCCTAATTTAGATATGTTTCTGCTTATACACTGCTCAAAAAAATAAAGGGAACACTTAAACAACACAATGTAACTCCAAGTCAATCACACTTCTGTGAAATCAAACTGTCCACTTAGGAAGCAACACTGATTGACAATAAATTTCACATGCTGTTGTGCAAATGGAATAGACAAAAGGTGGAAATTATACCCAATTAGCAAGACACCCCCCAAAACAGGAGTGATTCTGCAGGTGGTGACCACAGACCACTTTTCAGTTCCTATGCTTCCTGGCTGATGTTTTGGTCACTTTTGAACGCTGGCGGTGCTCTCACTCTAGTGGTAGCATGAGACGGAGTCTACAACCCACACAAGTGGCTCAGGTAGTGCAGTTCATCCAGGATGGCACATCAATGCGAACTGTGGCAAAAAGGTTTGCTGTGTCTGTCAGCGTAGTGTCCAGAGCATGCAGGCGCTACCAGGAGACAGGCCAGTACATCAGGAGACGTGGAGGAGGCCGTAGGAGGGCAACAACCCAGCAGCAGGACCGCTACATCCGCCTTTGTGCAAGGAGGTGCACTGCCAGCGCCCTGCAAAATGACCTCCAGCAGGTCACAAATGTGCATGTGTCTGCTCAAACGGTTAGAAACAGACTCCATGAGGGTGGTATGAGGGCCCGACGTCCACAGGTGGGGGTTGTGCTTACAGCCCAACACCGTGCAGGACGTTTGGCATTTGCCAGAGAACACCAAGATTGGCAAATTCGCCACTGGCGCCCTGTGCTCTTCACAGATGAAAGCAGGTTCACACTGAGCACATGAGCACATGTGACAGACGTGACAGAGTCTGGAGACGCCGTGGAGAACGTTCTGCTGCCTGCAACATCCTCCAGCATGACCGGTTTGGCGATGGGTCAGTCATGGTGTGGGGTGGCATTTCTTTGTGGGGCCGCACAGCCCTCCATGTGCTCGCCAGAGGTAGCCTGACTGCCATTAGGTACCGAGATGAGATCCTCAGACCCCTTGTGAGACCATATGCTGACACATGCACATTTGTGGCCTGCTGGAGGTCATTTTGCAGGGCTCTGGCAGTGCACCTCCTTGCACTAAGGCGGAGGTACCGGTCCTGCTGCTGGGTTGTTGCCCTCCTACGGCCTCCTCCACGTCTCCTGATGTACTGGCCTGTCTCCTGGTAGAGCCTGCATGCCCTGGACACTACGCTGACAGACACAGCAAACCTTTTTGCCACAGTTCGCATTGATGTGCCATCCTGGATGAACTGCATTACCTGAGCCACTTGTGTGGGTTGTAGACTCTGTCTCATGCTACCACTAGAGTGAGAGCACCGCCAGCATTCAAAAGTGACCAAAACATCAGCCAGGAAGCATAGGAACTGAGAAGTGGTCTGTGGTCACCACCTGCAGAATCACTCCTGTTTTGGGGGGTGTCTTGCTAATTGGGTATAATTTCCACCTTTTGTCTATTCCATTTGCACAACAGCATGTGAAATTTATTGTCAATCAGTGTTGCTTCCTAAGTGGACAGTTTGATTTCACAGAAGTGTGATTGACTTGGAGTTACATTGTGTTGTTTAAGTGTTCCCTTTATTTTTTTGAGCAGTGTATAATGAACATCAATACAGTTGAAGTTGGAAGTTTATATACACCTTAGCATACTTTGAAACTCAGTTTTTCACAATTCCTGACATTTAATCCTAATAAAAATTCCCTGTCTTAGGTCAGTTAGGATCACCACTTTATTTTAAGAATGTGAAATGTCAGAATAATAATAGAGAGAATTATTTATTTCAGCTTTTATTTATTTCATCACATTCCCAGTGGGTCAGAAGTTCACATACACTCAATTAGTATTTGGTAGCATTGCCTTTAAATTGTTTAACTTGGGTCAAACGCTTCAGGTAGACTTCCACAAGCTTCCCACATTAAGTTGGGGGAATTTTGGCCCATTCCTCCTGACAGAGCTGGTGTAACAGAGTCAGTTTTGTAGGCCTCCTTGCTAGCACAAGCTTTTTCAGTTCTGGCCACAAATCTTCTATAGGATTGAGGTCAGGGCTTTGTGATGGCCACTCAAAGTCCAATACCGTGACTTTGTTGTCCTTAAGCCATTTTGCCACAACTTTGGAAGTATGCTTGAGGTCATTGTCCACTTGGAAGACCCATTTGCGACCAAGCCTTAACTTCCTAACTGATGTCTTGAGATGTTGCTTCAATATATCCACATAATTTTCCTACCTCATGATGCCATCTATTTTGTGAAGTGCACCAGTCCCTCCTGCAGCACAGCACCCCCACTACATGATGCTGACACCCCCATGCTTCACGATTGGAATGGTGTTCTTTGGCTTGCAAGCCTCCCCATTTTTCTTCCAAACATAATAATGGTCATTATGGCCAAACAGTTATATTTTTGTTTCATCAGACCAGAGGACATTTCTCCAAAAAGTACGATCTTTGTCGAAATGTGCAGTTGCAAACCATAGTCTGGCTTTTTTATGGCGGTTTTGGAGCAGTGGCTTCTCCTTTGCTGAGCGGCCTTTCAGGTCATGTCGATATAGGACTTGTTTTACTGTGGATATAGATACTTTTGTACCTGTTTCCTCCAGCACAAGGTCTTTTGCTGTTGTTCTGGGATTGATTTGCACTTTTTGCACGACTGTACATTCTTCTCTAGGAGACAGAACGCGTCTCCTTCCTGAGTGGTATGATGGCTGCGTGGTCCCATGGTGTTTATACTTGCGTACTATTGTTTGTAAAGATGAATGTGGTATCTTCAGGCATTTGGAAATTGCTCCCAAGGATGAACCAGACTTGTGGAGGTCCACAATTTATTTTCTGAGGTCTTGTCTGATTTATTTTGATTTCCCCATGATGTCAAGCAAAGAGGCACTGAGTTTGAAGGTAGGTCTTGAAATACATCCACAGGTACACCTCCAATTGACTCAAATGATGTCAATTAGCCTAACAAAAGATTCTAAAGCCATGACATCATGTTCTGGAATTTTCAAAGCTGTTTAAAGACACAGTCAACTTAGTGAATGTAAACTTCTGACCCACTGGAATTGTGATACAGTGAATTATAAGTGAAATAATCTGTAAACAATTGTTGGAAAAATTACTTGTGTCATGCACAAAGTAGATGTCCTAACCGACTTGACAAAACTATAGTTTGTTAACAAGAAATTTGTGGAGTGGTTGAAAAACGAGTTTTAATGACTCCAACCTAAGTGTATGTAAACTTCCAACTTCAACTGTGTAAACGCAACATGGAACAATTTCACTTAGTTACAGTATATATAAGGAAATCAGTCATTTAAAATAAACGTATTAGGCCCTAATATATAGATTTCACATGACTGTGCAGGGAAGCAGCCATGGGTGGGCCTGGGAGGACATAGGCCCACCCACTGCCGAGCAAGGCCCAGCCTATCAGAATGAGTTTCCCCCCACAAACAGGCTTTATTACAGACAGAAATACTCCTCAGTTTCATCAGCTGTCCAGGTGGCTGGTCTCAGATGATCCTGCAGGTGAAGATTTCGGATGTGGAGGTCATGGCCTGGCATGGTTACACATGGTCTGCAGATGTGAGGCCGGTTGGACGTACTGCCAAATTCTCTAAAACGACATTCAATTCTCTGGCAACAGCTCTGGTGGGCATTCCTGCAGTCAGCATGCCAAATGCATCTGTTGAATTGTGTTGCGCCTTAGGGTCCTGTAAGAACCCCCACCAACTAACTGCCCAACTGAAACTTTGGATTTGAATTTGAAAGGACAGCCGGTGCATTCACTTAACTGAAAAATGTTAATATCTCAATTTAAGTTAAGTGGCTGCACCTGCTGTCCTCTCAAATTCAAATCCAAAAGTTCCGTTGAGCAGTTAGGGTCCTACAAGAATCCTCACCAACTAAGGCGGTTCCTCAATGAATCCCACCTGCTATGGTGTTCTTGGAAGAACCTTTTAGGGGCTATTTTCAGTGACTAGAACATTGAGGATCTTAGAAGAACATAATTGCATAGCAATGTTTTGGGGCAGTATTACATGCTGACCACACTGCTCACGTCGCGTGCGCTGCAAAATACATTTACACATACATGTTATTCAATCATTGCCTCCCATTGCTCATGCGCGTCAACAAGCGTCTGTATAGCCAGGTGCTAAAATAGAACTTGGTTCTATTTGTGACACGCTGCAAGTCCTGCCTCTCCCATCTCATTAGTTTTTCGGATCATATACCGTGGGTGATTGAAAGCTGAACTGAGGTCCACACTCTAGTCAGTTGTGTTAATGCACCTTAAAGTTGGTTGCCAACCACCATATAAAGTCCAAAGAACAAGCCTGTAGGAGATTACTAGAAACTAACTCGGTTTAACGTTACCCTTTCATCTGTGGATTAATTGTCGGAGTAGAGGACAAATTAACTAGCAACAGAAAGCTAGCTAGCTATTGTCATAAATGTTTAGTACTTTTCGAACTGTTCCCAAATTAATATAGTTGGTTCAGAGTTTGTTTTGATATTTCAACCTGTGTCGCAATGGCGATCTGGTCAGCATGTTACTTTAGTGCCTTGTTGCAAACAGGATGCATGTGTTTGAATATTTCTATTCTGTACAGGCTTTCTTCTTTTCATTCTTCCAATTAGGTTAGTATTGTGGAGTAACTGCAATGTTGTTGATCCATCCTCAGTTTTCTCATATCACAGCCATTAGTCATTAAACAAATCGTGTTAAACACTTATTGCACACAAAGTGAGTCCTTGCCATAACAAAGGGGATGAATACTTATTGACTAAAAACAGTTGTTTTTAATTTGTAAAAATTCCACTTTGACATTATGGGGTATTGTGTGTAGGCCAGTGACAAAAAAAATCTGATTTAATCAATTTTAAATTCAGGATGTAACACAAAACGTGGAAAAGGTCAAGGGGTGTGAATACTTTCTCAAGGCACCATATCTGTTTACTGAGAAAAGCAATACATGAACATATACACAATCAATAGGCTACAGCAGGTTGCACTATTTGCCTTCAAATCAAAGTAATAAGTATTGATTAGTAATTGGTGTGCGAGCACTTGCTGAATGCCTCTGGCCCTCACTCTATGCTAATGAAACACTGAAATATAATTTGGATCTCTGTTAGGTTCTGTCTCTGGGTGCTGACGTCCTGCCGGAGTACAAAATCGAGGCCCCGGTCACCCACGCATGGACCTTGCTGCACTACAGCCCCGTCAAAGCGGCATGGGACTGGGTCATCCTGCTCCTGGTCCTCTACACAGCCCTCTTCACCCCCTACTCGGCCGCCTTCCTATTGGATGAGCGTGGGGACTCGCTGCGGCGGCGTTGCGGCTATACCTGCAATCCACTAAATGTGGTGGACCTCATGGTGGATGTGCTGTTCATCGTGGATATCGGGATCAACTTTCGCACAACGTTCGTCAACCCCAACGACGAGGTGGTGACCCAGCCGTGGAAGATCGCTGTGCATTACCTCAAGGGGTGGTTTGCCATCGACCTGGTGGCCGCCCTACCCTTCGACCTGCTTATCTTCCGCTCAGGGTCTGACGAGGTGAGAATAATGCAACCAACCTTTTTGGTGGGCTAACACTTTCCTTGAAGCCAACAGGTATAATGCATTATAAAGCATTTACGCCTTTAATAAGACATCAAAAGTGGGTTAACCTCTCAATGATCCTGAGTAAATACCAACCAGATAGGCATAAAATATTATAACCCTTATAAGACAATATAAATGTTTAAGCTTATTTAGCGGACATGAGTTGGGCTCATGGTCTCATGATGAGGTAACCATGTCTGCAATAAAAAAAAAGTCAGTTGCCATCAGTCCAAGAAAGAATTCCCTTTTGATCTAATGGTCAAGAGGCTGGTTTCTCCCATGGGAGAGCAGGTTTCAGATCCCACTAGGGACACCAAGCATGAACATTCCTGTGTTACTTATTTACAACAACATTTGCTAGTAACCTGTAGCCATTTTCCCATCAATTCATTCTGCTTCTCTTTTCCCATCTTCTCGCTACTATTCTCAATAAATGGCCACCTACTAAAGATGGCCACCTTGATTGGCCTGCTGAAAACAGCGCGGCTACTTCGGTTGGTTCGTGTGGCGCGGAAGCTTGACCGCTACTCAGAGTACGGGGCAGCTGTCCTCTTTCTGCTCATGTGCACCTTTGTGCTCATCGCCCATTGGCTGGCCTGTATCTGGTACGCTGTTGGCTACGTGGAGAGGCCCTACACTGAGACGGGTTGGCTGGACAACCTGGCTGAGCAGCTTGGCAAGGCGTACAACGCAAGTGAACCTGGCTCGGGTCCGTCCGCTAAGGACTATTACATCACTGCACTCTACTTTACCTTCAGCAGCTTGACCAGTGTGGGCTTTGGGAACGTCTCCCCCAACACCAATTCAGAGAAGCTCTTCTCCATCTGTGTTATGGTTATTGGATGTAAGTCCCTAAATGTTCGATTTACTCAGACCACATTCACAATCCATACACACTGCATTCAAAAGTAGTACATTTCATAAATACTTATGTCAACAACTGCAAGATATTTTTATTATGTCACTTATACTGCATTATCAACGTGCAATTGCTGACATAAGCCTTTATAAGCCCCATTGGCTCCTCCTCATCCTCCAGCTCTCATGTACGCCAGCATCTTTGGAAACGTGTCGGCAATCATCCAGCGCCTATACTCAGGGACGACGCGCTACCACACCCAGATGCTGAGGGTCAAGGAGTTTATCCGCTTCCACCAGATCCCCAGCGGGCTTCGCAACCGCCTGGAGGAGTACTTCCAGCACGCCTGGTCCTACACCAATGGCATTGACATGAATGCAGTGAGTAGAAAACCGGCCACCAAACTCGTAAGAAACACTTTCTTCGGTAACACTTTTCGTAAAACCTGCAGGTATAATGCATTATGATGCAGTTATAATGCATTGTAAGACTTGTCATGAGCATGTATGACCTCCTTATGTCTTATAATCCTGCCATCATGATCCTGACTAAATACCAGCCATTTTCAGTCAGTTAAGGTGTAGTACATTGAGAAATAACATATTATAAGCCTTAAGAAATTATAAAGGCTATGTGCTTATAACATGTTATAAAGCATTATACCTGTAGACTATCTTCTGGTCAACAAATCTATTCAAATCCCCAAGGCATCCAGCGTAATAAACTGCAGAGCTGAAAACTCAGTTTACATTGAGAATGCCCTATTGCAAAATTACTGATTTTGACATTTATGTTGACTTTCCATCTTCCTCCCAAGGTGCTGAAGGGTTTTCCAGAGTGCTTGCAGGCTGATATATGTCTGCACCTGAATCGCAGTCTGCTGCAAAACTGCAAGGCGTTCCGGGGGGGCAGCAAGGCCTGTCTGCGGGCTCTGGCATTGTGCTTCAAGACTGTACATGCCCCACCAGGGGATACACTCATCCACTCAGGCGACATCCTCAACTCTCTCTTCTTCGTCACTCGCGGTACCATCCAGGTCACCCATGATGATGTCGTGGTGGCCATACTGGGTAAGGAAGGCTATGAAATCTATTGTTCAGTTCGCTGCAGCTGGCGACTGGAACGAGCTGCAACAAACACTCAAACTGGACAGTTTTATCTCAGTCTCTTCATTCAAAGACTCAATCATGGACACTTACTGACCGATGTGGCTGCTTGGCGTGATATTGTTGTCTCTACCTTCTTGCCCTTTGTGCTGTTGTCTGTGCCCAATAATGTTTGTACCATGTTGTGTGCTGCTACCATGCTGTGTTGTTGTCGTGTTTCTGCCATGTTGTTGTCTATATGTAGTGTTGTGTTCTCGTAGTGATGTGTGTTTTGTCCTATATTATTTTTTTTAAATTCCAGCCCCCGTCCCCACAGGAGGCCTTTTGCCTTTTGGTAGGCCGTCATTATAAATAAGAATTTGTTCTTAACTGATTTGCCTAGTTAAATAAATACATGTGTCAGATCTGCTGCATTGGCTTTAGCTACATGTTAGTCATTGATGTCTTTCAAACTATTTTAGAAATGTAAATGTAGTTTCTGAAGATCATTCCCCTTCTCATGTCTATGGTTAACAGCAGAAAGAGGCTACATATTCTATTTAAGGTATTTTCAGATTTTATTGAACAGATATAGAATGACAGTGGGGGAAGGATAGTGAAGTTGTCAAAGGGATGTAGGCCAGACTCGAACCTATTCCGACACTGTATACGTGTGCTGGAGGCTGCGGCATTGCCACTAGACCAGCCAGACCACAGCTAAATACAGTATCCTCTTAAACAGATGTGAATCATATACAGTAACTACATCCTATAGTTCAGCATTCTTTAAAATAACAGTGATGCCATCCCCCTTAATGTACTCTCACTGTCCCCCTTCCTCCCTCTATCCTGTAGGGAAGAATGACATCTTTGGGGAGCCTATCCACATGTATGCAGAGCCAGGCAAGTCCAACTCTGACGTGCGCGCCATCACTTACTGTGACCTGCACCGGATTCAGAGGGATGACCTTCTCGAAGTTCTAGACATTTATCCAGGCTTTGCCGACAACTTTTGGGCAAACTTGGAGTTCACCTTTGACCTAAGAGACGTAAGAAGAAAAACACACACACACACGTGGCTAAACTCAGAAAATGGACACATTTTAGTTGGGATATTTATGCTATTGATGAACAAGATCCTTTTGGTTCACTGTGTCCAATGAAATGGGATTGTTGGCACTGTATCATTGTATTGGGATGTGTTCAGTTTGTGTCTTGCCATTTCTGTATGTCTGGTATGTCAGGCTGACCAGGTCCCACCAATACTGTTGGCTGATGATTCTGGTGATGATTGTGGATACAGTCGTAGTAAGCCACGACACAGGGGACACTCCCTGGACTGTCGCAACGGTCCTGGTAAGTTAAGTTGATTAGTTGAATCAGGGGCTGTATGTATCAAGCGAGCTAGCTGTATGGACTTATTTTTTACATTCTACTTTGGACAGACGGCATGGACCAGGACGACCCGTACCCCTACCGCCAACGCCATTCGGTCCCACAGCCCCCCTGGGAGGAGGGCTGCAGCTGTGAGTCGCCTTGCTCCCAGTCCAGCGAGGACCTAAACAAGCCCCTAACCCAAGGGGGCAAGGTGGAGCTGTACCCTCCGGACGACGATTGGCTGGAATACTCCCCCTCAGTGGTGCGGCTGAAGCCCCCTAGTGACGCCACAGTGGGCAGAGAGGCCCCCATGGACAGGGCTCAACCAGGTACAGTATGAGCAGTATGGTACCTCCATTTCAATTGTATGTTATGTAGCATTACTGGACCGGAGGGTTGCTGATTCGAATCCCAAAAGAATCAAAAAGACATCAGTTGATCAACAATAATGTTCTGTTATTTTCACTCTGTAAATGTTTCCAGCCACTTCTAACCTCTCACCGAACATGTCTGGGTATGTTCAATACTGGCCAGAGAGGCAGTCGGTCCAGTACTCCAACAGGCAGTGGCGCTCCTCTTCGGTTCGGACCTCATACCACCCGCCCCCGTTCACAGAGGAGAGGCCCAGTGAGCTGGAGTCCCGACTGGAACTACTACAGTCACAGCTCAACAGGTGCGAGGAACAACACGCTTACTATTACAAAACGATTTTCAACAGTTGAGCAAGACAAACAGCTGAGCCTGCACATTTTAGCTTATTTTCAACTTACCTAGGGTGCAACGCTGGCTGATACGATCTGAAATAAAATGTTTCCTGAGCTGAAATGAAAGATCACAGAAATGTTCCATATGCACAAAAAGCTTATTTAGCTCACATTTTGTGCACTAATTTGTTTACATCCCTGTTAGTGACAATTTCTCCTTTGCCAAGATAATCCATCCACCTGACAGGTGTGGCATATCAAGAAACTGGTTAAACAGCATGATCATTACACAGTTGCGCCTTGTGCTGGGGACAATAAAAGCCACACGTCTCAAGTTGAGGGAGCATGCAATTGACATGCTGACTGCAGTAATGTCCACCAGAGCTGTTGCCAGAGAATTGAATGTTAATTTCTCTACCATAAGCCACCTCCAATGTCTTTTAGAGAATTTGGCAGTACGTCCAACCGGCCTCACAACCGCAGACCACGTGTAACCACGCCAGCCCAGGTCCTCCACATCCTGCTTCTTCACCTACAGGATCGTCTCAGACCAGCCACCCGGACAGCTGATGAAACTGTGGGTTTTGCACAACCGAAGAAACAGGGAAGCTCATTTGCGTGGTCGTCCTCACCAGGGTCTTGACCTGACTGCAGTTCGGCATCGTAACCGACTTCAGTGGGCAAATGCTCACCTTGGATGGCCACTGTCACGCTGGAGAAGTATACTCTTCACGAATGAATCCCAGTTTCACCTGTACCGGGCACATGGCACATGTGGGTGAGCGATTTGCTGTTTTCAACGTTGTGAACAGTGACACATGGTGGCGGTGGGGTTATGGTATGGGCAGACAATGAACATAATTGCATTTTATCGATGGCAATTTGAATGCACAAAGATACCATGACGATATCCTGAGGCCCATTGTTGTGCCATTTATCCGCCACCATCACCTCCTGTTTCAGCATGATAAATGCACAGCCGACGTTGCAAGGATCTGTATACAATTCCTGGAACCTGAAAATGTCCCAGTTCTTCCATGGCCTGTATACGCACCAGACATGTCACCCATTGAGCACGTTTGGGATGTTCTGGTTCAATGTGTACAACAGCGTGTTCCAGTTCCTGCCAATATCTTGCAACTTCGCAGAGCCATTGAAGAGAAGTGGGACAACATTCCACAGGCAACTTTATGCAAAGGAGATGTAGCGCTATAGGAGACAAAATGGTGGTCATACCAGATACTGACTTGTTTCTCTGATCCACACCCCTACCTTTTTTATTAAGGTATGTGACCAACAGATGCATATCTGTATTCTCAGTCATATGAAATCCGACTGATTTCCTTATGAATTGTAGCTCAGTAAATTGTTTTCATTTGCACTTTACCTTAAAAGGGACCATCTCTAATTCAAACAAAAGCAGTTCCTGTACCCCCACTCCACACATTAACAAACTGGAGCTTATGGAGTTAGACTAACTTTGACCAGAGAGACATTCCACTTAGTTATCTGGAAGGTCTTTAATGGCAACGGTGAATACATGACTACTACGTAATCCTCCTTTTCCTTCCCTCTTTCTGCCCCCTTTATCCCTCCATTACCAGACTGGAGATTCAAATGACTGCCGATATCAACGTCATCCTGCAGCTGCTCCAAAGGCAGATGACGCCGGTACCGCCCGCTTACAGCACTGTGTCAGCCATAGACTCACCTGGCCTATATGGGACGGGTGCGCCAGTGTTGCACACCATGTACCAGATCCCACCCATACAGATGGACAACCAAGCATCCACGCAGGTAGGAAAAAGCACCTGAAACCTTCACAGAAGCTGTGTTACTGTAGTTAAACCTCCAACCTGTGACTGCATACTCACCCTTGATTGTTTTGTTGTAGAGCTCTGCCCAGCCTGACCTCAAGTTGCCCCTGAAGTCCCAGGAGTCGCTGTCCAGCGGTATCCATCTGACTGTTGAGTCCGACGACACCATGTCCGTCACCCCGGAGATGGAGCCGACTGTGTCACTCTCCTCCCAGCCGACGGTCAAGCGGTCACTGTCTCTCATGGAAACGTCCAGACTAAGTGGCAGCCTCCGCTTCCCCTCATTGCCCGGGAAACTGGACGCCTCAGGGCAGGCGGAGATCCAGAAACATCTCTCAGATCCTGTGCTTTCTGTGACCTGAGACCCCTGTCCCTAGTTCCCCAAACCTGGGATCCTACAGACTGCTTCCACTCATATACGGATTGCAAGATAGTAGCAAAACATGTCTTTCCAGGCCCTGTCCTTTAACAGCCCCTATCCCCTATGTACTGAGATCGGAGTAGGTGGATGAGATTAAACAGTCGTTAAAGTCCTGCTAACTTTAGCCACCACTAGACAAAAAATCTGAAATTGATGGGGACATGGCATGCGGAACTGTACGAAAAAGGTAAAATCATGTAACATCAAACCAAATAATGAGTTGATTACAGTTGTTTTGGCAATGTTTATACAAGTACTGAATGCCCCCATCACTTTCATAGATTTTTTGCTAGCGTCGGCTAGGGTTAGCTGAAGATTTTAATGGCTGTTCAGAGAAAACCGAACCATGAATACGATTCTCATGGCTCATAAAATACTTTCAGGGTGAAAAACCATCTAACATTAAGTTGGAAAACACTGAACTTCCCCTTTAAGATTAAGTGCCTAGGGGAGGGGGTTGAGGTTGTTTATGGAAAGGCTGAATTCCATGTCACTCCCTTCCCCTTGTCCTTCCATTTGCGCATTCACCCGCTCGTCCGACATATGCAAATGTCCCAAAGCAGAGGGAGTGAAAATTAGTGGGTGCAGGGGCTAATTAGACCCTCCAATAGCCACTTCAAATCAAATGTATTTGTCACATACGTGTTTAGCAGATGTTATTGTGGGTGTAGCGAAATGCTCGTTTCTAGCTCCAACAGTGCAGTAATATCTAACAATATACACAATCTAAAGTAAAGGAATGGAATTAAGACTAAATAAATATTTGGACGAGCAACATCAGAGCAGCATAGACGAAGATACAGTAGAATAGGATAGAATACAGTATATACACATATGAGGTGAGTAATGCAAAATGTGTATACATTAAAGTGACTAGTGTTCTATCATTTAACTGGACAGTGATTTCAAGTCTATGTATATAGGGCAGCAGCCTCTAATGTGCTAGTGATGGCTATTTAACAGTCTGATGGCCTTGAGATAGCTGGTTTTTCAGTCTCTCGGTCTCAGCTTTGATGCACCTGTACTGACCTCGCCTTCTGGATGATAACGAGGTGAACAGGCAGTGGCTCGGGTGGTTGAAGTCCTTGATCTTTTTGACCTTCCTGTGACATCGAGTGCTGTAGCTGTCCTGGAGGGCAGGTAGCTTACCCCCGGTGATGCGTTGAACAGACCGCACCACCCTCTGGAGAGCCCTGTGGTTGCGGGCGGTGCAGTTTCTGTACCAGGCAGTGATACAGCCAACAGGATGTTTTCAATTGTGCATCTGTAAAAGTTTGAGGGTTTCTTCACCACACTGTCTGTGTGGGTGGACCATTTCAGACCATTTCAGTTGGACCATTTCAGTGATGTGTACGGCGAGGAACTTGAAGCTTTCCACCTTCTCCACTGCGGTCCCGTCTGTGGATGGGGGGGGGGATCTCTCTGCTGTTTCCTGAAGTCCACGATGAGCTCTTTAGTTTTGTTGACTTCGGGCGAGGTTATTTTCCTGGCACCACACTCCCAGGGCCCTCACCACCTCCCTGTAGGCTGTCTCATCATTGTTGGTAATCAGGCCTACTACGCATTCATAGGCCACGCATTCATAGGTGAACAGGGAGCACAAGAGGGGGCTGAGCATGCATCCTTGTGGGGCCCCAGTGTTGAGGATCAGCAAAGTGGATGTGTTGTTTCCCACTTTCACCGGGGGGGGGGGGGGGGGGGGGGGGGTCAGGAAGTCCAGGACCCAGTTGCACAGGCCTGGAGGATACTATGGTGTTGAATACTGAGCTATAGTCAATGAACAACATTCTTACATAGGTATTCCTCTTGTCCAGATGGGATAGGGCGGTGTGCAGTGCGATGGCATCGTCTGTGGATCTATTGGGCGATAAGGAAATTGAAGTAGGTCATAGGTGATATGATCCGACTAGTCTCTCAAAGCACTTCACGATGACAGAAGTGAGTGCTACCGGGCAATAGTCAATTAGTTCAGTTACCTTTGCTTTCTTGGGTACAGGAGCAATGGTGGACATCTTGAAGCATGTGGGGAAAACAGACTTGGATAGGGAGCGATTGAATATGTCTGTTAACACTCCAGCCAGCTGGTCTGCGCATGCTCTGAGGACGCGGCTAGGGATGCCGTCTGGGCCAGCAGCCCTGCAAGGGTTAACAAGCTTAAATGTCTTACTCACGTCGGCCACGGAGAAGGAGAGCCCACAGTTATTGGTAGCGGGCCCACGTCGTTGGCACTGTGTTAGTCTCAAAGTGGGTGAAGTCAGCTGCCGCTTCAGAGCAAAGCGGATTCAAATGTATTTATAAAGCCCTTTTTACATCATTAGATGTCTTAAAGTGCTTATACAGAAACCCAGCCTAAAACCACAAACAGCAAGCAATGCAGAAGCACAGCAGCTAGGAAAAACTCCCTAGAAAGGCAGGAACCTAGGAAGAAACCTAGAGAGGAACCAGGCTCTGAGGGGTGGCCAGTCATCTTCTGACTGGGCCGGGTGGAGATAAGAGTGCATAGCCATTAAGGCCAGATAGTTCTTAAAAATGTTCAAATGTTCATAGATGACCAGCAGGGTCAAATAATAATCACACTGGTTATAGAGGGCGCAACAGGTCAACACCTCAGGAACAAGTCTGTTGGCTTTTCATAGCCGACCATACAAACCTGGTATCCCATAACGCACCACTTTATTTTGTGAGTTTTACATAAAATAATTGAGGCATGCCTAATTATGAGCCACCTTTATTTGTTGGGTGTCTGATTGAGAATTGACACATGTAACATTTGAAATACCTCCCAAATTAAATGTTTAACTGTTAGAGGTCTTTTTTGTAAAATGATAAGAAAATTCAACCTGAATTTCATGCTCATTTTATTATTTAAATGTGGAACATGAACTGCATCATTCAAGTCACCAGTGTCTCCCGAACAGGGGAGAATGACTGCCCTCTCTTATTGAAGCCACAAAGTTCAAGGCTGATGGCAGTACTGCAGGCATTATTTGCAGAAAACAGGATCCCCATTATAGAGAAGGGGGAAATGGCAATCTTTGTGTAAAAAATAAATACAAATGTAAGACAATAATGGTACCTATTATTACCAATAACAATTACTACACCAGATGAATGTCCTTGAACTAATGATTTTAACGTTGTAGCCAATAGCCTGCAGTACCCCAGTTGGCCTTCAACTTGACATACTCAATTAGAGGGGGAGGCACTGGAGTTGGCCAGGACTTCCTGGACTAGCTCAAACTGCGCATGTTATGGGAGAAACTCAATGCATACTCCTCGCGTCCTCGCCTTCTTAAAACCCATTGGATGAAAAAGCCAGAGGTCCATCCCAGAGTCAGAGGCTGGCTCTGACACTCGTCGGATGAGGCAACGCAAGCAAACTATCATGGATTACGAAAAGGAACACAGCAGCGAGCTGCCCAGTGGTACGCGCCTGCCAGATGAGCTAAATGACTTCAATGCTTGCATCGAGGCAAGCAACACTGAACCATGTATGAGAAAACCAGCTGTTCCGGACGACTACCTGATCTCGCTCTCCGTAGTTGATGCGAGTAAGACATTTAAAAAAGGTCAACTATCATAAGGCCGCGGGACCAGATGGATTACCATGACTGCACTGCTCTGATCAGCTGGAAAGTGTCTTCGCTGACATTTTCAACTTCTCCCTTACCCAGTCTGTAATACCTATATGTTTCAAGCAGACAACCATTCTCCCTGTGCCCAAGAATGCCAAGGTAATCGGTCTAAATGACTATCACCATGTAGCACTCACATCTGAAATGCTTTGAAAGACTGGTAATGACTCACATCAACTCCATCCCAGAACCACAACAATTAGCATATCGCCCCAACAGATACACAGATGATGCTCTCTCTATTGCACACCACACTGCCCTCTCCCACCTGGATAAGAGGAACACTTCAGTGCCTTCAGAAAGTATTCAGACCCCTTGACTTTTTCCACATTTTGTTACGTTACAGCCTTATTCTAAAATGATTTTTTTTTAAATACACCTCATCAATCTACACACAATATCCCATAATGACAAAGCAAAAACAGGTTTTTAGAAATTTTGGGCTAATATATAAAAATATAAAGATTCCTTATTTAAACAAAGTATTCAGACCCTTTACTCAGCACTTTGTTGAAGCACCTTTGGCAGTAATTACAGCCTCAAGTCTTCTTGGGTATGACGCTAAAAGCTTGGCACACCTGTATTTGGGGAGTTCCTCCATTCTTTCTGCAGATCCTCTCAAGCTGTCAGGTTGGATGGGGAGCAGAACGGCATAGCCATTTTCACGTCTCTCCAGAGATGTTTGATCGGGTTCAATCCCAGGCTGTGTCTGGGCCACTCAAGGACATTCAGAGACTTGTCCCGAAGCCACTCCTGTGTTGTCTTGGCTGTGAGCTTAGGGTCTGTGAGCTTGTCCTGTTGGAAGGTGAACCTTTGCCCCAGTCTGAGGTCCTGGTCGCTCTGGAGTAGGTTTTCATCAAGGAACTCTGTACTTTGCTCCGTTCATCTTTCCATCGATCCTGACTAGTCTCCCAGATCCTGCTGCTGAAAAACATCCCCACACATGATGCTGCCACCAACATGCTTCACAGTAGGATTGGTGCCAGGTCTCCTCCAGACATGACACTTGGCATTCAAGCCAAAGAGTTCAATCTTGGTATCATCAGACCAGAGAATTTATTTTTCTCATGACAGTGGAAGGCCTGATCACCAACTATGATGAGAAGCCTACAAGGAGGAGGTCAGTGACCTAGCAGTGTGGTGCCAGGACAAGAACAATTTCCTCAATGTCAGAAAGACAAGAGGAGCTGATCATGGACTACAGGAAATGGAGAGCAGACCACGCCCCCATCCACATTGACGGGGCTGTAGTGGAGCGTGTTGAGCGCTTCAAATTCCTCGGCGTCCACATCACTAAGGAATTAACATGGTCCACACACCAACACAGTTGTGAAAAAGGCACGACAATGCCTCCTCCCCCTCAGGAGGCTGAAAAAATGTGTCCGCACCATTTGAAAAGCTGCACCGATACCGTAAGATAGTGTACTTTAGACAAATTAAACACACTAGGCAGACGTGTGCAGAGGTTAACCTGTCTAGGATCAGCGTGGCGCTAGCGGCACACCCCCCCCCCCCCCACTGAAAAACCAGTGCCGCGAAATTCAAAAAAAAAATTTTTTTTTAAATATTTAACTTTCACACATTAAAGTCCAATACAGCTAATGAAAGACACAGATCTTGTGAATCCAGTCAACATGTCCGATTTTTAAAATGTTTTACAGGGAAGACACAATATGTAAAGATGTACATCTATTACCTAAAAACACATTAGCATAATCCACCATCTTTTATTTGTCCACCAACACCAGTAGCCATCACCAATTCGGCTAAACTAAGATATTTATAGCCCCTAACCAACAAAAAAACTCATTAGATGACAGTCTGATAACATATTTATGGTATGGGATAGGTTTTGTTAGAAAAAAGTGCATATTTCAGGTAGATGGCATAGGTTACAATTGCACCCACCGTCACAAATGGAATAGAAAAACTACTTAGAGCAACGTGTTTACCTACTTACTAATCATCAAACATTTCGTAAAAATACACAGCATACACGAATCGAAAGACACAGATCCTGTGAATACAGACAATATTTCAGATTTTCTAAGTGTCTTACAGCGAAAACACAATAAATCGTTATATTAGCATAGCACATAGCACATAGCAGCCCAGCATTGATTCTAGCCAAAGTGAGCGATAAAAGTCAACATCGCCAAAAGATATTAATTTTTTCACTAACCTTCTCAGAATTCTTCCGATGACACTCCTGTAACATCACATTACAACATGCATATACAGTTTGATCGAAAATGTTTATATTTAGCCACCAAAATCATGGTTAGACAATGTGAAATGTAGACAAGCTGGTCAGAAAATGTCCTTGCGCCACTTAGACAGTGATCTACTCTTATACATAAATACTCATAAACGTGACTAAAAAATATAGGGTGGACAGGGATTGATAGACAATTTAATTCTTAATACAATTGCGGTATTACATTTTTTAATTTATCCTTACTTTTCAATACAGTTTGCGCCAAGCGAAGCTACGTCAAAAAACATGGCGTCCTAAGCCACTAAAATGTTTCGACAGAAACACGATTTATCATAATAAAAATGTCCTACCTTGAGCTGTTCTTCCATCAGTATCTTGGGCAAAGGATCCTTTCTTGGGAGGAATCGTCTTTTGGTGGAAAGCTGTCCTCTTGCCATGTGGAAATGCCAACTGCGTTCGGGATGAACTGAAAGCGTGCCCACCTATTCACAGCGTTAAAGAAATAAATGTCCCAAAATCGCACTAAACGGATATAAATTGCTATAAAACGCTTTAAATTAACTACCTTATGATGTTTTTAACTCCTATAACGAGTGAAAAGATGACCGGAGAAATATAACAGGCTAAACTAACGCTTGGAACAGGAGAGGGTCGGTGTCCTCCACGCGCGTGACGCACCAAGAAAAGACTTGCTAGCTACAGGGTTTTTTGATTTATAGGGCCTGTGAACGCGCAATCGACCCCATTGGAATCGTCATCACGTAAAGGCATCCAGGGGAAGACGTAAGAAGTGTCCGTACAGTCATAGCAATATCAGTGCCTTTTTAACTGACTTCAGAACAGTGGCCAACATTTCTGAAATCTGAATCCATGTCAGGGAAATTGCTGTAGAATGGGCTCTGTTCCACTTAGAGACAAAATTTAAACTCCTATAGAAACTATAGACTGTTTTCTATCCAATAATAATAATAATATGCATATTGTACGATCAAGGATTTTGTGGGAAGCCGTTTCAAAAATTACCCAATTAGCATAAATAGTCTAAACAGCGCCCCCATCCCCAACAGGTTTTAAAGGGCAATCTGTAGTTAACAGATGCTGGATAGGGGAGGAGAAATGCAACCACTCACACAAAATCATTTTTTACAATGTTAGTGTAAAACAAAATAAAAAAAATGCTCACATTTTAGGCTCTGATAGGGCAAGAGGAATAAGGTATCCACAAGTCACATTATTAACCTCAATGTCCTCCCAAAATACCCACAACGAAATCCTCCTCCAACCAGTAAGTCACAGGGTGTCAAATACAGACTTGTTATAATAACAATGCCATCAGAGGGTGGACTGTTCAAAATAAGACCAGAATGGAGCCATGCATCATAAAACAGTTTGGAGTTCCCACATGTATTGAATAAGATTTTCTCTCGTTTCAGAGAGCACAACACATTTCCAACCCAATACTTATAAGATGGGGGAACTAAACTCAAAAAAAGAAAACGTCCTCTCACTGTCAACTGCATTTATTTTCAGCAAGCTTAACATGTGTAAATATTTGTATGAAAATAACAAGATTCAACAACTGAGACATAAACTGAATAAGTTCCACAGACATGTGACTAACAGAAATGTAATTATGTGTCCCTGAACAAAGAGGCCTACAACAGGCCTACAAGCCCTCAGTCCAGCCTCTCTCAGCCTATTGCGGACAGTCTGAGCACTGATGGAAGGATTGTGCATTCCTGGTGTAACTCGGGCAGTTGTTGTTGCCATCCTGTACCTGTCCCGCAGGTGTGATGTTCGGATGTACCGATCCCGTGCAGGTTTTGTTACACGTGGTCTGCCACTGCGAGGACGATCAGCTGTCCATTCTGTCTTCCTGTAGCGCTGTCTTAGGCGTCTCACAGTATGGACATTGCAATTTATTGCCCTGGCCACATCTGCAGTCCTCATGCCTCCTTACAGCATGCCTAAGGCACGTTCGCGCAGATGAACAGGGACCCTGGGCATCTTTCTTTTGGTGTTTTTCAGAGTCCAAAGAAAGGCCTCTTTAGTGTTCTAAGTTTTCATAATTGTGACCTTAATTGCTTACCGTCTGTAAGTGTTAGTGGCTTAATGACCGTTCCACAGGTGCATGTTCATTAATTGTTATGGTTCATTGAACAAGCATGGGAAACAGTGTTTAAACCCTTTACAATGAAGATCTGTGAAGTTATTTGGATTTTTATTATTTAACTTTGAAAGACAGGGTCTTGAAAAAGAGACGTTTCTTTTTTTGCTGAGTTTACCATCTTCCAGTTCTGGAGTACTAGCCGTCTAGCTAAAAGAGTTGTATAAGCAACAGTGTCCGACTGAATACGTGACAGGGGGGTACCTATGTGCAGTACTCCAAAAACGTCTGTAAGGGGAGACGGATCTATAACAGTGCCATTTACACACACATATATATATGATGAACATTTAAATATGAATTCCCAGAAACCAGACAGTTTATGACAGCCACAAAACATATGAAACAGTGTGGCTGGTTTCCGTTTTACATCAAACCCTAGTAGGATCAAAATATATTTTTCATAGTTTGGCCCCAGACCAGAGGATACGGTGAACGACCTTGAATTGAATGAGGCTGTGTCTAGTGATAAAAGAGGAAGAATGCACCCTGTTTCAGCACAGTTTCCCAGGTGTCATCCCCAAGTTCCTCCCCCAAATCCTGTTCCCATTGAGTCTTTAAAGGCAACAAAGGAGGGTTCTGTAAGTCATTAATTATTTCATACACATCTGAAATTGCACCCTTGGGAAGTTTGTTTTGCTCAAAAATGCTCTCTATAGCTGTACTCGCAGGGCTGTTAGGACATTCAGGTGTGTTAGTGATAAGAGAATTATGTTCTCAAGGTACATAACCCAATTTAATAATATTACTCAGTCTGCAAACCAGAATTTGTCTGGTCGAATGAAACAGACGGAGGCCCAGCTAAAATAGTCAAAAAGGTTTATTCACGGGAACATTCTGAAGTCAATACTAAACAATTAATTTTATACTGAGACCTTGTTCTCTCCCAAATCTCTAGTCAGGTTGGCACCGAGCTCAGACAGTCTGTGTTTAAAATACCATAAAGACATATTGTTTTACCCTAATTCTGACTAGGACTACACATTTATTGATTATGATTTTATACATTCTAATCAATTCCATACAATTATATGTTTCAGGTCGGAATATTCTAATCATTCAATTAACAGATCATTCTCAACTAACAGTTAGCTTTAACAACATTCCTAGTCTGGATATAGCAGAAGAAGTGGGATTGGGGGAACTTTTCCTGTAACTGAGCAAAAGAGGCAAATGTATCATCAAAGAATAGTTGGGCTAGTGGATAGGCCCAGTGTGTGCCAGATGCCAAAAGCCACATCCTTTAAAAAGATGGAGGAAAAAGAATGTTCTGATTGATTGGGCCTGATGGAGAAAAACCTCAAAGGCTAAACATTTTAAGAGACTGCTTTACAATTGGGTTGACACACCATTTTGCCTAGGGACACTGGGAGAGAGGAGCACAACACAGAGGAAAGTGCAGCAGGTTTACATGATTCAGATTCCATCTGGACCCAGAGGGGTCCAGTAGGATCAGTCTGTAGCCAGTACAAAAGGGCTCTGAGATGTGCAGCCCAATAGAATGTCTGAAAATTTGGTAGCGCTAAACCCTCCAATGCCCTAGACTTCTGTACATGTTTTCTACCAATCTGTGGTACGTTGCCATTCCAAATAAATGCATGAATGTTAGATCCAGTAAATGTAAAAAAAGATTGGAATAAAAATGGGTAAAAATTTTAATAAATATAAAAATGTAGGCAACACATTCATTTTAATGACATTAACCCTTCCAATAAGAGAAAGAGGTAGAGGCTTACAAAAAGTAAGATTGTTTCAAACTGTCTGCTAGAGGAACAATATTGTCCTTAAACAAATTGGAATATTTCCTTGTCACTAACTCCCAGTAGTTGAATTGATCCCGGACATTCCTAAACTGAAAGCTTGTAAAAGAGCACTTTAAAGCAGCCTGATTTACAGAAAAAAGATAACTCTTGCCTAGGTTCTGCTTGTACCCTGAGCTTGCTCCAAACTGTTGACGAATAGATAAGGCGTGTGGTAATGAGGTATCAGGGTTGGAGACGAACAAAAGGAGATCGTCAGCATATAGCGAGACTTTCTGCTCTAAACACATCCTGAGTATACCTTGAACCTCAGAGCACAGTGCGACAACGAGGGGCTCGATTGACAAAGCAAACAAGGGGGAGAGTAGAAAAGCTTGTCTGGATCCGCGAGGCAAGGGAAAATAGTCAGAGGACAAGTTAGTCTATACCGAAGCCATCGGAGAGAAATAAAGAATCTTTATCCACGCAATGAATTTAGGACCAAAGCCAAATCTATAAAGGGTGGCTGTTAGCTGGCTGTTGGCTGTCCCACTCAAAGCTGGTCAAAAGCTTTTTCTGCATCGTGCGAGACAACCACCTCTGTGTCCCCTAATGCTGAGGAGGAAAAACTACTGCCTAATTCTCATAAAGCCAGTTTGGTCAGAATTTATTACTTGGTGCAGTGAGCCTTCCATACGGATGGCTAAGAGCTTGGCTAGGATAGTGTAGTCACAGTTTAAAAACGAGATCCACATTCCAGGGGATCCTTGTTTTTCTTTAATAGTAATGAAATTGAAGCCTGATAAAGACTAAGCAGTGGCTTTGATGTATAAAGGCACTCTGCAAATAATCGAGACAGGAATGGGCAAAGCAGACAGGAAAACGTCCTGTAAAACTAGTTTGGAAAACCGTCCGTACCCGATGATTTACCACTTTTCTCCTCAGGTGTAAATTCTTCTTCTAAACCGTCATGGGAGTCTGTATCAATTGAAGGCATACTCAGACCATCGAAGAACAAAATCAGAAAAGGGTCTTGAGGTGTATAGCGCAGAGTAAAATTGTTGGAATTGGTCATTGATCTCTATGTACAACTGTGGTAGTAGCAGACAGGGTCCTTGTTTGTGGGATTAAATGTGAAGCCTCAGATTTACGGATCTGATGTGCAAGGAGTTTACTGGCCTTGTCACCTTGCTCATACACTGTATCGAGCTCGTAAGAGTAATTGTTAAATTTGTCTGGTAGAGAGCTCGTCAAATTCAGATTTGAGTAACTGCCGTTCTTTATATAGATCAGAGGAAGGATCTGTAGCATACTTCTCATCCAATGTAGCTATGGCTTCGCTCAGGTCCCGAAGCCAATGAGAGCGAGCTTTGTTTTTGTTGGCTGTATAAGAAATGATTTGTCTACGTAGGTATGCTTTGAGGGACTCCCATATTGAAGAGCAGGTCATACCTGGGGTTGAATTAATTTCTAGGAATAAACTCCTTATCTGAGAATAAAATTAAGTTAAGATGCCATTGATAACACTTAGTTTGCTAGGGAAACTCTAGCTCAAGCACTAATGGTCAGAAATAACAAAACTCTCATAAGTACACCTCTGAAGGTTAGGCAGAAGTTTTTTGTCCAAAAATAAGTAATCAATGCGGGAGTGTTTGATGAACATGAGAAAAAAATGAATACGGTCTCTCTGTAGGAAACGCCAGGCTTCACACATAGCATATTTCTGCAGAAAAGATTGAATAAGTAGGGTACATTTAGATGGGCCTGTAGTTCTTCGTGAGGACTTCGTGTAGTTCGTGTAGTTCTTCAAGAACCAGTGATATTGTACAGTTGAAATCCCTGCCCTAACATCAACGAATGGGAATCTAAATTGGGTATAGCAAATAAAAAAAGGTAGAAATTAAACTTGCATCATCACAATTGGGAGCATAAACACTCGCCAAAACAAGAGGGGTAGAAAATAGTTTTCCAGTTACTATGTCGTATCGTCCTTTAGGATCAGGAATAACCTCAGAAGCTACAAAGGGAGTAGATTTATCAACCAAAATGGAAGCACCTCTTGATTTACTATGAAAGTTAGAGTAGAACAGTTGACCAACCCAGTCCCTGCGAATCCTAAAGTGCTCACCTGTCCTCAAGTGAGTCTCTTGTAGAAATGCAACATTTGCATTCAAACCCTTTGTCAGCACCCTCTTATGTTTCACTGGGTTGTTAGCCCCTTTGAAATTCCACGAAATGTACCTGATGGTATGATTTTGGCCACCCTGAGCACTCCCGTTATACAACCCTGTCATTAGAGCACAGAGTGGAAAATAAATGAATACCCAAAAGCCCCAGGATAACTTCTCAGAGTAATAATGTATGGGGTAAGATACTTGGAAAAGAAACTAAAAAGAAGAGTGACAACATTAGAACTGAACAATTCAACCTCCTTCCTCCCCCCACCCCAGACAATACCTCCCCAAAAGGAGGTACACGCCTATATAGAACATGTTTTCTTAGCACTGTATGTCTGTGAGAGTGTGGTGTTACACCCAAACCTACAATCCCACCCTTTAAAGTAGCGTTCTGTGTTACTGAATCAAGCAGCAAAAAAAATAGAAAAAATAAAGTGAATCCCATGTGCAGACAAGAAATTAGGAAAGCACCACTTGTCGAAGTATAAAATTATATTCCTAGTCTTAACAGGTATTGAGAGAGAAAATACATAAAATGTGTCAAGGCTCTCAGCCAAAAACCTCTCATTTGAAGTAAGCAAATCAAAGTAAAACAACCCCAAAAAGTTTGACAACGTACAGTCAAGACCACAAAATTACGTCGGTTGAACGTTTTCTGAGTATAAATTATGTTAAACTTTCAACATTGTATAGACTCCCCAAAAACTTGTAGCCTCGGAACATTTACTGTTTACTGGTTCAAGGAAATGTGATGGGGTAAACAAATAACCCCAAAAATCTGGGGGTCAAATGAGACAATATGGAAACAAACGTATTACGTAAACCCTTAATAAAATGAAATAAAAATGCTTTTAAGGCAAGCACACTGGATGACCAAAACATTCAAATCACATCAAATAAGCCTGAGAGTGGGTTCGCCAACTCACAAACTATACAGGAATAGTACAATTATAACTAAACATAGTTATACCACAGGAGGGCTACATACTATCCACAGTTAGCAAGCAACAGTTGCTGATCTATGAGCAAGTTCAAGACTTCTTGATGTGGCATTGGATGTGAGCCTCCGGAGAATCAAAGGTGTAGTCTTTTCCATCATCAGAAAGCAATAAATGGGCTGGGAATAGCAGTTCGTAGTAATCATTTGGCCTGCCCGAAAGCTACGCGCTGCCTGCACACAGTGGGGGAGTAGTCCTGGTAGATGGAGTCTCCAACGAGCCTGCAGTACCTCCGTCTTCTCATGGAAAAACCGCACTCGAAGAATGATGTCACGGGGCCTCTCAGTCACTGGTGGGCACGATCAATCAAGGGCTTCTCATCCATGGCGAGAACATCATTCAGCAGCCCGGAGAGAAAATCCATGGCACAAGGTATTTCCACATACTCTGGGACCGATACCAGTCTCAGAGGGATTTTCTCCCCGCAATAACCGGGGAATAAAGCTCACATAATTCTCCTGTACCATTTTCAGATCCGCAGTCAGGCTTTTCACGTCAGCCTCCAGGCAGGTAGTCAGGTCAGAGACACTGGTAGTGGAGGTCTCCAGTGCTGCAATCGGCATAGTGTGCAACTCTGTTGTTTTGAGTAACGTGATAGCTGCCACCGTCTCATTTCGTAGGATAGTTAAATCTGCTTTTAAAGTATTAGAAACCTCTTGTATTCGGGCCTCAATCGTAGCAACTACCTCCGTTTTCATTTCAACTATCTCTGAGGGTAGTAGCCTGATGGCCTCGAATGTTCATTTCAGCGCCACCATGCAAAGCCGTGCTAGTCTTTGGGTCCTCAGACTCAGGGGAGGGCGTTGATAAAAATGGGTCTTGTAGGCCGGGTTTTCGGCCTTATGTTTCATCGACATGCTGACATTTGAAAGCAAAGTAGTCTTGGGTATTACGGAAAGGGATCACCAAACTAATATTTGAAAATAAATACGGTTTTGCTGCAAAATTCACAAACTTTAAGAACACTGTGGGAGCAAACGGAAAACACGTCGGTTGCACATTGCGCCACATCCTTACAACCCGTTAACCAACAATGCAGTTCAAGAAATAGAGTTAAGAAAATATTTACTAAATAAACTAAAGTAAAACATTTTATAAAACTTAACACAAAATAACTAATGAGGCTATATACATGGTGTGCAGGGGTACAGGTTAGTCAAGGTAATTTGTACATGTAGGTAGGGGTAGCATGACTAGATAATTAACAGCGAGTACCAGCAGTGTATAAACAAAAGGGGGGGGGGGGGGGGGGGGGGGTGTTCAATGTAAATGGTCCGGGTGGCCATTTGATTAATTGTTCAGCAGTCTTATGGCTTGGGGGTAAAAGCTGTTGAGGAGCCTCTTGGACCTAGACTTGGTGTTCTGGTACAGCTTTCCGTGCGGTAGAAAAGAGAACAGTTCATGACTAGGGTGGCTGGAGTCTGACAATTCTTTGGACCTTCCTTGGATACTGCCTCGTATAAAGGTCCTGGATGGCAGGAAGCTTGGCCCCAGTGATGTACTGGGCCATACACACCACCCTCTGTAGCGCCTTACGGTCAGATACCAAGCAGTTGCCATATCAGGCGGTGATGCAACCGGTCAGGATGCTCTCAATGGTGCAGCTGTAGAACTTTGAGGATCTGGGGACCCATGCCAAATCTTTTCAGTCTTCTGAGGGGGAAAAGGTGTTGTTGTGCCAACTTCACAACTGTCTCGGTGTGTTTGGACCATGATAGTTTGTTGGTGATGTGGACACCAAGGAACTTGAAGCTCTCAAACTGCTCTACTGCAGCTCCGTCGATGTTAATGACGGCCTGTTTGGCCCTATTTTTCCTGTAGTCCACAATCAGCTCCTTTGTTTTGCTCACATTGAGGGAAAGGTTGTTGTCCTGGCACCCCACTGCCAGGTCTCTGACCTCCTCCCTAAAGGCTGTCTCATCGTTGTCGGTTATCAGGCCTACCACTGTTGTGTCATCAGGAAACTTGGTCACGCAGTCGTGGGTGAACAGGGAGTACAGGGCGGATTAAGCACGCACCCATTAGGGGCCCCCAGTGTTGAGGATCAGCATGGGGGAAGTGTTGTTAAACTACCCTGACCACATGGGGGAGGCCCGTCAGGAAGTCCAGGATCCAGTTGCAGTGGGAGGTGTTTAGTCCCAGGGTCCTTAGCATAGTGATGAGCATTGAGGGCACTATGGTGTCGAACACTGACCTGTAGTCAATGAACAGCATTGTCACATAGGTGTTCCTTTTGTCCAGGTGGGAAAGGGTGTTGTGGAGTGCAATTGCATCATCTTTGGATCCGTTGGGGTCGTATGTGAATTGCAGTGGGTCTAGGGTTTCCGGGATGATGCGAGTCATGACCAGCCTTTCAAAGCACTTCATGGCTACAGACGTGAGTGCTACGAGGCGGTAGTCATTTAGACAGGTTACCTTCGCTTTCTTGGGCATAGGGACTATGGTGGTCTGCTTGAAACATGTAGGTATTACAGACTCGGTCAGGTAAAGGTTGAAAATGTCAGTGAAGACACTTGCCAGATGATCCACGTATGCTTGGAGTACACGTCCTGGTAATCCGTCTGGCCAGGCGGTCTTGTGAATGTTGACCTGTTTAAAAGGTCTTGCTCAAATCAGCTACGGAGAGCGTGATCACACAGTCCTCCGGAACAGCTGTTGCTCTCATGCAGGCTTGCGCGTTTCTTATCTCGAAACGAGAATGAAAGGCATTTAGCTCGCCTGGTAGGCTCATGTCACTGGGCAGCTCGTGGCTAGGTTTCCCTTTGTAGTCCATAATAGTTTGCAAACCCTGCCACATCCGACAAGCGTCAGAGCTTGTGCAACAATTTCAAAGATTTTACTGAGCTACAGTTCATAGAAGGAAGTCAGTCAGTCAATTGAAATACATTAAGTCATAATCTATAGATTTCACAACTGGGAATACAGATATGCATCTGTCACAGCACCTTAAATAAAATAAAAAGTTGGGGCACGGATCATAAAATTAGTCCGTGACCACCATTTGCCATATTTCCTTGGCATAGAGTTGATCAGGCTGTTGATTGTGGCCTGTGGAATTTTGTCCCACTCCACTTCAATGGCTGTGCAAAGTTGCTGGTTATTGGTGAGAACTGGAACCAACTGTCATACACGTCGACCCAGAGCATTCCAAACATGCTAAATAGGTGACACGTCTGGTGAGTATGCAGGCCATGGAAGAACTGGGACATTTTCAGCTTCCAGGAATAGTGTGCAGATCCTTGCAACATGAGGCTGTGGATTATCATGATGAAACATGAGGTGATGGTGGTTGATGAATGGCATGACACCGGGCCTCAGGATCTCGTCACGGTATCTCTGTGCATTCAAATTGCCATCGGTAAAATGCAATTGTGTTCGTTGGCCTTAGCTTACCCTGCCCATACCATAACCATGTCACAGTTTGCACTCAGCAAACTGCTGGCCCACACAACGCCATACACGTAGTCTGCAGTTCTGGGGCCAGTGGGACGTACTGCCAAATTCTCTAAAAATGACGGCGGTGGCTTATGACAAAGAAATGAACAGTCAATTCTCTGGCAACAGCTCTGATGGACATTCCTGCAGTCAGCTTCTCAATTGCACGCTCCTTCAAAACTTGAGATACCTGTGGCATTGTGTTGGGTGACAAAACTGCACATTTTACAGTGGACTTTTATTGTCCCCAACACATTACAATGTGTAATGATCATGCCGTTTAAATCAGCTTTTTGATATGCCACATCTGTCAGATGAATGGACTATTGCAGCAAAGGACAAATGCTCACTAACAGGGATGTAAACAAATGTGTGCACAAAATGATAGAAATAAGCATCATAGAACATTTCTGTGATATTTTATTTTAGCTCATGAAACATGGGGCAAACACTTCACATGTTGCGTTTATATTTTTGTTCAGTGTAGTTAACCAATTAGCAACCCGGACTATCTGTATTGACCCCATTGCACTAAATCTTTAGACTCATCACATACGCTGCTGCTACTGCTTATGATTTCTCCTGTTGCCTAGTCACTTTACCCCTATGTACGTATCTACCTCAATTACCTCGTACCCCTGCGCATAGCAAAGTTATCGTTACTCAATGTGTGATTATTTTGAATTCTATTATTTTTCCATGTTTCTCTACATTGTTGGGAATGGCTGAAACAGTTAGTCTACACCGGTTGTTTATGAAGCATGACAAATTAAAAAATATTTTATTTGAGGTGGGGAGTGAGGACACGGGGAGTATGGAGTTGCGATTCTCCCCGTCTACAGAACTCTCCCACCTTAACCGACTTCCTGGGTTTCAAATGCACTATATTGAGTCTTCACATAGGAATGAATCGTGTCACATGATCAATGGCTTTATCCATTCATATACACTGAGTGCACAAAACATAAAGAACACCTTCCTTACATTGAGTTGCATCCCCTTTTGCCCTCAGAACAGCCTCAATTAGTCGTGTTCGAAAGCGTTCCATAGGGATGCTGGTCCATGTTGACTCCAATGCTTCCCACAGTATTGTCTAGTTGGCTGGATGTCCTTTAGGTGGTGGAGCATTAACGTTTTGTACACTCAATGTATACAGTCATTGGTCCCAAAGTTGATGGGTTTATTTGATACAATAGCCCCTTTTGAAGTCAGCCTCTAGTCAGCAGCACGTGACAACGGAGGCCCCACTGAGTGAGTTGGTAAGGTCGAGGGGCTGGTTTGGGATCTGACACCACAATCCTCTCTTTTTCAGCTGCTATCTCTCTGTTAAATACAGACTGCAAGATGGAACCGTGGCTTATCTAGTCCATTCTTCTCTTCCTACCTGTACTGGCCTCCACTGTCTTCCATCACTTTTCCATGTAGCCAACCCATCTCTCCAGCTAAACTGAAGTGTTGATGAAGTTGACGTACCTTGACGGGATAGTCCTCAAAGTACAAAACATTAACATGATTTCCACTTATCCTTCAAAAGCCTGTCACTTTGTGCTGGGGGGGGGGGTGTTCACTGACCCCTACGGATGAGCCAACTCTTCCCTGCATGTTTCATTAGACTACAATCAGAGTCAACTGCAGAAAATGATCCGCTTGGTAGGTTCAACACTGACGCTATATCTATAATGATATAAAATATACACAATTCATTTTCCACCAACAGGTTTCTGTGCCAATGTACTACACAACCAATAAGCAAAGCATACAGAATTCGGGCGCTTCAACATCGTGGTGTGTTTTGAACACCACAATCAAATAGACTGTCAGTCTCGACAAACAGAACAGGGCTACATCCCTCCCCATCTTGTAGGCCTACCCAGTATCAAAGGGTTGGCAATCTTGGTGTTTGGTAACAGATGTATTTTTCCATTCAACACATCGGTTGGATGATGGAATTATATTTTGGATGAAAATGTGCACACAACGCTTTTGAAGTAGCCCAAATCAGATGAAAACATTGACTGGTTGTGTTTATGCCTCATGTAAAAGGTAAAACATTTTACAAGTTAAATGACAAATATTTAGGCTACTTCGAAGCGATAAGTTCTAGGTGCGTGAGGAATAGACACTCGAATTGGAGAGGAGGCAGAGCATGTTAAGCTTTCCTGAATAACTGGGCATGCTGGGACTATTCAGTGCATTCGGAAAGTATTCAGACCCCTTGACTTAATCCACATTTTGTTACAGTGTTGGAGTAGGTTCCTTGCTCCTTGTCAATCATTTGCTTATTGGTGAAATCAGCAATCAGACAATATCTTTAACTAAATCAATCATTCATTTATTAATGCAATTGCAGACAGAAGTTAACGACGAGAACATAGCGCGCATGTTTCCGAATAAGTTCTGCAAAATAGGAAAGGGTCCAAGTTGCTTTATTATGCTTGCAGTCAACCCCTAGTGATGTAACTGCCTAAGATAATACCTTCTACTTATGAGACCAAGCCTATGCATATACAGTTACACAAACTTGCAGGAGAGAACAATTGTTCCAGTGTTTTCTAAGGGCTCAGCAGTCATTTTCCACTCCCCAAGTTGCTTTAATAGTGGTATGTCTGACTTGTCTCTTTCACTCCCCTGCAGGGTTCTGTGTCTATGAATCTCTTTTAGCCTTGAGGCGCCTTCTCACAGACACCCTGTCTTTGACTGCAATAACTCACACATCTCTCAGACCATTTCTTATAAGAAGCAGAGACTAGAAAAGAACTGTGGAACAACATTAAACCTTACAATGCATATATTGCTAATCTATAGTCCAGGACCCTATACATGTAGGGGGAAGGGTCTTATAGCCCTTCCTTCTATTAAAACAACATAAGCATAATCAATTATTAGAATACATCATTTGGTGCAGCCCCTATCATGACCCCCATCAACAGCCTTATTATAAAATGGATGCAATAGTTTTTCAACCCCTCACCCCCACAATGACAAAGCAAAAACAGGTTTTTAGAAATGTTGACTAACTAAAAAATAAACAGAAATACCTTATTTTTAAAAGTATTCAGACCCTTTGCTATGAGACTCGAAATTGAGCTCAGGTGTATCCTGTTTCCATTGATTATCCTTGAGATGTTTCTACAACTTGATTGGAGTCCACCTGGGGTGAATTCAACTGATTGTACATTATTTATAAAAAGGCACACACCTGTCTATATAAGGTCCCACAGTTGACAGTGTATGTCAGAGCAAAAACCAAGCCATGAGGTCGAAGGAATTGTTCGTAGAGCTCCGAGACAGGATTGTTTCGACGCTCAGATCTTGGGAAGGTAACCGTAACATTTCTGTAGCATTGAAGACCCAAAAGAACACAGTGGCCTCCATCATTCTTAAATGGAAGAATTTTTGAACCACCAAGACTCTTCCTAGTGCAGGCTGCCAGGCCAAACTGAGAAAGTCGAGTAAGAAGAGCCTTGGTCAGGGAGGTGACCAAGAACCCGATGGTCACTCTGACAGATCTCCGGAGTTCCTCTGTTGAGATGGGAGAACCTTCTAGAAGGACCACCATCTCTGCAGCACTCCACCAATAAGGCCTTTATGGTAGTGGCCAGACAGAAGCCACTCAGTAAAAGGCATGACAGCCTGCTTGGAGTTTGCCAAAAGGCACCTAAAGTACTCTCAGACCACGAGAGACAAGATTCTCTGGTCTGATGAAACCAATATTGAACTCTTTGGACTGAATACCAAGCGTCACGTCTGGAGGAAACCGGGCACCATCCCTATGGTGAAGCATGGTGGTGGCAGCATCATGCGTGGGGATGTTTTTCAGTGGCAGGGACTGGGAGACTAGTCAGGATCAAGGGAAAGATGAACGAAGCAAAGTACAGAGTTCTTTGATGAAAACCTGCTACAGAGCGCTCAGGACCTCAGACTGAGGCAAAGGTTTACCTTCCAACAGGATAATGACCCTAAGCACACAGCCAAGGCAACGCAGGAGTGGCTTCGAACAAGTCGCTGAGAATGTCTTTGAGTATCCCAGCCAGAGCCCGAACCTGATTGAACCTCTCTGTGGAGACCTGAAAACAGCTGTGCAGCAACGCTCCCCATCCAACCTGACAGAGCTTGAGAGGCTCTGCAGAGAAGAATGGGGAAAACTCGCCAAATACAGGTGTGCCAAAATTGTAGCATCATACCCAAGAAGACTCGATGCTGTAATTGCTGCCAAAATGCGCTCCAACAAAGTACTGAATAAAGGGTCTGAATATTGTTTAAAATGTCATCGTTTTTTTATATACATTGTCAAAAGTCTAAAACCCTGTTTTTGCTTTGTCATGGCGTATTGTGTGTAGATTGATGATGAAGAAAAAACTATTGAATCCATTTCAGAATAAGGCTGTAACGTAACAAAATGTGGAACATGACAAGGGGTCTGAATACTTTCCAAATGCACACTATTATATTTAGACTTGGGAAAATAATGATCTGCAACAGTATCTCAGTATCAATCTCAGTATCAGAACTTAAAATACGGCCTGCTACTGCACCTTTCTAGACCGTATAAAAACTGTAGAGTAGACCCACAACTGATCCAAATGGAATAAAATACAAAAATCACAACGCTTTTGCGCCGTTATTCAAATGACAATGCCACTGCAGTTTACAGCCTAGAGTATAATTATGTACTCCCTAAAAAACAACAAAATTATTGATTGCATTGTGGTGTTGTAGGCTAGTCTAGGTAAGATAATTGTATCATCCCTAAACTGCCTGTCTCATGTCTTCACTGTGCTTTCATGCTCAATGATGCACCTGGCCTCTCTGCTTATATTGAACATTGGTGCAGCTTTGAATGATTTTGTGTGTGGTATAAGACTAGTTAGCCTACTGTCAACTATGAATGGTGGCTAGATAAAGGGCCGGATAGACTATTATTGACCAGTGGTATAGTTTGCTCATGGAAAAGTGTAGTGCATAAGGGAAGTACCAAAACACCTTCATACAGGTCGTTATCAATGAAAAGTCACAAGTTGCAGGGTGTTTAATTTGCCTACTGGGGGGCAAGTAATTTCAGATTTCGAGATTCGTCACCATAAATTGTATTTTATTAATATAAAATAAAAATGAACTTTACCTAACAAGCATGAGTGGTTTAGGTTCATTTCCCATCCTTTGTGGGCTCTTGCATGTCAAGCAGCAGAAGGGCGTATTTGCCGATGCACTATTAGCTGTTAATGTTTACTTGGCAAGCTACCAGTAGAAATGTTGTTCAGTTCGAATAAACAGTGGTAAGTAGACCACTGTTTATTCTTTTTCCTCCAACCAACCTAGTGAAGTTAGCTAAAAGTATCCCCTTTACAAAATTGTTTTTAAGAGTGTTTAAGCATGATTTCTGCTGACAGACAAGTCACATTGATTGATGGGCCACATCAAATGAGCTAGCTCATAACAGATCACGTCAATATGGCTTGTTAACAAACTAACTGTCAGGTGATAAACTAGATAGTTATATTTGCTTGCCATCTATAGGGGTGATGACAGTAGTCCGACTGACAACTTTCCCAGGACGAGGACTTGCCGATGTCAACCTCTTTCCAAATGCCTAATCTACTAGCTACATTCCAAATAGATCATCTGAAAATACATGATCAAATGATGTTTACTGGTCATGAGAAGCACGCAGTTACTTGCTGTAAAACTGATGCGTCCAAATGTGGAATAAATCGTGTAGTTCTATGCTCTTCATGAGGTGATGATATTAAAACAAAGCACACTGAAAAAAATATAAAAAACGCAACATGTTAAGTATTAGTCCTATGTTTCATGAGCTGAAATATAACATTCCTGGGATCTTTTTTCTCTCAAATGTTGTGCACAAATTTGTTTACATCCCTGTTAGTCAGCATTTATAGTTTGCCAAGATAATCCATTCACCTGACAGGTGTGGCATATCAAGAAGCTGATTAAACAGCATGATCAATAAACAGGTGCATCTTGTGCTGGGGGCAATAAAAAGGCCACTAAAATGTGAAGTTGTCACACAACACAATGCCACAGATGTCTCAAGTTGAGCAATTGGCATGCTGACTGCAGGAATGTTCACCAGAGCTGTAGCCAGAGAATTGAATGTTAATTTCTCTACCATAAGCCGCCTCCAGTCTTTTTAGAGAATTTGGCAGTACGTCCAACAGGGCCTCACAACCGCAGACCATGTGTAACCACGCCAGCCAGGACCTCCACATCCAGCTTCTTCAGATGCAAGATTGTCTGAAACCAGCCACCCAGACAGCTGATGAAAATGTAGGTATTCAAAAACAAATAATTTCTGCACAAACAGTCAGAAACCGTCTCAGGGAAGCTCATCTGCATGCTCTTCATCCTCATCAGGGTCTTGACTGACTGCAGTTCGGCATCGTAACCAACTTCAACGGGCAAATGCTCACCTTCGATGGCCACTGGCACGCTGGAGAAGTGTGCTCTTCACAAATGAATCCCGGTTTCAACTGTACCGGGCAGATGGCAGACCGCATCTATGGCGTCGTGTGGGAGAGCGGTTTGCTGATGTCAACATTGTGAACAGAGTGCCCCGTGGTGGTGGGGTTATGGCATGGGCAGGCATAAGCTATTGACAATGAACACAATTGCATTTTATCTAAGGCGATACCGTGACGAGATCCTTTATCCGCCGCCATCACCTCATCTCTCAGTATGATAATGCACGGCCCCATGTCACAAATATCTGTACACAATTCCTGGAAGCTGAAAATGTCCCAGTTCTTCCATGGCCTGCATACTCACCAGACATGTCACCCATTGAGCCTGTTTGGGATGCTCTGGATGTCCCGCCAATATCCAGCAACTTCGCAGAGCCATTGAAGAAGAGTGGAACAGCAATCGACAACTCTATGCGAAGGATATGTGTCACACCGCATGATGCAGTGGTCACACCAGATACTGACTGGCTTTCTGATCCACGACCCTCTTTAATTTTTTCATCTGTGACCAACAGATGCATATCTGTGTTCCCAGTCATGTGAAATCCATAGATTAGGACCTAATGAATTCAAATTGACTGATTACCTTATATGAATTGTAACTCAATAAAATCTTTGAAATTGTTGCATGTTGCATTTATTTTTGTTCAGTGTAGTTCATATTTATTTAACAATCCCTTGAAAACAGCACGTAGGCTTAGTCAATGGTTTTAGCAGAGCTGGGGGTCTCCTTGACCCAGAGCAGCCAAATCGAACGCTCTGCACCGTATTGTGAGGTTTTATTGATAACAACCTATAGGGGGGTGCACGCAAGCAGATGAGGAAATCTGTCTAGGATAGAATAAAATATATAGTAAAACCTGCAAAAAAAAGGTGAATGTAAACAGAGCGAGAATTTAAAAAAGCCCTACCCTCTGTGCCCAATAAAAAAAAGTTATAAACAAAAACTTTATTTTGACAACCCTCCCTTATTCCCCTCCCCCCACCACCACTGACTAAGCCTATTAAATGGTTTGTGTCATTTTTTAAGTTGGTTGCCATAAGGTGACACCAGCTGTCATGGCTGTTTATGTCATTGTGACAGTGTTATGTAGCCCTTACGACCGAGGCTTGAAGTAAAATGTAAAAAATAGAACCACTTCTTGATATGACGTTTGCACCTCAACAATACAATATCACTCTGTACATTACAACAATTCATATACATTTACCTAATCTAGTTTATACACAAAGTGTTTAGGGTTACCTTTAGCACTATGAACATTTTTTACAATATTTTACAGGCAGAACCAAGACAAATAGGAAAGCTGTATTGTAGTAGTGGATGAATAAGTTCAATGCAGATGTTTACTGTAGTTTGTATTAAATAAAGATGTTTTTCATATCACATTACATATCACATTGTAAATGTGAAGATAAACAATTGAATACCTGAACAGTTGAATTCAGTCCCGTTTTAAAGATAACCATATGATCTGAAACGATGTGATTCAGACATAAATGGGGAGTTAAGAGAATAAAGATATTGAAAATTACAATGGCCACTCAACTAATAACTACGTACATTATACTGCATTAAAAAAAAAAAAAAAGCTTACAAGCGGAAATCGGCAGTAGAAACAATAACAAGAGACTCCCCGCCCCGTTTCGGTCAAAAGCTGAGGGGTGGGGCTGGAGAAATCGAACCACTCAAATTCGTAGACAGCTATGGATGCAAGTACTGACCATTCATGATATCAAAACTATAGTTGTACCATGTTTAGAGGCTATACAGTGTTTACAAACATGAGCTTAATATTTTGGGTTCTGATTTGGAACGACTTTGAACTAATGAAGCATTTATAGGTTATATTCTTCAAGAATCAAAATGGGTACACATCATTAAATGTACAAGTCCAAAAATGGATGTAGCAACTGCTGATTCTACCAAAGACCACTTTAAAGAAATCGATCCATTCACATGTTAAAGCCTATACGATTATCAAACATGCTGAAAAAAAGTCTCAGATTTAAACAAAGTGCCCTGGTAAGTGTGGGTATAATTGTGATAAGTCGAGTCTTTTGGCTACTCTTGATTTGTGTTCTTGTTTCTCCCCTTCACAAACATGATCTCACAATAAATCGCATCTTATTCAAACATCTGTCAAAAATAACAGCTTCTGAGAAAATTCTAAATTGAGAGGCAAGCCAGGTGGAGTCTTGAGCATTTCCGTAAATTACTCAGGAGGGTGTAAACATTGTCTGTGGGTAATGTTGTCGCCCCCCTTTGAATGTAAAGGGCATCTATAACATTATCCTCAAATGAAAAAGGGCAACAACACATACACAATCCAGTATCATACAGTTCAGTCCTACACGAACAGGAGTCCCTGTTGACGTCAGGTCATAAAAATGAAGTTGCCATGTCCGTTCTTGAGCGGGCCGGAGTTAAACTATCCCTCTCGAATTTACCAACTGTATTAAAATAGGACATCGACACTGAGCTCAGATCAGATTCCAAGGATCACCTCAGACTGTCCCGCTAAGAGCTGAGCCCAGGTTATGTCAGACGCGGAGAATCTCTAGGCAGTTGTTGTAGCAGATTGCGATCCAGTCAGGCTGGGTGGATGCCCACTGGACGTTATTGATCTCGCCTTCGGCCGTGTAGGCCAGGATGGGGTCCTCGATGGCCCTGGGCATCTGCTGGATGTCCCAGATCAGCGCCTGATGGTCATCCGCTACTTTCCGAACAGGAAAGGGGACAGTAGTTAGTGTATTGTAGACTGAAATCAATGCTTGTGTTCTGGGCTACTAGGAGGGCAGATTTGATAATCGATGGTATATATTTTTCAGCCCTGTGCTCTAGTTTTACTAAATCATTCCATGGGGATGTTATGGAACAACGACTTATAAAATAAAATCTCACCCGCGATGCAGATGTGCCATTTCATTTATATTCATATTTTCTGAGAATGTCTGATGTTTTTGTCAACAGAATCTTATGGATTAATGAATCAATAGTATACATTTAAGGGATAGTTCACCCAAATTACAAGTTGACATATGTTTCCATACCTTGTAGGCACTCTATTGAAGGACGGAGTGCATTGCAAGCTTTGAGTTTGTTTACCTAGCCACTGCCACCATCCGCCAACTTTAGCATTTTACAACCAAAAACCAATTTAAGTAACTGTATCCAATATTATCATGTTTTAATTTTCAAGTACAAATAATCCCAAAGTCCTTGGCATTTTCCATATACTGCTTAAAAAAAAAAAAAGAGGAAACAAATATGTATTTAACTTGGAAGGTTAGCACATGGCTGGTTGGCACATACGCACATTGATAATACTGTATAAGATACGCGGGAGGAAACAGAGAGCTTACCTGCTGTACAGATGTGGCAGGAGGAGTGGGGCGCCCAGGCGATGCCGTTGACACAGGCGCGGTGGTTGTTAAGTCTGGCCACTGGGGTGCATGGCACACGGACGTCCAAGATCACCACCTGGGACGGACAGAGAGAAAAAATGCACATGCTAAGGTAGAATACATATAATCATAGACTACTAGAATTTTTGTTCAGCATAATTGACCGACTTTTACTGGTCCAATACTGTAGCCAGATAACCAAACATGCATTATTTGAATTGCTATAGCATTGATCAAATCACATGAACGTAATCACATACAGTACAATGAAGGATGGGACAGACATGCAGACGGACAGGCAGACGGACAGGCAGACAGATGCAGGGCTGACCTCCATTCCATCCATCGCCATGGTGGCCAGGTAGTTGGGGTCTTGTTTGTTCCAGCAGAGGCGGAGCAGCGGGTGGTGCTGGGGGTCCTCGTAGATGATGGTGCTGTGCTCCAAGTGGCGCAAGTCAAACATGCGCACAGAGCCGTCTGCCCCCACCGACGCAAACATGTCCCGGCCACCACCGGCTCGGCTGAATGCGATGTCATAGACCTGCGACAAGGACACACATTTGGTGAAATAACAGGTGACATCTACTGCTGAGATAGAAAATATGGTTTGTTCATAGTCTATTGACTTGACAGAAACTTTAGGCAAGTACGGGGAAAATACAACAGCTGACAATGGGTGGAGGCGGTAATTTCATTGATCACTTGGAACATTGCTATACCATTACATTGACTATGCCCAATATCCACACTAGCATACTACTTAGCCTGAATGGCCAATACATCACCACATACTTGGTATGCAAGTGTGGATATTGGAACTTTATTTATTTATTTCAGCTCTGGCCTAACCCCTGCAGTGCCTTTACCTCTTTGTCATGGGCGATGAGCTGAGTCTTGACATGGCCAGACACCAGGTTGACCCTGCCCAGTACCTGACCTGTCTCCAGGCCCCAGATAGTGCAGGTGGTGTCAATACTGGAGGTACCTACAGAGAAGAAACATCATGAGATTTATTGAACGGGATCATAAGCACTTATAAATTCGTAACATGTTGTATGAATTGGAGTTTGTAACATATCATTTCAATTGCAGGGGACCTGTTTTGGCTTGTGAGCGATAAACCTACCGGCTGAAATTATACAAAAGCTTTACAACACATCTTTAATGATGCCTTCCTATACCCTTTAAGGCCTATGTATCATTCATAAGCAAACGACATGCTATATAAAGGGTGGCAAAAGGGTTATGCTGCATTTGGCAAAGCAACAGATGTAAGGACCTTTTATATCACCTTTCATGTAGTATGACTTTGCTTAAAAAAATATCAAATGAAGCGTCGATGTAGAGCTAATGAAGACATTATAAATGCTCTATATAAAGTCTTAAGTAAAAAAAAATATAAAAACATTAGACCAACCAAGGCTGTATAACAATGACACCTGGAGAGCTAATGGTATATGCTAGTGTCTCTTGTTTGTGAAGAGGCGTCAAGAGCTCATACTTGCTCAAGACTCAATTGTTTAGCTTATTTTGAACACTAAATGTCAATAGCAATCTGGAAGAGGCGTCCAGAGAATCCGGTAACGTAGTCTGGCCATAAAAAAAAGAGGATAAAGTTATTCTCACCCAGCAGGTTAGGGTCCACCTCATTCCAGTCAAAGGATGTCAGCGGTGCACAGAAGTCTGAGTTTTTGTTGTTGTTGAGCAGGCATTCCAGACGAGTCTCAGTGTCACTCACCTGTCAGGAACAACAAAAGTTTGTTTTTAAATCACCTCATCAAATGAAGCAGACATATTTATACCTAAAGTGTTCCCCCCTGGATAATTTGTATGTCCAGCCTAGATAAGTTTTATGTAGAAAGACTGCGAAGCTCAGTTCTGGTGACTTTTCAAAAAGGGCATTCGACTCTAAAATGAATGAAAATGTAATTATGCTGACACCATCTAAAATATACATTTCCAACTCCAGAAATGAGCACAACATATTGGAAAAATAATTTGTTACAAATATTTATACATATTGGACCATGCATCTAGACTATGCTTGGTCTATATTATCAGGTATGCCATTAGCAATAAGCATTATCACCTGTAGACCAACTGATGCAGCATTATGGCTATAATTAACTTATTTGGGGTACCCCCCCTTCTTCTCAATTTCCGCCTAAAGACATACCCTAATCTAACTGCCTGTAGCTCAGGCCCAGAAGCAAGGATATGCATATTCTTGATATCATTTGAAAGGAAACACTCTGAATTGTTTGGAAATGTGAATTGAATATAACACAATAGATCTGGTAGAAGAAAATAAACATACGTTTTCTGTTTTTTATTGTTATTTATTGTCTCTTTCTGCTGTAAAGCAGAGGCTTACTGAACAGGTGGTGCAGGTGATGGGGCATTTCCTGTGACAAAGGGCACAACGTCACCTCCCCACTGTGCCCTTTTTGCCCTGAGGCATATTCATGCCTGCAGAGATGAATCTAGGCAGGTGAACACCACTGGTTGACAGAGCAGAAGGTGCTGCAGTGGATTTGTTGTAGCTAGCAAGCGCCTGGATGAGCAGCTCCCTGAAGGCTAGATGTGAGATGTGAGGCTGTCTCTATCAATTTCCTCTATAATTTGGGTTAATTCTGTATACCTAGACTTTGTTTTAGCTTTTCCTGATTTATTCACCATAATTTAAATATATAAACTTGTTGAAAATGCTATTGAATATGTACTGCTATGCGTAACACTCGTGGCTCCGTCAAGTAGGATTTGCAATGGCGAATGAACCTCTTTTACGCCAGAGTTTACGACAAAGGTTGGTCTTCAAACGTATAACCATTACAACATATTGCCGTTTACCTCAGCTCATTGGCTATCTTCCAAGCTAGATTTCAGTGGTCACTGGGCCAAAATACAGTCAATCAACGATAGACCGGTCCTACCATTGGTTCGCAATGAGGTCATTGATTGGTGTCTTCAAATCGGTTTGTTTCGGTCAATACGTCCCGGGAAAAGAGACATCATGTATGGTTGTGTTAGTAACAACCAGAGGATTGCAATGAAACCAACCATGACTGGATAAATGTTTGTTTAGTGTGTGTAATTACCACGAACGCTTCGTCCAAAGTTGAATGAGACGGAAATCACGACGCAACCGGTTTACAAACGTTTCGTGTTAGGCTATAAAAATGTCTTTTATCAAACAAAACGAACACTCACTGTGTAGTTAGGACACTTGGCATTGCCACCAGAGGAAGATCTTCAATGGTAAGCAATGAATTTTATTGTTATTTCTGACTTTCGTGACGCTAATGCTTGGTTGGAAAATGCTAGAAATACTTGTGTGTGTCGGGCGCCGTCCTCAGAAAATCTCATGTTTGCTTTTGCAGTAAACCTCTTTGAAATCTGACACAGCGGTTGGATTAATAAGACGTTCATCTTTTAAATGATGTAAGATACATGTATTTACAAGAATGTTTAATACAACGAATGGTGTATTTAAAATGTTAGCTCTCTGCAGTTTCACCGGATGTTGGCCTGCTGGGACGTTAGCGTCTCACCTACCCTAGAGAAGTTAAATAGGCGGAAGCATGGGGTTGCCCATCTGCATTTACCCTATTGGGCTAAACACTAGACAGATCCCAAATGTGATCTCTAGATATAAATTGGTGCAGTTCACGTATATTTAGGAGTTGAGAAATAAAAAGTAGAAAGCTGGTATCCCCCGCTTTTTAAAAAAGACCATTAAAACATCTATTTTCACCCGCGATTGCAAGAATTGGTATGCATTGAATGCATGTTTCTCTCACATAGAATACACAACAAGCAGACTAGGTAAATAGGTCAACTATTTTACTATGGGGTTTTCAGATTTTTTTATCATTACTTGTTTTCATTGCAGAGGAAAAGATCAAATGTGGACTGTTCTAGCATCTTCAAAGTGCGCCTCGGTACAAATTAAAAAAAATCATGTTTTTTTTTGTCCTGGTGGCAAATGACTGCAGCGGAAACACCAATACCCTGCTCCACCCTCCCCTTTTTTTGCTTTATATATATATTTTTTAAATTTAAGGCACACATAGTTTGTATGTATTGATATGTACTATAAGCTATCTAGGTCAAATAGTGGAGAGGCGTTGTGCCTTGAGGTGTTGCTTTTAGTGATGCACCGATGTCATTTTTGGCCGATATCAATATCCAATATTTTCCTTGCCAAAAGAAAAGAACTATACCGATAGAAAGAAAATTGCAGCCTTTTAAGCATTCTAGTACAGTTAAATAGTTAACACACACACAAAGCGGTTTAAGGCATGCATCTCAGTGCAAGAGGCATTACTACCGTCCTTGGTTCGAATCCAGACTTTATATCCGGCCGTGATTGGGAGTCCCATAGGGCGGCACACAATTGGCCCAGTGTCATCCGGGTTTGTCCGTCATTGTAAATAAGAATTTGTTCTTAACCGACTGGCCTAGTTAAATAAATGTTTGTGTGTTTGTGGAGTCTCCCACATGCCTTTTGGCGAACACCAAACGTGTTTGCTTATTTTTTTCTTAATGCTGTGGCTTTTTTTCTGGCCATTCTTCTGTAAAGCCCAGCTCTGTGGAGCATAAGGCTTAAAGTGGTCCTTAAAGTGGACAGTTACTCAAACCTCTGCTGTGGAGCTCTCAAAGCTCCTTCAGGGTTATCTTTGTTGCCTCTGATTAATGCCCTCCTTGCCTGGTCCGTGAGTTTTGGTGGGCGGCCCTCTCTTGGCAGGTTTGTTGTGATGCCATATTCTTTCAATTTTTGAATAATGAATTTAAATGGTGCTCCCCCGTGGGATGTTCAAAGTTTTAGATTTTTTTACAACTCAACCCTGATCTATACTTCTACACAACTTTGTCCCTGACCTGTTGTTTGAAGAGCTCCTTGGTCTTCATGGTGCCGCTTGCTTGGTGGTGCCCCTTGCTTAGTAGTGTTGCAGACTCTGGGGCCTTTCAGAAGAGGTGTTTGATATTTTTTTATAACTATTTTTTATATACTGCGATCATCTGACCCTAAGAGTGCACACAGGTGAACTTTATTGAACTAATTATGTGACTTCTGAAGGTAATTGGTTGCACCAGATCTTATTTAGGGGATTCATAGCAAAGGAGGTGAATATATGTAAAAATAGGAAAAACACCAAGGGGGATGAATACTTTTGCAAGGCACTGTATTTCTATTTTTTACTTAACACTTTTTCCCCCCCTTAAAACATTGTTGGTTAAGGGCTTGGAAGTAAGCATTTCACTGTAACAAATAACATTTGATTTGAACCTCAGGAACTTGACCACTAATCGGACTGGGCCTGTCACCTGGGCCGGGTTTTCCAGCCCTGTGTGTGCGCTCCACCTCAATGTTCCGGTAGACCATCTTCAATTTCTCAGAGATAATTTCCCTCACTTTGTCCTCAGACTCCATCCAGGTCTCATGTGGAGATTCTGCAATTCCATCCACAACCATATTGTTCTGTCTCGATTGTCCGTCAAGATAATCAGATTTTTCCATCATTCACACACAGAACTGATGTCCCCTCTCAATGACTTACAGATTGCTGTCATCTTGCCGTTCTCCTGTTTCACCAAATCAAGCTGACCCTGGGAGAACTACAAATTGTTCTTCAGGTCCTGGACCTCTCTGGTCAGGTCATCCATTATTTTATTAGTCGAATCAACCAGTATTTGGACAAAACACAAACCTATTTTCTTGTTGTTAACAACTCCTAGAACTCTTTTTGTTTGTTTAAAAAGATCCTTCCCCGGTGATAGAGAGATAGTACTGTCCACAACGGTACTCCCACCAGCTTTGGTCTTTGTCATGGTAGCTAGCAACGCAGGTTACACTGTTACTCCTCACAGTTCCAGACAGTGCAGGTACCAGGGAAGATTGAACACAAACAGCAGGTATCTAGACAGCCATAAATCCTGGACAAACTGCGGCCCCAGCCACAATAGCTAACCGCGTTGCTGGTTGTGTTCAAGCCCTCAAACCCTGCTAGCTAGGCTAGCAGCTACGCCAAATAGCTCCTCAGACCCGGCCTTGGTCGGCAGGATCACTGGACAGAGAGTAGCAGTCCCAGCAGCTGATAACAAATGCGTTGTGGGATCCAAACGAAAAAGTTGGCGAAAACAACAAACCGAAATGTTCAATAAGAATTGGTGTGAGCAGATCGAAGCAGTGTTAAGGTCGCTACACTACCACCTTCAGGAGAGCGTCTCTCCACGCTTCTCTATACCAAGCCCTTCACATGTATGGGCCTCTCTGATTGGAACCTCTTGACGTTGACGCTAGATGTAGGGTTAAGGTTGCTACAATATTCAGGGTAGGCAAAGGTCTGGCAGTGGTAGGCTATTGGCTTCTTACCCTCCAAATGCGCAGGTAGTCTCCACTGGTAGCCAGCAGGTCAGGATACACCCCCTTGGTGTCGGGAATCCACATAATTTTTGTGGTGGGGTAAGGGTGGTCGAATGTGTTCCGGCAGACAAACTCTGAGCTCTCCTCCTCCAATCCAACTATCTGAACCTATGGGGAAAACAGACAATAACATCAGCATGGGGCAGTAGGTAATCTAGCGGTTAAGAGCCTTGGGCCAGTAACTAAAAAGGGTGCAGGTTCAAATCGTCAAGTTCACTAGTTGAAAAACCTGCCGATGTGCCCTTAAGCAAGGCACTTAACCCATTTGCTCCTGTAAGTCGCTCTGGATAAGATATGAACATTTTAAATGTGCGGTCAAAATAATATTAAGCCTGCTCGTTTTCTGTGATGAGGATAAGTATGATAAACCTGTATTATTGAATTCTATTTACTGGAACTGCCAAACAGTGACACCTTTGTTTAATTGACAGTGATGGATATTGTTGCAATTGTGCTAGTCTAATTAATCAGGCTGAAATAGACAATTAATTGGTATATACAGCCTGACACTAGCAGTCATTTCTCAGTGTAATGGAAAAATTCGGAGTACATTTCTAATCCCTGGATTGAGGTACATTTTCCGAGCCATATCTCACGACGGCTCCGCGGTGTCTTAATCTACACAGGAAGCCTGTCTGACCCTAGTGCAGCTGTAAGCAAGCAGGTCAGATATGCTGGCTAGGCAAGGGGTTAATTGTAACAAATTACAAATCTGAGTCTAATCCGACCTCTTCTTACTGATAAAAATGATATGGTTAGATACATGTAGAATGTTCCGTAGGTCAATAATCAAGAAAGAGGCGACAAGAATATTTACAATTCGACCTGAAAAAACATTTGTCATCAATAAAAGAAAAGTGTTCATAGATTTAAAACAAAACTTCCTAGGTACACTAACCCAGCCTGGTCTCAGACAAACGTAATATAGTAAATGTAATTCCTGGACACTCAAAAAAAGACAGTTACTTAAGGCAAAAACCAAAACATCTAGCCACCAATTGGTTGCGAGATCGAATCTTATCACAAACAACTTTTCAACTACTTAGAAATGTTTTGCTACTTTGCAACTACTTAGAAGGGCTGGCGGTTTATCGTATTTTACTATATACACCGGTATTGATGCACGGACCGGTTTGGCTTTTTCCCTTTACCTTCTATAATTGTATTTGAATGTTTGGTTTGTTAAATATGCTGTGTGTAACATCCATTTTTATAGTTTACACTGCTACTTGAGCTCTCTCGGAGTGCATTTGTTGTTGCTTGACCACGAGACACTTGCGTTCAGTCTGCATGATTACTGCAGCACATGCAACAATTTTGATGACATCGTGTTGTTTCCAGTTTGCTTCTTAATATAAAATCAACAAGTGTTCTACAATTAGCTTGTGTTTCTTACATGTGCAAACAGCTAGTTTGTCTTTTCTTGGCAGAATTTAGCTAAATTGTGATAGCCAAAAAAATTACTGAATCAGATCAAAAGTAGCAAGCTAATACAGCCTAATACCAGTGTTGGTGTAGGCCTATAAGGTCCCTTAGGAAACACTGACCATCATTTTGGTTCCAACCCTGTCACAATAACTCCTCCCTGGCATTTTCATTTGTTGTCATGTCAAACAATGTATTCAAAGAGCCCACTATTATTTATATTCACAATATAGAATTAGAATGAACATTCCATTTCCATGATTCCAAGTGTTTTGATCTAAATCGCAAAGTGGTTAAAAATAAGGTGTTTTTTGCCCGTATCGTGGATCCCTAAGTGGCAGTGGGAAAATTATTTCAAATGAGTGCAGAAAATGCAAAAATGTATGGAAATGCGGGAAATAATTTTAGGTTGAAGTTGAATTGAAGTGTAAAACAATCAGAATGGACCAAGACCCCATTCAAATCACTTAGAATGGATGCGATACCACCGTAGGGTCACGCACTACTCAAAGCACATTTTGAACTTTTTTTTATTCAAAAATGTAAAATACTGTTTTTTTTATTTTTATACCGTGATGTATTTTGGACATGTCGCCCAGCCCCTACTACTTTGCATGTTAGCTAACCCTTCCCCTAACCTAGCTAACGTTAGCCAGCTAGCCAGAATTCATAACATATTATAAAAGTTGACACACCTACTCATTCCAGGGTTTTGCTGTATTTTTACTAATTTCTACATTGTAGGATAATAGTGAAGACATTAAAAGAACGAAACACATATGGAAACATGTAGTATATTTTATATTTGAAATTCTTCAAAGTAGCAACCCTTTGCCTTGATGACAGCTTTGCACATTCTTGGCATTCTCTCAACCAGCATCATGAGGTAGTCACCTGGAATGCATTTCAATTAATGCATTTTAACAGGTGTGCCTTGTTAAAAGTTATTTTGTGGAATGTCTTTCCTTCTTAATGCGTTTGAGCCAATCAGTTGTGTTGTGACAAGGTAGGGGTGGTATACAGAAGATAGCCCTATTTGGTAAAAGACCAAGTCCATGTTATGTCACGAACTCCTCGAATAAGCAAAGAGAAACGACAGTCCATCATTACTTTAAGACATGAAGGTCAGTGAATCCGGAAAATTAAGAACTTTGAAAGTTTCTTCAAGTGCAGTCGCAAAAAACATTAACCCCTATGATGAAACTGGCTCTCATGAGGACCGCCACAGGAAAGGAAGACCCAAAGTTACCTCTGCTGCAGAGGATAAGTTCAGTAGTTACGAGCCTCAGAAATTGCAGCCCAAACAAATGGTTTACAGAGTTCAAGTAACAGACATCAACATCAACTGTTCAGAGGAGACTGCGTGAAATCAGGCCTTCATGTCAAATTGCTGCAAAGAAACCACTTCTAAAGAACGGCAATAAGAAGAATAGACTTGCTTGGGCCAAGAAACACGAGCAATGGACATTAGACCGGTGGAAATCTGACCTTTGGTCTGATGAGTCCAAATTTGAGATTTTTGGTTCCAACCGCCGTGTCTTTGTGAGACACAGTAGGTGAACGGATGATCTCCGTATGTGTGGTTCCCACCATGAAACACGGAGGAGGAGGTGTGAGGGTCCTTTGCTGGTGACACTGTCGGTGATTAATTTAGAATTCATGGCAGACTTAACCAGCATGGCTACCACAGAATTCTGCAGCTATACACCATCCTGTCTGGTTTGCGCTTATTGGGATGATAATTTGTTTTTCAACAGGACAATGACCCAACACACCTCCAGGCTGTGAAAAGGCTATTTGAACAAGGAGAGTGATGGAGTGCTAAATCAGATGACCTGGCCGCCACTATCACCCGACCTCAACCCAATTGAGAGTTGGACTGCAGAGTGAAGGAAAAGCAGCCAACAAGTGCTCAGCATTTGTAGGAACTCCTTCAAGACTGTTAGAAAAGCATTTCAGGTGAAGCTGGTTGAGAGAATGCCAAGAATGTGCAAAGCTGTCAAAGACAAAGAGTGGATACTTTAAAGAATATAAAACATAAAACATATTAATTTGTTTAACACTTTTTTTGCTACTACATGATTCCATATGTGTTATGTCATAGTTTTGATGTCTTCACAATGTAGAAAATAGTACAAATAAATAAAAACCCTGGAATGAGTAGGTGTGTCCAAACTTTTGACTGATACTGTATATTAAATGGGAGATGGACATCCACAAAGTAATTAACATAAGAATAATACGAAATGCTCTGAGACCAGGTTTACTAACCAAGTATTAGCACATTGAATAACAGTTTTCCTACGTTATTTCAAATTTGATTTACTTTGTTGTTACTGTTCCCCGTTCTACCCTAGTAGGATTAAATGTAGGCTCATTTGATTCATAATGGAATGTTTGGAGAGAAAATGCGTTACCTTGTTATTGTACTCCTCGACAAAGCTGCCAAGAGCGAGACGAAAGCGCTTGTCTGGTCGCACACTCCAATTCATTGCATATACCGTCCATGGCGCCTCGTATTTGTAAATTTCTTTGCGCTTACCGTGAAGCGACATGGTCAAGGCAGTGAAAAGTCAATTTCTTCAAAAAAATACCAAATAAGGCGAACTATCACCGGTGACTTAATCTACAACCGGGTTTAAATTTCCGAGCTAAATGCGTCTTGGAGGCCGATGCTTTTTTTCTCCCTTTGTAGTCAAATAAAATGGCACTCAACGTTTCAATGTAGCTACTTTGTATAATCTGCAGTAGCGGTATGTTGATGAAGAGCCCACCAAAACATTACAGTACGTTTGCAAGGGTTAGCTGAAAAACTCTACATTGAGCACACAGAATAAACTGCAACAAACATAGGCCTATTCACCGAAGCAATGGCTGCTGTCTTGGACAATTTACAAAAGACTACCACTGTTGTATCAATGGTGTTTATAACTAAACCAAGATAGATCACATCTTGTTGTTTCCAATGGGGAAAAATTGTCATAGTGGGCTGAACAAGCAAGGAGGTGGGTAGAGCCAAGCACGCGTTTACGATATCCCATTGGCGCTTACTAGTAATAATCTGCATATTTCCGTTAGGGAACGCCTACTCTGTGAAGTACGCGTGTGCAATAACGCAATTCGCCTTTGCACTCCTGAACAATGCGATTTGTAAAAACATTTGCAACGGGTAAAGTCTACAAAACCTAGTCCACTCTGTTAATACGATATTGTAGTTTTTGAAACAGAAACTGTATTGAGATCAAATGTTTAATAGATGAGAAAATGTGCAGAATGTCGGCCAAAGTCCATTTCGTTCCATCTTCTCCCACTGCCCGCCAGTGGGCTTCCTCTCACTACCATATTTGGAATTGAGTGGAAACGCCAACCGGATGCTTCACATTTATACATCCAGTGAAATATCTGTCTCATTGCTCCATCTGTGGTGGTATGCTAGGCACGTCAAAACGGTGCCGACGTTACAATTGAGGGGATTTTATTAATTTGGCCTAGGTAGACGTGTTTTGCACCGGGGGAAAGAGCATTCGTTTGGCAACCAGGCTGCCTACCAGCGGCGAGACAGGTGCCCTGTTCAAAAGCCTGTGGCGAAGTAAGCTCAAAACAAAGTGATGTAATTAAGCACGTGGAGTAATGAGTAGGATCAGTGGTGGGGGGTGTGGATGTTTTAGATGCATGCCAGCAAAGCCACTACACTACACTAAACAATACACGAATTGCACTATAACGGTGACAAACGGTGCCCACAAACTGTTAGGTTCTACACAAAGCTGTCCCAACAGCGGAGCTTTCCTTTCAGCACCATGGAGTGAATCCTTTCCACTGCTACACCTGGCTATCAGCGGAGCCTCGTCTGTCAGCAAAACAGTTCATTCAGCCTCATTTATTGCCTTTTTAAATATTGTAGCTAATATGGCTGACTTGCATAAACAAACGTGGTTTCTACTGACTCCTTGTGGACTTGTGTAAGTCGATAAGAACTGCATTCTCCTTAAATAAAAACGAACGCCAACATGAGTTTTGACATTTGAACCATACACAAACATGATTCAATTTATATTCAGAAAATGCATTATGTTTGTTTTTATATCATTAGCACTTAGCTCTAAGAATAAGCAAGTTTATAAAGGTAGGCCTATTTGTTCAGCACTTTCAAAATCAAAACCGACAGGAATTCGGATAGATATTAGTACAGAAATTCAGCAAGATGTTGAGGCCTTAACTTACTCTTCTTTAAGTCAACAAAGAGAGAGAGAGAGAGAGAGAGAGAGAGAAGCGGTTAGCCTTCCATTTGAAGTGTTTTATTAGGCCAAGTGGTCTAAAAGGGAATGAAAATACAATCACGAGGATCCACTTTTATAGACAATATAGACAATATACTGACGCACAGACAGCGCAAACAAAACAACCCTCGCAATATCAACTGGAATTACGTGGCTCTATTACTGAACTTTTTTGTTGAAAACAAATATGGTTACAGAACCAACAACATTATATAGTATCCCCTCCTCGTGGAGAAAATCACATGAGCTAATTATAATACACAAAGTAAGCAAAACAATTAAATAATTCCAACATTGCCTAAGATACAGTTTTATTGAGATAGACCTATATAACCAATAGGTCAAAAACAATTGAGATGTACAAACTATGGCATAAGGGAACGATGAGCGGATAAGAGGCAAGCCATAATTTAGATTAAGACAATGAGTGAGCTAAGACGGACGTAGTCAATATAGCTATTTGTTCAGCACTTTTGAAATGTACAACAACAGAAATCAGAACATGGGCCGTTCTTACAGTTTTCTCCCTGTGCACCAAGTCAGAACCGAATAATAAATAAAGTGGGCATATAAGCAGACAATGAAAGCTCTTACAATATTCGATGATGACATTTCTCCAAAACAGGCTATAGGCTACATGTGCACTACCAAGTCAGAACAGTAGGATAAATTCTGAGGGGGAGAGGGACCAAATTATTAGGGTGGAGCACATAGGCTACTAACAGGTTACTACAAAACATACGCTTAGAATTACTTTCTTAGCTACCATATACATAGCTCACTGGCATATTAAATAATAAGTCATTTTTTGACTCACCGTTGTTGTGCTGTGCTCACTTTTTTATTTTATTCAACCTTTATTTAACTTGGCAAGTCAGTTAAGAACAAATTCTTATTTACAATGACGGCCTACACTGGCCAAACCCAGACGACGTTGGGCCAATTGTGCGCCACCCTATGGGACTCCCAATCACGGCCGATTGTGATACAGCCTGGATTCGAAACAGGGTATCTATAGTGACACCTCTAGCACTGAGATGCCGTGGTAGAGATGCAGTGGGTGCCACTCGAGAGCCCACTTGAACAGGAAGGTGGCGTGGCAGTCCTTCTTGTGGGCAAATTTTGTCATCAAACTTTGTCCTCAAAGTCTGGCATTCTCTGGATTTATGGTGATGTCAAGACAACTGGGAACTCTGAAAAAAACGAAGTCAAATCATGACATCAATAAACTTTAGGTTGGAGCTCTAGAAAGAGGCCAGAGTTCCCGAATTGGATGACCGTTCAAAACCTTTTTTTTCTAAGTTCCCAGTTGTCTTGAACTCACTGTGGTCTGAGATTTCCCAGTTCCAAGTTCCCAGTTGTTTTTAAAGCGGAAGAAGCCACGCTGGATTGACAACATGGCCAATGTATTCTACCTTTTCTGGCCCATGGTGTTGCGTGTGAATGTTTATCCTTTTAAGCTTGGAAAGAGACAGATGTTTTAAATTCTTAAACCCAGACTTGAATGGACCAAATAGCAGGCAGGGGAAGCAAACTAGTGATTGCTTTGCAACATTTAGAGTAAGCCACTGATTACTTCCAAACCACTCGTTGTTGAATTTGTCATTTTCGACTTGTGTAATGTTTATGTCCAATGGCCGATGAGCACCGTTACGTTTGATCTATAATTTGTCTTCATATGAAAAGGATTGAAAAGGATTTTCCAGTAGATTGTCGATGTGATTCATAATGATGACTGCTTGTCTAGCTTGCTAGCTAAGATGTTTAAAGTATGATGTTGACATGATCAGTCCAATCAAAGCTACAGTAGATATAATGTGATTTGACATCATTTTATCTGTGACCAATGACCTTGAGCTTTCTTGGATGGGCACTTCCAATGTAAATCTATGGCAGCGCCCAAAGGGGCTTGAATTGCCTAGGACTCCCTGTAGACTCTGCAGTGAGGTAGTGTCCCCATGAGTGACAGACCACTGAGCCAATCACGGAGCAATTAGAGAAGATTACCAACGCATAGGCTCTGTATTTTCTGCTGGCTGCCCCTCCACCACAGAAATCACTGAGCTAGGCTGAAACACCTGCATTTTGGAGCTGCCTTACTCAAGAAAGAGATCATGTTTGAATGCGGCTTTATTAACTCAGTATATATTTTTTGTTTGCAAACTGATACGTAACACGAATGAATGGCAAAATAACATGCAAAACAGGCCCTGAACAGGTGGGGCTCAAAACAAGTGAGGCAGAGCCACTGAGTAGGATTATGTGTTTTCACATGCAAACGCGATTGCTTTTGTTAAAAATGCTTTATCTGCCTACCAATGAAAACTAGTTTGAAAATTCTAACACATTTTATGGAAAATATATGTATGTTTCTGGATGATGCACCATGCTGCTTCGGTGACCACATCCCTGATTGTGCGAGACAGTCCTGCATTTTGGCCCTTTGTCCCGTAACCAAACAATCATGTCCCGCATTTTATCAACAAATTAAAACGTTACAAATTTTACAAAATTATGTCAAATTTCAGTCAGACTTCCTATTCATTTGATGAGAGTTGACATTCCAACCATTCTCTTTTGTAGTCAAGTTGTGCGTATGACAAGATATACAGTGCATTTGGAAAGTATTCAGACCTCTTGACTTTTATTTCCACATGTTATTACGTTACAGCCTTATTATAAAATAGATTTTTTTTAAATCCTCATCAATATACACACAATACCACACAAATTAATAAAAAATTAAAAACAGAAATACATAAGTATTTAGAACCTTTGCTATGAGACTCAAAATTGTGCTCAGGTGCATCCTGTTTCCATTGATCATCCTTGAGATGTTTCTACAACTTGATTGGAATCCACTTGTGGTAAATTCAATTAATTGGACATGATTTGGAAAGGTGAAGGTTCACCTTCCAATAGGACAATGACCCTAAGCACATATCCAAGACAACTCAGGAGTCTCTGAATGTCCTTGAGTGGCCCAGCCATAGCCCGGACTTGAACCCGATCGAACATCTCTGGAGAGAACTGAAAATAGCTGTGCAGCGATGCGCCCCATCCAACCTGACAGAGCTTGAGAGGATCTGTATAGAAGAATGGGAGAAACTCCCCAAATATAGGTGTGCCAAACTTGTAGCGTCATCCCTTAACAGACTCAAGGCTGTAATCACTGCCAAAAGTGCTTCAACAAAGTACTGAGTAAAGAGTCTGAATACTTACACTACCGTTCAAAAGTTTGGGGTCACTTAGAAATCTCCTTTGTTTTTGAAAGAAAAGCAACATTTTTGTCCATTAAAATAACATCAAATTGATCAGAAATACAGTGTAGACATTGTTAATGTTGTAAATGACTAATGTAGCTGAAAAAGGCAGATTCTTTATGGAATATCTACATAAGCGTACAGAGGCCCATTATCAGCAACCATCACTCCTGTGTTCTAGTGGCACGTTGTGTTAGCTCATCCAAGTTTATAATTTTAAAAGGCTAATTGATCATTAGAAAATCCTTTTGCATTTATGTTAGCACAGCTGAAAACTGTCGTGCTGGTTAAAGAAGCAATAAAACTGTCCTTCTTTAGACTAGTTGAGTATCTGGAGCATCAGCATTTGTGGGTTCGATTACAGGCTCAAAATGGCCAGAAACAAAGAACAGTACATTAGAGTATCTAGTTTGAGAAACAGACGCCTCACAAGTCCTCAACTGACAGCTTCATTAAATAGTACCCGCAAAACACCAGTCTCAACGTCAACAGTGAAGAGGCTACTCCAGGATGCTGGCCTTCTAGGCAGAGTTGCAAAGAAAAAGTATTATCTCAGACTGGCCAATAAAAAGAAAAGATTAAGATGTCCCGTGTGGCTCAGTTGGTAGAGCATGGCGCTTGCAATGCCAGGGTTGTGGGTTCAATTCCCACGGGGGGACCAGGATGAATATGTATGAACTTTCCAATTTGTAAGTCGCTCTGGATAAGAGCGTCTGCTAAATGACTAAAATGTAAATGTAAGATGGGCAAAATAACACAGACACTGGAGCTCAGGTACACCCTCTACCCCTGAAACACACACACCATTTTCCCAAGCATCTCTGTGCAGTCAGAGTTTTGATTATTTTGTGTCACCAGGGCCACAATAATTTGCCCCTCCCCATGTGTTACTGCAGCTAGTGTTGCCAGCACTGCCACTACCTGGGTGGAGGCACCCCACTGGAATCTCCACCGGCTAGGTACAAGGTTGTCAAGGTTCTCATTAGCAGCTTTGAGAAATTCCTTGTATATTATGCTCACCCATCCGGGGGCTTTGGCTTTATAGGACCAACCCTGCCAGGCAGGCTCAGAGTCTTCAGGGGGCGGTGCTGCTTTAGTGGGTCTCTGACCACATTTATCTTTCTGTCTTGGCTGCATATAGGCTACTTGCAGTAGGCCTATAAAACAGATCAGGACTTCTCCTTAGTGTATGAGTCGCTCAGGTGGGTGTTTGGGACAGTGGTTCCCAACCTTTTTTGGGTACTGTACCCCTAATGCATGTCTGACCAGGATGATTCCTAGATTAGCTGTAAATTTGACAACAATTTGGTTTACGCACCCAGTCAAGTTCAGCAGACTTGTTTTCAATGTAAGGGAAGTCGGAGTTGAACTCACTTGAGTTTGGATGAATGTGACCCGATTCAGGAAAGTAGACATTTGTCGCAAGTCACGACTTCCCAGGAGAGCGGTTTGAACGTAAAAAATATTTTTATAGCAAAATGTGTTTTTTGGGCAGAAATGCCTTCAAGCCCAGGATTTTATTGGGCTATTGTTCAGCTGCCTGTCTAACCGTTAAGAAACACATTGAGTCAAGACAATGCCAGAGCAATCAAACATTGTACAATACAGTAAAAGTGACTATTAAACTGAACTGTAAGAATCATTATTTCTACAGTATTTACAAAGGATTAGAGCAAGCAGGTTGGCTGTATTCATTTGCATATTAATGCATATTAGGTTTTTATACAGTGTTGGAAAAAGTACCCAATTTTCATACTTGAGTAAAAGAAAATGACTCAAGTAAAAGTTACCCAGTGAAATCCTACTTAAGTATATTTAAAACACACTTTTACTCAAGTATTAAAAGGAAATGTAATTGCTAAAATAGGGATGACTAGGGATGTTCTGTTGATACGTGTGTGAATTAGACCATTTCTGTCCTGCTAAGCATTCAAAATAATTTATTAGGAATGTAGTGATTTAAGTATAAAGTTGTCAAATTTTAAAAGTAAAGATGCCTAAAAAACTAGAATAAAAATACTTGAAAGTACTTAAGATTTTTACATCACTGGTTTTATATTCCTTGCACTTCTAGAGGCCTAAGCAAAGGCTTTCAAATTGGTCACGATTGCAGAACATAACAGATAAAAGTGGACATGGGTAAATATTCAACCATTAAAAAGTTTAAAATTTACTACCACCCTGATCTGTTCCATACATTCAGTTTTTCAATTGCTTAGACAATTCCTGGAACAACTCACCATTTTCTCAAATCTTCACACAAGTTTAAAAACTCACACCCAACGGTACAAACATCCAACTTCTGGGTCCCAATTCAAACTTTGCCCTCAGACAACACGCAAGCTGTCAAAAACAGACTGTTTGTTACATACTGGAGAGATTAATTCAAAACACTGCTACCAAAGTGTTTAGAATAGGTTTTCAGAGAAATCATTTGGAAAAATCACAGCACTGACTATCCAGATTACCCATTCAGGAACACCCTGGCAAGAGAAATTCAAAACAGTACTGTAATAAATTCCTCTTACATTATTGGATAGGGGAATACCACAATATGCTGTTTTGGTAAAAAACTTGACATTTGAAATGTCACACTGACAAAACATGCGAGAAAGAGTCCATGCACAGTAAAATGTTCAAAATATTTATTTCCAAATGCAGCAAATGTACAGGTTACTCAGCATCAGTGTTCTCATCATCAATGTCACACATTATGTTTGCCCTTACCAGGCCCTTACCAGGCAGTGTGGGAAAAATGCCCTTGTGTGCCTTAGAAAACCCTGGATAGATGCCACAGGCACATCACCACAGGCGTCCACCATTGCCTCCAGGAGGTTTTAGGGAATGGGAAAAAAACTACACTGAGAACAAAGTGGATTACATGTATCACAGTAACAACAAGGCAAATGGCCCGTTTTCCCTTCTGAAAGTACAGACAATGGATGCAACCGTGTAACGGCTTCTCAGCTTCTCTAATAGTCCTCCCATGTATGAGCACATGATGAACTAGGGTGGCACATATTTAATCTGAGATTACTTGTCTTTGTTGTTGTTGTTGTTGTTGTTGTTGTTGTTGTTGTTGTCGTCCTCTTCCTCTCTGTTGTCTTGCAACTTCGGCATTGTTAGGATCCATTGTTCCAAAGCACATGGACATGCCACTAGGCCCTATTTATTGATCCTGCAATTCTGATTGGTGCGTTAACAATTTTGAGGCTTAGTGTTTGCACCTGGAGAAAGGTGTGCTCATTGAGTTTAGGTTGTGATGACTTGAGTTAATTATATTGAGAGCATGTGTTTGCTGAATGAATACATAGTGCAATGAATTATTTATTTGGCCAATTTTGTGTAAGGTTTTGCAGAAAGAGTTTTGAATATTGAAACGTGTGGAAACAGGTGAATAGTGTTTACGGTTATGGGAAATGTGTGTGTGTTTTCGGGAATGACGTAAGGGTATGGGTTTTTGTGCTACAGGAACCAGTTTTTGTGTTTTAAGCAATCAAGAAAAACTGTAATAAAAATAAATGTAGGTTATTGACACTTTTATACTATTACGTGGGGGAATTTAATTTAGAACATTTCTGAAATTCCATGACACGGAAGTACTTTTTTAGTGTTGCTGACGAGACGCTGATCATGTGAAGAGTTTGCAAATCAAATGCCCAATTGTGGTGCTACCAGACAGCAGAAAACAAGTAAGTTAAACTTTATTTATTATAATTTAAATTAGTTAAGTGTTGAGTTAGATTACATACTGTGTCCCCAGTCATTATTTAAAATAATTTTGGTGACTTCACGGCAATTGCTAGCTAGCCGAAATGTAGCTAGCTACCAGGCTCAGCTAAATAAAAAGCCACATGGATTCATCCACAACTCATAGTCACGTCATGAGATTTGTAAACGAAAGAAGAATATAATAAGACAAATCAAATGGAGTTTCCTATCTCCCCATTTAGAGATTCTGGCGCAGCACAAAAATGCCCTTATCCAGATGGTGTGACACCGGCATTTCCAAATAGACCTGCTAACTTTGTTGTTTCTTTTAAGGTTGGTACCTCCAGCAGGCAGAGAGGCAAGAACCATTCTTCCACCAGTTCAGGGACAAGCTACACTATTCATAATACTGTGTAATGCTCAATGTAATTGCAGTGCTGGTCTTTTTTAAACTGAATGTATTTGTATCGTTTAAGAAATGTACAAATTAAAGGAAATGTATGGTTGAAACATGCCTTTAATGTTTATTTGTTTTAGCTGTTTGTGATAGAATTCCTTAAGTATTAATACATTTGTTTACATCATTAAGCATTTCTGTGATATGAATGACCAAAGTTGTCTGACTTTATAGTAAGTACAGCGTCATATGTGACCCGTTTCAAGAAGCTAGGGGTATATCCCACGTCATTACTTCACAGGGGAGGCATTTGATTTAAAAAATATATATATTAAAATACATTTTTAGGCAGAAGTGCCTTCTGGAGCATGTGAACTTTCATGTGCCTTAATAACAAACTTGTATGCCATCTGTAAATATGAATACAATTGTTAGATTACTAGCCTAGATGGTTAAGCCACAGAAAAAGACAGTGATGTTTTAAATGTATGTATTTCGGTCCTTGACTAATAATGTTCTGTACTATGTATTATGTCATGTTTCATGTGAACACCAGGAAGAGTAGCTGATGCTTTTACAGCGGCTAATGGGGATCCTGATAACTACCGAACCTTCCTGCTAGACATGATTGGCTAAGATAATGGGTGGGCTGGACATGCCGAGAGATGAGTTCCGATTGGTCTACCATTTAGCAGGCTTCTGTCTATAACATGAGCTGCTCAGTATGTGTAGATAATCTTTGCTACCACGGCTTTTTTGAAAGATATAACGTTAGCCAAGGAGATCTGCAAAAGTGTTGCTACTGCTCTCAACAACATTGCTGCTCAGAATTTAGCAGGCGCTATCAACAAAGATCAGTGAGGGAAAAATGACTTCTTTCTGCACACGGTCAATGTGAACCTGGCCAAATAATCTGTAGCTAGCTACAAACCAAATGGAAAAGACACTGCCGTGAAGCTTTCATTCATGTATACGGGTAAGAGTCTAGCTACATTTTCAGATATTATACATTTCTAATTTAGTCAGAATGTCATTTTCAATGCAAGTTTAAGCGTATTGTTCACTAGCTAGCGAACGGTAGCTTGCTGGCTCGATAGCTAATGTTACGTGTATGATCTGTGTAGTAGTATTATTCATACCTCAGAAATCCATTTGCATTGCTAGGTATGGCCTAATGTTTTTTTTATTTGTACCTTTATATTTATATAAGAACAAATTCTTATTTACAATGATGGCCTACCCCGGCCAAAACCCTCCCCTAACCCGGACGATGCAGGGCCAAAATCTGCACCGCCCTATGGGGCTCCCGATCACGGCCGGTTGTGATACATCCCGGGATCAACCCCGGTCTGTAGTGACGCCTCTAGCACCGCGATGCAGTGCCTTAGACCGTTGCGCCACTCGGTTAGCTAGTTAGCAAACATTGAACCTAGTTGGTTAGCTTTAGCTATCTGCAGATTCATACTCCAGCATTTCATGCACTGTAGCTAGCTATGACAATCCATTTGTACTGTAGCTATGGGTTGGGATTAGGGTTAATTGATTAGCTAGCTAGCTACATGTCAAAACAAAAGACCTCATTTCACAAGATAATGATTACATGACCCATCAAGTTAGCCAGGTGTGGTTGGGGGTGATTACGGCCATCTATTGAATTTCATGAACATGTGTACATGTCTAGACAATAGTGACCCACCCACTTAGCTAGATGTGGCTGGGGGGTGGCTATAGCATTTCTTTCACATGACCCGTCAATTTAGACAAGTGTCTGGGTAAGCATCATCTAATAATTATAAAATATGAATAAAATATTTGTATCTGGACACTTTCAAAGTCGGATTAGGATTTAAGCCAAGGACTAGATAAAGTGTATTTTTACCTGGAGTTTTTCCTTATTGTAGGCTACTACTTTTTGTCTTGGAATCGTTAGTTGTTTACTACACCAGCTTACTCACTCTGTTCAGGACATGGCCTAACATGTGAATTCTTAAAGAGATGGGTGGGGCTAAGGCTTAAGAGGGTGTGAACGATTTTGAATGGGTGTAGACAAAGAGCCCTACAGTAGGTGTACCAAAAGATTCAAGGGCCATTTCCTTTTACAATGGTGGCTGATCTTTCAGTGGGGGAGTGGGTGAATGTGTCAAAGACCTGATGGGCCCAACACCGCACGGTAGAAAGCCACTTTCAATTTCTTTAGGTTGGGCTTTCATCAAGGTACGTGTTTCTTGTTGTAATGTCGTCCCCGGGCTATTGCAGACACAGTACATATAAGCCTGAGATATCAACCATTCAAAGTTGGCCTTAGTGGGAGTGAACATAGAATTCTATAGGAGTGACCTTACAGAGTAAATTATTTGTCATTGTCACTAGTTAACAGAGTGAAAAGTCATAATTATGGCTAAAACCTTCCCATTTCCACAATTTATCTTCTTAAAATTAGATTTTAAACCTAACCCTAACTAATGAAGGCCAAGTTTGATACGTTGGTCCACCAGACCTTCCGCACATTTGGACGGATGTGTCTGGGAACGAGATTAGGTGTAATGTGACTAACATGACTTCACTTTAGAGCGTATTCCAATCCTTCAACCCAACATGTCACCCTTTATAAAGCACATGTTTATATCATATTCGACATAGTGGGTTATGTCACATTTGACATGGTTGATTATGTCACACAATAATGCTACATTTATGAACCCTTTATAAAGCATGAAATATGGTTATAGATACTTTAACACATTTACGTAGTGCTTATGAAGGCATTATGAAGGCTTTATAAGCTGAATGTAATTTAAAGCGGGACCGGAATATGTTTTATAACAGGGCCATTGACCAAAATCTGGCCTGGTCTCAAGGTCTTTGGACCATTGGATGAACAAAATATGTTATCAATAGTCTAATACCTAATTTAGGTTATTTATCTGAGAATTCCCTCCCGAGTGGCGCAGAGGTCGAAGGCACTGCATCGCAGTGCTTGAGGCATCACTACAGACCTGGGTTCAATCCCAGGCTGTGTCACAGCTGGCCGAGACCCATGAGGCGGCGCTCTATTGGCCCAGCGTCGTCCAGGTTAGGGGAGGGTTTGGCCGGCCTGGATTTCCTTGTTAGAACAGAAGTGTTGTTTTGTCCACCTGGTTTACAAGTCATTGTAGTGCTCTTACACAACATAAATCAGGAATTCTGTTTTGGCTCAATTTCAACTCGATGTCTTTTAGCTATTCTTGTTGTATCAAATCAGGAGTCAGAAGGGCTAGTGGAGAAGGAGTCTCATTTCTTATACACAATTTGTTTCCTCACCTCCTCTCCTCGCTTTCCTCTTATGTTTTCAAGAGGATGGGAGGAGAGGATGTGAGGAGTCGAGGAAATCCTCTAGCAGGTCATTTCTATGTCCAAGTATAAGATGCATTGCTGACGTGAAGGTGCAGCACCGGTTTTGTACTAAGTGAGTTTGTATTATAGGACTGACTGTTATGGAGATCAGTTTGACAGCTTGTTTATCTTTAATCAGGTGGCTTGAAAGATGTAGCTAGGAGATGGTCCTCATTGCCATCCAATTAGAGAGTCAAATTTGAGAAGGAGGCAAGGAAAGTCCGGGAAGCAGGTGAAGGTAACAGAGAAATGAGGCAGGTGAAATGAGGCAGGCTTAGCACCACTGCTGCTTCAGGCAGCTGAAGCAGCAGGTTATCACTGTAACATCAATGCAATGGACATAATAATGCATATTCAGTCACCAACCATAGAAGAAAGCATTATGAAAGTGAATAGTCAGGGAATACACACACTTACATTCATCTTGTTCTTATAGGCATTTCAGCAGGGATTTGTGCACATTAACATCTTGCAGTGTTAATTCTTAGATTAATACAACCCAATGGTTTTGTGTTATTAATATAGGTGTGGAAGCTGGAAAAGGAGGGAGTGGAGGTCATTGTTATGGTCCATAAGACAAAGGACCGGGTAGTGAAGTATTCTTCATTACAGAAGGCGATATATACATGAAGGGGCATGGCGATGCAATGAGTGAATTTGTCGACCATTTAAAAGGTAAGGAAAATACATACAATTATATTTATGTAATTGGTGCGGCACATTGGTGCAGCTGGCTTCCGGGTTGGAGGCGCGCTGTGTTAAGAAGCAGTGTGGCTTGGTTGGGTTGTGCTTCGGAGGACGTTTGTGTTTTGTATAATCTGTCCATGGACCTATGTTTAGAGAAAATGAAACACTTTCATAAAATGTACTATAAAATGTGTTTGTTGTGATGGGGAGAATGAATTTAATGTCCATATGGCACTTGTAGTAAGTATCAAATAAGGATGTTATGTCCGTTTGCAACGTATGGTCATAGGAAGTCTGTCACGTCATGTATGTAGGTGGCAGGGAAGTCAATCGCAGGAGAATCTGAGTATTTTAATAACTTAAAACATAACCTCCAAAACCAAAGTCCATAATAAAATAAATGTGGGTACAAGAACCCGTCGCACACCAATCCATAAAACATGAACATAACAATAAACAATCTCTGACAAGGACATGAGGGGAAACAGAGGGTTAAATATACAACAAACAATGAATGGGATTGGAACCAGGTGTGTAAGAAGACCAGACAAAACCAATGGAAAATGAAACATAGATCAATGATGGATAGAAGACCGGTGACGTCGATCGCCGAGCACCACCCGAACAAGGAGGCATCGACTTTGGCAGAAGTCGTGACAAAGTCAGGTTCCAAATCCAAAAGTCAGAGAACCATGCCCAAATGGCATATATAACGTCCAAATGGTACATGTAAGTATTGAAAGTGCCAAATCAGGATGTTATGTCAATTTGCCACATATGAACACAGTAAGTCAGGTTCCAAATGCCAAACTCAGCAAACCATGTCCAAATGGCCTATATAACGTCCAAATGGCACATGTAAATATTGAAAGTACCAAATCAGGATGTTATGTCCATTTGAAACATATGATCATAGGAAGTCAGGTACTAAAAGTCAATGAAGTCAGGTACTAAAAGTCAATGAACCATGTCCATGTCCTACTGTAGGGGCAGTGCTCAGTGACATAATTTCCTGAAACAGGAGGTAAAAATATACAATATAGGTTCACAATATCAACACTTAGTATATCAAAATATATAGAACCATACATGAGGAATGTGATATATTTACACTGAGTGTACAAACTATTTAAAAAACCTTCCTAATATTGAGTCCCTTTTGCCCTCAGAACAGCCTCAATTCATTGGGTCATGGCCTCTACAAGGTTTCAAAATCATTCCAGAGGGATGCTGGCCCATGTTGACTCCAATGCTTCCCACAGCTGTGTCAAGTTGGCTGGATGTCCTTTGGGTGGTAGCCATTCTTGATACACACAGGAAACTGTTGAGCGTGAAAAACCCAGCAGCGTTGCAGTTCTTGACACAAACCGGTGCACCTGTCACCTACTACCATACCTCATTCAAAAGCACTTCTGAATGATCCCTCTGAATGTCACACATAGACAATCCATGTCTCAAGGCTTAAAACTCCTTCTTTAACCTCTCCTCCCATTCATCTACATTGATTGAAGTGGATTTAACAAGTGACATCAATAGGGATCATAGCTTTCACCTGGTCAGCTTATGCCATGGAAAAAGCAGGTGGTTTTAATGTTTTGTACACTCAGTGTGTATATATACTACCGTTCAAAAGTTTGGGGTCACTTAGAAATCTCCTTGTTTTTTAAACAAAAGCACATTTATTTTGACCATTAAAATAACATATAATTGATCAGATCAGATCAGATCAGATACAGTGTAGACGTTGTTAATGTTGTAAATGCCTATTGTAGCTGGAAACGGCAGATTTTTCATGGATTATCTACATAGGCGTAGAGGAGCATTATCAGCAACCATCACGCCTGTGTTCCAATGGCACATTGTGTTAGCGAATCAAAGTTTATAATTTTAAAAGACTAATTGATCATTAGAAAACCCTTTTGCAATTATGTTAGCACAGCTGAAAACACTTGTGCTGATTAAAGAAGCAATAAAACTGGCCTTCTTTAGATTAGTTGAGTATCTGGAGAATCAGCATTTGTGGGTTCGATTACAGGCTCAAAATGGCCAGAAACGAATAACTTTCTTCTGAAACTCATTAGTCTATTCTTGTTCTGAGAAATTAAGGCTGTTCCATGTGAGAAGTTGCCGAGAAACTGAAGATCTCGTACAAGGCTATCTGAGCAGCTTACCGATCGCTGCAGCTGTACATAGCCCATCTGTAACTAGCCCATCCATCTACCTACCTCATCCCCATATATATATTTTTTTATAAACTTTTTTGCACACCAGTATTTCTACTTGCACATCATCATCATCTGCACATCTATCACTCCAGTGTTAATTTGCTAAATTGTAATTACTTCGCTACAATGGCTATTTATTGCCTTACCTCCTTACTCCATTTGCACACTGTATATAGAAAATACACTGTATTTTTCTATTGTGTTATTGACTGTACTTTTGTTTATCCCATGTGTAACTCTGTGTCATTTTTTGTCCCACTACTTTGCTTTATTTTGGCCAGGTCGCAGTTGTAAATGAGAACTTGTTCTCAACTTGGTTAAATAAAGGTAAAACATTTTTTTATTTTATTTTTTAAAATATCTCCATAAAGCTGTGCCCTTGGTGTAATGAACACGAGGGGAGACAGAGAGCTGGTTTCAAGCGCAGGGAGCAGTAGGTGTTTACTGCAAAGGACCACAGGAGGAGGCAGGTTCCTGGGTCCAGGGGCAGGGAAAAGGTCATACACAGGGGGTCCAAAAGGGCAACAGTACAGGCAGGGAAAAGGCTAGTAGCGTAGTCCAGGAGATCAGGCAATAAGTAGATATAACAGGAAATCCGATAGGCTAAAGTACAGGCAGGGAATAGGCAAAAGGCATCGTTAGTGAGGCAGGCAAAAACTATCCTACACGGGAGGAGAAAAACAGAGCTCAGAAAGACGTGTCACACAAAACAAAAAATACCTCACAGTGATGGGGTGCAAATAACTGAACTAAATAGCGTGTGCTAATGACATACAGGTGATTAGAATTCAGGTGATTGGGATCTGGAGAGTGAGCTGCATTCAGGGGATCTCGGTGTTGAGAGCGTGAGCTGGAAAGTGAGCTGCGTTCAGGGGATCTACGTGTTTGAGGGTGTGAGTTGGAAGCAGACGTTACACTTGGTAGATAGTAAAAGAACAGGACGGACTGAAGATCTGTGGTCACTCAGAGGCTCTTTGTCTTATGCCGTGTGACCAATTTACTCAGAAGCAAAGATGATTGGGAACAATACAGGTCTATTCTGTTCCTCAACTTTATCTCTATCCCATGTACTTGACTACACACCTAGACCAGTTATGGGGAGTGAACATGGAAGTGAGGAACCAACCTTCCTCAGAAGCACAGCATTGGTAGGATAGATATGTCTTACTATTTTTAAGCATATATAAATGGTTACTAGCATTACTATATAAATGGTTGGCAATTACAATATTAATTTTAATCTTTACATATCTTGTATTACTCATCTCATATATACTGTATAACATCTATTGCATCTTGCCTATGCTGCTCTGTCATTGCTCATCCATGTATTTTTATATTCTTTTTCCATTCCTTTACTTAGATTTGTGTTTATTTGGTAGTTGTTGTTAGATATTGCTGCACTGTTGAAACTAGAAGCACAAGCATTTCGCTACACTCGCAATAACATCTGCTAACCATGTGTATATGACCAATGACATTTTATTAGATTTAATATGAACCAAATCAGGTAAATACGTAATTTTTCTCTCACTTTTTGGCAGTACGTTCAACCAGCCTCACAACCGCAGAACACATGTAACCACGCCAGTTCAGGACCTCCTCATCCTTCTTCTTCACCTGTGGGATTGTCTAAAACCAGCCACCCGGAGAGCTGATGAAAATGTGGGTTTGCACAACCAATGAATTTCTCCTCAAACTGTCAGAAATCGTCTCAGGGAAGCTCATCTGCGTGCGCGTTGTCCTCACCAGGTCCTTGACCTGACCGCAGTTCGATTTCAGTGGGCAAATGCTCACCTTCGATTGCCACTGGCATGCTGGAGAAGTGTGCTCTTCACGGATTAATCCAAGTTTCAACTGTACTGGGCAGATGACTAACTGCGTGTTGTGATAGAAAAATTACATTTACCTGATTTGTTGGATATTTGATGATAATATACTTAACTAAACAGTGAGACATTTCTGTTCTATTAAATGTCTGTGTGAACTGAGAGGAGCCTAAAAACCTACAGCTGGCATTCCATAGATAAGATGTGGGTGGGTGTCACCGAGATAGAGATTGTTCTGTTCCTCCAAGCTAAGGCCTCAGCATTCCTAATTATCCTGCTATCTGGGAGACAACACCAGAGGCAGATGACCAGGATGAACCCAAAGTGGCTTATGGTGCCCCCCAATCTATATGGGAGGTGTTGAACCAGCCATGACTGAGCATTCTTGGTATCAGCTATTTAAGGAACAGCATGGTCTGTAAAGGGTAGGCTCTCGGACCATTCTAATTATTGCAAAAATTAATCAATATTAAGTAACGATGATTGTTTGAAGAAATGACAGTCCCTCTCAGTACTGAAATTTCCACGACAGTGTATGGTATCATGTTGGCGAGCGGTTTGGTGATGTCAACGTTGTGAACAGAGTGCCCCAAGGTGGCGGCAGGGTTATGGTATGGGCAGGCATAATCTATGCACAATGAACACAATTGCAATTTATTGATAGCGATTTAAATGCACAGAGATATCGTGACGAGATCCCGAGGCCCATTGTCGTACCATTCATCCGCCTCCATCACCTCGTTTCAGGATTATAATGCAATGCCCCATGTCGCAAGGATCTGTACACAATTCCTGGAAGCTGAAACTGACCTAGTTCTTCCAAGGCCTGCATACTCACCAGACATGTCACCCATTGAGCATGTTCGGGCAAAATGAGCAACTAGAGGTCAGGTATTTAATTTGAATGGTGGCCTACATATGACATTTTTAGAGTTGTATTCATTAGCGCACACTGTAGCAAAACTTTTACAACAGAAAACATACATGAGTTTCTTGTTGGACAAGTTTAGGTAGCCCCTCCCTGTTTCAGTCAGTTTTCTTCTGTGCGGTGTCTAATAAATACAACCCATTTGCACACGCAATGAATGAATGAGCACACATTGGAATATTCAACAATGATTATTCCAAATGAAATGTAATACCATATCCCTTTACCATATATATTTGAAATGTCCAATGCAGCCTTGTTATATATCAATATTAAATTATCTCTGAGTAACAACTAAAGATGCAATATGCAGAAATCGCTATGTAATTTCCTGGCTGCTAAAATTGTAATAGTTCGACAAATTTCAGTTCGTGACAAAACAAGCAAGTATAGTGTTGAGAATTCTTGTACCTTCTAAACCGCTGTGAAATATATTTTCCATAACCAAAAAAAGCTGTTTGAAGCTGGTGTACAAAACCAGAAGTAAAAGTAAAACGAAACTTAAGAACGGGAAGCATATAAAGAGCACACATAGACCAGCTTTACTGCTTCTTAGAAATCTGTCATTTTCATTGAAAGCAAGTCTAACTCACATTTTTATTTAAATTTGGTCGGGTAGCCCAAAAATGTACATATTGCCGCTTTTAAGCGCCTTACTGTAATCGTTTTCAATTATTTTCATTGTTTTGGTCACCATAAGGAAACTAACCAGCAAAGAAGAATTGGCACTTGCAACATCCATTGGATTCCAAGAGTGTTGTCTCATGAAAAAAAATGTGCAAGCACCTCAATCCATGATGAACAAACATAGATATTGGGATCAAACATTTGGCTGAATAGGGGCAAAATTGTGATTTCCAGTCGAAAGCGATGCAGCTAATCATTCCTTTCACGTCTCATGTTTAAAAAAGCAGGAAGTCTCTGTGAATCCATACAACCACTCAAGCCCCCATTAACACATGTTGGATAGTTCACAGTCCCTCCCTCCAAAACGTTCACACCAGAAAACCCAGAATTGCTTCCTCTTTTTAAAGCAGAGACATGTTCACTGGTGGTGGGGACAATTGGTAGGGGAGTTGTTGACCTTCCCACACGTTAATAGAGAAACAATGGCTCCATTGACTTGGCTGTATCCCGCCTCACAGCCAGAGCAGTTAAAGATCCAATGCAGCCATTTTTATCTCAATATTAAATCATTTCTGGGTAACAAGTACCGTACTGTGATTATAATTTAAAACAATGGTAAAAAATAAACCAAAATTGCTTCTTAACAAAAAGCAATTTCTCAAGCAAGACTTTTGGGACTGTCTGGGAGTGGTCTGAGTGGGGAGGGGAAAACTAGCTGTTTTGGGCAGAGAAAAACTTTCTTATTGGTCTATTAGCTTTTACCAGGCAGACCAAAACACCCTCGCACTGAAACAGAATTAAATTTCAGGCAGACTTTTTAAACAGCTCTTACACTAAAAAGGGCATTAACATAACTTTCACACTATTATTCCAACCTCATAGTGTGGAAATAAATATAAAATGGAAAATCAAATTTTTTAAGATCCTTTTTGCTTTATTTTGACTAATGATGAAAATGATTAAAAACACATATGGAATCATGCAGTAACCAATAAAGGAGGGGGTGTGATGGTGCTTTGCTAGTGACTGTCGGTGATTCATTTAGAATTCAAGGCACACTTAACCAACATGGCTACCACAGCATTCTGCAGCGATACGCCATCCCATCTGGTTTGCGCTTATGGACTATAATTTGTTTTGCAACAGGACAATGACCCAACACACCTCCAGGCTGTGTCCGATCTATTTGACCAAGAAGGACCGGGCCTCCACAATCACCCGACATCAACCCAATTGAGATGGTTTGGGATGAGTTGGACGGCAGAGTGAAGGAAAAGCAGCCAACAAGTGCTCAGCATACGTGGGAACTCCTTCAAGACTGTTGGAAAAGCATTCCAGGTGAAGCTGGTTGAGAGAATGCCAAGAGTGTGCAAAGCTGTCGTCAAGGGAAAGAGTGGCTACTTTGAAGAACCTAAAATATATTTGGATTATTTAACACTTTTTTGGTTACTACATGATTCCATGTATGTTATTTCATAGTTTGAATGTCTTCACTATTATTCTACAATGTAGAAAATAGTAAAAATAAATTAAAACCCTTGAATGAGTAGGTGTGTCCAAACTTTTGACTGGTACTGTATATCATTGCATGGTTTCCCCATTACTCCCAATGGTTTTGGTTAGCAGTGACGAAAGTTAGCTGACGTTAGTACTGGCTGTTTTAAGAAATCCGAACCAAGGATTAGTTTCCCTTGGGAGTAAGAAACAATATAACTGCAATGTCTAAAATACCGAACCGATCCTTTAAGTAATTATTTTAGGCATTGTTATAGATCAATTGATACGAACTTCAGACTTAAATCTAAAAGCTTGGTTAGTAAAGTGTAATTCTTAGAATTTCTGTTATTCCATGTTTTACCACAATATTTATTTATTCTGTTTAAAGAATGCATTTCACACAGACACAAAATATTGAAGGATGTTTTCCATGTATTAAGGCACACGTAGTGTATATAACCAATCATTACATAAAAAATACACATTTTCTTCATAAAATATTTTTTTTACATATGACTCCTCTTTGCACTGTAGCCAGCATAGCTGCATGGTTATTACACATACAACCATATTTGCTACAAAAAGCTTTTATTTTCTTCCTTGCTAGTATGGTGGATGTTTACGTCATGTTTTTTTTTTTTTTTGGCTCACTGATAGGTAGGAAACATCCCAATCGAACAAACCCTCAATGTACAGTACCAGTCAAAAGTTTGGACACACCAACTCATTCAAGGTTTATTTTTTATTTTTACTATTTCTACATTGTAGAATAATAATGAAGACATCAAATCTATGAATAACACATATGGAATCATGTAGTAACCAAAAAAGTGTTAAATCAAAATATATTTTATATTTGAGAATCTTCAAAGTAGCCACCCTTTGCCTTGATGAAAGCTTTGCACACTCTTGGCATTCTCTCAAACCAGCTTCATGAGGTAGTCACCGAGAATGCATTTCAATTAATTGGGGTGCCTTGTTAAGTTTATTTGTGTAATTTCTTTCCTTCTTAATGTGTTTGAGCCAATCAGTTGTGTTGTGACAAGGTAGAGGTGGTATACAGAAGATAGCCCTATTTGGTAAAAGACCAAGTCCATATTATGGCAAGAACAGCTAAAGAAAGCAAAGAGAAAAGACAGTACATCATTACTTTAAGACATGAAGGTCAGTCAATTCAGAAAATGTCAAGAAGTTTGAGGCGCTATGATGCAACTGGCTCTCATGAGGACCGCCACAGGACAGGAAGACCCAGAGTTACCTCGGCTGCAGAGGATAAGCTCATTAGAGTTAACTGCACCCCAGATTGCAGCTCAAATAAATGCTTCAGAGTTCAAGTAACAGACACAACTCGACATCAACTGTTCAGAGGAGACAGCGTGAATCAGGCCTTCATGGTGAAATTGCTGCAAAGAAATCACTACTAAAGGACACCAATAAGAAGACAAGACTTGCTTGGGCCAAGAAACATGAGCAATGGACATTAGACTGGTGGAAATCTGACCTTCGGTCTGATGAGTCCAAATCTGAGATTTTTGTTTCCAACTGTTGTGTCTTCGTGAGACGCAGAGAAGGTGAACGGATGATCTCTGCGTGTGTGGTGCTGGTGACACTGTCAGTGATTTATTTAGAATTCAACGCACACTTAACCAGCATGGCTACCACAGCATTTCGTAATGATACGCCATCCCATCTGTTTTGCGCTTAGTGGGACTATAATTTGTTTTTTAACAGGACAATGACCCAACACACCTCCAGGCTGTGTAAGGGCCATTTGACCAAGAAGGAGAGTGATGGAGTACTAAATCAGAAGATCTGGCCTCAACAATCACCCGACCTCAACCAATTGAGATGGTTTGGGATGAGTTAGACTGCAGAGGGAAGGTAAAGCAGCCAACAAGTGCTCAGCATTTGTAGGAACTCCTTCAAGACTGTTGGAAAAGCATTCCAGGTGAAGCTGGTTGAGCGTGTGCAAAGCTGTCATAAGGCAGTGGCTACTTTGAAGAATCTAAAATATATTTTGATTTGTTTAACACTTTTTTGGTTACTACATAATTCCATATGTTATTTCATAGTTTTGATCTCTTCACTTTTATTTTACAATGTAGAAAATTGTAAAAATAAAGAAAAACCCTTGAATGAGTAGGTATGTCCAAACTTTTGACTGATACTGTATATAAAAATATTCACAAGAAAAAGTACAAAATGCCACCTACGGTCCCATCCTCACATTAATTTGTTATAAAGGGGAGACTTGGGGAGGGTAGAGGCTGTTGAAATTGTGTTTTTTTTTTTAGATCAACTACATTGCAGTTAGCAACTGCAGACTGACTTATCCAAAAATCATAAAGAGTAGTCATTTAGGATGCAAGTTGATTTGTAGATCAGTCAGTCTGCAGTCTCCGACAGCAATGTAGTCGATCTCAAACACGCACACAGATACAGTGTCAGAGTGCAGAACTTCATGTAGGGGGAGGGAACCCCAGTCCTGAAGGGTCAGCTTGGATTGCTTGCGCCTCTGTGATTAACTTAGTGGCTGATTGGCTGATGAGCCCACTGATTAAGGCTTCCCAAGTCTAAATTAACCAATGTGGATGGGAGTAAGTATCTCTTGAGGACTGGAGTTGTGTGGTTGCTCCTCCAAGTTTAGTTTTTTTTTGCCCTTGTCTGAAATCTCTGGCGTTGTAAAATAGCACTAAACTCTTTAATAGGCCCCAGATTTCTCATATCGTCAGTGGAAAACCTTGTATCTCCAAAAAGTTAACTTTCAGGAATTAAAAAAAAAAATGTTTATTATAGTTTTGGAACCTCAAGGTATTTTGAATGACTTTGATTGGTCCTAGAGTCATGAAACTTTTACAGCACGTGGAAGGGAATGACTGTCAATATACTGTATGTAAAAATCTAAAATAAACGATATGAGATCTGTCAATGGCTCATCAGAAACTGCTGACAAAGCTCGTCTAAATTCTACGAGTACAAAACTGCTGGTTGTATGAAAAGCTATTGGCCGTAACTTCGGAGTTGTATAATCAATATCTATCAAATTTGTTAAGACATCCCAAATGCTTCAGAAACAAAAGCAACACATTTATGAGCGGCTAAAATTCTAAGCTTACCCATATGAGGACAACAAGATTCCAAAGCAAATGTTGCTAGTGCCGTTGCCAATACCTCAGGGAAGAAAAGTTTTTTTTAAAGTCATTAAAAAAATCTATGAATACTTTAACCATCCCCACCCGACAATGACACACATAGCTCATTGTTTGGTCACTATCAGGAAACTAACCAGCAAAGATTAATTGGCACTTGCAAAGTACATTGGATTCCAGGAGTGTTTTCTCATAAAAAAAAGTGCATGCACCTTAATCCATGATGAACCAATATAGATCTTGGGAACAAACATTTGGCTGAATAGGGGCAAAATGGTGATTTCCTGTCGAAAGCGTTGCAGTTATTCGTTCCTTTTAGGTCACATGTTTAAAAGTCTATGAATCCATACAACCCCATTCAAAAATGGTGGATAGTTCCCAGTCCCTCCCTCCATGCCAACTCCAAAACTTTCACACCAGAAAACCCAGGATTTCGCCCTCTTTTCAAAGCAGAAACGTGTTCACTGGTGGTGGAGGGGACAGTTGGTAGGAGAGTTATTGATCTTCCCACACGTCCATAAAGAAACAATGGCTCCATTGACTTGTCAGTATCCCCCTCACAGCCAGAGAAGTTAAAGGTCCAATGCAGCCATTTTTATCACAATATTAAATAATTTCTGGGTAACAATTTAGAACCTTACTGTGATTGTTTTCAATTAAAATGGTCAAAATTAAAATGGTCAAAAATAAACAAAAATAGATTCTTAGCAAATAGCAATTTCTCAAACAATATTTTTTCTAGGGCTGTCTGGGATTGGTCTGAGTGGGGAGGGGAAAACCGAAAACTAGCTGTCATTGGCAGAATTTTGGAACTCGTTCTTGTTGGTCTATTAACTAACTTACTGCCTGGTAGGCATGCAAAAACTCCATCCCACCACAACAGGCTGAAATTTCAGGCTGTCTTTTCAAACAGCTCTTATACTAAAAGGGCAATATCACAATTTCACAGTATTATTCCAAACTCAGTGTGGAAATATGTATAAAACAGAGAGAAATCACATTTTTGACTGCACTGGGCCTTTAACATGGAAATCGCCGTTTAAAAAATGCGGTTGATTATTAACTAGAAGTGTGGGCTTGTTGCCCAGAGGAATCTGATCATTGCATTGATTATCAAAAACAACGAGGGACACATTTCCCTCTTCAGAATCACACTCAGCAAGAATAAAAACATGTGTCATAAGAATAAAAATACATTGGTTTCTTCCAACTTCAGGGCCACCAAATTCTCAAAATATTCAACCGTAGTATTAGAACTCAATCTTCACTTTTCTTGGGCGTCCATGATCACAACGTTTGGGACACAGTGGAAGAATAACACTGGACCCCATCTTGGAAACTTTGGGAGTTATGCAGTGCATGTATTGCACATACTGCATTGTAAGCAACTGAAATTAAAACACAAATAACCTTTTCAAATGAAAATGTGAAACTTTTGCCAATGTGGTTTTCCACTATTCAGCTGGAAACCTGGAATTCCTTCGTACAGTAGTACCTTTTCCCAGAAATGTCACTGGTATGCTGTAAGAACTTATCAAGAACATTGCACACTGCACAAAGTCCAAGTTTACACAAACCCCCTTGGTCTTCTATATGTCAATCTATCATTTTAAAGCCACATTAATGAACACATGTATTCTCTGGCCACAATGGCTGTCTTCTAAATGCATAATGTATTTCTTTCATGGGGTACAGATGTCGGTCAGATGGTCAGCAAAGCCCTTCTCTTGGCCAAACAAAATGGCTTTGATTGTACCGAGCACCATCAGGTCTTCGAGCTGCTCACCAGAATATTAAACTTCTTCCTTATAAGCATATAAATGGCTTACCAGTGGGGGAAAATGGTTTTAAAAGACATCATATACAGGGCTTCCCTGCAAAAGAGACCTTGGTCTCAATGGGACTCCTTGCTAAAATAGGTTAAATACATTTCAACCAGTTTTGCCAACTAGGTTGTTTTTGTCTGAAGCCCCACACATATTAGTGTGTTGTACATTTTCCCCCCATAAAACCGGGAAGACGAGCAATGTCTTATATGTATGATTACAAGAAGGAAAGGATAAGGGAATCAGACACTCACATAATGATTCACGCACAAATATGACAATATACCACACAAACATGAATGATAACTTTCAATAAAATTAATCTAAAAACTAAAATATTTCAAATTTTATATCCCTAGTCCAGTGTTACTTGGATAATTCTCCCATTTATCATGAGATTACTTAAAATATTTAGATATTGTGGTGCTGTCTGTCTTTTGCCTGCTAGTAGTACCATATAGTCAGGATTTGAGAACTGTTTATTTCCGGTGAGTGAATTTCCTTGACCTTCAAAGTACCCAGTGTTGTTTCCGAGGCTGTGTTAAAAATGTTGACATTGAGGTGCTACCGTAGGGAGACAAGGAAGAAAGAAACCTTGGTGCGCGTTGAAACAAGTTCAGCACACACACGCTAATAATAACGTCCCTCCGATAATGCTACATTGTATTGGGTGGTGTTGTGTAACACCCCAGGTTTTCAGGAGATACAAGCTGGACATCCTCTGGCTGACAGTCCTGTGAGTGCTACTCCACACAGTACACCTCCATTCACTCGATCACACACTAGTTCCCCACTCATGCTAACTTAATCTCAGACACTCAACGTGCATTCACTCTTAATGCATTTTCTCTCAAATCCATGCACACAGGCACACACAGTCCTCACATACCCCTGCATCCCACACACACACACTCGTTCCCATCGTCCATCCCTCCCCCTCTCCTTCTTTTCTACAGCAGTAGCTACCCTATCACCTGTCTGTAACCCAGGTTCATGCCTCCTCACATAAATTTCCTGTCAGTCTCATCAGGTGTGCTCTCTCTGGCCGCTCCAGGTGTCTGCTAGGCCCAGGTACTCTGGGTTCTCTGCCGTGGGCGTCACAAAGTCATTCACCTGCCTGGGAGGAGGGTTAGGGCCCCCATCCCTCTCCCCACCACCACCCCCTCCGGCCCCAGCCTTAGCCACCAGGTCCAGGTAGTAGGGATTGTCGAAGGCAGGCGAGGTGGAGCCGGAGGTCATCATGGGGACCAGGTACTCCGGGTTCTCCACGCTGTGTCCCGAGCTCAGGCCATTGGGGAGGTGCCGATGCCTCTCGGCTGCCCCCTTGCGGGGCAGGGTGCTGGGGCGCTCGACGGCCCCCGGCCGGAGGTCCTGCACCTCCTGGTTGATGTACTCTGGGGGAGGAGAATGAGGAGAGGAGAATAGTTCAGATATGTAGTTTCACATAGAGATATACAGATTTAATTATATTTAAACGGTAGTCTTTGAACATAAAGAAGTACAGGTGTAGGCACAGCCATATTACGTGAATGACAAATTAATAGGATAGGGACAACACTCAAAGACTGATTATGACTTGCACAGATGTTTTTCAGCACCACGTATAAGTAGATGAATGTGTGTATTCAGACCTGAGCTCAAATACATTTTTCCCCCCTTCAAATACTTGAGCATTTGCTTGAGCTTGCCTAGAGTGCCAGATGCAAGGTTGTAAGTTTACACTTATCCACTGCACTTATCCGCAGTGGTGGAAAAAGTACCCAATTGCCAAAATTGAGTAAAAGCAAAGATACCTTAATAGAAAATGACTCAAGTAAAAGTGAAAGTCACCCAGTAAAATATTACTTGAGTCAAAGTCTAAAAGTCTTCGGTTTTATATATACTTATTTATATATACTTATTTGGCGCTGGCCCCCATGGGAAGTACATTATTTTCTTTAGGAATGTAGTGGAGTAAAAGTTGTCAAAAATATAAATAGTAAAGTACAGATACCCCAAAACTCTACTTAAGTACTTTACACCACTGCTTATCCATTGGTTCCTTTGGACCAGGCAAAACAGCACAGGTCTATTGTGTACTGTCTTTGACCTAACTCACCTGGTAACGCGTGATTATGATTATACGCATTACCCCTACGGGGCAGCGAGTGATGATTAAGATGATTATAATGATGCATCGGTGACGGTCCATCCGTCTCCAGGTCGCTCTCTCCTCCATTGGGGAAGGTGGGGTCTTTGCAATAGCGCCCGGGGCTCGCTGGGGCGTCATCGGGACCCCCGTCCAGGAACACAGAGTCCGAGTGTCCCCCCGTAGAGAGGTGTGAGGTGGTGCGGGCCAGGAGGGAGGGGTAATGGGAGTTCCAGGGCCCGTTGGAGATGGCGCTGGCCCCCATGGGCAGAGTGGGGTACTGGCTGCGCCCCAGGGTGCTCACCGAGGAATACATGCTTCTCGGGCCGCCCGCCATGGAGGGCTCGCTGTCCAATCCCTGGTCCGTACTCTGAGGGGGTGGAAGAAGAGTTTGTGTGTGAGAGAGAGAGTGAGAGGGAGAGTGAGAGTGAGAGTAAGAGTGAGAGAGAGAGAGAGAGAGAGTATGTGTGTGTGTGTGTGAGAGTAGATCAAGGAAACTTAGTATTAGGGGAAGGAGAGGCAAAAGGGGAGAGGGAAGGGGCATGAGGAGGGGGAAAGATGGAGAAGGAAATTAAATGAGGGAAGAACAGGAGAGGTAGCAAGTAGAGGGTAAGTGATTGTTCCAAAGACAGACAGGACAGAAGAAACGGGTAAATGGGAGGAAAAGGCAGAGAAAATAATTCGGAGAGGACAAAGTGAGTTGAGTACTGACCCTGTGTGAGTGGTGTCGTGAGGGGCCGTTGGGGCCTGAGGTCTCCGCTTGGGGTCTGAAGAAGTTGGGCTGGGGCACCAAGTACTCCTCAGCATCCAGCAGGTCTCTGATTTCTGCTCCCTCCTCCTCCAGTAGCATCCTGAAGAACTGACTGTCAACCGGACTGGACAAACTCATCTTGTCATCATTCTGGAGAGAGAGAAGGGAGGGAGAAAGAGGAGGTGGAGGGAGAGGAAGAAAGGAATGATTTAGGAAATAAAGTAAGCTGGTAAGCAAACAGATGGTGAGAGTTTGGCTACATGTATTTGAACAAACAAACTCACATGCACACAGATTCCACTCATACTCATCTCACAGACTGGCAAACAATATCCACACATCAAGCATGTCTACAAGCATGCACACATACAGCCACCCAGTCACAGACAGACAGACCGCAACATACACAGAGACAACAACAGACACAACGACATACACACACACCTGGATGACTACGTAGCGAGGTGGGTCTCGTGCCATGGCGCTGAACTCTGTCACCAGCTCCTTGAATTTAGGCCTGCTGTCTGGTTCAATCATCCAGCCTGTGTATCAAACGCAGACACAGGTCTGAACTATACTAATCAATGAAATACATTTAATTTGTGTTGCGCTTTTTAAAAAGACTTGAATAGATGAGTCTTTTCCATTTATTTGGAGTTTAGGCATATTAGCGGTGTCTACAAACTTTGATTTTGGGGTGAACCGCCCATCTAAGAGGTCATCTCTTAAAGGGAACCCCCCATTTTGTTTGTATGGAAGAAACGCTAAGGTTCCAGCAGTGCCACTTACACTTGACCATGATCATGTAGACGTCAATGGTGCAGATAAGGGGCTGGGGGAGCCTCTCGCCCCCCTCCAGCAGCTCTGGGATGTCTCGTGCCGGGATCAGGTCATAGGGCTTGGCCCCAAAGGTCATCAGCTCCCAAACAGTCACCCCTAATGAGATAGAGCGATACAGTTGCAGATAGAGATGGTTCCAAATGCTCCATCCAACATTAAAAAACAGTATAGTGTAATATGGTATAAATGCTGTAGTGTTTTTGCAGACTTTACTGTAGTATATTCACTTTAGTATTTTTGGTTAATGTTCTATACTGTAGTGTTTTTGCGGACTGTATTATACTGTAGTATTTACTGTAGTGTTTTTGCAGAAATAAATGTAGTATTTACTATAGTGTTTTTGTTGTATTATCTTTTACATAGAGGTGGAGACTTTCTCCTTCAGGAGAAATACTAAATGAGCAAATTTTCCTTAACCTTTAGGTAGGTAGGACTAGGGGGTGAATGGATAGTTCAGAGCTTCTGCTCCCTAGTTCTATTACCTGTAGGGAACACAATGTGGTCTATATTTGGCATGTAGGTTTATCACTTTTGGGTGTCACAAATTGTGATTATGAGGGAGGGGAATTGGCAGGGTATATGCAAATTCAACAATTTAGCATTTACTATAGTTAAAAAAGTGTAGTGTTTTTGCAGACATTACTGTAATTTTTACTACAGTGTATATCTGCAGATAATACTGTAGTAGTTACTGTAATATTCTACGACAGTCTATAGTAAGTACTACACATGATCGAGGGATACTACAGTGTGTAGTATCGTATTCTACACTAAGTACTGTAGTATTCTATAATAAACTGTTTTTTTGTCATGTGTGATATTATGGCAATAACAGAATATTCAAACTAGAAGGTAGTCTTTGAATGTTTGGTGCCAACATGGCAGCCAATTAAATGTTCTCTCTGACACTCAGTTTGCTGACTTTATTCAGAGCTATAGATAAACAGTTGTGGGCACTAAAACCTGTGGTACAGGTTTTTGTAAACAAACTATTGCTATTCGATAGAGTGCCTTGTTGCATACGCATTATGGCAATTGTTCTGCCTATACGACTTAACTTTTAATTGCCCACAAATGTACAGAGGTACTGTTGAGTCTGAAATAGTACAGTCGACGTTGCTGTCTTAGTGAATATTTAAATGCTTAGTGCCATTATTTATATATTAAGTATGTGTATCAAGATGGGTTAGAAGTGTCTAGACTGACCGTAGCTCCACACATCACTCTGGTGGGTGAACTTCCTGTGGAGGATAGACTCCAACGCCATCCACTTAATAGGCACCTGAAGAGCACAGATACATTACATTGAGTAAGCAAAACATTGGGAACACCTTCCTAATATTGAGTTGCACACCATTTTGCCCTCAGAACAGTCTCAATTCGTCAGGGCCAACGGGGTCCCCCCCAGTTTGTTGTGTCAAGTTGGCTGGATGTCCTTTTGGGAGGAGGACCATTCTTGATACACACAGGAAACTGATGAGCGTTTAAAAAAACAGCAGTGTTGCAGTTCTTGACACAATCAAAACGGTGCGCATGGCAACTACTACCATACCCCGTTCAAAGGCACTTAAATATTTTGTCTTTCCCATTGCCTAGTTAAATAAAATACAAAACTTCACCCTCTGATGGCACAAATACACAATCCATGACTCTTAAAATTCCTTCTTTAACCCGTCTCCTCCCCATCATCATTTTTTTTTTTTAAACAGGGATTCACCATTGAGACCAGGGTCTCTTTCTCAAGGGAGCCCTGCACATACAATTCATAGACAAAATCTAATAAAAATCCGATCAGTACAAAAACAAAGTAAAATATAGCACAACAAACAATCAAGAAAAACAGCAATATTCCTCCGCAAATAGTTCCCCAATTAATATTTTAAGTTGCCCAAGCGGCATCAGAGCATCCAATTGCAGTGTATTTTGCAGTTGGTTCCAGCAATGATGTGCATTAAAACTAAAAGCAGATTTACCTAATTCGGTAGAGACCTGAGAAACCTCAAGTTACCAAACCCACTCACAGGGTTGGTTCTCTCATATATTTTTTAAACTTTAACAACAAAGTTAGGTAAGTTGGAAGCTTGTGTAGTAAGGCTTTATAAACAAAAAGGGAGTGATAAATTGATCGACAGGACTTCAACGAGGACCAGCCCACCTTTAGATACAGGATGCAGTGGTATTAAGTATTAAGACTGTCACTATTGATAAAATGAATGGCGCTATGGTAAACGGCATACAAAGTTTAAGAGTAGTGCCTGCTGCAATCTGGTAAATGGTGTCACCAAATATTTTTGCATCAGCACACTCTAGGAGCTCAGATTATACACCATATTTTCAAATGGTGTCACCATAATCATGAACTGGCAGGAAAGTTGACTATCATTTTCAATTTAGGGAGAGGGAAGATCTATTGCTAAAAAGAAGCCCACTTTAAAATCTTAGTTAAAAAGCTAACTCATCCATTTTTGTTTTTTAAACATTAAGTATTTGTTAATCCAAATGTGCAGATTTGTAGGCGGGAACCTGATAAATGGGAGAATCATCTAGGGCTGGGTGATATGGCCAAAATTTCATATCATTATATCTTTCAAATATTTTACAGTATTTGGTGTTATTTTATGTTTATGAATAATAAAGGTTTTACATACATTTATGAGAAGTTCATGACCCTAGGGTGGAAACATACATTATAAGTGATTTCAATGAGACTTTCTCTATTCTGAATGTTTTATACTGTTCCATCCAACTTCAAACCAAAATAACTTTCTGCATTTTCATACATTTCCGGATTTCCTGCATTTCCTTCGTTATTATTTCCACACAGTGCCCCACAGAGCTGCATAATATGGGCAAAAAAAATCTATGCCTAGTTAATTGGTGAACTGTTGGAATCATGGAAATAGAATGATTTATCTAATTCTATAGTTGGAATATAGTGGGCAGCACCTTGAATACGTTGTTGTTTGACATGACAATGAATAAACCAGGGAGGAATTACTGACAGGGTAGAAACCAAAGTTTTGGTCAGTGTTTCCAGGGGACTCTAATTAGAGGTTACATTACATGTTTTCTTACCTCATGTAGCTAGCTAATATATTCATGCTTCGTCTATTCTTCTCTGATTTGGTAGATACCGTTGCACAAACAACCTGGCTGCGTTAGCTAGCTACTTTTGCGCTGACTCATTACATCATCTAACTAGCGATTAGCGGCTAACAATTTATTTTAGCTAGAATTTGCTAAGAAAAGACAAACTAGCAGACAGTAAGATACACAAACTAGTAATGTAGTTATAGATAATGATATATAATAATGTAGTTAATGCTTGTAGAAAGCAGCATCCTTGTCACCAACACCAGCATATGACTATGCAGACTGCAGAATTAATGGTAAGAATGTGCTTGTGACAACTTGGTTGAGCAACTGCTCTCTCCTTGAGTGACAGAGGGCAGAGCTTGGTGTGGAAGCAGCAGGGGGAGAGGGAGAAAAACGATTCAAGTAGCATATTGGAGTAAACCATTAAAAAACAGACATTACAAGCGCCAGAGTTGCATGTCACATTTAACAAAACAAACATTGAAATACCATTATAGAAGGTAAAGTAAAAACACAAACTGGTTCCAGCCCTAGAACAATCCAATTAATAAATATGTATCCATCTGAAACATTCTTGCGAGAACTAAAAGAACATCAGAGCTGCCAACTCTCACGCATTGGCCGTGAGACACATGCATTTGACGCTCTCACGGCACACCTCGATTATCTCACGCATTGAAAACTGCTTTAAGTTTTCTAATTAGTCCATTATAGTAAGCGCATTAACTTTCAACTGTGCTCCAAATTGTTTTGAAATCGGAGCATCTGCGCCTCGTATTTAACATCACGACCGGAACCTCTATCATTGTCCTGCTATGCCACAGCCCTGTGAACCGCAGATTATTGAAGCATATGATTGGTCTAGTTATGTTAGGGATCAAGGGGATTGGATGAATGTTTTAAAGAAACGCCCATCAAGATTAGGGTGGAACTGAATGGAGAGAGAGAACGTTATCCTCTGAGTTCATAAAACGGTAAAAATAGCAGCACGGTAGTGCTGACAATGTACAACGTCGACAAAATGTAATTGCTGTTACCCCCGCCCCATTGGAGAATGCCGCCTTTTGACAGCATGTCATCCAAATTTGCATTAGTCCCCTGGTTTGGTGATTGGCATTTTGGCTGTGACAAAGAAAAGACAGAAGACAGACCTAGAGCATGTTTTAGCAGGGAAGTTTGGTAGGGTGACCTGATTTGTAACTATGAAAATCATATTGTCAAACAGGTTGTGAACAAAAAAGTGTACTTTTTTTGTTGTTTAATTTTAGAGGGGGGACAATAAATAGAAACATTATTTGGAATGGGTGAAGGGCAGATTTATGTAATCTTGTTTTGAGGAGATTTTATTATCTATTTACTTTATTTAGTCTGATCAGTGGAACAATTCACTTATTTTTTTTAATATTTTTTTTTTTACATTGGGCAATACTGTAGGGTAATTACTCTGCTTGTCAGCAAGAACATTACTGTTAATCCCATGTTATTTTATTATTCCACTTCTTGATTTGATTTTTCACAATTTTGCAGGTGTAATCACATATTTGATGATGGCAAGGATCCTCAACTAGTCTGCATAAACCACCTGAATATTGATATTCATTAGACTTTTCTTGAATGTTGGGTGATTTTGAGAAATGAATTGTTATTACAAGAACATTTTTAAACACCCAGCACTTGGGAAACATCAGGGGTGGCCAACCCTCCTGGAGAGCAAGCAGGATTTTCATTCAACCCTATTTTAAAGAGATAGTTTACCCAAAATAAAAAATGATTGTGTCCTTACCTTAAAAGGAGAATACAACTTATGATTTGGTTACACACTGCCATCAACTATTAATATTAGTATTACCTGTGCAGAGCTTTGGTGTAGTGGTAACACTCCCCGGCACGTGTCACATACAGCTTTCCACCTGAGAACAGGGATCAATCCCTGCACCCAACCATCCCAATGTTTCTCCCATATCCCTGTCACCCCATTTAATTACTGTCTGAGAAAGTGTCAAACCACCCAAAAAATATTAGCACACTCAAAGTAACAGTAGTCCTAAATACACCTGACCTGTGGTAAAAAATCAAATTTAAAAAATCCACCCTGGTCATTGGCCTAAGCCATGTCAGAATATGTAGAATTGCAGGAAATTGGCACAACTAGGGGTTGTGACATTGGGCAATGAAATTCACATTGGCAGCCCTGCAACATTTATTTAGTCTTGCACGCATTAAGTACAAGTTTTAAACCAACCACGGCTTTCTGTAAGGTAACAAGGTCAGATTGCAGCTCTAACTTAGCCTGGATTTAACAGGTGACATCAATAAGGGATCATAACGTTCACCTGGATTCACCTGGTCATTCTGCAATGGAAAGAGCAGGTGTTCCTAATGTTTTGTACACTCAGTGTATATATAAAACACACACACAGCCATACCTTGCCTCCGTCTGCATGGTACTCTGTTTCGTCTATGTCCAACAGGCGAGCCAGGCCGAAGTCAGTGATCTTGACGTGGTTGGGGTTCTTTACCAGGACGTTACGTGCTGCCAGGTCCCTGTGCACAAGACGCACATCCTCCAGGTAGCTCATCCCCTAAACATACACACACAAAATAAGACATTTCACCCATAGACATTATGATCCCATGCAGACGGACGAACAAATGAATGATGGACAGATCATATCTCTCGTAGCCTCACCTTCGCTATCTGCACACACCAATTGAGGAGGTATTGGGAGCCGATGTGGTCCTTGTTCTCTCGGACGTAGTCCAGCAGGCAGCCGTATGGCATGAGCTGGGTGACCAGCTGAACTGTAGAGGTCAGGCAGATACCCAGCAGACGACACACATAGGGACTGGCCACACCGGCCATTACGTACGCCTCCTATGTGTGTGTGTGTGTGTGTGTGTGTGTGTGTGTGTGTGTGTGTGTGTGTGTGTGTGTGTGTTAAAGAAAGAGAAAAAGAGCGAGAAAGACAGTGAGATTCTGTGTGTAAGAATTCATTAAAAGAAGGATGGGTTGATAACAAAACTCACATCCAGGATCTCCTTGTTGGCCTTGGGTGAGGTGTTCTCCCGCAAAACCTTGATGGCCACCGGGATCTTCACATTCTCCCCATCAGGCGCCCACGCCCCCTGGAATGAGTATATTCACATTATAATTACGCTATAATAACATAATAACTTTTGAAAAAGTTATAATTTCAATAAATGATGTTGACATCAATGTTATATTAAATTTCAAACTATTCGATTGGTATGAGGGTATCTTTTAGACAATGCAAAGACAGACAGATGCATGCACACACACCTTGTAGACAGTGCCGAAGGCTCCTGAGCCCAGAACTCTTAGCTTCTTTAGCTCAGTCTCCTTGAGGATGCGCATCTGGGCCTGATTGGGCAGGGCTCCGCTGGGAGTCAGAGGCTCCACCAGCTACAGACAGAGAGAAGACTCCCATCAAGCTTGCAGTTAAAACTAGAACTGCAATCACTGACTCTTTCACTTAGAACTGAAATTTTTATCACGCTTTGTGTTACGACAAGACCTACGACATTGATAATGCCCTGGGAAACACTAATAACATATTAACTACAGGGATTGTAGAAGAAAAAAATAGTCTGGGGCCAAATTAACCTCCCCTTTCATGTATAAAATTAAAAAAAATGTTATTCGGGCAAGAGGATAATTTTGTACACGTATGAAACTTTTCAATGTATTAAAAAAATCTGAATCCATATGAAGGAAATCCGTCGCAGTGACAGAGAACTTTAACCCCTGTAACTATAAGACAGACAGCTTATTAACTTCTTGAGAATACAGGGGGTGCTGTTTTCGCATTAGCATAATTTCCTCTACAGATTAAACTGCCTCTTATTCAATTATTGCTCTTACTATATGCATATAATTAATACCATTGGATAGAAAACAATCTATAGTTTCTAAAACCGTTTTAATTTTGTCTCTGAGTGAAACAGAAGTCATTTGACAGCACTTTCCCTGACCAAGAAGAAGAATGCAAGATGTGTATGCTCGCTTCAACGCTCTGCCTATATATGGTCACGCCACCTATGACCCGAAACACACTTCATTCGTCTTCCTCTGGGTGTCAAGAGGGCGTCAGAGGAGAAATTTTTTGTTTATCTTGTACTGACGTGAAATAAGACCTATTTCTTTGGCGTGACCGACAACTTCCGGTTCTCTGAATCGCGCGATTTGGAGGTGCGATTGTCTACTGTTTTGCTGCCGTTACGGATGAAAACTATCTCCGTCTCGAAGTTTGTTTGATACATGTGACCATATCATCGTAATGTATGTTTTTTCAATATAGTTTAATCAGATTATTTGAATTTTTTCGGGAGTTTTGCCGTGTTCCGTTCTGTGACTTTTTTTTACTTTAGCCAGTCGACCAGTACATATGCTAAATGAAGAGGGAAAGTTGCCATTATGAATGGATTGAACGACTCATCAGGACTAAGGACACCTTGATCAACATTCTGATGAAAGATCAGCAATAGTAAGAACCAATTTACGATGTTATTTCATATATCTGTCGTGCATGTGAACTGGTCGTGGGCGCCCAGCTGGTTCTGGCTGGCGTGGCTATGCTAATTTAGCGCTACATTTTGTTTTCGCTATAAAACATTTAATAAATCAGAAATATTGTTTGGATTCACCAGATGTTGGGCTTTCAATATCTGTACGCTGTGTATTTTTTCTGAAATGTTTTAACATAAGTAATTAGTTATATGACGTTGGTCTCTAATTGTTCTGGCTGCGTCGGCACTATTTCAGATTGCAGCTGCAATGTAGAACTGTGATTTATACCTGAAAAATGCACATTTTTCAAAAAAAAACTATGCTATACCATAAATATGTTATCAGACTGTCATCTTATGAAGTTGTTTCTTGGTTAGTGGCTATATATATTTTTATTTAGTCGAATTAGTGATAGCTACTGACGCAGGAAAAAACTGTTGAAGTAAAAAAATTGTGTCTTTTGCTAACGTGTTTAGCTAATAGATTTACATATTGTGTCTTCCCTGTAAAACATTAAAAAAATCTGAAATGGTGGCTTTATTCACAGGATCTGTATCTTTCATTAGGTGTCTTGGACTTGTGATTTAATGATATTTAGATGCTACTATTTAATTGTGACGCTATGCTAGCGATGCTAATCAGTGTGGGGGGGGTGCTCCCGGACCCGGGGTAGGTGCTCGGTAGAGGTTAACATATTGTATGATCTCTACAAGTAGCGACCTACTGATATTACAAAGATATCATTTACAAGCTTCGCATGAATCATTTTTCAAATTCTGTCTTTTGAACAACAACCCCCATGATGCTTCGCGCCACCCCCGTGTGTCATGGCAGTGCCCACACCCACCTCATGCTCCTGGAGGATCCTCCTCAATGTCTCCTTCCTCTTGAGCTGTTTCTGTCGGCGTAGGTAGAACACCAGCAGACCCAATAGGATGAGGAAGAGCACCGCCCCGCCCACTGCAGCCGCGATCGAAGTGCCCGGCCTGGAAAGGCAGAGAGCGACATTCACATTCATCAAGTACCTACTACTTTTATTAATGCTACTACACATTCATAAACCTCTTGGCTTCCTTGTGAATATTTTGTGAATGCATTGAAGCAGATGAAGTAATCCTTAGACAAACAGGACAAAAGGCTCAAAGATGACACTGGAGAATTTCAGTTAAAGAGCAGGAGAGATGAAAGATTACATTTTTTACTGACAGTTGGATAAGAGAGAATGGGAGAGAGTTGGATAGAGGGGAGAAACAGCACCAACGCGGTGGGTGTGGCTTGGAGAAAAAAGAAACGTATTGAAAAAGAGACAATAGGATATCAGCTAGAGTATTGCAGAACATGACAGATATTTGTGATGGAAAACCTTACCCTGTTTTAGTATGGATGGGGCAGCCTCTTTCATCCTTCTGAGTGCACCTAAGAAAGAAAAAGCAGCACTAGCATTGTGCAGTTTGGTGGTGGTGTGTTTGTGTGTTCACACACCTGTTTGTGTGTGTATATCTCATGTAATATCTGTGTGTGTGTGTGTGTGTTTAAGTTTGTGTGTGTTTGCAGTCACATGCCCATTTGTGTGTGTGTGTGTGTGTGTGTGTGTATGCGATCACATGCCTGTGTGTGTGTATGTTCACATGCCTGTGTGTTTGTGTGTGTATGTCTCATGTCACATCTGTGTGTGTGTGTGTGTCTGTTTAAGTTTGTGTGTGTGTACACTCACGAGAGAGTGCAGTTGGTGTTGCAGGAGAGGCAGTGGCCCGTGGCGTTGCTGTATTTCCACACAGTGTGCTGCTCCTCCTTCAACCCACTGGGACATTTCTCCACACACACCTCCCCATCCTGGTAATGCAGGCAATCTGTACATTGGTGGGCCCCCTATAGGTAAGACGAAAGAGAGAGCTTAGATTCACACACACACACAGTATTTAAAAACACATATATATAGTAAAACGTTTTTGCCCCCTTCCTGATTTTATCTGTTATTGCATATTTTTTTTATATTGAATGTTATCAGATCTTCAACCAAAACCTAATATTAGATAAAGGGAAACTGAGTTGACAAATAACCACATTTTTAAAAACTTATTTAATTAGAGTTATGCAACACCTAATTCCCCTGTGTGAAAAAGGATTTGCCACATTAATAACTGTCTGTGCCACCTTTAGCTGCAATGACTCCAACCAAACGCTTCTTGAAGTTGTTAATCAGTCTCTCACATCGCTGGGGAGGAATAATGGCCCACTCTTGCATGCAGAACTGCTTTAACTCAGCAACAATTGTGGGGTTTCAAGCATGAACTGCTCGTTTCAAGTCCTGCCACAACATTTTAATTGGTATTAAGTCTGGACTTTGACTAGGCCATTCCGAAACTTCAAATGTGTCGCTTTTGAACCATTTTCATGTCGACTTAATTGTGTGTTTTGGATCATTGTCTTGCTGCATGACCCAGCTGCGCTTCAGCTTCAGCTAACAGACGGATGGCCTGACATTCTCCTGTAGAATTTTCTGATACAGAGCAGAATTAATGGTTCCCTCTATTAAGGCAAGTCATCCAGAACCTGAGGCAGCAAAAGATCCCCAAACCATCACACAACCACCACCAAATCAAATTTTATTAGTCACATGCGCCGAATACAATAGTGAAATGCTTACTTACAAGCCCCTAACCAACAACGCAGTTTAAAAAATACGAATAAGAAATAAAAGGAACAAGTAATTAATGAGCAGCAGTAAAATAACAATAGCGAGACTATATACAGGTGGTACCGGTTAGTCATAGTAATTGAAGTAATATGTACATGTAGGTAGAGTTATTAAAGTGACTATGCATAGATAATAACAGAGTAGCAGTGGCGTAAAAGAGGGGGGTGGGCAACGCAAATAGTCTGGGTAGCCATTTGATTAGATGTTCAGAAGTCTTGGACCTAGACTTGGTGCTCCAGTACAGTTTGCCGCACGGTAGCAGAGAGAACACTCTATGACTAGGGTGGCTGGAGTCTATGACAATTTTTAGGGCCTTCCTCTGACACCGCCTGGTATAGAGGTCCTGGATGGCAGGAAGCGTGGCCCCAGTGATGTACTGGGCCATACGCACTACGCTCTGTAGTGCCTTGCGGTCGGAGGGCGAGTAGTTGCCATACCAGGCAGTTATGCAACCAGTCAGGATGCTCTTGATGGTGAAGCTGAAGAACCTTTTGAGGATCTGAGGATGCCATGCAAAATCTTTTCCATCTCCTGAGGGGGAATAGGTTTTGTCGTGTCCTCTTCACAACGGTCTTGGTGTGTTTGGACTATGTTAGTTCGTTGATGATGTGGACACCAAGGAACTTGAAGCTCTCAAACTGATCCACTACAGCCTTGTTGATGAGAATGGGGGCGTGCTCGGTCCTCTTTTTCCTGTCGTCCACAATCATCTCCTTTGTCTTGATCACGTTGAGGGAGAGGTTGTTGTCCTTGCAACACACTGCCAGGTCTCTGACCTCCTCCCTATAGGCTGTCTCATCATTGTCGGTGATCTGGCCTACCACTATTGTGTCATCGGCAAAAACTTAATGACGGTTTTGTAGTCGTGCCTGGCCGTGCAGTCATGAGTGAACAGGGAGTACGGGAGGGGACTGAGCACCCACCCCTGAGGTGCCCCTGTGTTGAGGATCAGCGTGGCCGATGTGTTGTTACCTATCCTTACCACCTGGGGGCGGCCCGTCAAGAAGTCCAGGATCCAGTTGCAGAGGGAGAGTCCCAGGGTCCTTAGCTTATTGATGAGCTTTGACTGCACTATGGTGTTGAACGCTGAGCTGTAGTCAATGAATAGAATTCTCACATAGGTGTTCCTTTTGTCCAGGTGGGAAAGGGCAGTGTGGAGTGCAATAGAGATTGCATCATCTGTGGATCTGTTGGGGCGGTATGCGAATTGGAGTGGGTCTAGGGTTTCTGGGATAATGGTATTGATTGGAGCCATGACCAGCCTTTCAAAGCACTCATGGCTACAAACGTGAGTGCTACGGGTCGGTAGTCATTTAGGCAGGTTACGTTAGTGTTCTTGGGCACAAGCACTATGGTGGTCTGCTTAAAACATGTTGGTACTATAGACTCGGACAGGGAGATGTTGAAACTATCAGTGAAGACACTTGGCAGTTGGTCACCGCATGCTTGGAGTAGATGTACTGGTAATCCTTCTGGCCCTGCGGCCTTGTGAATATTGACCTGTTTAAAGGTCTTACCCACATCGGCTGCGGATAGCGTGATCACACAGTCGTCCGGAACAGCTGGTGCTCTCAGTGTTATTTTCCAAATGGAGGGCGAGGGAGATCTTTGTACGCGTCTCTGTGCGTGGAGTAAAGGTGGTCTAGAGTTTTTTTCCCCCTCTGGTTGCACATTTAACATGCTGATAGAAATGTGGTAAAACGGATTTAAGTTTCACTGCATTAAAGTCCCCGGGCACTGGATGAGCGTTTTCCTGTTTGCTTTTGGTGGAATACAGCTCATTGAGTTCGGTCAGGTGCTAGCATCGGTCTGTGCAGGTATGTAGACAGCTACGACAAATACAGATAAACTCTAGGTAGATAGTGTGGTCTACAGCTTATCATGAGATACTCTACCTCAGCCGAGCAAAACATTGAGACTTCCTTAAATATCGTGCACCAGCTGTTGTTAACAAATATACATAGTCCCCCCTTGTCTTACCAGACGCCACTGTTCTATCCTGCCGATACAGCGTATAACCAGCCAGCTGTATGTTGATAATGTCGTCGTTCAGACACGGCTCCGTGAAGCATAAGATATTCGTTTTTAATGCCCAGTTGCTAGTTTAATCTTCCTCGTAGGTCGTCGATGTTATTATTCGGTTTTGGTTGAAGATCTAATAACATTTGGGATCAAAGCTATGCAAAAGTAGAGAAAATTAGAAAGGGGGAAAATACTTTTTCACAACACTGTAAATGAAAATAAACACAAAAACTCGTAAATGAAAATACACAGAGGAAAATAGTGTACACACACACACACAAAATTAACACAAACACCCACTCATATACGAAAACACACGTCTTACCGAGCCTAGGCAGGAGGCAGAGCCATTGATGGGGCGACACTCTGAGTGACAGGCGCCACAGACTCTCTCGGAGCTGTCGAAAAACTCCCTCGGGGAACTGCACCAAACACATCATCATCATCAACATCGTCCTCATCACCATTGTCACAGTCATTATCACTGTTATCATTATCATCACAATCATCGCCTTATTTACACATCCAAACAGTCCACACACTCTACCTGCATCTCAAGACGATCTCAAGATGATCCTTAAATCGTAGGTGGCTCTTTAAGCTAGTTGTATCTTATTCTTGATACCATATCTTGTTTTGACTTATTTTTTCACGTTTATGCTAATATGGCAAGAATTTGCTAGCTAGCTAACCAACAGCTGTAGCGATGTATTTGAGAGACAACAAGTGCGTATTGTGCAAATTGTTTTGTGTTTTCAATAAACATTTGGAGACAAAATATAGATCACATGTTGTCAATAATCCTTTGAAACGAAGCCAACCCTGTCTGTTTTGCCCCAAAGTTGTGCTCGCATCCATTTTGTTGCTAGGTGACCCACCAGTCTATACATTGCCCTACTTTTGACCAGAGCTACATAATGCTGGGTTGTGTTCAGTAAACACCAAACAGACTGAAACGGACTGAAACAGGGAGGAACTACCAGGGCTGGATTTATGTTTTCGGTTGCAAAATGTTTAACATCTTCCATTGTGTGTCCTAATGAACAAAACACACACACAATCAACTCTTCACACACTCTGCTGCTGCTCTGTTTATCTATCCTAATTGCCTTGTCACTTTTACCCCAATCATTGACTCTGTACCGGTACTCCTTGTACATAGCCTTGTGTTACTATTTCCTTTTATTTTTTGTGCAAATTTTCTTTTTAACTCCGCATTGTTGGGAAAGGGCTCGTAAGTAAGCATTTAAATGGGAAAGTTGACACCTGTTGTATTCGGGGTATGCGACAAATACAATTTGATTTACTCTGTTGCATGGCAACTTGGTCTCTTTTTTTTTTTTTTTTATCCCCTTTTCTCCCCAATTTTCGTGGTATCCAATCGCTAGTAATTACTATCTTGTCTCATCGCTACAACTCCCGTACGGGCTCGGGAGAGACGAAGGTCGAAAGCCATGCGTCCTCCGAGGCACAACCCAACCAAGCCGCACTGCTTCTTTAACACAGCGCGCCTCCAACCCGGAAGCCAGCCGCACCAATGTGTCGGAGGAAACACCGTGCACCTGGCCCCCTTGGTTAGCGCGCACTGCGCCCAGCCCGCCACAGGAGTCGCTGGAGCGCAATGAGACAAGGAAATCCCTACCGGTCAAACCCTCCCTAACCCGGACGACGCTAGCCCAATTGTGCGTCGCCCCACGGACCTCCCGGTCGCGGCCGGCTGCGACAGAGCCTGGGGGCGAACCCAGAGACTCTGGTGGCGCAGTTAGCACTGCGATGCAGTGCCCTAGACCACTGCCCCACCCGGGAGGCCCTTCTCTTTTGTATTTTTAAACATCATTCCTTTCTATTGGGAGATTGTGGCCAACACTCATGCAACAAATATAGCTAACACCCAAATATTGAGTGCGCAAGCGTTGCGAAATAAATGTACACATACATGTTATTCATTCATTTCATCCACACTGGTCACACGCATCAACAGGTGTCTGCGTAGCCAGGCGCTAAAACACAACTTGGTTCTCTTTGAGATGCTTGATGCGCTGCAAGTCCCGCCTCTCTCATCTATTCACTGGTTTTCAGGAGCATAAGTAAAACAATATTTAGAACGGCCCTTACAACGGTAGTTATTTTTGCGCGCGGTACCAGAATTCTATGCTGCTTTTCTACCAGTTGATTGTTGCATTTTGGTGCTATTATATTCAGCCCGCACGGCTTCATATTAGGCTTTATAAAATACAATTTTTTAACCACTCAATCTCTTAGCTGCGAGTATCTATAGTATTATTGATAAATATTTAATTATAATTATCATCTATATTACATGTATTATTATCTGAAAGAGACTTTGGTATTAGACACCTCAAAATAAACTTCCTTTAGATTTTATTTGGGGGGGTGGGGGGGCACTATCTGTTGCTCCATGTAGAGAATCTGTATGTGCAAATACAATTTTCCTTTAAAATAAAAATGATTTGATGCAGTACCAGTCAAAAGTTTGGACACACTTACTCATTCCAGTTTAATTTTTTTTTTTACTATTTTCTACATTGTAGAATAAAAGTGAAGACATGATATAACACATATGGAATCATGTAGTAACCAAAAAAAGTGTTAAACTAATCAACATGTATTTTATATTTGAGATTCTTTAAAGTAGCCATCCTTTGCCTTGATGACAGCTTTGCACACTCTTGGCATTCTCTCAACCAGTTTCATGAACGGGATTGCTCAACGCCCAGATTTTCTAGTGTTAATAGTCGGAGTACAGAAACACACAATTTTGTATGACTCCAGGTCAAAATTCTACAAAGATCCAGCAAAAAAAAAAAAAAAAAAGGACCTTATGCATTTCAGGTAAAATAACCCAATGTTCATCTCCCAGGACAAATTGGCTAGACATAACAAGCTAGCTAAAAGTCCATGAATGTGTCGTGTGTGTTTCGACATGCTCCTAAATTAATATAGTTGGTTTAGATATTTTAACCTGTGTGTTATGATGGACAAAATCAACATGTGCGCGATCGCCAGTGTAGTCAACATGTAATACTGTACAAGCTGCTTTGGTCTGGATCAACCAAAGGAACCAGAGGGCAGATTCAACAATAAAAGCTTTTCGATTGATTTACTAAATGCTTTATCACTTGATCCACTTGTCATTTCCACATATGTATCGATTTGCACTGCCATACAGTACACTCCCTATTCATTTTTAAACATTTCCATTTTGTGGAAGCAAAAGACAGCAATGTTTGCATTTCATGGCACAAAATGCACCTTTTTCATAACATACAGTTGTTACTAACAGCATCCCATTCGTCCATCATCCCTAAAAGATATTGCACTCCTCCACACACTCCGACTTATTCTCCAGCCATAGAAGCCGGGAGAACGCGTGTGTATGTGCGTATGACAGATTGTTTGACCGTCTCTCACCCCTGATAGATGTCGCACTCTTCCACGCACTCCTTCCCACGCTGGAATTTCACACAGGCCACACACTGGCTGGGCCCTGGCCCCCAGCAGCCATTAGCACACAGCAGGTGACACATACGGCCCTCCACCACTAGGAGGAGAAGACAGGGAGAATTCAATTAGATTCAATAAACTTCACTGATCACCAAGGACACAGCTTTTGGTGCCACATGGAAAATACTAACATTCACACACACGAATGCACACACACACGCTGATGTTTCTTCTCTCTCAACACACAACCACCATACACACATACGCAGAAATATAGACATCCACAAAATGTGCATGCACGTGTGCTGCTTGTTTTCGTTCATGAAGGTGTGCGCGTTATGCATACCACACTCCTGGGGGTCCTGGTTGGCATTGACGATTCGGTGGGGCCCCTGGGTGGGGTGCAGCAGGGTCCCCCAGGGCAAGTCCTGGGTGTAGCAGAGCTGGGAGTTGTTGTGGAGCAGGACCAGACCCCCGCTGATGCTCCTGAGTGAACGCAGACCCAGAGAACGGATCTGTATTGACTGGACCCCCAGAGAGAACACTCCTCTAAAAGGAAAGAGAGGAGAGGAGGGAGCACATTTAGTCGTTTAGTAGTATGGGCGAAGACACTTGCGCTGTGAGCCAACAGCTATAAGTCAAGTTATATTCTGCAGCGTGACTTATGCTGTGAGTTTAGTTTAACAGCAGATTTAGTTACAGCGCGATACAAGCACCACACACAATGCAAATCGGTATAGTATGAGAGCTCCCGTTATTTAGAACATTTAAAATCTATTTTTTTGGAGTGAAAAATGTTGAAGGCGAAAACGGGGTTAAGAGGAGATAGAAGGACGGTAGAAGAAGGGTAAGGGGAGGAGTGAAAGAGTAGACAGCTTGACAGAAACACAGAAAACGGAAAGCAGAAAACCCCATACCAGTAGCAATTGCACAGACTTCCATCCACTAACCTGCAATATTTACAATTTCACCCTGCAGCCTCAGGCAGCTGTGCTAGGTAATCATTAGCTTTTATAACCCAAAGTTCAAGGGATCCTTGATCAGACAGACAGGCAGACATACATATAACATGGACACATATAGTGAGGACAAACCTAGACAGGCAGGCAGATAGACAAAGAGACAGCGAGACAGGTAGATAGATATAATTGATATTGACTGGCAAGACAAAAAGAAAAAAAAGATTATTATATAAGACAGACTTCATGAAACATTAGTAGACCAAAACTAGTGGACAGACGGACTTGGCCAGCGGACTGACAGACAGACATAATACTGTAATGACATGGCGGAGACGAACAGACCGATGGACAGTTCTACAGACTTACTTATAGAGCATCCTTCCTCGGATCACTTTCAGGTTCTCAAACACACTCAGGTTAGTCCAGTTGGCTGGCCACGCATCAATGTACAGATATCCTGAAGGGAACAGAAACACACACAAACACGCATACAGAATCAATGCTATCCCAAAAGAAAGTGTGTGTGTGTGTGTGTGTGTGTGTTTGTGTGTGAATGGCTATGCGTGTTTGTGCATGTGTGAGGGTAAGTGTGTGTGTGTGCATGTGCATTCCGTTTATGTGCACATACATGCATGTACGCATATATGCGTGAGTGTGTGCGTGCATGTGTGTGTGTGTGTATATATATGTGTGTTAATGTGTACATGCATGTGCACGCTTGTGTTCAGTACCTGTGATCTCCACCAAATTCTTAAATGCATCCAGCTCACTAAGGGTCAGACCTGTCATGTTAGCCAATGGGTCCCTGGACAAAGGAACACAGAGATCACACATGAGTGTGGTCAATATGGACATGAACAACACCATAACAACTCAACATGTGACAGCTAATGTGAGGTGAGCTTTCAGGCATAAAATAGCTGCTGTGACATCACCCTGGAGGGCAATACTGCTACACAATAGCCACTTGCCCATTATTGTGTCATATCCGTGCGAGGCAGTGCGTGCTAGTGCCAGAAAGGTTTGAAGTGATTGCTTCCCGTGAGGAAGCGTGAATGTGACAAGTTCTTCCATACTAGTTATTTACAGGAAAAAGTCCCTTGCTGAGTCTTTCTGGTGTTAGCACGCAATGGCTTGCATGGAGATGGCACAATAATGGGCAAGAGGCTCGGACCTGATTGCTGGATTGAGCTTGCCTGTAAACCTCGCCCAGGTTGAACCCAGGTTTTTAGTGGCTGTTTTTAGTGGTAACAGACAAATCCCCCTCTCTTAGTGGGCCAGATATAAGGTAAAAAAGAGACGTAAAGCAGTTACCCTGTGAAGCTCTGTGGAAGGAAAGCCAGACTGCCATAGATCTTATTGCAGCCAGTGAACTGGGCCACGTTGGAGGAGCTCACCCAGGAGGAGCTCTGGAGATCACCCATGCCCAGCCCATAGCACACTGGAACACACATAGATACAGTCAGGGTGAATAAACACACACGCAAATGTTAAACACACACCACCACCACCACCACCACCGTCATAACATATGAGCACATACGAACTCAAAAACATACACACACAAACCTTTTGGACATTCCCCTTCACACTTCTCACACTTCTGTGTCTGTGTCTCCTTGCCGTCAGGCTGGGTGATAATCACTTCCTGGTTAGCTTTAGGACACACCATGGTACAGGCCACCTCCATGGCTAGGTAGTTATCTATAGAGAGAGAAAAGTTGATTTTAAAATATAATTGAGATATTTCTGTTTCTATATGTTTTCTTTGGCAATGTACAGTAAATGTGTCGCTACACTCTCCATGCCAATAAATCCTTTTGAATTGACCTAAAATTAATTGAGAGAGAGAGTGTGTGTGTGTGTGCGTTAAGAATAAATAGGTGAGAGGGGAGGATAGAGATAAAGAGACAATATAATTCCTTAAAGAGACACAGAGAGAGGAGAGAGAGACAGACATAGAAAAAGGGACATTTATAATCTACAGGAAAGTAAGCCAAGCTTACAGGGACATGTCTTGACGCAGGTGGCCCCGAAGCTGAACTTCCTGTTGGGGTTGGGTTTGGACACGAAGGTGACCGGGTCGTAGATGGTGGGGGGCGGACAGTTGTCTTTACACGTCCCGCTGTCGTTGAAGTGACGGCACGACTGTAAAACAGAGGCAGTTCTTTAGAAGTTTGTCCGAAGGAAATGAAAAAGTTAGTTTGTGCTGCAGTATTGGCAGAACAATTTCCGCAATGCGTTTGTAACACACCACCTTATTTTCACCTGGCGCAATTGTAGGAACCAATACAGTGGAAAATTGACACATTGGAGGCAAGAGTCAAGACACATTATTTAAACTAAGACAGGGAGTTGCTGTGTGTGTGTGTGTGTGTGTGTGTGTGTGTGTGTGTGTGTGTGTGTGTGTGTGTGTGTGTGTGTGTGTGTGTGTGTGTGTGTGTGTGTGTGTAATGGCAGTATTCTCACCAGGCAGTCTGAGTCTTTGGGCCCAGTGCAACCGGCAGCACACTGCATGTGGCAGCAGTCATTGGGATCGGGTCCCTTACAGCGCAGACACCCCGATGCACAGTGCACATGGGTCACTATAAGGGGAGAGAGGTAGTGTGTGAGACAGAGAGAGGGGCATAGACAGAATGGAGACATAAAGACAAACGGATTGAGAGAAGAAATGATGGAAAGAGACAGACTCACGGGTCTGGCAGTCTTTCTCCGTCTCTCCCCAGCAGCTTCGCTTTACACAGGCAGGGGAGCACTTTGGACCTGGGACAAAAGACAGACGGTCAACAACACCTTGACAGACGGTCACCGACCACTGACCTCTGGAGACAGACCGTTGCAGAGACTGACCACACTTCAATCATAGCGATAGTTGACTAACAATTGGGATGTACAGTGCCTTCGGAAAGTATTCAGACCCCTTGACTTCTTCAACATTTTGTTACGTTACAAAATTATTCTAAAATGGCGTAAATCACAAAAAGTCCTCAGCAATCTACTGCTATCACAATACCCCATAATGACAAAGTGAAAAAATGTTTTTAGAAAATAAAAAAAACAGAAATACCTTATTTACATAAGCATTCAGAACCTTTGCTATGAGACTCGAAATTGAGCTCAGGTGCATCCTGTTTCCATTGATCATCCTTGAACTGTTTCTACAACTTGATTGGAGTCCACCTGCGGTAAATTCAATTGATTGGACATGATTTGGAAAGGCACACACCTGTCTATATAAGGTCCCACCAGTTGACAGTGCATGTCAGAGCAAAAACCAAGCCATGAGGTTGAAGAACTTGTCCGTAGAGCTCCGAGACAGGATTGTGTCGAGGCATTGAAGGTCCCCAAGAACACAGTGGCCTCCATAATTATTAAATGAAATAAGTTTGGAACCACCAAGACTCTTCCTAGAGCTGGTCGCCTGGCCAAACCGAGCAATTGGGGGAGAAGGGCCTTGGTCATGGAGGTGACCAAGAACTTGATGGTTACTCTGACAGAGCTCTAGAGTTCTTCTGTGGAGAACATTCCAGAAGGACAACCATCTCTGCAGCACTCCACCAATCAGGCCTTTATGGTAGAGCGGCCAGACGGAAGCCCCTCAGTAAAAGGCACATAACAGGCCGCTATGAGTTTGCCAAAAGGCACCTAAAGACTCTCAGACCATGAGAAGCCAAGATTCACGTCTGGAGGAAACCCAGTACCATCCCTACAGTGAAGCATGGTGGTGGCAGCTTCATACTGTGGAGGTGTTTTTCAGTGGCAGGGACTGGGAGACTAGTCAAGATCAAGGCAAAGATGAACGGCGCAAAGTACAGATAGTTCCTTGATCAAAACCTTCTCCAGAGCGCTCAGGACCTCAGACTAGGGGTGAAGGTTCACCTTCCAACAGGACAACGACCCTAAGCACACAGCCAAGACAACGCAGGAGTGGCTTCGGGATAAGTCTCTGAATGTCCTTGAGTGGCCCGGCCAGAGCCCGGACTTGATCCCGATCGAACATCTCTGGAGAGACCTGAAAATAGCTGTGCAGCAACACTCCCCATCCAACCTGACAGAGCTTTGAGAGGATCTGCAAAGAAGAATTGGAAAAACTCCCCAAATACAAGTGTGCCAAGCTTGCGGCGTCATACCTAAGAAGACTGGAGGCTGTAATTGCTGCCAAAGGTGCTTCAACAAAGCTCAGAGTAAAGGGTCTGAATACCTCTGTAAATGTATTTTATTTTTGTATAAATTAGGTTTTAGAATAAGGCTGTAACCTAACAAAATGTGGGAAAAGTAACAGGGTCTGAAAACTTTCCGGAGGCACTGTGTGTGTGTGTGTGTGTGTGTGGTGTGTGTGTGTGTGTGTACAGGTGCGAGTGTACATGTGTGTACACACGTGTGAGTGTGTGTGTAAACTCCCATAACAGGAACACTCACAGTTGGGGGCCCGGGCCTGCAGGCGGAGCTGCTTGGCATGCGTGTTCTTTTCATCCAGTGTGTCCCTCCACTCCATGTGCTGGGGGTCTGGGAAACAGAGCTGGGGGTTTCCCCAAATATGCACTCCACCCAGCAGGATCTCTATGGGGTTAACAGGACAGGGAGAGAAGGCTCAGTTCAAAATGTTCAGAGGAACTGACAAAAAAACCTAACAAGAGATTACGTTCCTTGAAGTAATTACTGATGAGAAATGACTGGACAGGAAAAATCCATGTGGTAAAGCCCTTGCAGTCACCTGTTCAATCATGTCTAATTAGTTGTTACGACAAAGAAGGAAAGCACTTTTAAAGAATTAAAAAAGGGCCGATAAGTATCCAATCCATCCCTTCATTCAATTACGATTACATCCCTCCTGTATCCCAAAAAGTCTTCCCTCTCACTCTCTGGCCCCTCCCTCACCTGTGAGACTGCGGAGGCGGAGCACCCTCAGGCCCACCCCTTCTTGAGGGAGGGTGTTGTCCAGGACAGCCAGAGCATAGCTGGAGTTGTACAGCTGGCTTCCCCGGATGATGCGCAGGTTGTCCAGCGGCACCACACTCACAGACACACGGGCAATCAAGACGTAGCCCTGCACCTCCACGATACCCTGGAGAGGGGGAGGGAGGGAAGAAAGGGGGAAAGGGAGGGATGTTAGCATTGATAACAGGTGAGGGGGGGGGGGGGAGAATCAGGCAAAGAAAACATACCTGTAGGAAGGAGAGGTCCGGCTTGCCCCGAAGATGTGTGATCTCTAGGTTGCCGTGCACCACCTGGCAGTCAGTGTAGAGCAGCCGCAGGGTCTCATAGTGGTTCTCCAGACTGGAGGGCAGGGCCAGCTTCATGTCTGTGCCCAGACACACTGACAACACACACACACAAAACTAGATACGTTAATACATGTTACATTTAATTTAAAGAACAGGATCCTGAGTTGAAGCAGGGCTTTTTGTGTCAACCAGTGTTTCCGCGCATCTTGACGCCTTTGATGACGCATTTGGGTAAATTGGTAATCAGGTGTGCCATTTCTGTTGCATGTGCAGAAAACTAATGGAGGTGTTTTATTGTCACATACACTGCAGGTGTATCAACAACTGACAATATACAGTACACCATGTAGTACATGTATTTTTCACTTTAAGATTCACTATAGGTTTTTTCATCCCTCTACAATAGCATGATGAACAGTCATATGCATATTGTCTGTATAGTGTGCACACTATAGTGTGCACACTTTTTCCTAAAGACAAGAAAGAAAGGAGAGCCTTGAGTCTTCCCCACACACATTAAATTACTTCCTCCCCAGATCCCTGGAAGACTCCCATAACAATTTTTTCAACCCTCCTTCCAGAAGTTCACTTCCACCGCCTCTCATTCTCCCCCCTTCTCCAGGGCTATCACTTTCCCTCTTTTCGGAGACAGCAAGCCGGACACTGGGTGACACAGGATACAGGGACACAGGAAATGCAGAGAGAGAGGAAGATGATTTGGCCAATGGCTGAGCCTCTGCCAAGGGTCTCCAAAGTGCATGGCTCAGTCTCAAATGGCACCCTTTTCCTTACATAGTGCACTGCTTTTGACCAGGGCCCATCAAGTTTAAAGATTCAAGTTTTTATTAGTTGTAGGTGCGGGATACTCATGGTATACACCGTCCAACTAAATGCTTACTTGCTGATTTGTTCTCGGCAATGCAAACAATAAGAAATAATCAAAGACACGAATACGAACAAGTAAATGTCAGTAGAATATAATAAATATTTTAGCTTAAGTGTAATACAGGGAGGAACAATTTATAGTCCGATATTTACTTGTGTATTGTGGAAGGGGAGGATGAGGTCAAGTGTATAAATTGAGCAGTATAATAAGAGTCTGGTAGCAGAAGTTGTGATGTGTGAGTAGCTTTAATGTGTGTGTGTGTGTGTGTGTGTGTGTGTGTGTGTGTGTGTGTGTGTGTGTGTGTGTGTGTGTGTGTGTGTGTGTGTGTGTGTGTGTGTGTGTGTGTGTGTGTGTGTGGTGTGTGTGTGTGTGTGGTGTGTGTGTGGTGTGTGTGCGCATATGAGTGAGTGCATGTGTGCTAAGGTGTGGAGAATCAGAGCAGGTAGTCAGACCTGTTCAAGTATTCAGCAGTCTGACGGCTTGTGGATAGAAACTGTCTCTGAGCCTGTTGGTATCAGACCTCATGCCTGACAGTAATGGAGAGAACAGCTCTTGGCTGGGGTGTTTGGGGTCCTTGATGATGCTGTGTGCCTTCCCCAGGTACCGTTTTGAGTAGATATCCTGGACAGGTGAGCGCATGGTCCCAGTGATATACTGGACCGTCTTCAACATCCGCTGGAGGGCCTTGCGGTTGTGGAAAGAGCAATTCCCGTACCATGTTATGATGCAACCAGTCAGGACGCTCTCGATGGTGCAGCGGTAGTATTTTGAGAGGATACAGGGCGGCATGCCAAATTTCTTCAGCCGCCTTAGAAAGTAGAGACGCTGTTGCACCCTCCTGACAAGAGTGGTGGTATTGGTGGTCCATGACAAGTCCTCGATGTGAACGCTGAGGAACTTAAAACTTGTGACTCTCTCTACTGCAGTCCCGTTTATGTGGTTCGGGGCACGTTCCCTCCTCTGCTTTCTGAGGTCAACAATCAAGTCCTTTGTTTTGCTCACATTGAGGGAGCTGTTGTCATGACACCACAATGGTAGTTCACTTACCTCCTCCTTATAGGCTGACTCATCATTGTTGGTTATCAGTCCTACAACCGTGGCGTTGTCAGCAAAGTTGATGATAGAGTTGGTGTTGTGCAAAGCCACGCAGTCGTGCGTGAACAGGGAGTACAGCAGAGGACTGAGAAAACACCCCAGGTGGGCCCCTGTGTTAAGAGTCAGAATGGAGGAGGTGTTGTTGCCAATCCTCACAGCCTGTGGTTTGCCCATCAGGAAGTCCAGGATCCAGAGAGTGGTGTCCAGACCAAACTGAAATCAATGAACAGCATTCTCACATAGGGGTTCCTCTTGTACAAATGGGTTACGGCCGTGTGTACAGTGATGGAAATGGTATCTTCTGGTGATCTGTTGGAGTGGAAAGGAAATTGGAGTGGGTCCAGTGTGCCTGGCATGCTGACCTTGATGTAGGACCAGGCTCTCAAAGCACTTCATGATGACGGAGGTGAGCGCGATGGGGGCGATAGTCTTTTGGCATGTCACCTTGTTTATCTTGGGCACTGGCACGATAGTGGTCTCCTTAAAGCATGTGGGACTACAGCCTGGGACAGGTTGCAGATGTCCGAGAAGATGCCCATAGGGCTCTGGTAAAAAGTAGTGCACTATATAGGCAATGTAGTAGGACGCAGCCAAGGAGATACGAGTCGTTATCGCGCCTGTAGTACTGTACCGTGTACGAGCTCTTATCACATGCTATGTGACGTGTAGTGTGTTCTAAACGCGGTGTTCTAACAGTGAACTACATAATATCAGCTGCACCTAGGGCTGTTACGGTGACCGTATTACCGCCACACCGGCAGTCATGATTCATGATGGCAGTCAAATTCCATGTGACCGTTTACTCACAGTAATTATGCTTCCCCAAGCTCTGATGCTGCTGATGGCCATTAGCAGCCTACCAAACTTGCTAACTGCCTGCTACTCCGCACTCTGTCCCTCTAATCACTCTGACATCAATGCAAATGTAATCAAAAATCTAATCAAACACGTCACGAGAGCCCATGAGCTCATGTTCTGCAACATTTCTATAGGCTATGCAATTGTGTGAGAAAACAGAGTGATGGCCTTTATTTAAAAAAGGAGGATCCCATCAGCTTTCTATAGGCTAGGCCTACTATATTTATTTCTCAACTTTTCTAATTTTAAGCACATTGCTTCTCATTAAAACAGGAGTATAGCCTACCTGGCTGGCATGAAAATGAACCACGAGAAAAGCGCCCTCCATTCACTATTTAAGTGCATAGATCACATATATTTTTCCCCCGCTGCTCCTGTTTCGAAGACTGGATCATTATCACGCACCTTTCTAAATCAATACAAGTTTCACACATATATTATTTAGTATTTGTAAAAACAAGATTAAATCAAGAATAGTCTGATGGGTGACAATATCAGCCTATCACTTGTGAATGATGCCCAGCTTAGGGCAAAGAGTGCATGCTTTTTTTGCGCAACTTTTTCAAATCATAGTCACACACCTCATGTAGCCTAGCCTATAGGTATCACAACTAAAGTGGCCAAATAACTTCTTAAAATGAAGCACATTAATCCGCTATACAATGGTTGTAGAGCCTAACTGGCATACATACGCAGCATGTGAGTTTCAAGATTGGGGTAGATAATTTTCACCATAAAAATGCAATACATGCATAATCGCATTCGTGGTCACTTTTGAGAATGGTGTTTTCCTGCTAATGGAACATTTGTGCTTATAGCCAACTTCTGTGTGTGCATTGCTGTGTTTATAATGTGAAGAAATAGCCTAATAGTTTATCAACATTTTAAGTTAAACATTTTCATCTGTTGTGTCAGGTTCATTGCATTAATTTGGGATCTATTGCATCCCACAACTGTCCCGGACTTTCTTTGGAATATTTATTTCTCGCACATAATAGATCAACTTTTGTACTATGGGGGATAGTAGATTGACATAGGCTTGTGCATTTGCTGTTCGTTAGGCCTAGTCATCTTGCTGGCTGACGAAAAGTAAATGTGGACAGTTCTTCCAAGATCTTCAATATGCGCCTCGGAATTGGATAAGGAAGCGCAGTTGCGTCCCAGATTTGTCTGTCTTCACTTGTAGCATGTGAGAAAGACCCAATCACGTGACTGAGAGCCATGTGAGTGAGAGGTCCTTCGGCACGCAGCGGGGAGAAGGGAATTATAATTATTATATTCAGCCCAAGGGCATAACGGCTACTGGCCGCAAAAGGCATGTTTTTTTAGGGTGATTATGGCCACACAAAGGGGATGCAGCCGGGAAATTCGACACATTATCAAGTGGCTTGTCAAATTGTGAATGAGAGACTAATGAAGTGCGTACAGGCTGCGCAAAAAAAACAAAGCAGAGCTCATGCCTTTTGTGCGACTTTTTTCAAATCACTAGAGTCGCATCATGGAGCCTTAGAATGTATTAACATAAGGACAACGCAGAGAATGCCATTCTGTTCTTCTCAAATAAGACTACATTTTCTTCATATCACGTTTCTTTAGACCTGTCTAAAATAAATAATGTATTTATTGTGATGGTGTAGGCTATATTATATAGATTTATTAGACTTTTTAAAATGTAGATGTTCCAAAGGTCTGCATCAGTGGCTTGTAGGCTATGCGTGGAAGACAGGAGATGCTAAATGTGTTTGTTAAATAACGATCAATTACCGTGGGATCAGCACATATTTGGTTGACAATCACCGGCTGACAAAATGTTATGACCGCCATAGCCCTAGCTGCACGTTAACAAGCTAGCACAAACAAGGGGGTTGTAAAAAGGGAAATGTTTGTTAATCTAAAGACTGTGTGTGACTGTGGGAGATGCTAGATGCTATACAAGGCAACAGTAAACAGGTCGTTATCCAAACATATGTTGCATGGATTGATGAGAGAGAGAAAAAAAACAATTACGTTTCCCCCCCCCCCCTGGAAATCAAAACTATGATAGCTCACAATGGATGGGATGTCAGAGACTCCACTGCTTGAAAGGGAGATGCATTGATATAAAACACTATTTATTTTTATGTGCAGACAAGGGAGTTATATTGATAGTAGTCTCGCTAGACTATACTTATAGTAACAGAATAGTTGACGTCAATGAACTGACTGTGAAATATTCAAATCGATTCCCTGGTGTGACTTGTGAATGGGCGCAGCTTATAGATCCTTATGGTAAACTTGATTCACATGAGGATATGCATTGATGTACAAAATGTCATGACCGTAGCTCAAACAGGACATCTTCTTGTTCAAAGTTTGCAATTTCAGTTGATTACTATAGCGCCCTTATTGTAAATGCCGGATCTCTACGACAAGACACATTATTCAGCGATATATAGTGCACTACTTTTGACCATGGCTCATTTAGCAGATGCTTTAATCCAGAGCAACTTCAGTTAGTGGATGCAATGCAGGTAGATAAACAATCACATGTAAAAACTAACAAGTAAAACGGAAACGGATAATGTTATTGTAGTTAAAGTGGTCTGTTGGCTGGTGAAAAAGCTCACACATGATTAAGAGACAGATGGGGGTATAATGGTCCCCACTGAAATCTCTATTATATCATTGCTAGAGTTATGGTTCTTTAGTCAATGCATTTATAGTCTACTTAACTGGATAGTAAGTTAGATTCATTGAAAATATTACGTCATTTTTCACAATGGAGGCTAGTTATCTCTACTAAAACCTCAATTGATTCAACTATAAATAGTATATTATACTGACAAACTGTAAAGTTGACTTGACTTTGTTTTATTAAATTAGGTGTTAGTTAGGATAAAGTTGATATAACTAAAGTTGAAATTGATTCAACTAGGAATAATAGGTTATAGTGACAAATGTTGAAGTTGACTTAACTATCTTTTATTAGTCAAAGTAAATGTTGTGTAAGTAAGGATAGCTTGACATGTAAAGTTGATAGAGCTTGAAAAGGCCATGCAACTTTATGACAGTAAATAATAAGTTGAAACAAATTATTTTCTACAGTGTAGATCAAATGACTTAAACTTCTTATTCTTAACTTCTTATGTTATACTGACTTGGTCATGTAAAATATTTCGTAGGGAGCTAAAGAGGAGTTTGTTAGATTTTTTCTCTAAACTGCTTTCATTTCTTTACTGACCCACCAAATCAAACCGAAACTCACTCCCACTCCCATGAACACACGCGTGTGTGTGTGTGTATGTGTTTTGTTCATTGTCCGGCTTTGGCATTGAGTAGAAACCCACCCCTTCCTTTCCCTATCCAACCAATTACTGTAAATACTCTCACTTTCTTTCTCTCTCTCCTGCTCTCTCTCATCTTATCTACTCCCTCTCATTTCAGATCTCCCTCACTATCTCCTTCCCTTCATCCATCCCTCCCTCTCTTCCCTTCTTTCTCAGATGGGCATGAGTGCCGGCGTTATGCATGTGTCAGTGCCCAACAATGGAATGCCACTGACACCTAAACAAACACACATTCACCGAGGTGCTCGCTAATCGCTAATGCTGGCTAATGCTGGCTACATAGCGCTTCTCTACACCATATCCTAGCAACTTCACTTGGAAACGTTCATTTGACAAACGCCTTCTGCAGTAACCACCCAGGTGGTGGATTTTTCTGGGAAAAAGAAGAAAAAAATAACACACCAAACAGTTCGGTCAGCATGAAAACTACAGAGCCAGCATACCCCGGACTATTCCATGTCTATCATGACAGTTGAATGCAATTGTCAAACACATTTGCTTGAAAATGAAACTGCATGTTAGTTTTGAGAGAGTAATTATTAGTGTTTGGGTATACTTTCTGGATTACATTCGTCTTAATGAAAGTGAGGATGGAACGCCATTGAGGTTTTGAATTGAAAAATAAAATGTTGCAAGTTAATGTGTCCTACTTCTTGTAAAGCATACTTCAAGATTCAAGTCACAGGGTCTTTTCAAAACATTGGCAGCTATACCTTTGGGAACCGTCAACTTCTAATGAAATGTGATTGCTAGTCATCCCAAGACAAATATTTTGATTGGATTACATTTTCAAATCAAAATATTTTTCTTCCCACATAAAACGTGGAAATCCTTTGCTCGCTATAAGCTCTCGAGTCGACTTCTTTCTGGTTTGTCATTGTTGGAGTGTACCAAATGTCTTTCAAGCATTAACCATGACTGACAGGTTAATTGGGACAGCTTGAGTAGAGTACCTACTAAATGTAAATTGAATGTGACCTATACCTGTAATGCAGGAGCCTTCAAAAGCAAACAACCAAACCTGCACGGGCAGCCTGCCAGTCAGCAAAGGGTGTGTGTGTGTGTGTGTGTGTGTGTGTGTGTTGTGTGCACTGACTAACAAGAACAATGTTCACGGCTGCCAGCAATGTTACTGCAGGTGTAGGTTCATTCAACCCGGAAAAGCTGCCACCACCGAGACACACCAAAACAATTCCCTTTGCTGTACCGCCCCTTCCACTTCAACTTCCTCCTTAACTGGAACCCTAATCATCTCCTACCCCAAGATACTCAACATCTTCCTTTCAAACCTAGTATTGTCTGACAGATAAACAGACATCATTTAAAGGGGAAATCTGGAATTCCTTTGTACTCTGATGGCCACAGGACAAATGCACAATCAAAGCTAGTAAAAAATAAAAAAAAAAAAGCACAAAAACAAACAGTTCTACTTCAGCCAATCAGTACACCTGCCCGCAAAGACCCTCCCACTCAGTCCTGTATAAAGTCCACTCAATAACAGAAACTAAATTAGAGATTGCACCTTCAGGTGGGCTTTGCCTCCCCAACAACCCTAATCCTAGCAACTTGCCTTGGATAAACATACATTTCTATTCTAACTCCCCCCAAAAGCATTCCTCCTTCTTGCACTTGCCAAGTACAAACAGGTATTGCTCAACTGACAGGAAGAACAGGATCTGTACCTGTTGCTGCAGTGCAGAGCGTACTCTATGCGCATGAACATTCACTCTTTGTCACACACACACACACAAGCGCACACACAGGTCAATACAATGGCAGGCAGAGTGCAACACACACAATACATGCATGATTGCTCCTCCAAACCAATCTGAGGACCGGTATCAGAAAAAGAGTCTCTTGCACATACAACTTTTCACTGTAGACATCCCTTGCGTTGAGAACCTCAATACACAAAACGTAGCTCTATTGCATTTGATTGTTCATTTTATTTTTTGCACGCAGCCTGTGGAAGGTCCTAGGACGGAAATGTTGCAGCAAACGCATCTGCTTCAAAAACAAAACTGAAATTGAATGCTGTAGTAGCATCCATCCAACAGTCAGTCCAGTCGTATCCTTGTCTTTTTTTACTCCATCTCTATCAACAGGTATCAAGCTTTATCCAAAGGAAAAACGCGGATGTATTTTACTGTAGGTCAATCAAACATTAAGCCGGCAGTTATAATGCATTGTAAAACTTGTCATACAAGCATGTTTGACTGACTGCCTTGTAATGTCTTGTGAAACTTTAAAATAAGACATTATAAAGACATTGGGGCTCCTGAGTGGCGCCGCGGTCTAAGGCACAGTATCTCAGTGCTCGAGGCGTCACTACAGACCCTGGTTTGATTCCAGGCTGTATCACAACCGGCCGTGATTGGGAGTCCCATAGGGCTGCGCACAATTGGCCCAGCGTCGTCGGGGTTAGGGTTTGGCCGGCGTAGGCCTTCATTGTAAATAAGAATTAGTTCTTAATTGACTTGCCTAGTTAAATAAATGTTAAATAAAAATGTTAATAAAAGGCTCATATAGCTCATATATGCTTATAACAACTTGTAAAGCACTATACCTGCAGGCTTTAAGTAATGTGTTACCATTATGTTCAATAATTTCAATGCTCATACGCTTAGAAATAAGTACAGAAATAACAAGTGTCCTTCTTTGCTGTGTTATGAAATAACATATATTAAGCTTATAATAAAGGCCATGCTTTTTAGGCCCTTTTTGGGGCACTTTGCTTTTACCGGTATTTCCAGCATTTTCCATTAGAGTTGCAGTAGTTATAAAATCCTAGGAAATGTTATTTAAAATGGCACAAACTGTCTCCGATCAAATCATTGCCTGGTTGTGCATGCGTGTTTGGCGGGGGTGATGGCCTGAGCCAGGGTAGGCATAGCTCTGCACATAAAACCTATTATTTGGTAGGGAATACTATTTGTAGGTAAGTGATTCTACATCTCACTTTGCTCAAGCTGACTTTCCTCTCCAACAGACTCGGAAGTTGTAGCTAAAAATGGGTCAACTAGGGGCAGTTAAAGAGTAGAGTCAATGAAACCAACCATAGAAGTGTATTGTGGTGAATCCGGGGTAGCCCCGACCGGGACTCAAATCTGGCTCTAGCGACTGTCAAGGCAACACCTTAACCATCATGCCAAGAGGTCCAAACCTCTTGATGAGCTCGCTAGGTGTTGGGTTAGGGTCGCTACACTACCCCCATCCTTCGCTCCTCTATACCAAGTCCATCACATGTACACGCCTCATTGCACTTCTGACACCAATGTATAGAATTTTTTTTGGGGGGGGTAGCCCCGACTGGGACTTGAATCCTGATCCAGCAAGTGTCAAGCCAAGAGGTTCACACCTCTTAGAGTAACGGTTAAGGTGTTGGTTTGACTCTCCCCTTTAACGCCCCTAATTCATCTATTTTTAGCTACAACTTTTGAGCGTTGGAGAGGATCAGCTTCAGGAAAGTGAGGTGTAGAATAACTGATCTACAAATAGTATTCCCTCCCAAATAATAGGTTGTGTGTGATTAAGATTTGCAGAGCTACGCTTCCCCTGGCTCAGGCCATCCCCCCGCTTAGCGCACAAACCAGACATTGATTGGAGACATACACTACATGACCAAAAGTAAATGGACACCTGCTCGTCAAACATCTCATTCCAAGATCATGGGCATTAATATAGAGTTGGTCCTCCCTTTGCTGCTATAACAGCCTCAATTATTCTGGGAAGGCTTTCCCCGAGATGTTAGAACATTGGTGCAGGGACTTGCTTCCATTCAGCCATAAGAGCATTAGTGAGGTCGGGCACTGATGTTTGGCGATTAGATCTGGCGCGCAGTCGGCGTTCCAATTCATACCGAAGGTGTTTGATGGGGTTGAGGTTAGGGCTCTGTGCAGGCTAGTCAAGTTCTTCCACACCAATTTTGACAAATCATTTCTGTATGGACCTTGCTTTGTGCACGGGCGATTGTCATGCTGAAACAGGAAAGGGCCTTCTCGACTGTTGCCACAAAGTTGAATGCACAGAATCGACTAGAATGTCATTGTATGCTGTAGCATTAAGATTGCCTTTCACTGGAACTAAGGGGCATAGCTTGAACCATGAAAAACAGCCCCAGACCATTATTCCTCCTCCACCAAACTTTACATTTGGCACTATGCATTCGGACAGGTAGTGTTCTCCTGGCATCCGCCAAACACAGATTTGTCTGTCGGACTGCCAGACGGTGAAGCGTGATTCATCACCCCAGAGAACCCATTCCATTGCTAAGAGTCCAATGGTGGCGAGCTTTACACCACCCTAGCCGACACTTGGCATTGCGCATGGTGATTTTAGGTTTGTGTGCGGCAGCTCAGCCATGGAAACTAATTTTATGAAGCTCCCGACGAACAGTTCTTGTGCTGACGTTGCCTCCAGAGGCAGTTTGGAACTAGGCATTGAGTTTTACAACCGAGGACAGATGATTTTTACGCGCTTCAGCACTCGGCGGTCTCGTTCTGTGAACTTGTGTGGCCTACCACTTCGCGGCTGAGTAGTTGTTGCTCCTAGATGTTTCCACTTCACAATAACTGCACTTACAGTTGACCGGGGCAGCTCTAGCAGGGCAGAAATTTGACGAACTGACTTGTTGGAAAGGGGGCATCCTATGACGATGCCATGTTGAAAGTCACGGAGCTCTTCAGTAACGCAATTCTACTGCCAATGTTCAATTTTAGACACCTGTCAGCAATGGGTATGTATGGCTGAAAAAGCCAAATCCACTAATTTCAAGGGATGTCCACATACTTTTGTATATACACTACCATTCAAAAGTTTGGGGTCACTTAGAAATGTCCATCTAGGCAGAGTTGCAAAGAAAAAGCCATATCTCAGACTGGCCAATAAAAAGAAAAGATTAAGATGGGCAAAAGAACACAGACACTGGACAGAGGAACACTGCCTAGAAGGCCAGCATCCCGGAGCCGCCTCTTCACTGTTGACGTTGAGACGTGTTTGTGGGTACTATTTAATGAAGCTGCCAGTTGAGGACTTGTGAGGTGTCTGTTTCTCAAACTAGACAGACTAATGTACTTGTCCTCTTGCTCAATTGTGCACCCGGCCTCCCACACCTCTTTCTATTCTGGTTAGAGACAGTTTACGCTGTTCTGTGAAGGGAGTAGTACACAGCGTTGTACGAGATCTTCAGTTTCTTGGCAATTTCTCACATGGAATAGCCTTCATTTCTCAGAACAAGAATAGACTGACGAATTTCAGAAGAAAGAGATTTGTTTCTGGCCATTTTGAGCTGGTAATCGAACCCACAAATGCTGATTCTCCAGATACTCAACTGGTCTAAAGGCCAGTTTTATTGCTTCTTTAAATAAGGACAACAGTTTTCAGCTGTGCTAACATAATTGCAAAAGGGTTTTCTAATGATCAAATAGCCTTTTAAAATTATACACTTGGATTAGCTAACAATGTACCAATGGAACACAGGGGTGATGGTTGCTGATAATGGGACTCCGTATTAGAGGTCGACCAATTCATCGGAATGGCCGATTAATTATTCATAACAATCGGAAATCACTTCTTTTTTTTTTTACACTAGGCAATTCAGTTTAGAACACATTCTTATTTTCAATGAAGGCCTAGGAACGGTGGGTTAACTGCCTTGTTCAGGGGCAGAACGACAGATTTTTACCTTGTCAGCTCGGGGATTCAATCTTGCAACCTTACGGTTAACTAGTCCAACGCTCTAACCACCTGCCTTACATTGCACTCCACGAGGAGCCTGCCTGTTACGCGAATGCAGTAAGAAGTCAAGTTAAGTTGCTAGCTAGCATTAAACTTATCTTATAAAAAACAATCAATCAAAATCACTAGTTAACTACACATGGTTGATGATATTACTAGTTTATCTAGCGTGTCCTGCGTTGCATATAAATCGATGCGGTGTGCATTCGCGAAAAAGGACTGTCGTTGCTCCAACGTGTACCTAACAATAAACATCAATGCCTTTCTTAAAATCAATACACAAGTATATATCTTTAAACCTGCATATTTAGTTAATATTGCCTGCTAACATGAATTTATTTTAACTAGGTAAATTGTGTCACTTCTCTTGCAACAGAGTCAGGGTATATCCAGCAGTTTTGGCCGCCTGGCTCGTTGCGAACTATGTGAAGAATATTTCTTCCTAACAAAGACAGCCAACTTCACCAAAACGGGGGATGATTAAACAAAAGCGCATTTGCGGAAAAAAGCACAATCGTTGCACGACTGTACCTAACCATAAACATCAATGCCTTTCTTCAAATCAATACACAGAAGTATATATTTTTAAACCTGCATATTTAGCTAAAAGAAATCCAGGTTAACAGGCAATATTAACCAGGTGAAATTGTGTCACTTCTCTTGCGTTCATTGCACGCAGAGTCTGGGTATATGCAACAGTTTGGGCCGCCTGGCTCGTTGCGAACTAATTTGCCAGAATTATCCGTAATTATAACATAACATTGAAGGTAGTGCAATGTAACAGGAATATTTAGACTTATGGATGCCACCCGTTAGATGGATGCCACCCGTTAGATAAAATACGGAACGGTTCCGTATTTCACTGAAAGAATAAACGTTTTGTTTGAGATGATAGTTTCCGGATTGGACCATATTAATGACCTATGGCTCGTATTTCTGTTATTATGTTATAATTAAGTCTATGATTTGATAGAGCAGTCTGACTGAGCGATGGTAGGCACCAGCATGCTCGTAATCATTCATTCAAATCGCACTTTCGTGCGTTTTGCCAGCAGCTCTTCGCAATGCTTCTGTTTATGACTTCAAGCCTATCAACTCCCGAGATTAGGCTGGTGTAACCGATGTGAAATGGCTAGCTAGTTAGTGGAGTACGCGCTAATAGCGTTTCAAACATCACTCGCTCTGAGACTTGGAGTAGTTGTTCCCCTTGCTCTGCATGGGTAACGCTGCTTCGAGGGTGGCTGTTGTCGATGTGTTCCTGGTTCGAGACCAGGTAGGAGCGAGGAGAGGGACGGAAGCTATACTGTTACACTGGCAATACTAAAGTGCCTATAAGAACATCCAGTAGTCAAAGGTATATGAAATACAAATTGTATAGAGAGAAATAGTACTATAATTCCTATAATAACTACAACCTAAAACTTCTTAACTGGGAATATTGAAGACTCATGTTAAAAGGAACCACCAGCTTTCATATGTTCTCATGTTCTGAGCAAGGAACTTAAACGTTAGCTTTCTTACATGTCACATATTGCACTTTTACTTTCTTCAACACTTTGTTTTTGCACTATTTAAACTAAATTGAACATATTTCTTTATTTATTTGGGGCGAAATTGATTTTGATTTATTATATTAAGTTAAAATAAGTGTTCATTCAGTATTGTTGTAATTGTCATTATTACAAATAAAAAATATATTTAAAAAATCGTCCGATTAATCGGTATTGGCTTTTTTTGTTCCTCCAATAATCGGTATCGGCGTTGAAAAATCATAATCAGTCGACCTCTACTCTGTCAGAATTGCCAGAATTTTCCGTAATTATAACATAACATTGAAGGTTGTGCAATGTAACAGGAATATTTAGACTTATGGATGCCACCCGTTAGATAAAATACGGAACGGTTCCGTATTTCACTGAAAGAATAAACGTTTTGTTTGAGATGATAGTTTCCGTATTGGACCATATTAAATGACCTATGGCTCGTATTTCTGTTATTATGTTATAATTAAGTCTATGATTTAGATATGTAAATATTCCATAGAAAATCTGCAGTTTCACGCTACAATAGTAATTTACAACATTAATAATTTCTCCACTGTATTTCTGATTAATTTATGTTATTTTAATGGGCAAAAAAAATGTGATTTTCTTTCAAAAACAAGGACATATACAAGTGACTCCGAACTTTTGAACGGTAGTGTATATAGTGTATTTCGTAGGATTTTCTACCTGCAGCAATACTAGTCAATAATGTTGAAAATATTGGTAAAAGCAAACTGCCTCAAAAAGTGCCTAAAAAGCATGGCTCTACTTATAAAAAGGCATTCTGAAGGCCAATACATACTTAAAACAATTTATAAAGCAGTTACAGTCAAAAAAATATCACCCCATCACTCCCCCGCAAGACATGCTAACCTCTCCCCATTACAATAACAGGGGAGGTTAGCATTTTTGGGGGGGTATGATATTTATTGTGCGCGGCACCATGGGTCTCCTAGTCACGGCAAGCTGCGACAGAGCCTGGACTCGAACCCAGAATCTCTAGCGGCACAGCTAGGACTGCAATGCAGTGCCTTCGACCACTGTGCCACTCAGGAGGCCCTCAAATACTTAACTTTTGACCATTTTAATACACATATAAGTAAGTAAATCTGAACCAATATGTTTGGTCCCCTAAAATGGGGGGACTATGTACCAAAAAGTATTGTAATTGCTAATCACCTGATATGGATGACAATACCCTCAAATTAACCTTTTCTCAATAGGTGGGCGCTATTTCGACTTTGTAAAAATTCGTTCCCAAATTAAACTGCCTCGTACTCAATTCTTGCTCGTACAATATGCCTATTATTATTACTATTGGATAGAAAACACTCTCTAGTTTCTAAAACCGTTTGAATTATATTTGTGAGTAATACAGAACTTATTTTGCAGCAAACTTCCTGTCAGGAACTGAAAAATCTAAAATCGGGGGCTCTGTTCCAGGGTCAGTTTATACATTTGCATGTAATCTATGGGTCGACATGTACTGCATACGCCTTCCCCTAGATGTCAGTAAGGAGTGAGAATTGGAATGGGGTCTCTGGGTAGTTCTGAGGCCGTATAAAAGCTCTTGGAACCGGGTGTGCAGTCTTTTCAACGTTCGCCATTACGCATTACAGACCTCAGGATTGCATTCTGAAAAGCTCTCGTTATAGGCTTTAGATATATCCGGCTCTGATTTTATTCGATATAGGTGTTAAAAACATCATAATGTAGTTATTTTAAACCGAGTTATATCAGTTTATATCAGTATATTGCGATTTTCGGTATTTCATTTGTGCTGTGTTATAGTGAGTTGGACACGTCTTCGTCACATGGTTAATGTTTGCTGCTAATTCCAAAGTTGAAGACGACAATCTACAACCGAGCAACGATTCTTCGGGACAAAGGACAACTTGCACAAGATTCTGATGGAAGCTCATCAAATAGTAAGAACTATTTATGATGTTAATTCGTTGTTCTGTTGAAAAATGTAAAACTACTATTCCGCCATTAATTTCGGTGCGGTCTCGCTTTAACGCACGCTGTATGTCGTAGTAATGTTAATTTTAAAAATCTAACACAGCGGTTGCATTAAGAACTAATGTATCTTTCATTTGCTGTCCAACCTGTATTTTTATGTCAAGTTTATGATTAGTTATTGATTAGATTAGGTGCCTCTCCCAAGATTTCTCCCGACATTTTGTTTGGCAGCTTGGCTACTATTCTCATTGTATAACCACGATTTGTGCTGCTAAATATGCACATATTCGAACAAACGATATATGTATTGTGTAATATGATGTTATAGGACTGTCATCTGATGAAGTTTTGAGAAGGTTAGTGAAAAATTTCATATCTTTTGCTGGTTTATTCGCTATCGCTAACGTGCATGAATCAATGCTGCTGTGTGGTTGGCTATTGTAGTAAGCTAATATAATGCTAAATTGTGTTTTCACTGTAAAACACTTAAATAATCTGAAATATTGGCTGGATTCACAAGATCTTTGTCTTTCATTTGCTGTACGCTGTGTATTTTTCATAAATGTTTTATGATGAGTATTTAGGTAATTCACGTTGGTCTCTGTAGTTATTCTAGCTGCTTTGGTGAGATTTTGTGATGGTGGCTGCAATGTAAAACTTTGATTTATACCTGAAATATGCACATTTTCCGAACAAAACATATGCTATACAATAAATATGTTATCAGACTGTCATCTGATGAAGTTGTTTCTTGGTTAGTGACTATTTATATCTTTATTTGGTCGAATTTGTGATAGCTACCTATGCAGTAAAAAAATGGTGGAGAAAAAAAAGTTGTGTCTTTTGCTATCGTGGTTAGCTAATAGAAATACATATTGTGTCTTCCCTGTAAAACATTTTAAAAATCAGAATGGCTGGATTCACAAGATGTGTATCTTTCATCTGGTGTCTTGGACTTGTGATTTCATGATATTTAGATGCTAGTATTTACTTGTGGCGCTATGCTAGGCTATGCTAGTCAGCTTTTTTACTGATGAGGGTGCTCCCGGATCCGAGATGAGTACCAAGTAAAAGTTAAAGCTGACAGTCTGCCTCAGTCATTGTATCATTTCAAATCCAAAGTGCTGGAGTAGAGCCAGAGCAACAACAAAATGTGTCACTGTCCCAATACTTCTGGAGCTCACTACTATTAGCGTAATACCTGCATGCAGGTCGGTTACCAATGTATTTTAAAAATGTATTCTGAGGCCAGGAAATTTGGGGATGACCCTACAGATAAGAGGATGCACTAGTCATTAGTCAGTTAAGTTGCATGGTGTCCAGACTAGCGAGTCATTGTGCTTCATTGAGTTTTAACTAGAGTGAGTGATACTAACTTGAGAGGCTTAATCACCACCAAGTGAGTTTCAGTCAATGGGTGCACCGGAGTGTGAGAGTTAAAGGGTTGTGGAGACTGTCAAACACACACAAAGCTACATGCTCTAATCTGAGTGTGCACATTGACATAGAGCCAAAGGTTTCAGTGTGTTCCCACCTATATAATAGGAACCCTGACACAGTTGCATATCAAACCCCAACAGCTGACCTTTGGAATATCAACATATCAAAAAACAAGGGTGTGTGTGTGTGTGCGTGTGGGTGTGCATTTGTGTATCCATAAGTCTTCCCGCTTTAGCTCGGGAAGATTCCATTTCTATTAGTGTTTTAGTGAAAATATGAATATATTTACATGACTCGAATGTGATGCTTTGTGCGCAATGAAAACATTACTATGAACACCAATGTGGTAATGATTTGCTTCCAAAGAAGAAAGAGACTGATTGGTACAAAAACTGTACAGACCTGTTACAGACAATGCAATTGTATTTGGTAACCACGTCACCTGTGACTAGTAGTTACGTGTGTATTTATGTATGTATGTATGTTTTTGAACCAAAACAACTAATGAAACACGCACCAATATACTCAATATGCACTGTCTGCAGCTGGTGACTAAGTGTCAGTTGTGGTAGCTGTTAAATCAACTGAACTTTAGATCGCAAAATACAATAAGTCAGTTATGCCTCCATGTCAAAAAAATAGGCTACAACTGGTAATGTAGGCTAGCTATAGGTCTACATTGAGAAAGTTTGTATCTGTGATTCTGTTTAGTCTTCTTACAAAGACTGAATTTGATATGAGAAAGTTGGAGATACAACAATTGCATCAATACAATTGTACAGTAATAGCTTGGTTGTTGTGAATGAATGCATGGTGCCCTTTGGAAAGAGGTAGCCTACACGTAGGCCTATGTGTTTGCAGAATATTTTGCTCTTCCATTTTTCACTGGTTAATATTTGAAGTGCTGCAGTTTCAAGAGTGACAAGTGGTCTGTTCTATGAGACAATGTCCTCTTTAGCGCAAGCAGTGAATAATTGACCTCGTCATGAGCCCTTGGAGCATACAATGCAATCACTGTTGTTTTGATTTTGTTTACCACAAAAGTGAACTCTTCTCAACTATTCATACAAGTGCCATTTTCACACAAAGTTGCTAAGCAGGTTCTCATATTTCTTGGCGGCGTAGGCTACTTACGGCCTACTTGTTTCACTCCAATTTATTAAGTTACTATAGGCTACTGTTTGCTACGCTGTGTCACTATACGCTTTAACACAACACATTAAATTGTAACAGCATTACCAAATGAAGCGCGAACTCCAGCTCTTTACTGCGCTTCCATTTTAACCGTGTGTCGTTATCAATAGTGGCTAATAAATCTCGAGCCACAACATTGAAATCAGTGCGAGGGGGTGGTTGGACTCACATAGGAATGCGGTCTATTGTCGGAGCACAAAGTCATGCTCTCTGGGTCGAGTTGAACTCCCCACAATTTCGAGAATTCACATTGTTTTCAATTATTCCAAGGTTTTACATAGGCCTATCACATTTTATTAATTTAATTATTCAGACACTGTGTAAAAGAGAAGAGGATCCAACGTGAGACCCACCTTCTCTGCCCAATGCGCCCGAAAGTCCGACCAGCAGTAACCGGAGAAACAGAAAACTTCTCGCCGCCTCCATCGATTGCGACCACCACTAGTCCATAGTACCCAACACTTTTGTATTCCTACAGAGGAGCGCCCCTACACCTTTATTCATGCAGTTGGTTTTGAGGTTGTTTTTCCAATCCCAGTAACTTCCTCCTCGGAATTCCGTGCCTGTGGCTCGCCTGTCGGTAGTAGGCTTGCGTGACACAGCCAGTCGGCGCGCTCCCGTGAAGGGCTGAATGGGGAGTGGCAGATAGGGCCGATTGACTCCAACAGCCCAATAGAGTCGCCCGCGGCCCGCCTCAGTCAGAAAGTCACTCAAAATGGTCTGACGAAGAATTATCTGGGATTCTACATATTGAGTTCTTGAAATAATTATTAATTGCTTATACAAGTCTATGCCGTAGATTTAGTCTTATTAAAATGCTTCACTGTTCTCAGGCACTTCTCTGGGAGCGCGAAATTAGGAGGAAGAATAATAAGCTCTATTCATACCAACTATCCACTCTCCACCAACATCAGTTAGGGTCAGAGTCCAACAGACTGCATATAACTAATCAGGAAACTGCACAAAACTATTCAAAAGTCCATCTGTTCACATGCTCCATGTCTTGCACAAGGTTTGTTCTCGGTCAAGACTGAATGTTAGGTTCTCAGAAAGTGAAAGATTGATATGGTTAGCTATTGATAGCAACAGTGTGGAGGGGTGCCCTTGCCTTACTTCACTGCATGACATTGTCCAGGTTCCAAAAATCTTTAAACATTTCCTTTCCTTATCTCCTTTCCTTCATGAACCAAAAGAGGTTAGGGCAGGTTATATTGTGGAAATATTGCATTCCCCAGAAAGGGATGGGGGGAGGGAAGGGGGGTAGTAGTAGGCCTAGCAGTGTACACTATTAGGGGTAGAAGTGCACAGTCATGGTCTACCTAAATGTTATAGATTAGTCTCAGTGAGGTTTTAAATGGTTTAAAAGTTATTTATTAACAGTGATTGAATTCTTAGTTTGTGTTCTTTTTTTTCAACTCATTGTGTATAAATGTGTGAGTCAGTTTTGTGTTTGCTAAATGATGGGTTTTATGGCTGCGCTGTAATGGATTATTACCTGTATAAGCCTATTGTTACCGTACAGCCAATACCCTATACGATCACTATTTGGCAAACAACATACAATTTCATACAATTTGAATCAATGAATAATAACTGTTTACTGATAATTCACAAACTACAAAATTAGTTAAGTGTCTAATTAGTGTAATTGTAAACCCTTAAAGTAGAGTAACCTCCCTTAAAGTAGTCTCATTATGGGCAAGTTAGGTCCATAAACAGTGTAAGAAGGTTGAGAAATAGATCCCTTTCCCGTTTCACTTTCAGTTGAAAAGTCAAAAATGTCATGATCTTCAATAACAGGAGCCCTATTCAAAGGAGCCTTACAAGGCAAGACCTGGGAAGTTAGCAATGTGGTGAGAGATACTGTTGAGTAGTGAGAGGCTCTGTACAGACAGCTTCCCTAGTCACTGCAAAGCAGCATCTTTTTTAAAGCTGCAATATGTAACTTTCTGGGTGACCTGACCAAATTCACATTGAAATGTGAGTTATAGGTCTGTCATTTTCCTTAAAAGCATGTCTAAGAAGCAGTAGATATGTTCTATGTACATTATTTCTATGCTATTCTAAGTTGTCAACCGTGATGGAGAGGTCTTGGAACGGTCAGGCCTTCCTTGGGAGGAAGAGCAGCTCCATCTTGTCGTGGTTGAGCTTGAGGTGGTGGCCCGACATCCAAGCTGAGCTATCTGCGAGGCATGCAGAGATGCATGTCGCCACCTGGGTATCAGAAGGGGGGAAGGAGGAAAGTAGTTGAGTGTCATCCGCATAGCAATGATAGGAATGACCATGTGAGGATATGATGGAGCCGAGTGATTTGGTATATAGAGAGAAGAGGAGAGGGCCTAGAACCAAGCCCTGGGGGACACCAGTAGTGAGAGTATGTGGTGCAGACACAGATCCTCTCCACGTCACCTGGTAGGAGCGGCCTGCCAGGTAGGGTGCAATCCAAGAGTGTGCAGAGCCTGAGACGCCCAGGCCTGAGAGGGTGGAGAGGAGGATCAGATAGTTCACGGTGTCGAAGGTTGCAGATAGATCTAAGAGGATGAGAACAGAGGAGAGAGAGTCAGCTTTGGCAGTGTGGAGAGCCTCCGAGACACAGAGGAGAGCAGTCTCGACTGAGTGATCCGTCTTGAAGCCTGACTGATTGGGGTCAAGAAGATCGTTCCGAGAGAGATAGCAAGAGAGTTGGTTAGAGACAGCAAGCTCAAGTGTCTTGGAAAGAAGAGAAAGATGGGATACCAGTCCGTAGTTTGACATCAGAAAAGTCGAGTGTTGGTTTCTTGAGGTGGGGAGCGACTGGCAGTTTTGAAATCAAAGGGGACGCAGCTAGTGGTCAGGGATGTGAGGAATGGGAGAAGGTGTCCGAACCTTATTAATTGCAGGAGAGGGTGGAGAATTAAGGAGGAGGAGAAGGTGGAAAAGAGTTTCCTAGGGTTAGAGGCAGAAGGTTGACATTTAGAGTGATAGAAAGTGGCTTTAGCAGCAAATACAGAGCAGCCATGGAGCAGGAGGGGAGGGCCTAGCCAGCCAGGGGTAAAGAGGACACTGTGAGTCGTAGGTTCCGGAAGGGAAGAAGAGTAGGGTCGAAAGAGGTAGAATCAGGAGACAAGAGGGAGAAGGATTTAGCAGAAGGGAGAGATGATAGGATAGAAGAGGAGAGAGTAGTGGGAGAGAGAGAGAACAAAAATTTGGATGATGCATGACCATCTGGGTAGGGGCTGAGTGGGTACACTGGGGCGGGGGGGGGCACGAGTAATGTCTGCAGTTTTCGGTTTGGCTATTTGTTTCAAGTGTATTAGTCTATAAATAAATCTCTTCGCCAAAATTAATCATCTCTCCCATGTCTTATTCGACTAGAAGTTCTGAAATGTTTATTGCTTGCCAACATTTTACTCTCTCCTCTATGTTTAATATAACACACATACATTAATTATTAATTTCGGTTGCCTATGCTGACGTGAAGTTTGTTCTATAGAAAGTATTTGACTCTGATGTGTGCCACAGAAAGTATTTGGCTCTAGCCACAAAATTAAGGAAATTAGAAGGGGGGTAGGATTTCGGCAAGGCCATTTTCTTGCCTGCCGAAATCCCCCCCCCTTCTATCTTGGGACTGCAAGGCCTGGCACACTTCAGAATCATTTTGGTAGCTCATGTTGACCAGTAGTGTGTGCCACAGACAGCAAAATTAGAGTATAAAGAAACATAAACATTTATTTTATAACCATTTTGTAATGTTTAAGAAAATGAAGATAATACACAAATATTATCACACAATAACACAAAAACATTAAATAAGAAATACAAATTTCAGTCTTTGCATAATGACATATAAAATGACAATAAATCAAATATAAAATGACAATAAATAACATAAACAAATATTGGAAATCTGCAAAAGCTTGACTGAACATTTAGTTCCAGGCGATACCGCCTGGAACTCAAGCCTAACCTAGTCCTGACAGGCAGCGCAGACATAATCCTCCAATGATGGGATGGTTTTCATACAGGACTGGTGGAACCATTGTGGGCAGCAGTCACAACCAATCTGAAATTTATGATGAAAATGTTAATATATTAAAATTAAATACATTTTCTTGAATGACAATTATTTCATTATCAGACAAAGCGGATGATACTACGTCTAGAAATATTACTATTTATACAAATTCGTGCTAGAAATATTACTATTTATACAAATTCGTGCTCCTAAAAATGTGCCTTTAGAAGGGAACAAGCAATTACCCAGTTAGTGTCTTCCTCATTATTGTCCACCTCCCCACAGAAGTGGCACAGTTAGCTCAGGTCATCGCGCAAAACATAATATCAAGTAGTTTATACTTCTTTACATGTATTGTTCTGAGCAAACAGGGAACAGGGAACAAGGTTTCTTGTAACAAAATTATTTAAATACATGTGTTTTAGTGGCCTTCTAGTCAGAAGTTGGATCAAAGATAACATTTATATGGATCTTTCAAGGCTTTTTTATCTACAATTATATTAAATTAGACAGTGAATTGGGTGGGTAATCGAGGTGATTTATTATCTATGTTGGCCTAGTATGGTTCCCAATCAGAGGCAGCTGTTTATTGTTGTCTCTGATTGGGGCTCATATTTAGGTAGCCATTTCCCCATTGTGCTTTGTGGGATCTTGTCTAGGTATAGTTGCCTGCGAGCACTACTTTGAGCTTCACGTTTCATTTTTTTTCCCTTTGTGTTTCTCTTCCAAATAAAAAGGATGGAAACATACCACGCTGCCTCTTGGTCCACTCCTTATAACGATCGTGACAATTAGAAATTGAACATACCTGTGTTTTGGAGGAGTGTGACTGCTATTTCTTTTCTCATGATGTTAACATCTTTGTCCCTATTTGAAAAGACAATTGATTCCTCCTTCAGTACACATTCAGCAAACTGGGAAAAGAATTTGATGGGAATTTCAGTTTTCCCCAACAAAATTGTTACACTTAAGATTCTAATTCGCAAGTATACAACGACACAGCTATAATATAATTTGACAGTTCTGTTTTGCCTTTTAGTCAGTATACTTCCAGTAGGTTAATTATACATTACTTATACTCTCATACTTACTTTCAAGGCAAAGACTCCACAAGAAGTAACAAGGGTACCACATACCCATCTGGAGATATTACACCCCTTCTCTCTCAGGAATGATCTGAACATAAAGTATAGCATTTTGAGGGGAATCTGAGAATGCAGGGATTCCAGCAGGGTTTGAGTTGAAGTAGTCAAATCTGGAGCTGACAAGGCTCTGACTTAGAATCTTGGGGGCATCGCTGGATGGTGTGGAGGAAGAAGCAGAACGTTCAGGTTAGGGCTGGAATGTAAATGACATGTGATCATCTCGGATTATCTAACATCTGAGAATGGGCAGGCATTCCCTCGGATGAAGAGCATCTCCGTCTTGCTGATTATGTGTTGTCATCCAGTTGGAAATGTCTCCTGCATATATGATGTAGGAAAAGAGATAAGAGATAAGTTGAGTGTCCTGTGAATATGTTTATGTATATGTACATGTGTGTATGTGTATATATATCTATATATATTTTTTACATTTCAATTATTATTATCCATATTGTGTTTTGTGGTTGAGGGGTGGGGGAGGTTGATGGGGACAGTGGAGGTGCTGGAGGTGTCCTATTGAGGGATAAGGGACCTATTGGGGAGGGGATTCTTCATGGAGGCACATTCAGTCATAGTTTTGTTTATTATATTTTTATACATTTATAAATGTTATTTTTTTCTATCATTATAAAAGTTACTGTGATTATGAATATGCACTGATGTTGAATTATATACACTGCTCAAAAAAATAAAAGGAACACTTAAACAACACAATGTAACTCCAAGTCAATCACACTTCTGTGAAATCAAACTGTCCACTTAGGAAGCAACACTGATTGACAATAAATTTCCCATGCTGTTGTGCAAATGGAATAGACAACAGGTGGAAATTATAGGCAATTAGCAAGACACCCCCAATAAAGAAATGGTTCTGCAGGTGGTGACCACAGACCACTTCTCAGTTCCTATGCTTCCTGGCTGATGTTTTGGTCACTTTTGAATGCTGGCGGTGCTCTCACTCTAGTGGTAGCATGAGACGGAGTCTACAACCCACACAAGTGGCTCAGGTAGTGCAGTTCATCCAGGATGGCACATCAATGCGAACTGTGGCAAAAAGGTTTGCTGTGTCTGTCAGCGTAGTGTCCAGAGCATGCAGGCGCTACCAGGAGACAGGCCAGTACATCAGGAGACGTGGAGGAGGCCGTAGGAGGGCAACAACCCAGCAGCAGGACAGCTACCTCCGCCTTTGTGCAAGGTGGAGCACTGCCTGAGCCCTGCAAAATGACCTCCAGCAGGCCACAAATGTGCTCTAGACCACAGCTCCACCCGGGAGGCCGAATTATATATTTAAACTTTATTTTTCGCCCACTGTACAGATTTTTGATTTATTATAATTTACTATTACTACTGTATCTACAGTTAAAGTCAGAAGTTTACATACACTTAGGTTGGAGTCATTAAAACTCTTGTTAACAAACTATAGTTTTGGCAAGTCGGTTAGGACATCTACTTTGTGCATGACACGTAATTTTTCCAACAATTGTTTACAGACAGATTTTTTCACTTATCATTCACTGTATCACAATTCCAGTGGGTCAGAAGTTTACATACACTAAGTTGATGTCTTTAAACAGCTTTAGAAGCTTCTGTTAGGCTAATTGACATGATTTGAGTCAATTGGAGGTATACCTGTGGATGTATTTCAAGACCTACCTTCAAACTCAGTGCCTCTTTGCTCGACATCATGGGAAAATCAAAAGAAATCAGCAAAGACCTCAGAAATAAAATTGTAGACCTCCACAAGTCTGGTTCATCCTTGAGAGCAATTTCCAAACGCCTTTAGGTACCACGTTCATCTGTACAAACAATAGTACGCAAGTATAAACACCATAAACAACGCAGCCGTCATACCGCTCAGGAAGGAGACGCGTTCTGTCTCCTAGAGATGAACGTACTTTTGTTCCAAAAGTGCAAATCAATCCCAGAACAACAGCAAAGGACCTTGCATAGATGCTGGAGGAAACAGGTACAAAAGTTTCGATATTCACAGTAAAACGAGTCCTATATCGACATAACCTGAAAGGCCGCTCAGCAAGGAAGAAGCCACTGCTCCAAAACCGCCATAAAAAATCCAGACTATGGTTTGCAACTGCACATGGTGTCACGATCGTCAAAGGTAGAGAGTGAGGACCAAGGCGCAGCGCGTGAAAAGAACATATTTTTTTAATTAGAAGAGAAAAAACAAAACGAACACTTTACACAAACTGACGAACGTGAAGCTACGCATGAACTAGTGCACACATGCAACATAGAACATTGACATAGACAATTACCCACAAAAAGCTAAAGCCTATGGCTACCTTAAATATGGCTCCCAATCAGAGACAACAGAAACCAGCTGTCTCTAATGCCAGCAGCATACCACCCTGCATACCACTACTGGCTTGCTTCTGAAGCTAAGCAGGGTTGGTCCTGGTCAGGCCCTGGATGGGAGACCAGATGCTGCTGGAAGTGGTGTTGGAGGGCCAGTAGGAGGCACTCTTTCCTCTGGTCTAAAACTAGTTCCCAATGCCCCAGGGCAGTGATTGGGGACACTGCCCTGTGTAGGGTGCCGTCTTTCGGATGGGACGTTAAACGGGTGTCCTGACTCTCTGAGGTCATTAAAGATCCCATGGCACTTATCGTAAGAGTAGGGGTGTTAACCCCGGTGTCCTGGCTAAATTCCCAATCTGGCCCTCAAACCATCATGGTCACCTAATAATCCCCAGTTTACAATTGGCTCATTCATCCCCCTCCTCTCCCCTGTAACTATTCCCCAGGTCGTTGCTGCAAATGAGAACGTGTTCTCAGTCAACTTACCTGGTAAAATAACGGTAAAATAAAATAAATAAATAATTGGGAACCCATTCAGGCAACCATAGACTTTCCTAGACAACTACACACAACATTAAACCATCTATACGCCTTAACCCTCTAAACCATACAACCCCCTAGACCAGGGGTGTCAAACTCATTCCACGGAGGGCCTAGTGTCTGCAGGTTTTTGGTTTTTCCTTTCAATAAAGCCCTAGACAACCAGGTGTGGGGAGTTCCTAACTAATTAGTGATGTTAATTCATCAATCAAGTATAAGGGAGGAGCGAAAACCCGCAGACACTCGGCCCTCCGTGGAATGAGTTTGACACCTGTGCCCTAGACAATACAAAAAACACATACTTCACCATGTCACACCCTGACCTAACTAAAATAATAATGAACACAAAGATAACTAAGGCCAGGGTGTGACACATGGGGACAAAGATCAAACTATTTGGATAAATTTCCTCTGGTCTGATGAAACAAAAATAGAACTGTTTGGTCATAATGACCATCGTTATGTTTGGAGGAAAAAGGGGGATTCTTGCAAGCCGAAGAACACCATCCCAACTGTGAAGCACGGGGGTGGCACCATCATGTTGTGAGGGTGCTTTGCTGCAGGAGGGACTGGTGCACTTCTCAAAATAGATGGAATCATGCGGTAGGAAAATTATGTGGATATATTGAAGAAACATCTCAAGACATCAGTCAGGAAGTTAAAGCTTGGTCGCAAATGTGTCTTCCAAATGGACAATGACCCCAAGCATACTTCCAAAGTTGTGGCAAAATGGCTTAAGGACAACAAAGTCAAGGTATTGCAGTGGCCATCACAAGCCCTGACCTCAATCCTACAGAAAATGTGTGGGTAAACCTGAAAAAGTGTGTGCGAGCAAGGAGGCCTCCAAACCTGACTCAGTAACACCAGCTCGGTCAGGAGGAATGGGCCAGAATTAAACCCAACTTACTATGGGAAGCTTGTGGAAGGCCACCCGAAACATTCCCAAGTTAAACAATTTAAAGGCAATGCTACCAAATACTAATTGAGTGTATGTAAACTTCTGACCCACTAGGAAAGTGATGAAAGAAATTAAAGTTGATATAAATCATTCTCTCTATTATTCTGACATTCCACATTCTTAAAATAAAGTGGTGATCCTAACTGACCTAAGACAGGGAATTTTTACTATGATTAAATGCATTTGGCTAAGGTGTATGTAAACTTCCGACTTCAACTGTATAACGTGATTTTATCTGTGGCCAATGACCTTGAGCCTTCTTGGAAGGGCACTAGTAATGTAACTATATGGCAGGACACAGAGGCCAAGAATTTTCGATGTCTCCCATTACTACTGTACATACATAGAACTGTACATTCTTAAAAACTAAAACAGAAAAAGTGTAAAAAAAAATGTAGGAAAAGCCATAGGAGGGAAAAGCACGATGGGATGGGGGATTGAGGGACTGGTAGAGAGAACAGTAGAGGGCTCTGAAAACTATTATTGCTGAAATAACCACTTCCTTTTGTGACTAGTCTATTACTTCATGTGGCACACATCAGAGGGCACGATAGGTCACCAAAATGATCCTGAAGTGTGCCAGGCTTTGCAGTCCCAAGATAGAAGAGGGGTAGAATTTCTGCAGGCAAGAAAATAGCCTTGCCCCCCACTTCTAATTACCTTAATTTCGTGGCTCGAGTCAAATACTTTCTGTGGCACACACAACTGGTCAACATGAGCTACCAAGATTATTCTAAAGTGTGCCGGGCCTTGCAGTCCCAAGATAGAAGGTTGGGGGGAATTACAGCAAGCAAGAAAATGGCCTTGCCGAAATCCTAACCCTTCTAATTTCCTTAATTTTGTGGCTAGTCAAATACTTTCTGTGGCACACATCAGAGTCAAATACTTTCTATTGAACAAACTTCAGATCAGGATTGGCAACTGAAATGAATAATTAATGTATGTGTGTTATATTAAACATAGAGGGAGTAAAATGTAGGCAAGCATTTCTGAACAACTACTAGTTGAATAAGACATGGGAGAGATGACGAATTTTAGCAAAGAGATTTATTTATATAGTAATACACTTGAAACAAATAGCCAAACCGAAAACTGCACACACATTACTAGTGCCTCCCCGGCGATCAAACCGACAAAAAAATCTAATGAAACGCAGTTTAACGTGATCAGAAATCTCAACTAGCAAGCAAGTCTCAGCAATGAAGAATTGAGTGCGTGCGCGTTCAAGCAAGTCGCAGCAATGAAGAATTTAGTGCGTGCGCGTTCACGCGAAGGAGGCAATTCTGGCAGGGGGAGCTTTTCGGCACAGCATCGGTATTGGCAACGTCAAACCTAAGAGGAAAATTAGCAAACAGGTGAGTTTATACTAGCATTGGACAGTTAACGTTTGCATGTTGATTGAGTCTTACTTATTAGCGAGTTCTATGAAGATGTCGTGCAATTCAGTTTAGATAACGTTAGTCTAACTTATGTTAACGCGCTGCTTGACAAGTGCATGTTTTGACCGCGTGTACTGTACGGCGATGGCATGGATTTAACGTTATGCCAAGGGTGCACGCGCTGAAGAGATGCAGCAGAAAGTATATGTTTTATTTTTTATTAACAAATATCAACAAACAAAAGAGGAATAGTCACATGCAAACAAGCATACAAACAAACTATTTACATTGCCAGGAATCCTAAACAAACAAATCATATTCATTAATAATACAAGTTTTAATTGCCTTTTAGTTTTTTTTATTTTAGTTTAAGTAGTGCCATATTGTTTAAACTCATTCATAGAGTGGAAAAAAGTTAGGTTTTGAATTAGACCATTTGCATTTGTAAATATGAAATGTACCTAGTATTATTAGCAGTCAAATTAAATATACTACATCTTTATCTATGTCAGAATTTCTGAAATAAATCATTAAATCAAAACCATTAAATAGTACAACCGGTCCTATTATTATTTTTTTTTTAAACAAAATTCTTTATGTCAATCCAAAGAATTCTGTTTTGGAATTCTTTCTAAAACATGTTTCACAGGATACATTCTATTTAACATTTCAAATGAAACTTCCTTTACTTTGTTACTGATACCATATTTGTTAGCAATTTTCCATGCTTTCCCCCATTGTATATCACCATAGATATTTGACCAAAAGAATCTTGCAGAGGGAATTGTAGTATCACAAACAATATTCCTAATCTGTTTATTACAAAAATGTTCTTTGATGTTACTATTGCCAATGAATATATTTTCATGATAAATCTATGTTACTTACATCAACCACAGAGGAATTTAAAAGCGATACAACCCCCCTTGGAATCGCATCAAAAACTATTGCATTCTTTCGGGGTTATTGGAATTTTAAACTTATCAAGAAATTCCCCATATGAAAGTAGATATCCATCCTCATTCAGTAACTGACCAACCAAAATAATGTTATTCTCAAACCAGTTATGGAGAAAAAAAAAGAGACTTATTTTTAAATCGTATATCTTTGTTGTTCCATAAAAAGTATCTGTGAGGGGAAAAAAATGTGTTTATACGCTAACATCCAAGCTAAAATTGCCTGCTTATGGAATTTGGCCAACTTTACAGGGATTTTATCAACATCGAAATTACATCAAAGCAAAAATTCTAAACCACCAACAGAGTCAAATAAATACTTAGGAAAGACATTCCAAATACTGTTCTGGTTCTTAACATACTTCAGAATCCAATTTATTTTAAAACTATTATTTAGAGTATTGAAATCTAAAACCTCAAGACCTTGTTCTTGGGAATTAGTGAGAATATCTTTTGGTAGATAGTGACGCTTGTTCCTCAGAAAATTATAAAGAATCTTATCTAAGTCCTGTACAATTTTAGGGGGTAAGTCAAGTAAGTGATAACGAGACATAAACTGATCTGGATAACCCTTCAGCTTTGGATAATAAAACCCGACCGTATAACAAAATATCTTTCATTAACCAGAGGTTCAATTTCTTCTTTGTTTTCTCAATAATGGGGTTAAAGTTCAATTCACTCCTTTGTTTTTCATCCTTGCATATAACAATTCCAAGATAAGTAACCTTATCATTAATTGGGATACCATATACTTCCTGTAAAACACAATCCTTGAGTGGAAATAAGACTGACTTATTGATATTAATTTTCAAACCCGAAACTAAGGAAAAGTATTCAATACAGGAAACTGCTTTAGAAACCTCATTCCTGTCTCTTAAAAATATGGTGGTATCATCAGCCAGTTGACATAGTTAAAATTCATTGCCAAGTGCTGAAACACCTTGAAAATTCCCTTTCTTGATAGGAAGAGCCATAATTTGAGTAACAAATAAAAATGGTCTAATTGGGCAGCCCTGCCTAATGCCACGGCCAATATCAAATCTTTGGGATGTCCAGTGAGAAAATTTTACACAGCTAGTATAAGCACTATATCAAGTTTGGACTGCTCACCAAACCCCCAAAAACATATTGCTTTGAACATAAATTCATGTTCTACAGTGTCAAAAGCTTTATAAAAATCAACAAACATAAGAAAACTATCATCAAGGATGAAGTCATTATAGTCAATCATATCTAAGATCAACCTGATGTTATTACTAATGTGTCGACCATACATAAAACCAGATTGTTCTTCATCAATTATATGATGCAAGCCTTGCTTCAATCTCTTAGCAGATACAAGGGCAAATAATTTCCCATCATTATTCAACAGGCTAATGGGTCTCCAGTTGTCAATATAAAGAGTATCCTTATGTCACGCCCTGGCCTTAATATACTTGTTTTCATTATTATTTTGGTTGGGTCAGGGTGTGACATGGGGAAGTTTGTGTGTTTTTTGTATTGTCTAGGGTGTTGTATGGTTTAGAGGGTTATGGTGTATAGATGGTTTAATGTTGTGTGTAGTTGTCTAGGAAAGTCTATGGTTGCCTGAATGGGTTCCCAATTAGAGACAGCTGGTTTCTGTTGTCTCTGATTGGGAGCCATATTTAAGGTAGCCATAGGCTTTAGTTTGTTGTGGGTAATTGTCTATGTTGAACGTTTGTAGCCTGTGTGTGTGCACTACGTTTATAGCTTCACGGTCATTTATTGTTTTGTTAGTTTGTAAGTGTTTTGTTTCGTTTTTCCTTCTTCACAATAAAAAGAAGATGGCTTATTTTCCACATGCTGCGTTTTGGTCCGTCTCTCCCCCACACGATCGTGACACCTTATTAGGCTTGGGAATCAAAGTAATTACACCTTGCTTTAAGGAAGCTGGTAACTCCTCTTTTTCTATTGATTCTTGAAACATAGCAAGAATGAAAGTAATCAATTTATCATTGAATGCTTTATAAAATTTGCTTATTAAATTATTTCCAGGGGACCTATTGTCCTTAAGGCTTTTAATACAGTCTTATCTCAATTTAAGATATCTCATCACAAAAATCCCTGAAATCATTATCTATCTTCTTAGCAATGTTTGCTACATTGTCTAAGAAAAGATCCATATTGGAAGTTGGCTGGGCTGATGTATACAGATTCTGATAAAACTGGGCAACATGCTGAGAGATTTCTTTTTGATTTTCATTGGGAGTATTATTAATCATTAATGTACAGCAGAAAGTAGTTGGTGCCATTGGTGTTAACAGTAGTGATGGGCATTCCGGCTCTTTTCAGTGAGCCGGCTCGTTCGGTTCAGCTCACCCAAAAAGAGACGGCTCTTTTGGCTCCCAAACGGCTCTTTAAAAAAATATATGTTTTGTATTTTTTAAGTCAAACAGTTTGCGATAGTTTGACTATGATTGGTGTTAAAACAATTCAAATTAAATTATTAAATGAAATCATACTTTACCTTAACCACAATGTATTTAAAAATGCATTGGTTTGTTATGAAAAAGAATGTTATTAAACATTTGCATTTAAAGTATAACTTTTTAATGTATATTAACAAAGTGCATATAAATCTAACCATTCAAAACTAATACAATCTGAACAGCATAATAGAATATTGTACCATATCAAAGAAAAATAAATAACAATTTTCAAAACCGCAGCATCCCACAAATTTAAATAAATGTAAAAAAGAAGGATGCTATTACACATGGGCATTTAAAGTATAACTTTTTAATATATATTAACAAAGTGCATATAAATCTAACCATTCAAAACGAATACAATCTGAACAACATAATAAAAGAATATTGCACCATATCAAAGAAAAATAAATAATGTGCAAAACTGCAGCATCCCACTTAAAACATTAAACTGGTCCCTCTTTTCCCACTCTTCTTTATTGCCATGTTATAACCAGCAGCACACAGCAATGCTGACCATATTTTGCTTTTATGAGAGATTTGCATTCAGAAATGCAAGCTGCCTCACTTTTGAGGGGCTGATGCGGTTTCTTCTCTCAGTAGTTATTTTTCCCGTTTTCGAGGAGACCCTCAGAGGCAACGGATGTGGCCACTATGCAGAGTCTCCCTGTCATGACTTTAGTAAGCCGTGGGTAGACAGAGGCCTTGTTCTTCCACCAGCTCAGAGGATCTGCAGATCTTTGGAGGAGGGGCTCCTCCAAATAGGATCGGACCTCCATTATGGCATCTGCTGAGGGATTCCTTCGTGCTGCATCCCCAGTTGCTCTCTCGTCAAACAGCAGACGTTTGTGGCACTACTGCTAGTGCTTTCCTCCATTTGATCCCTCTTCTTCCTGTTGCCCTGGTGCCTGAGCCAGCTGGCTGATGGGGCTATCCCTCCCTGCTGCTGAGGTTAATCTTTGAAGAGCCTCATCAATCGCTCTGGCATCACTGAAGGCTAACTTCTTAAACCTGGGGTGGAATAAGTGAAAGGGATTTCTTGCTTGGAATTGTGTACATTGGATTTAGACTATTGCTATAATTTCTTAAACCTCTGTCCTCCACACTCGAAAATGGCTAGAAATCAGTGGCAATCATTTTAGCCAACGCGATACCAATTTGGCCTTGTTTTGCTACAGACATAGACTTTGGCATAAACTGGTCCATAGAAGACTAAGTAGCTGTGGGTCGCGGAGTAGGCCTACTTGACTGAGTGGATACATCTCCACATGTGGAGGTGCTGGCTCCACCACTATCACTAGCAGTCCCACTAGTTTCTTAAAGCTCCACTACAGCTAGCTTCACAGTTGGGTGCACAGTTCACATATTTTTATTTGATTTATTTATTCTTTATTAAACCTGTAGGCTAGTTGAGAACAAGTTCTCATTTGCAACTGCGACCTGGCCAAGATGAAGCAAAGCAATTCGACACATACAACAACACAGAGTTACACATGGAATAAACAAACATACAATCAATAATACAGTAGAAAAGGTCTACATACAGTGTGTGCAAATGAGGTAGGATAAGAGAAGTATGGCAATAAATAGGTCATGGTGGCAAAGTAATTACAATATACCAATTAAACACTGGAATGTGCAGAAGATGAATGTGCAAGTAGAGATACTTGGGTGCAAAGGAGCAAGAGAAATAAACACAGTATGGGGATGAGGTAGATTGGATGGGCTATTTACAAATGAGCTATGTACAGGTGCAGAGATCTGTGAGCTGCTCTGACAGCTGGTGCTTAAAGCTAGTGAGGGAGGTAAGAGTCTCCAGCTTTAATGATTTTTGCAGTTCGTTCCAGTCATTGGTAGCAGAGAACTGGAAGGAGAGGCGACCAAAGGAAGAATTGGCTTTGGGTGTGACCAGTGAGATTTACCTGCTGGAGCGTGTGCTATGGGTGGGTGCTGCTATGGTGACCAGTGAGCTGAGATAAGGCGGTGCTTTACCTAGCTGAGACTTGTAGATGACCTGGAGCCAGTGGGATTGGCGACGAGTATGAAGCGAGGGCCAGCCAACGAGAGCATACAGGTCGCAGTGGTGGGTAGTATATGGGGCTTTGGTGACAAAACGGATGGCACTGTGATAAACTCTACTCAACAAATTGGATGTAGTCTTGGAGGCTATTTTGTAAATGACTTCGCCAAAGTCGAGGATCGGTAGGATGGTCAGTTTTACGAGGGTATGTTTGGCAGCATGGGTGAAGGATGCTTCTTTGCGAAATAGGAAGCCGGTTCTAGATTTAATTTTGGATTGGAAATGTTTAATGTGAGTCTGGAAGGAGAGTTTACAGTCCAACCAGACACCTAGGTATTTGTAGTTGTCCACGTATTCTAAAAGTCAGAGCCGTCCAGAGTAGTGATACTGGACGGGCTGGCAGCGATCGGTTGAAGAGCATGCATTTAGTTTTACTTGCATTTAAGAGCAGTTGGAGGCCACGGAAGGAGAGTTGTATGGCATTGAAGCTTGTCTGGAGGTTAGTTAACACAGTGTCCAAAGAAGGGCCAGAGATATACAGAATGGTGTCGTCTGCGTAGAGGTGGATCAAAGAATCACCAGCAGCAAGAGCGACATCATTGATGTATACAGAGAAGAGAGTCGGCCCGAGAATTGAACCCTGTGGCTCCCCCATAGACTGCCAGAGGTCCGGACAACAGGCCCTCCGATTTGACACACTGAACTCTATCAGAGAAGTAGTTGGTGAACTAGGCAAGGCAATCATTTGAGAAACCAAGGCTGTTGAGTCTGCTAATAAGAATGTTGTGATTGACAGAGTTGAAAGCCTTTGCCAGGTCAATGAATACGGCTGCACAGTAATGTCTCTTATCGATGGCGGTTATATCATTTAGGACCTTGAGCGTGGCTGATGTCAGTGTAGGTTGTGCGTGGAACCGGCTTTATATGAGATTTTGTTTTGGCAAATTCTACACTGTGCTCTAACATTGTCTACATTATTAAAATGCATCCAAATGCTACTGTGCTTCCGACTATTTTTCCAGCTGTTGTTTTCACAGCAGTCCTTCCTCTCTCTCCTCGGCTGCTAAGTGTGCGACTGTGAGTGAGTTGGCTCGGCCCTCCCTCACGCATCTTTGGTTCATTGGTTGACACTGCATGTCTGATTTGACAGGAACAACAGGTGAGGCTGTTAGTCTGAGCAGGCAGTCAGAACGAATGTGTGTGTCTGTGCCAGTTCGTCTTGTATGTTTCCAAGTCAACCAGCGTTTTCCCCGTTCTCCTGCTTTTTGCATTCTCCTTTTTCTAGTCCTCCCGGTTTTGACCTTTGCCTGTTTCTGAACTTTATACCCGCCTGCCTGACACTCTGCCTGCTTTGACCACGAGCCTGTCTGCCGCTCTGTACCTCCTGGACTCTGATCTGATTTTGACCTTTTTGCCTGTCTTCGACCAGTCTCTTGCCTACCCCTTTGGATTAATAAACATTGTAAGCCTACCACTGTTGTGTCATCTGAAAACTTAATGATGGTGTTGGAGTCGTGCCTGGCCGTGCAGTCATGAGTGAATAGGGAGTAGGAAGTGACTGAGCACGCACCCCTGGGGGGCCCCTGTGTTGAGGATCAGCTTGGCGGATGTGTTGTTACCTACCCTTACCACCTGGGGGTGGCCCGTCAGGAATTCCAGGATCCAGTTGCAGAGGGAGGTGTTTAGTCCCAGGGTCCTTAGCTTATTGATGAGCTTTGAGGGCACTATGGTGTTGACTGCTGAGCAGTAGGCAATGAATAGCATTCGTTGAGCTCGTATTGTCACCAACATTTACAGCTGAAACTGTCCAGTATTTGCAATCTAAAATCAGTGATCATAGACAGACTCTGCAAGAGGTCTTTCCTGGGTTTAGGCTTTGACCCAAGCACCATTATGTTGAGCATTAGTCTGAACTCATCAAGTGTTATGGGCCTCTTGTATACCTTTGGACCATGAGGTTTGAGGGTAAACGCCACTTTTTCTAAAGGGTTGTGCATGACTCTCAGAACTTCAAGAATGTCCTGAACACCTCTGCCCTTGTTTCAGCACTACCCGAAGTAGCTAAGGACTTCATTGAACAAGAGACAGAAAGCAACACTGTTTACTGCACATCAAAAGTCACTCTTAATTGCACTGATTATGTCAATGGCGTGTTTGTATCAGTGGGAAGAATTTAACAGATCCTCCTTGTGAATAATAATGTTTCCTTTCTCTGTTGAAAGTATGAGTCCTGCTAAGTGGAACATCTTCGGTCCTATGAACTGTCCTCAGGCAATCTGTCGGTTCACTCAATATCAGAGTTCAACGATACATCCACCCTCTCAGCATACTACACCGGCTCAGATTGCTACTGACGCTCAAGAGATTCATACTACTACACTGAAAAGGTGACATATTATATATTTCATATATATTTCCCCTTACTCAAAAAAAAGGAATTGTTAAATGAAGGAATAAGATGGATCATAAAATGTGTATTTTTCCTCCCTCAGATGGCAGAACCTACACTCCAGACCTTACTTTCTGTCCGTGTAGCAACGGATATGGTGGGGAAGATGACCCTTCCGCCCACAGTCGGTGGATGACCTGAAGATCATCATGCAAAACAAACTAATTTGGACTAATGACTTCACCCTTCAAGATGAAGACCCTAACTTGGATGGACAATTGTGCTGTCTAGTGGACATTGAGGAACTTCCTGAGAAAGCTGTCCTGGAGGTAATCGGATCAGAAAGTGATGCCAGCTCAACGGGAACTGGAAACAGATACTGCCCCACGCCAGAGAGTCTCCAGAGCACCCAGAAAAGTGGCCTGATGGCTTTTTGGTGCCATCTTTTTCTTATGATCTTGAGCACCTGCTTAGAGAGGGAAATATTTGCTATGAGAACTCGAAAGACTCTTAAATTAACAAGAGCCCAGAAGCATGACGTTCTTGAGAACATACTGTAGCTAAAGCAATACACAGTTTCAAGGCCTATCCAAGTGGAGGAGAAATAGGCAAGGCTGCCTAAGTGCTTGTTACCAAGCACCCATGTCTCAAAGAAGCAGGGAGTCAGTCTGGATGGTATGCATGGATGACTAGTCCGATGTTCAAGATGGGGAACTATTGGACCAAGTTGAGCAGAGCTGGAGTTCCTGAGGTCTCTGTGAATATCAAATCAAATGTATTTATATAGCCCTTCTTACATCAGCTGATATCTCAAAGTGCTGTACAGAAACCCAGCCTAAAACTCCAAACAGCAAGCAATGCAGGTGTAGAAGCACGGTGGCTAGAAAAAACTCCCTAGAAAGGCCAACCCAGACAGGAAGATCACGTCAGGGACTCAACCCACTCAAGTGACGCACCCCTCCTAGGGATGGCATGGAAGAGCACCAGTAAGCCAGTGACTCAGCCCCTGTAATAGGGTTAGAGGCAGAGAAACCCAGTAGAGAGAGGGGAACCGGCCAGGCAGAGACAGCAAGGGCTGTTCGTTGCTCCAGAGCCTTTCCGTTCACCTTCACACTCCTGGGCCAGAATACACTCAATCATATGACCTACTGAAGAGATGAGTCTTCAGTAAAGACTTAAAGGTTGAGACCGAGTCTACGTCTCTCACATGGGTAGGCAGACCATTCCATAAAAATGGAGCTCTATAGGAGAAATCCCTGCCTCCAGCTGTGCTTAGAAATTCTAGGGACAATTAGGAGGCCTGCGTCTTGTGACCGTAGCGTACGTGTAGGTATGTACGGCAGGACCAAATCGGAAAGATAGTTAGGAGCAAGCCCATGTAATGCTTTGTAGGTTAGCAGTAAAACCCTGAAATCAGCCCTTGGCTTAACAGGAAGCCAGTGTAGGGAGGCTAGCACTGGAGTAATATGATCAAATTTTGGGGTTCTAGTCAGGATTCTAGCAGCCGTATTTAGCACTAACTGAAGTTTATTTAGTGCTTTATCCGGGTAGACGGAAAGTAGAGCATTGCAGTAGTCTAACCTAGAAGTAACAAAAGCATGGATACATTTTTCTGCATTTTTGGACAGAAAGTTTCAGATTTTTGCAATGTTACGTAGATGGAAAAAAGCTGTCCTTGAAACAGTCTTGATATGTTCGTCAAAAGAGAGATCAGGGTCCAGAGTAATGCCGAGGTCCTTCAGTTTTATTTTAGACGACTGTACAACCATCAAGAATAATTGTCAGATTCAACAGAAGATCTTTATTTCTTGGGACCTAGAATAAGCATCTCTGTTTTGTTCGAGTTTAAAAGTAGAAAGTTTGCAGCCATCCACTTCCTTATGCCTGAAACACAGGCTTCTAGCGAGGGCAATTTTGGGGCTTCACCATGTTTCATTGAAATGTAGAGCTGTGTGTCATCCGCATAGCAGTGAAAGTTAACATTATGTTTTCAAAGGACATCCCCAAGAAGTAAAATAGATAGGGAAAACAATAATGGTCCTACAACGGAACCTTGAGGAACACAGAAATTTACAGTTGATTTGTCAGAGGACAAACCATTCACAGAGACAAACTGATATCTTTCCGACAGATAAGATCTAAACCAGGCCAGAACTTGTCCGTTGTAGACCAATTTGGGTTTCCAATCTCTCCAAAAGAATGTGGTGATCTATGGTATCAAAAGTAGCACTAAGGTCTAGGCGCACGAGGACAGATGCAGAGCCTCGGGCTGACGCCATTAAAAGGTAATTTAGCACCTTCACACGTGCAGTCTCAGTGCTATGATGGGGTCTAAAACCAGACTGAAGCATTTCGTATACATTTTTTGTCCTCAGGAAGGCAGTGAGTTGCTGCGCAACAGCTTTTTCTAAAATTTGAGAGGAATGTAAGATTCGATGTAGGCCGATAGTTTTTTATATTTTCTGGGTCAAGGTTTGGCTTTTTCAAGAGAGGCTTTATTACTGCCACTTTTAGTGAGTTTGGTACACATCCGGTGGATAGAGAGCCATTTATTATGTTCAACATAGGAGAGCCAAGCACAGGAAGCAGCTCTTTCAGTAGTTTAGTTGGAATAGGGTTCAGTATGCAGCTTGAAGGTTTAGATGCCATGCAGCTTGAAGGTTTAGATGCCATGATTATTCTCATCATTGTGTCAAGAGATATAGTACTAAAACACTTGAGTGTCTCTCTTGATCCTAGGTCCTGGCAGAGTTGTGCAGACTCAGGACAACTGAGCTTTGGAGGAATAAGCAGATTTAAAGAGGAGTCCGTAATTTGCTTTCTAATGATCATGATCTTTTCCTCAAAGAAGTTAATGAATTGATTACTGCTTAAGTGAAAGCCATCCTATCTTGGGGAATGCTGCTTTTTAGTTAGCTTTGCGACAGTATCAAAAAGACATTTTGGATTGTTCTTATTTTCCTCAATTAAGTTGGAAAAATAGGATGATCGAGCACCAGTGAGGGCTCTTCGATACTGCACGGTACTGTCTTTCCAAGCTAGTCGGAAGACTTCCAGTTTGGTGTGGCGCCATTTCCGTTCCAATTTTCTGGAAGCTCGCTTCAGAGCTCAGGTATTTTCTGTATTCCAGGGAGCTAGTTTCTTATGACAAATGTTCTTAGTTTTTAGGGGTGCAACTGCATCTAGGGTATTGCGCAAGGTTAAATTGAGTTCCTCAGTTAGGTGGTTAACTGATTTTTGTCCTCTGACGTCCTTGGGTAGGCAGAGGGAGTCTGGAAGGGCATCAAGGAATCTTTGGGTTGTCTGAGAATTTATAGCACGACTTTTGATGCTCCTTGGTTGGGGTCCGAGCAGATTATTTGTTGCTATTGCAAACGTAATAAAATGGTGGTCCGATAGTCCAGGACTATGAGGAAAAACATTAAGATCCACAACATTTATTCCATGGGACAAAACTAGGTCCAGAGTATGACTGACAGTGAGTTGGTCCAGAGACATTTTGGACAAACCCACTGAGTCGATGATGGCTCCGAAAGCCTTTTGGAGTGGGTCTGTGGACTTTTCCATGTGAATATTAAAATCACCAAAAATGTGAATATTATCTGCTATAACTACAATGTCCGATAGGAATTCAGGGAACTCAGTGAGGAATCCTGTAAACAGTAGCTATAAAAAGTGATTGAGTAGGCTGCATAGATTTCATGACTAGAAGCTCAAAAGACGAAAACGTCGGGGGGGGGGGGGGGGGTTTTATAAATTGAAATTTGCTATCGTAAATGTTAGCAACACCTCCGCCTTTGCGGGATGCACGGGGGATATGGTCACTAGTGTAACCAGGAGGTGAGGCCTCATTTAACACAGTAAATTCATCAGGCTTAAGCCATGTTTCAGTCAGGCCAATCACATCAAGATTATGATCAGAGATTAGTTTATTGACTATAACTGCCTTTGAAGTGAGGGATCTAACATTAAGTAGCCCTATTTTGAGATGTGAGGTATCACGATCTCTTTCAATAATGGCAGGAATGGAGGAGGTCTTTATTCTAGTGAGATTGCTAAGGCGAACACCGCCATGTTTAGTTTTGCCCAACCTGAATACAGTGAATACAGTGAAGAGGAGCATAAACAACCCAGAGAGAGAGTCACTCCACTCAAACATCAAGAGACCAAGACGAGGTGAGGTAAACTTCCTGCCATACTTTCCAAGAGGGAAAGACCCAGAGTCTCTTAAGTAGCTGAGACAGCAAATCATCAACAAAGTTTCAAATACAGAGAGAAACCTAACATTAATAGACAAACTGAGGCAGACGAAATGAGATCATCAATGATGGACCGCCAGTGAAAGGGTTCTGTCCAGAGAACTGTCCAGCCCTTCACTTGGAGTCTCAGGTAAAACAGCTGATACTCCTCTCTCTTTTTATCTCTGTTTGTCTCACTACCATTTCACGCTCTTCCCCTTTGGAAGATATTTTTCAGTAAACATTGTTCAATGTGGCTTTTGTTTGTGGTTTGTTGTAATTTTTTTTTGCAGGTTTGTGCAGACTTCCACCACATAACAAACATCAATCTGAAGAGCCGATTCTACGCCGAACTAGACAGACACCACCCGACTGATTGTCTTGTTCAGGCAAAGGGCAGCACGGACAGACCATGCAGCAGAGGCTATGAGACGTGTCTTAAGGATCTATGATCTCCAGGTAGGTAAAAATGGAATACCACTCTGAGCATTCAAACATTCATTTTATTGTATTCAACATAACAGTGCATGACCATAGACATACTACATTTTAAACTCTACTCTGCACCATGTGTGTGACTCTTAAAAAGAGCAACTTGACGTGAACACCAGGCGCACTACTGCCCTTTGTGGTCTCCCCATCTACCTTCGTGAGGAAACCACTGGAATGTAAGTATTTCCTGCACGCAGTCTTAACAGTTAACATCTTACGTTTGTTCACTTGTATGGTAAAACACTTACATTTATGCATGTTTCAGGTAGAGGAAACTGAAGAGCCGGACATTACAGACCCGCCTGTCTCTCTCCTCACAGTCGTCAGCGAGAACTAAACTGATCATGTCCAGTTCAACTCAGCAAGGATTGCTGTTGTGTTAGCTAGAAGGTGACATTGTAATGAGTGATGTTCCCAGGTTGGCTGATGCACTTATGTTGTTATTTGATTTGATTTACGCCTTGCATCTGAGTTATCCCAAGCAGCTGATCCACACGTTTAACTTCATACAAAAAGGTCCTGATGGGCTTGGATAATGGGAAAATTCTTAAACCCAAGCTTTTGTCTCTGAAAAAAAGACCTATTGAAGCAAGATTAATGATGTGTGGGTATTTGCATTTACCGTCATTGAGGTTGTCTCCAACTCATGCCCTTACATGGCTGCAAAGGCATTTCTCGTAGATGCATCTTTAATGTGTGGCTCCACATTGTCCCACCTTTGCCTTGTTAATCGTAGCATAGCCTCACACAGACAGTTTTTCCAATCGAAAACCCTACATTCTTTAGAAGTTGTAAATGTTTTCCTTTCATTGTCATTGACGTTTGACATAAACCAGGTCCAGTGGGTGTTATTTTTGACCACACACGTGTTTCAGCTGTTCTGCCCTTCAGTAGAACTCAATAGAAAGAGAGATGGCTCTTTCTGTACTGCCGCTGTCAGTCAATATGTAAACAACGTGGAGTGCTTGATGAGATAAGCGAGAGTTGAGATTTGATATCCACTCCAAATAAAGTTGTAACATACACTATGTTCTGAATGTAACGGAGATAAGCGAGAGAGAGTTCATATGCACTAAAATAAAGCTGGAACATGTTTTCTAAAATGTATGTATTACAACGGTTATAACAGTTAATGGTTTTTGATCATGGCTGCAGCTTTAATGTGTGGCTCCTAATTTTCCAGTTTTAGTCTAATCGCTGCAGACTCATATACGGACAATGTTTCCAATAGAAAGTTCAGAGACACTATTTGGATAGTCCATCTGTAGATAGTTAATTGAGCATCTATAGACCATCAACAAATGTTCAATTACTGTCAACTAACCCTAACATATCAGCAGAGATGCAGTTGACATTTTCTTAGTTTCTTGATAGTTTGAGCATCCACAGGGGACTATCCAAATACTGTTCCAGAAAATTCTAAATTCTTTAGAAGTTCAATGTTTTAACCAGGTTTCCTTCCAACCATTTCATGCTAGAGCGCACGTCAGAACGAGATTTTTTTGTTTGTCTGCAGCCAAGCATCAATGACCATATCTCCAGAATGCAACCCTTGATATTTATTGGAAAGAAACATCAAGCTCATCACATGCAATTTTACCACCCTGTGAAGTTCATCACAACTTATTTCATCTGTAGCCTAAAACTGCATGCTCTCCTGACAAGCCGTAGTGGGAGGACCACACGTCATCGTGTGACTCCCAAGTTTACTTCAATATGATGGTTATTAAATCAATATTTTCCCATAAAAGCATTTCCACTGACATTTCTCGATTAACAAATTTTACAGAGGCAAAGATCAACTTTTCTTTACTCGCATAAAAAGGTTAGATGGAAACCTGGTTAGTGTCACATTTGGTTATTGTTTTGGAGGCAGGCATTTTGTAAAGTTGAATACACAGGCATATTAAAGTATGGTTTGAGTTGTCAATAACATTAATTGTTTACTTTATTTGATAACAAAATGTATTTTGTACATTATATTTATAGTGATTTATATGATTGTGTTTGTATTATTCAAGCCTTAGAATAAAGATTCATTGAATGCCTGAAAATTTACTGCTGAGTTGTATGTGCTAAGAATATAAACTCAGCATAAAAAGAGACGTCCCTTTTTAAAGGACCCTGTCTTTCAAATATAATTCGTAAAAGTCCAAAGAACTTCACAGATCTTCATTGTAAAGGGTTTAAACACTGTTTCCCATGCTTGTTCAATGAACCATAAACAATTAATGATTTCAGAATGACAATGCCCCCGTGATCGGTGTGGAAGAACTTGACTTGCCCTGACCTCAACCTCCTTGAACACCTTTGTGATAAATTGGAATGCCAACTGCGAGCCAGGCCTAATTGCCCAACACAGTCCCCAACCTCACTAATGCTCTTGTGGCTGAATGGAAGCAAGTCCCCGCAGCAATGTTCCAACATCTAGTGGAAAGTCTTCCCAGAAGAGTGGAGGCTGTTATAGCAGCAAAGGGGGAACCAACTCCATACTAAGGTCCATGATTTTGAAATGAGATGTTCGACGAGCTGGTGTCCACATACTTTTGGTCATGTAATGTATCAATTGAGAGGGAGAATATGAGCGGCTCCACCAACACTTCAAAGCAATTAAATTATAGTTTTATCAACCAGGAATCGCCAGTGGGCTATGCTACCAGTTCGCACCCGAATGCAGACAATGCAGAAACAGTATTAATCATGATGTAATTAACCCGTTAGACCCCAATAGAATGCTGCTGTAGATTACTCAAAGCTCATTTTCTCACACATTTCATAGCTCCAAACCAAAGAACAAATGATAATGACAAGTGAAGAGCACATCATCTTCTTTAATATGACACCACATTTGTGTCAATAGGAATAACACTAATTTTGTCTTCATTGTGTAACTAACTATGAAAAAGCGATTAACACTCAACACAACAAAAAACCCAAGAGTATGTACATTTGAGTAAATTTGACTAAATTACTCAAAATACCAAGTATAATATATTATACTTATAAATATTATTTATAAATAAATACTATTATCTGAAATGTAACTAGAGGGCAAAATTCAGAAAGTATTTCTAAACCCACACAAAGTAGGCGATTTGATTGCATTTTTATATTGTTACAGAAGTAAGAATCGTTGTCAAACAACTATTCAGAGACTATTTAAAATATAGGTAACCTCTCTCAATAAGATTTAGTACAGACTAGGCCTGACACAAAATGTAGAAATAGTAACCTATTTTGACAACCATTCAGTGAACGCGACAAGTATTAGATAGTGACAGATAAAGAGAGAAGATACAAAACACAACAACTGTTCAGAGACATTAAAAGATTTGTAGGACAAATTCATATTTCACACTCACTTTAGTGTTTGCATTTAGCGTACAACATGACATGGAACGTCTAGAAGCACTGTCCCATCCTGCAACGTGAAACAGAACACGTAGAGCACCCAAAGGAGGTTTCTACATATCACCCACTCATTGCCCAGCGTTTACTCCAAATGCACGACACACACCCTCTCTTGCGCCCTTCCAACTACACCCGCTTTCAAATGAGGTACAACTCGGTCCACACCCCCTCGTGCCACACTCTTGGCTCCTGTCTTCCTCCCACTGTAAGCCATATCACAAAGTAAAATGCACAAACTGCATTATGAATGCCTTCCAAGGACCAGCGCCTGCGGTTTCTGGGAAGGGGCCTTGCAGGGTCCCCCATACAATGTATCCATTTATGATGACACTTGAGCATCCCCCAAAACACATTTTCTGCCCGTGCGCCAACATTGTAATGCCTCCTCAGTTGGTCAAGATGGTCAACCCCACCCATTTTCTTGTTGTAATCCATTACAAGCTCTGGAACAGATTTAAGTTCCTGCCACTTTTAAAAACAACTCCAAAACCACTGCCACTGTCACTTTAGTCCCAGGCTGTGTGGAACAAGGGTGAATGGTGGGACTTCGGACAGACACACTCCAGTGTGCTCTGCCTCTTCCCCTCCCTCTGCTTCCTCCTCTCCCTCTGATTCGTCCTCTCCCTCATCAAATTCCTCACTCTCCTCTCCATCTCCTCCCTGCCGTTTGCTGCTGAGCCCTGACTGTCCCCCTCACTGACATAGAGGAACAGGAGCAACAAATACAATTTTGCTCTCTCTCTCGACTAACTACAGAGTTTGCCAATGTTAGCAGATTAGTTACGAAACTGGGGCAGTTTCCAAATGAATTGCATCAATAGAAGCCGGACAAAAAGCAACTTTTGAGCTGGCTATGTAAACAAAATATCCAACTCATCATATGCGCTCCACTGCGCGTTCATCTGGGGTCCGCGGTCAAATTACAACCCCTCATCACTGTCAAACGCTCCCTAAAATACTTCAGCGAGCAGGCCTTTCTAATCGACCTGGCCCGGGTATCCTGGAAGGATATTGACCTCATCCTATCAGTAGAGGATGCCTGGTTGTTCTTTAAAAGTGTTTTCTTCAACATCTTAAATAAGCATGCCCCATTCAAAAAATGTAGAACTAAGAACAGATACAGCCCCTGGTTCACTCCTGACTTGACTGCCCTTGATCAGCACAAAAACATCCTGTGGCGTATTAAATTAGCATCAAATAGCCCCCGCGATATGCACATTTGTCTTCTGCACATCAATCACTCCAGTGTTTAATTGGTATATTGTAATTACTTCGCCACCATGGCCTATTTATTGCCTTACCTCCCTTATCTTACCTCATTTGCACACACTGTATATAGACTTTTTCTACTGTATGTTTGTTTATTCCATGTGTAACTCTGTGTTGTTGTATGTGTCAAACTGCTTTGCTTTATTCTTGGCCAGGTCACAGTTGTAAATGAGAACTTGTTCTCAACTAGCCAACCTGGTTAAATAAAGGTGAAATAAAATTTGCTAGTGAGGTAGGTCGGAAGAACAAAAGGACTTGAGTTTTTGTATGTTATCACAATTACACTATTTTTAGATAAAAATGTAATTTCAAGTCTTATTCATACAGTTTTGTTGATTACAAAATACATCACATAAAATATTTCATATTTTTACTGTGTACTTCAAGAGTTACTACACCACCTTTTTTACCAGAAAGGTGAGATTTTAACCTTTCTTGGAGTATGCTGTCACGCCTGCTCCCGCTCCCCCTCCCTGGCGCTCGAAGGAGGCAGGCTCCCCAGCATTACGCACTCCTACCACCATCATTACGCACACCTGCCTTTCCCCGTCACGCGCATCAGCGTATTATTGGACTCACCTGGACTCAATCACCTGTTTATTACCTCCCCTATATTTGTCAGTTCCCCATCTCTGTTCCCCGCTGCTGCATTGATTGTCGTCGTTTTGCCTGCCTTGCTTCATGTCTGTTCTTTTTTAAATGTTGACTGCTTCTCATCTCCGGCGTTGGTCCTTACGTATGCAGCATTATTAGTTATTGTTTATGGCCCTCATGATAATTACTTTTGGGGATTATGTACATTACATTTAGTTACATTTAAGATTAAGAGAAAAAGGTATTAAATAAGTTATTATTCCATTTATCTTAATTAGACCGATCTGGTTAAATAAAGGTGAAATACACTACATGGTCAAACGTATGTGGACACCTGCTCATTGAACATCCCATTCCAAAATCATGGGCATTAATATGGAGTTAGTCCCCCCTTTGCTGCTATAACAGCCTCCACTCTTCTTGGAAGGCTTTCCACTAGATGTTGGAACATTGCTCCATTCAGCCACAAGAGCATTAGTGAGGTTGGGCGATTAGGCCTGGCTCGCAGTCGGCGTTCCAATTCATCCCAAAGGTGTTCTATGGGGTTGAGGTCAGGGCTCTGTGCAGGCCAGTCAAGCTCTTCCACACTGATCTCGACAAACCATTTCTCTATGGACCTCACTTTGTGCACGGGGGGATTGTCATGCTGAAACAGGAAAGGACCTTCCCCAAACTGTTGCCACAAAGCTGGAAGCATAGAATCGTCTCTCGAATGTCATTATATGCTAGAGTGTTAAGATTTCCCTTCACTGGAACTAAGGGGCCCAGACCGGATCATGAAAAACAGCCCCAGACCATTATTCCTCCCCCACCAAACTTTGCAGTTGGCACTATGCATTGGGGCAAGTAGCATTCTCCTGGCTGCCACCAAACCCAGATTCGGCCATCAGACTGCCAGATGGTGAAGCGTGATTCATCACTCCAGAGAACGAGTTTCCACTGCTCCATAGTCCAATGGCGGCAAACTTTGCACCACTCCATGCCAACGATTGGCATTGCGCATAGTGATCTTAGGCTTGTGTACGGCTGCTCGGCCATGGAAACACATTTCATGAAGCTCCCGACGAACAGTTATTGTGCTAACGTTGCTTCCAGAGGCAGTTTGGAACTCGGTAGTGAGTGTTGCAACTGAGGACATATGATTTTTTATATGCTACGCGCTTTAGCACTTGGCAGTCCCTTTCTGTGAGCTTGCGAGGCCTAACACTTCGCGGCTGAGCCGTTGTTGCTCCTAGACATTTCCACTTCACAATAACAGCACTTACAGTTGACCAGGGCAGCTTGGCTAGCAGGGCAGAATTTTGACAAACTGACTTGTTGGAAAGGTGGCATCCTATGACGGTGCCACATGAAAAGTCTCTGAGCTCTTCTGTATGGGCCATTTTACTGCCAATGTTTGTCTATGGAGATTGCATGGACGTGTGCTCGATTTTATACACCCGTCAGCAACGGGTGTGGCTGAAATAGCCGAATCCAGTCATTTGAAGGAGTGTCCACATTATATTGGCTGTGTAGTCTACCTGGTTAAATAAAAAAATTCACCAGGTTAAATAAATCTAAAGGTTAAATTGGTCTTTAAATGCAGTAAACCTATAGGCATATGCACTTTCGTGATAAAACTTTTTCTGCCATTGTGGTTTTTGGTAGAATAGTGTGAAATTAACTCGACTCCAAAAAATCCCATGCTAACAAAAACAAGTTTAAATGCCTTTATCATATACACTGCTCAAAAAAATGAAGGGAACACTTAAACAACACAATGTAACTCCAAGTCAATCACACTTCTGTGAAATCAAACTGTCCACTTAGGAAGCAACACTGATTGACAATAAATTTCACATGCTGTTGTGCAAATGGAATAGACAAAAGATGGAAATTATAGGCAATTAGCAAGACACCCCCCAAAACAGGAGTGATTCTGCAGGTGGTGACCACAGACCACTTCTCAGTTCCTATGCTTCCTGGCTGATGTTTTGGTCACTTTTGAATGCTGGCGGTGCTTTCACTCTAGTGGTAGCATGAGACGGAGTCTACAACCCACACAAGTGGCTCAGGTAGTGCAGTTCATCCAGGATGGCACATCAATGCGAACTGTGGCAAAAAGGTTTGCTGTGTCTGTCAGCGTAGTGTCCAGAGCATGCAGGCGCTACCAGGAGACAGGCCAGTACATCAGGAGACGTGGAGGAGGCCGTAGGAGGGCAACAACCCAGCAGCAGGACCGCTACCTCCGCCTTAGTGCAAGGAGGTGCACTGCCAGAGCCCTGCAAAATGACCTCCAGCAGGCCACAAATGTGCATGTGTCTGCTCAAACGGTCAGAAACAGACTCCATGAGGGTGGTATGAGGGCCCGACGTCCACAGGTGGGGGTTGTGCTTACAGCCCAACACCGTGCAGGACGTTTGGCATTTGCCAGAGAACACCAAGATTGGCAAATTCGCCACTGGCGCCCTGTGCTCTTCACAGATGAACGCAGGTTCACACTGAGCACATGAGCACATGTGACAGACGTGACAGAGTCTGGAGACGCCGTGGAGAACGTTCTGCTGCCTGCAACATCCTCCAGCATGACCGGTTTGGCGATGGGTCAGTCATGGTGTGGGGTGGCATTTCTTTGTGGGGCAGCACAGCCCTCCATGTGCTCGCCAGAGGTAGCCTGACTGCCATTAGGTACCGAGATGAGATCCTCAGACCCCTTGTGAGACCATATGCTGACACATGCACATTTGTGGCCTGCTGGAGGTCATTTTGCAGGGCTCTGGCAGTGCACCTCCTTGCACAAAGGCGGAGGTAGCGGTCCTGCTGCTGGGTTGTTGCCCTCCTACGGCCTCCTCCACGTCTCCTGATGTACTGGCCTGTCTCCTGGTAGCGCTTGCATGCTCTGGACACTACGCTGACAGACACAGCAAACCTTTTTGCCACAGTTCGCATTGATGTGCCATCCTGGATGAACTGCACTACCTGAGCCACTTGTGTGGGTTGTAGACTCCGTCTCATGCTACCACTAGAGTGAAAGCACCGCCAGCATTCAAAAGTGACCAAAACATCAGCCAGGAAGCATAGGAACTGAGAAGTGGTCTGTGGTCACCACCTGCAGAATCACTCCTGTTTTGGGGGGTGTCTTGCTAATTGCCTATAATTTCCATCTTTTGTCTATTCCATTTGCACAACAGCATGTGAAATTTATTGTCAATCAGTGTTGCTTCCTAAGTGGACAGTTTGATTTCACAGAAGTGTGATTGACTTGGAGTTACATTGTGTTGTTTAAGTGTTCCCTTTATTTTTTTGAGCAGTGTATATTCCTCAAACTCAACTCTGTACCTCAGTCAGTTCCACTGCTTTTTTTCCTCTCTCATTTTTCCACTCTAATCAGGAACTGATCTAGACCTGGGACACCAGGTGTGTGCGATTAATTATCGGGCAGAACAGAAAACCAGCAGGCTCCAGACCTCGTAGTGTAAGAGTTTAATAGGCTACTCCGATATACAGTACCAGTCAAAAGTTTGGACACACCTACTCGTTCCAGAATTGTCTTTATTTTTTACATTGTATAATAATAGTGAAGATAGAGCCCAACCTGTTTTGGGCCCCACATTATTACCAAAACAATTATACATTTGTGAAAAAATTGTGGGGGAGGCTTGCCTGTTTTGCATGTTATTTTGGCATTGTCATGCTGGTATAAAGGATTTTGAGACAGGTGCAGGAATACACAATAGGGGTTTTCAATACACCCAAAACAAACACGTAAACTAAAACACTGGGCTGTACCCAAACAAAGGGAGAGTTATATTGACTACGTCCGTCGTCGCTCCCTCATTAATGTTTTAATCGAAATGACGGAATGCTTCTTATCAGCTCATCGTTCCCTTATGCCATAGTGCAATAAATGTATTGTTTAGTGTTGTGTAGTGTCTTTGCTGGCATGCATCTAACTTTTTTTTGTTGAGTTTGCCTCACATGCTAAAATCGGGACTGGTCTGTTGCCAGTTGGTCTTGTCTCGTCAAGCCTAGCAGCGTGTTTTCCCGTACTGTTCTCCTTAGTCCCAGTTCTTCTGGTTTTGACCATTCTGCCTGCCCTGAGCCTGCTGTTCTGTACCCTTTGACACAGCCCTGGATTACCGACCTCTGCCTGCCCTGTCGTTTGCCTGCCTCCTGTTATATAAATAAACTTCTGCGATTCAAACTGTCTGCATCTGGGTCTTATCCTGAATTCTGATAGATCTAAGCTATAACAATGATTAACTCTGCAAAGCTTTCTGCATAGTTTACTCTCCTATCACAGGTCTTGCTCAGCCTCAACATGGGTATTCATGGTAGGCCTATAAAAACCCTGGATTTTAAATATAAAGCAAGGGGCATTATCCCACGGGAAATAAAAATATTAGTGGTAGGCCTATAGCTAAAGACCAAAAAGATAGAAGCGGTAGGTCTGTAGACCAAACAGCTTAAGAGTAACTTTGAAAATCAAATATTTTAGGCTTAGTTAGTGAAATACGTCAATTCTGGTCTTCATTTTGACAGTTCGCTGCAAAAGTGATATGTTAGTCTTTTAGTAGTAAATTTCTCTTTTTACCCCTAGCGGTTCAACTCTACCATTGAAGTTGTGACGTAGAAGCACCTTGAGAACGTGCCTCTACGTCATCTCAGGTGAGGGATTCGGTATGAAACACACTCCCTTCTAGATGCTGGGTGGTACCACCTCAAGGCTTCCTATTAAAGCAGGTGACAGCTCGCCTTATTTCACAATGGTCTTGGCATATATTTTGCATTATGCTTCATTGACTACTGACAGTAAACCCAATTCAAAAGGCAGTAAGGCACATTTCCTCATATGACCAAATTCAAACTTTTTGCTTACCGTTTCATCGATGTGCTTTTACTATCATGACACAAGGCGAGACCCAGATGCAGATACAGGAGGCAGAGTCTTACAATATGTATTAATCGAATAGGGTAAGGTAAGAGAATGGTCGTGGACAGGCAAAAGAGTTAAAACCAGTTCAGAGTCCAAAAGGTACCGAAGGGCAGGCAGAATCAAGGTCAGGGCAGGCAGGATGATCAGGCAGGTGGGAAAGTAGTCCAGAGTTAGGCAGGAGTCAAAACCGGGAAGACTATCAAAAAGAGAATGGGAAAAATACGCTGGTTGACTTGGAAACATTCAAGATGAACTGGCACAGAGAGACAGGAAACACAGGGATAAATACACTGCGGAGAATAAGTGACACCTGGAGGGGGTGGAGACAATCACAAGGACAGGTGAAACAGATCAGGGCGTGACAGTACCCCCCCACACCCCCAGGGACGCCACCTGGCTGACCGGGGTGTCGGCGGTGGAAATCAGCGATGAGGGCTGGGTCCAAGATGTCTTTAGCAGGGACCCAGCACCTCTCCTCCGGGCCATAACCCTCCCAGTCAACCAGGTACTGGAAACCCTTGCCCCGCGGGGAGACAGCTTGCGGGACTCTACCCGAAGGGGCAGATCGCGAGTGGAAAGCCATACCCTCTGCCCAATGCGGTAGCGGGGAGCTGGGGTCTGGCGACGGTCCGCTTGTCGACGATACCTGGAGTTGGTCTTGAGAATTCTCCAGGTACGTCGACAGCGGCGGACAAACATCTGGGCCGAGGGTACGCTGACCTCCTGCTCAGGGAATATTTTTTTAAATTATTTACACATACCCATTGATTTTTGAATAATATAACTTACATAATAAAAGCCTCATGAGCTTAGTCCAATTGTCATAAAAAACGCATTTACATGACCAAGTACATTAATGGGGTAAACCCTGCTCTAAGATTATAGGTTGTTTGAGGGAAGGTTTGAATTGTAATAAAACCAGGTACCATTCAACGTGAGTATATCTGTTGTTGAAATACATTAGATCAATAAAGGTGCTTATGCTGAAAAGCCTTGTTAATGTATAGGTCAAATTTGCTTTTGAATTTCCTGTCTTTTTCGGGATTCAGACAAAAGCAAATATTTCACTTAAAACTTCATCTTCATTTTTCCCAGGGTTTTTCCCAGAAGGTCTTATAATAGCACAAGTCCTGCCACCAAACATTATTACTACGCATTATAACTCTTTGAAATAGCACAAAACACAATGGCTGTCAATGGCAACCTAGTGTTTGGTTATCAAAATGCTACAGCTCTCTAACAGTTTAAGCTACAGACACTAGACCAACTGTACAAAGGTCTTACAATTACATAACTATTGCAGTTTAGGAACTATAAAATTTATTAAAAATGCAAACATTTGCATAAAAGGAATACATTTACCGGTACCTAACTTTCCCAATGATGGATTTATTTCTATTTATTTTTTGCGGTTATAAATGTCCTTTCTCCAGAACCACAGGACCAGTCTTTAAAAAACATGGTATACAGCATCTATGAAGAAGGATTTCTCATCTGATTTCCCTTTGTGGCCATCCATGGAAATTGTCTTTCTGGACCAGTTGTCAGTTAAACTGCAGTATGAAACAAGACTGTAGGAGCAGTTGAAACCGTGCTTCTAGACCAGAACCCTGGCCCCTTGGTGTGCACCTGTATGCGTGTTGACATCTACAATGGCAATAACGACTGATTTTATTGGAGGTGCAGAAAAGGTGGATTTGGCGCACTTCAATTTGGCACAATAAACTTAGATGATTTCCAGACAAGACATTTTCAGTAGCATGTAACTTTTTATTTAGACCTTTTTTGGAAGTACATACCGGCCGTATTGACAATAATTGATCAGCGAAACTCCATTCTTTGGTAAGTACCGAACATACTTTGACATTATTAAGATTGAAAACCTGGTGAATGGCAAGTTGAATGTCTGCTTCCTAGGCTTAAAGGAGAATCGCCATATTCAACGTCTCTGGTTCAGGTAGGCCTAAGTGATGTTCATGCACACTTTCTTTCACATTTACGTTAGCTGCATAGCTAACGTTTTCTACAGATAATTCATGCCAACACTGCCACTTAAATGTCTTGACATCGATTAACTAGCAGAACAGTCATTTAAATAAAATGTACCTCTATAAAGTACTGCCCTGTCTCTTCTAGAATAAAATCAATGCACCATTTTCTAGTGCTGAACTCAAGAGCGCCCACTGACAAGCTAATGGCGAGGTATTACTCTACTAGACCACAAAGTTTCTGTCTTTGAGTCACCAGACCAGGTGCCTAATATATAATCGTTGCGTAAATTTCTGAAAAGTCTGCACACATACAAAAATATTGAGATTGATAAACTTGGCGCATGCATGTTTCCCGTTATAAATCAGACCTGTTGTAAAATTGTGCACTTGTGAACAAGCATTAAAACACTGCCTGGAAAACGCCTCCATTCACCTTTTATGGTAACACGCCCTTTATTTGCTGTATAATTTGGAACCATTGTTGGTATTATTAGGCCATAGCATGCAAAAGACAACAGTTGTTCAATAGATTCATTGGGTTTCTATGTTCTACCTTGGTATAGGATCTGAGATTAAATAGGTAGGGCTGGAGCCCCCATCAGTGCCTCTACTTCCGCAGCTATAGTTTCTAAACATCAAAACAATGGCACATTGTTGTGGACCTGTTAGCAGAAAGTTTGAATTCAACAATATTTAATATAGACTTTTCCCACCAAACTAAATATGATGGACTGCCTGTGAATTCTGAATCATAGTTCTGCAGGGCAGGCTACTCAAAAAAATGCAATTACAGTACTTACAGTAATATTTCTCATGCATTTTTGTTGTACTTGACTTGTTTTATTTATTTTTTATAGTACTACTGATATTCACTACTGGATTGTTGGGAATGAGCAAGCAAGAAAGGCATTTCACTGTAATTGTGCACATGACAATAAAAATGTTAAACATAGGCGTACTTCAATGTAAAAGATGAGCTGTTAAATTCGACTGTATACCAGTATTATAAGTATTATACAATGTGCTGCATATAATATTGCAAAACTTGAACTAGCCCATCTAATGACTAGGCTACTAGGTCCAATTAAATGAGAGATGTGCATGGCCATTTGTTGTAGGCTATGGCTCATTTGGGAATATGAACCCATCACAGCCAGAAAGGTGAGGAATATATTCTTCAATGGTTATGAAAATAAAATAGTAAAAGATTCCTCTTTTTCGATCTTGTCTCATTGCTGTAAATTCCCAACGGGCTCAGGAGGCAAAGGCCGAGTCATGCATCCTCCAAAACATAAACCGCCAAATCACGCTTCTTAACACCCGTCCGCTTAACCCAGAAGCCAGCCGTGCCAATGTGTCAGAGGAAACACTGTTCAACTGACAACCGATGTCAGCCTGCAGGCGCCCGGCCAACCACAAGGAGTCGCTAGAGCGCAATGAGCCAAGTAAAGCACCCCCAGACAAACCCTCCCCTGACCCGGAAGACACTGGGCCAATTGTGTGCCACCCTATGGGACTCCCGATCACGGCCAGTTGTGACACAGCCTGGGATTGAACACGGGTCTGCAGAGTCTAAAAGTAAAACACATACATTTTCGCTCCTCACTAATGGCAAATGATTGCATTCTTGTTACTGTTTTCCTGTTTTTAGTGTGTCATGAATAAGCTTATCATCATATCCCCTATTTGCACAAAATATTTACTTGCCAGCTTGCAATACAATATTTCAACCATTAGCAGATGTGCATACACATGGTCTAAACCCTTCAAACTCAACCTTGAAGCCAGTTCCACCGCATTTTTCATTGTTCCCCTATAGATCAGGGACTGACTTAGAGCTGGGACAACAGGTGTGTGCAATTAATTATCGGGTTGAACAGAAAACCAGCAGTCTCCAGCCTTCGTAGGGTAAAAGTTGAATACTCCTGGTCTAAAGTTTGTGGGGAGGTGAGAACATTCTCAAGTCAAGTTCCATTTTTATAAATACCAACTTTTGCGTGAACTGGCGCATGCACATTTTGGGTTATATTTTGAACATACAAACAGTTTATAAATAAAGCACCAGGGCTCTCCAACCCTGTTCCTGGAGAACTATGACCCTGTGGGTTCGCTCTCCAACCCCAGTTGTAACTAACCTGATTCATACTAACCAGCTAATTATTAGAATCAGGTGCACTAGATTAGAGTTGTAGTGAAAACCTAGAGGACAGTAGCTCTCCAGGAACAGGGTTGGAGAGCCCTGCACTAGACAATACCTCACCATACATACCCTTGTCAGTGGGGCACTCTTGAGGACTGGTGATCGACTTGACGATCACCAACCAGAAAATTTGCCATGTCTTACTACAGAAAAGTATGAGCCTTTTGGGTAAACCACCGGGGTAAATCTCAGATAAAAACGTACCCTGGTCAAAAGTCGTGCACTATGCAGGGAATAGGGTGCCATTTGGGAAAGACATAGTGCACTGTGTAGGGAATAGGGTGCCATTTGGGACACAAGTGCTTTAGTGAGTTGTCATCAGGGATCATTAGAACAGTTCCTGGAGTTACAGTAGTACAACATCAGAGGCCTGTTCAGGTTGGCGCCACATAATAGAACATTCAGATAGAAGTTGTGGAGAAGATATTATGATTATCTGTCAAGTAGACTAGGGATTGTGTCAGCTGTATTAGTAACATTTCTATCTGAACAGATTTCTTTGTTCTGAACATTTCACCTCTGAATATTGGCCAGGGTTCTTTTTTGTAACATCCTTAAATTCTAAGGTTGGTCGATTCAACACCAGGAAGAGATATCTAACTTCGTTCAAAGAGGTTATCAACTTGCTTCCTGGACTGAGCAGAAGTATTAGTACACTGTTGTCATTTATAAATAATAACTACTAGTAGTTTTCACTCTTACAATCACATTAGGTACTATATGAAATATGTAGCCCAACCGGCCTCAAGAAGATGGTATTATTCATTTTTTTTGGTTGTTAATACTGCCATCTTGAGGCCAGGTGGGCTATGAAATATGTAGACAAATTGAATATGGAACAATTTTGTTGATAAGAGATGTCTCCATTTTGAGATTGTTTCTATACAATATGGAGTCCCGTTTTGGCATTGCCTTCATTTTAGCTTCCAGTGAACTAAAATAACACCCACAGTGACTAAAGCAAAGGGTTGATTTGCCTTGTTTTGGATTCAGACAATATCATAAGGTGAATGTCAATGGTTTATGAAAAGCACATGGTAAACAAAATAATAATAAAGCAAAGAATATGATTCAGAACAAAAATGTTTTTAGTCTAAGTCCTCTGTTACTATTCCTGATTTTCCTGTAACCCTCTTTCCCCACATATCACTTCCTCTGGCATTCAGTGAAGCCACACACACACACACAGGGGGTCTACTTCATGGGTAGTGTTATCACTCAAACACACACACACGTTGAGTCAGTTCATGATGGTCATCCGCAGCAATAACAGAACCTTGAGGAGAGACATGAGCAACACATACTCTTCATTGTTCACATGCTCACATACAAAGGCGTGGACAGAATTTAGAATGCACCCACACGGTTACATGCTTACACAAAGTGCACATAACTATGGCACAGCAAACACATGGAAAGAGAGTTATACTTTGTAAGAATTCAAGCTATTACAATTTAGTTGCCAATGTTTAGTTCTAGAGAGCAACATAGGAAAGGCAGATGGTTAAATGTGGCAAAGGAAATGGTAATAAGTTACCAAGCCGACAGATTGTGTAATGTACATACACAAACAAAATGACAAGGCAGGGTGTTACATACATGTAAGGCAAAAGTGTAGAGAAAACATTCTCCAGAGTGGTGTGATAGCATCTCAGCATCGAGTAGTGTGTGATATTGAGACCATGGGTGCAATGCATCCAAACACATCCAAAACTGGGGGCGGGGCACACACAGTAAACCAGGTGTTGTCAGTCACCCCCTGTGTCTGACCCTCGCTTGCTAAGTACAATAGGTTCACTGCACAGTACACTCCCCCTGTCCACAACTCTATACTTCTATCCTATTGTCACGCTCCCATCTCTCCTTTTCCTCACACAGAAAGGCAATCAAGGTGAATAAAAATAAGACTTCCATTACATGATAACACCACCCCCCCCAAAAAAACTAACAAGTGATCATAACCGAGAAAACCAATCAACACAATGTAAAATAAATCCTAAAAGGCAACAAATACAAAATCTCACTTGAAAATCAATTTGAAAAGAATATCAACTAAAAGAAGCAGCAATGGAAATAGCATAGGCGCAAAAATAAAGGTGAGATGGCGCGAGAAAAAAAAAAAAAGTCAGCTGGAATGGCCTCCAAACATACTCCCTGGTCCCCTTCCCCCCACTCCAGAACAATATGCTGGCACCCCCACCCTGACAGCGGGCACCTCTCTCCCTGTGTATGTAAGGCCACTTTTGGCACAGACAGACTTGGGTACATGCAGTGTTGTGCCGAGAGTGGATTCCACTTATGGGTGGTAGTGGAGCCATCTGGTGGCTGCAGCTCCTATAATGTAAACTCAAACCGTGCCCTCATGGACAAGAGGGTTATGTTTATTAGGGCACACCGTTTCTCAATGGACATGTTCAGATGGAACCTCTCCGTTTCAGACCACTTTCTTCCGTTTCGTGCCTATTGAACATGACCCAGGAATGAAGGCCCGTTTTCGATCACTTTCAAAATGTCTGCCCGATTTTGACACAGCTAATGCGTTCAGTGCCTGTTATGGGGCTAACTTCAAGCCTACGATGCCTATTCTGTAGAGGCCTTCAATTAAATCGATATGCATGCGTACGATTGCCGGTGGATACCCAATGTGCATCGGGTCTACTGTGTAAATGTCCAGGATTCTATGAATCAATATAGTATTTCGATTAAGTTTGATGACAAAGGGGCCTTATTTCTAACTCTATACAAGGCAAAGCTTACTGAATGCAAACATCAAGTCAAGAAAAATCTCATGTGAAAAATAAATATTTCAAATAATTTCAACAACCCCCCCCAAAAAACATGAAAAAGTAAACAAAAAAGTCTATACTTTGATTGAATTCATAGATTCATAGGTGCCGTGCAGGTAGCCATGGCGACTGAGCTCCACCCCATTCTGGTGTCCGGCTGCCTTGATTGGTGAGTGAGGAAAGAGGTGGGATTAAGTGGTGATGAGCTCCTGCTACTCCAGTTTCACACCAGTCTTCTCTGTGTTGAGTAGATGGAGACTGTCATCTATCAAGAAACTGTAGAGGAGAAAAAAAAAGAGACAAAGTTGGTGATGGAATAGAGGTGCAAAACGAATGCAAGCCTAGATGTTGGATGATGGTAAAGGTCGAGGGGAAGCTATTGAACGGTTTCAAGTGCTGTCCTTTTATGGATTATCCATGAGGACTACTTTTGAAGTAGAAGAACTTGAGTGAGCTCTCTCTTTTAGAGCTTTCAAAAACATGAAAAAGTGTTCTGTAGAGTAAGTGGGAGCAAGTAGCCATTACAATGAGCCTGTCCTCCCCATTTCTCTATCTACCAGCTTCCACTGGAATAGGTCGATAGACAAGAGGTATACGTGCCTGTAAAAGAGGAAATGCACAGGCACGGTGCTGAGGTGCCAGACTGCATGGGCATCCAGGACCCAGAACAGTGGCGGGAAGTCGAGCAGCTCCAGCAGGGCCAGGCCATGGAGCAGCACCACCACCACGCCACACTTCCACCAGTAGGGCAGTGTCCGCCGGTTCTGCCAGCACCAACACAGCCACCACAGCAGGTTCACTATGCCTGTGGGAGGGATAGGGAACAGGAGGTGGTGGAGAGAGGCGGGAATGAGGAGAGAGAGGGTGGAGGGGGTAGGGGATAGTGTGGTCGGGAAAACGAGAGATTGAGACTGACCGCAGGCAGAGAAATGCTAAAGTGAACGTAACCACGGGAACAATTGACTAGAATGAAATATCTGTGTTCTTTGCTTGTTATGGATTAAGGTACGGTTAACCGTACCTATGGTGGCGTTGGCAGCCATGTTGTAACCATAGTCGAAGCTGACGAAGGTCAGGTAAGACACGTGGGAGGTGAAGGCCAGGATGAGCAGAACCCCTACCATGCTGGACACCCCCGGCCTCTTCAGCCCCAACGTCCTGGAGAGATATAAGGGTCAATGTCATATCATACATTGTCCTAAAATATAACCATACAGAGGTTAATAATCACCTTTCATATTTTCCTTGTGTTTACGAAACATCTATTAACAAACCCAGGAATAAAGCACTTTATGGAAGGACATTTTTGTTGCCAACCGCAACAGCTATGTATGTATATTAACATAAATATTATCACTCATGGCTTATTGAGGTCTATTCTATACTGACGCAGTTTGCCTTTGCCAATGATCCTTCAGTGTTTTTACCGTATGTCATAGGGGTTAATCAACAATATTCTTGAGGAAAAAGTATGAGAAAAAAAAGCCTGTTTTTAATTTACCTCACACAGCATAAGTAGATGGAGTAGAGGATGACAGCAGATGCGCAGAAGTAGTCCATTTTCTTGAAGGTAAATACAAACAAATTGGCAAATATATTTTTTGTTTCGAAAACGGTTAGTTCTGACCAACAACCAAAAACAGTGAAGAGATCACCCTCGACCTCGAGCGATTGGTGATGAGGTGTTAGTTATTGACAACAATCCATGGCAAATGCCTGTTAACAGTTCCATCCAAATTATTACGCTGCATCCTAATTCATGAATTGAAAAATTTTCATAGAAAATAAATAGGTCGTTTTCAACTCATGAATTGAACACCACAAAAAAAGTGACTGATGTAATCTGAGGATCATACAGTTTAATGGCAGTACAAGATAACAATGTCATTAGACCCTAGAGTTTTTGGTTAACCTGATTAGCTAATTGCCTGTTCGTTTTATAAAGATTGAGTGGAAGCTTTCTCTTGTCCTGGCAGATGGTTTGGCATTGAATGAATCACACTGTAGCTTAAAGTATGTTCTAGCTACCCGCAAATCCAAACTGATTGTCAGGGTTGGGGCTTTTATTCCATCCAAATTTCCCTCAATTGAGAAAAGAAACTGCATTTCTATTGGGAAATGTGTCCAATTCAACAGGAATTGAAGAGGAATTGATTTCTACCCTGGTTTCTCAACGTATGCTATGTGTCACAGGTGGCTATACCCTAATTGTAACACATGCTGTATTAACCACTTGCTGTATGATGGTTAGGTAGGTTATGGTTTTGACCATTACCTCAGTGAGATAGGTGTCCCGGGTGTGGAACACTGTGGACCAGAACCAAGCATTGAGAGAAACCTGAATAAAGAGAACTTATTAAAAAAACAAGTTTACATAAGTATATTTGAGCAAAAAGGTTAAGTTAAATTCCTGAAAACTTAAATTCATGAAACTTCCGTACACTCAAATGCACACATTACAGTGTCTGTCTTACACACGACACACTCACGAAACAAACCCATTCAAACACACCAGAGAGAAGGCGGTGATGGTGTAATACATGGGGCTCTGGCGTGGCACAGAGCTGCGGTAGCGCAGCAGCATCAGAAGGCAGGCCAGGCCGTTGAGCAGAGAGGCCAGAGCAGATGCTGGCTCCTCGAAGCACAGGAACCGCGTAAATGGCCACTGTAGAAGAGAGCGGGACAAAGAAGGAAAGAGTGAGACAAAAGAGAGTGACTCCTAGTCTTTCATTATCCCCATATATATAGCCTAGTGGGGTTCATTTCCAAACCTCTCCTTGAGTACCACCAAACCGTTCCACTAATTTGATATATTGCAGTACCTTATCCAACTAATCAAGGACTTGGACCACTTGAATTAGAAGGGCTAGTACTGAACAAGGGCTGCTAGTTAAATAAAACACACACACACAACATACACTACCGTTCAAAAGTTTGGGCCACTTAGAAATGTCCTTGTTTTGAAAGAAAAGCACATTTTTTGTCCATTAAAATAACATCAAATTGATCAGAAATACAGTGTAAACACTTAATGTTGTAAATGACTATTGTAGCTGGAAAAAGCAGATTTTTTATGGAATATCTACATAGGCATACAGAGGCCCACTATCAGCAACCATCACATCACCCCTGTGTTCCAATGGCTCGTTGTGTTAGCTAATCCAAGTTTATCATTTTAAAAATCCTTTTGAAATTATGTTAGCACAGCTGAGAACTGTTGTCCTGATTAAAGAAGCAATAAAACTGTCCTTCTTTAGACTAGTTGAGAATCTGGTGGATCAGCATTTGTGGGTTCGATTACTGGCTCAAAATGGCCAGAAACAAAGACCTTCTGAAACTCGTACTTCAATTCTTGTTCTGAGAAATGAAGGCTATTCCATGCGAGAAATTGCCAAGAAACTGAAGATCTCGTACAATGCTGTGTACTACTCCCTTCACAGAACAGCGCAAGGCCCCGGTGCACAACTGAGCAAGAGGACAAGAACATTAGTGTGTCTAGTTTGAAAGACGCCTCACAAGTCCTCAACTGGCAGCTTCATTAAATAGTACCCGCAAACCACCAGTCTCTACGTCAACAGTGAAGAGGCGCCTCCGGTGTAATTAATAATAATAATGGATACAATAACGTGTATCCAAAGTGTAATTAATAACTTCACCATGTTCAAAGGGATATTCAAGGTCTGCTTTTTAATTTCTTTCATTTTTTACCTATGTGATGCATTGGAAAACCTCCCTGGTCTTTGTCGTTGAATCTGTGCTTGAAATTCACTGCTCAACTGAGGGACCTTACAGATAATTGCATGTGTGGGGTACAGAGATGGGGTTGTCATTCAAAAATGATGTTAAACACCATTATTGCAACTTATTAACTGACATGTTAAGCACATTTTTACTCCTGAGGTTATTTAGGCTGGCCATCAAAAAAAGGGGTTGCATACTTATTGACTTAAGACATATCACAGCTTTTCATTTATTATTCATTTGTAAACATTTCTAAAAACATAATTCCACTGACATTATGGGGTATTGTGTGTAGATCAGTGACACAAAATCTAAATGTAATCCATTTTAAATTAAGGCTGTAATAACAAAATGATACAGACATTACATAGATAGGCAAGAGACAATTGTCATATTACTCGATCATTAGCCAGCTTTTGACATGATTTTTTAAATGTTATGGTCAGCATGAATTTGAAGTTGCTGTAGTCGTTTGTTCCACTCAACAGTGCAGGTGTATAAAATGTGTTCTTAGCAGTTAGGCTCTTAAAGGTAAGACTGGCAACAGAGTCTCTGGCGTTGTATTGGTAGAAATCTCTAATACAAGTAAAATAATTTGATAGGTACTTGGGGCTGAGTCAGTAATAAATCTGTGGAACAGGTGAATTAATATGACCCTTTTCTCTACAGATAGCCAGCCTAGCTGCTTAAAATGCTTCAGTACAACTCTCAGCAGCTGGTTTTGATTGGTCTGTAGCTTATTCTTTAGATGTTTGGGTGTGCTGGTTAACCATGATGTGCACACATAATCAAAGTGTCACTGAACTAGCACACCTGCCAGAGTCCTTAGAGTGTCACTATCAACATTTTTTATGTCCCAAGCTAGGAATTTACATTTTTGGTTTAACATTGCTAAAACCTTCAGGACCAGTCTCACCGGTGAGCTACCTATTCAGTTCACACTCATGGTAACTGACTTGAGGTTTTGTGCCCACTTTGACACTAAACCCGAGGGATTCTGTTTTTCTAAAATACAGAAAAAGTTTGTTATTCGAAAGCCATTTATTGACATTGGATAACTCTGCACTAAGGATCTCATGGTAAGGTTGACCATAGAATGCATAGAACCATACCTTTCCATGGAACTGTGGGATGCTGTAGCCTTCAGCCTGGTACAGTCCCACTGTTTGCCACATGCACTGGTACCGGCAGTCATCACGACATGTCCAGCCTGGGCAAGGGACAGAAAGCTGGAGTTAGACAAATGCACGTAGTAAAGAGAGAACACACACACAATGAAATCAAATGGGCAGTGTTCAATTACAGCATATGGGTTCACTCTTATTTTTGACTCTGAACTTGCGTAGCAAGAATAAAGTGACTTTGGTGGCCGTTCCTGACAATCTACAGCAGTAAGCCAACTTATCTGATGGAACACAACACCATCATGGTCATTGACAGTCTGTAGTTAATTGAGTTGACAGAAGCCAAATGGGCTAAGGCTGTTGCATCACAAATAATTCATTAGTATCAAATGCTCAACTGGCTTCAAAACTTCATGCAGTACCTCATGCAGTGATCACCAAAATGCAACACTGTCTGAGTATACGAACAGCTAACCAATGCAGAACAGGAAAACATGCATTTAAAATGACAGCAATATGCATTTCTCATTTCCACACTGATAACGAAATTGGTTAGCTAGCTACGATATCAGTGGATGCTGCTCTAGTAGTAACGTTAGCCTTCTGGCGACTGGTTCCCCAGCGCGAGCGAGCTAGTTTTTAAACTTCCAGAACGTGGCAGCGACAGAAAACCCTCACCTGTCAGCGCCATGTAAGGCGCTTGTGTAGACTGAAAACCTCTGAGCCGAGCTCCGGTGCAGTTGGTCCGGACACATTGCGTGACACAGCCTTGGTAAACTGGCTCCTTGTCGCCTTGGGAGGCATTCACAGCAGTCGCCGAGAGCAGGAGAAGCGCGACGATTGCCAGGGCAGAGTACATGACAGCTGTGCAGGGGGGCAGTGGCGAGGCCATGTTCGTAGAGTCGGCACCAGGTAGCGATCGCAGCGGCATTTCATGTCACCCAGAGCTGACAACAAAGGCCCAGCTTTCCATACCCAGATCACCAGAACATCTTTCCACCTGCGGTAGTTGAGTAGGTCGCGAAGTGTCTTTGCGGATCACTGCCCTATGGGTCCACTGTGCACTGCTGTACTTTTCACCCCGCTCCTGCCGTGCAGTTTTCCAAATTCCGGACCAGGAAGTGTGAATAAACATGCGAACTGCGCATGCCGGTGGTTGATAAAGAAAAAAAGAGTCAAAGATTTTTTTCTAACTAAACCAAGAGACCATAGCCTGTCGTTTCCAATAGGAGCAAATGAGTCATAGTGGGCAGAACAAGTAAGGGCAGAGCCAAGCACGAGCTCCTATTGGCGTGACATCTGCATTTTTCCGTTAGGGAACGCCTACTTTGAAGTGCGCGTGTGCAATAACTCAATTCGCCTTTGCATACCTTCTAAACAACGCGATTTTTTCCCAACTTTTGCAAAGGGCAAAATCAACAAAACTTAGTCCAGTTCTGTTCATAACATATTTTGGTTTTGGGAATATAAAACTGTCTTGAGATCAAATGTTTCATCGATGAGAACATGCGCTGAATGTCGGCCCAAATCCATTTCGAGCCATCTTCAGCCACTGCTCGCCAGTGGGCTTCCTCTCACTACCATATTGTGTAGTGAATGGAAATACCAAGCGCATGCTTCACATTTATACATCTGTCTCATTGTTCTATCTGTGCTAAAATACCACAGAATGAGTAATAATACTCGTAAAATTTCGCGGTCAAATAGGGAAATGGTTCCAATCGTTTTTCACCGTGGTAAAATTGGTTTGAGTTTCGATATTCGCCATACATTCGGACCTTCAAACTTCAATAGGTCGCTAACGATTTGAACAACATACCTCAGGGTTGGCTCTTTATGAAGGAAAAAAGGTGTACAGCGTTGCACAGGTCTTATTTGCCCGATTCCATCACGAGTTTCATAATCACAAGGCAAAGGTGTAGGCAGCCTGGCGCACAGTCAATGCAACTATACTGAACAAAAATATAAACGCCAAAATTTCAAAGATTTAACTGAGTTACAGTTCATATAAGGTAATCAGTCAATTTAAATAAAATCATCAGGACCTTATCTGTATTTCACATGACTGGGCAGTGGCGCAGCCATGGGTGGGCCTAGGCCCACACACTTGGGAGCCAGGCCCAGCCAATCATTTACATTTACATTTAAGTCATTTAGCAGACGCTCTTATCCAGAGCGACTTCATAATTTGTTTTTCCCTAAAAATGGGATTTATTAGACAGAACCCCCCCCCCACACACACACACACAAATTCTCTAAAATGACATTGGAGGCAACTTATGGTAGAGAAATGAACATTCAATTATCTGGCAACAGCTCTGTTGGACATTACTGTAGTCAGGTTTCCAATTGCACGCTCCCTCAAAACTTGAGACACCTGTGCCATTGTGTTCTGTGACAAAACTTTAGTGGCCTTTTAATTGTCCCCAGCACAAGGTGCACCTGTGTAATGATCATGCTGTTTAATCAGTTTCTTGATATGCCACACCGGTCAGGTGGATGGATTATCTTGGCAAAGGAGAAATGCTCACTAACAGGAATGTACACACAATTTGACGGTGGTCTTTTCTTTTTTGCAAAGGGCGGCAGAATGTACAGGTCTGTTCTGCTGGCGATCTTTTTTTGGGGGTGGGGTACCGGGAAGAAATGTAATCTACTTTAACCTCGGAATTTATTTTACCTTAATTTTACTAGTTCCTTTTTTTACTTTAAATTTCAATAGGTCCTTGATCTATGACCTAGACACCTTAAACTGACTTTGTATTGTTCACATGGAAGAGAAAAACATTTTAGGAATACCAAATGGTGTGCAAAGGGCTTACACGATTTCATACAAATATTGTTAAAAAGGTAAAGTTTCAATAGCTTTTCAACCATGTGACTTACCAACCTAATTTCAACGGCCAATTTGTCCTTATATAGAGAGGCATGTTGCAAAAACCCTTTAGTTTTCTCATACAATGATTTCAATTAGTTTTTTTTATATATACACTACCGTTCAAAAGTTTGGTGTCACTTAGAAATGTCCTTATTTTTTAAGGAAAATAAAAACATTTGTCCATTAAAATAACATCAAATAGATAAGAAATACAATGTAGACACTGTTAATGTTGTAAATGACTATTGTAGCTAGAAACGGCAGATTTTTTATGGAATATCTACATAGGCGTACAGAAGCCCATTATCAGCAACCATCACTCCCCTGTTCCAATGGCACGTTGTGTTAGCTTATCCAACTTGATCATTTTATAATTTTAAAACGCAAAACACCAGTCTCAACGTCAACAATGAAGACGCGACTCCGGGATGCTGGCCTTCAAGGCAGAGTTGCGAAGAAAAAGCCATATCTCCGACTGGTCAATAAAAAGAAAAGATTAAGATGGGCAAAAGAACACAGATACTGGACAGAGGAACTCTGACTAGAAGGCCAGCATCCCGTAGCCGCCTTTTCACTGTTGACGTTGAGACTGGTGTTTTGCAGGTACTGTTAAATGAAGCTGCCAGTTGAGGACTTGTGCGGCGTCTTTTTCTCAAACTAGACACTCTAATATACTTGTCCTCTTGCTCAGTTGTGCACCGGCGCCTCCCACTCCTCTTTCTATTCTGGTTAGAGACAGTTTACGCGGTTCTGTGAAGGGAGTAGTACACAGCGTTGTACAAAATCTTCCGTTTCTTGGCAATTTCTCGCATGGAATAGCCTTTATTTCTCAGAACAAGAATAGACTGACAATTTTCAGAAGAAAGTTATTTGTTTCTGGCTATTTTGAGCCTGTAATCGAACCCACAAATGTTGATCCTCCAGATACTCAACTAGTCTAAAGAAGGCCAGTTTCATTGCTTTTTTGATCAGGACAACAGTTTTCAGATGTGCTAACATAATTGCAAAAGGTTTTTCTAATGATCAATTAGCCTTTTAAAATGATAAACTTGGATTAGCTAACACAACATGCCATTGGAACACAGGAGTGATGGTTGCTGATAATGGGCCTCTGTACGCCTATGTAGATATTCCATAAAGAATCTGCCATTTCCAGCAACAATAGTCATTTACAACATTGACAATGTCTACACTGTATTTCTGATCAATTTGATGTTATTTTAAATGGACAAAAATGTTGCTTATCTTTCAAAAACAAGGACAGTTCTAAGTGACCCCAAACTTTTGAACGGTAGTGTATATATATATATATATATACAGTTGAAGTTGGAAGTTTACATACACTTAGGTTGGAGTCATTAAACCTCGTTTTTCAACCCCTCCACAAATTTCTTGTTAAAACTATGCATGCAATATCCTTTTGTCATTCAACACCATGAAGAAAACAAAAGAACTGGCAGTTCAAATGAGACAGATGGTCGTAGACCTTCAGAAATCTGGTAATGGCTACAAGAAGATCCACAAATGATTGAATATACCACTGAGCACTGTCAGGGCAATTATTAAAAAATTCAAAAGATATGGAACAGTTGAAAACCTCACGGGTAGAGGATGCAAATGCATTTTGCCCCACAGGATAAGGAGGAGGATCGTGAGAGAAGCAACAAAACCCCCAGAATCACTGTGAAAGAATTGCAGGCCTTGGGGTCACCAGGTTTAAAAAAGCACCATCAGACGCCACCTCCACAACCACAGGCTCTTTGGAAGGGTTGCCAGAAGAAAGCCCTTAATGACTCCAAGACACAGACGCAAGCGCTTGGAGTTTGCCAAACGTCATTTAAATTATGATTGGTAGAAAATGCTCTGGTCAGATGAGACCAAAATGTAACATTTTGGTCAGATACAGCATCGGCATGTTTGGCGTCGAAATAGAGATGCATACAAGGAGAGGCACCTCATACTCACAGTGAAATATGGTGGTGGGTCAGTGATGTTTTGGGGCTGTTTTAATTCTAGAGGTCCAGAGGCACTGGTTAAGATTGATGGCATAATGAATTCCACCAAGTACCAGGCAATTTTGGCTGACAATCTGGTTGCCTCTGCCAGAAGGCCGGGACTTGGCCGTATGTGGACTTTCCAACAAGACAATGACCCAAAACATCCCTCAAGATCCACACAAAAATGGTTCTGTGACAACAAAATCAATGTTTTGCCATGGAAATCTCAGTCGCTGGACCTCAATCCAATCGAAAACCTGTGGGCTGAGTTGAAGAGGGCAGTTGATAAGTGCAAACCCAAGAATGTGAAGGATCTTGAAAGGATCTGCATAGAGGAATGGTCCAAAATCCCTCCAAATGTGTTCCTTAACCTTGTCAAACATTACAGTAAAAGACTCCATGCTGTTATCCTTGTCAGAGATGGTTGCACTAAGTACTAAATGAGGACTGCCAATAATTATGAAACTTTGATTTTGGTGAAATGTATTTTGTATTAAATAATTGTATGATTTTGGTGGGTTCCATTGGAACATTAATAAAGTACAGTATTTCTCATGTTGGTATTTTGAGTTTCTCTCTATAATTATATTGTTTTGTATATATTGTATATTGTATATTTGTGGCCCGCTGGAGGTCATTTTGCAGGGCTCTGGCAGTGCACCTCCTTGCACAAAGGCGGAGGTAGCGGTCCTGCTGCTGGGTTGTTGCCCTCCTACGGCCTCCTCCACGTCTCCTGATGTACTGGCCTGTCTCCTGGTAGCGCCTCCATACTCTGGACACTACGCAGACAGACACAGCAAACCTTTTTGCCACAGCTCGCATTGATGTGCCATCCTGGATGAACTGCACTACCTGAGCCACTTGTGTGGGTTGTAGACTCCGTCTCATGCTACCACTAGAGTGAGAGCACCGCCAGCATTCAAAAGTGACCAAAACATCAGCCAGGAAGCATAGGAACTGAGAAGTGGTCTGTGGTCACCACCTGCAGAATCACTCCTTTATTGGGGGTGTCTTGCTAATTGCCTATAATTTCCACCTTTTGTCTATTCCATTTGCACAACAGCATGTGAAATTTATTGTCAATCAGTGTTGCTTCCTAAGTGGACAGTTTGATTTCACAGAAGTGTGATTGACTTGGAGTTACATTGTGTTGTTTAAGTGTTCCCTTTATTTTTTTGAGCAGTGTATATAAATACACACACACACACACACACACACACACACACACACACACACACACACACACACACACACACACACACACACACACATACAGAGCATTTGGAAAGTATTCAGACCCCTTGACCCCACATTTTGTTACGTTACAGCCTTATTCTAAAATGGATTAAATAGTATTTTTTCTCCTCAATCAATCTACACACAATACCCCATAATGACAAAGCAAAAAAAAGTTGACATTTTTGCAAATGTATTAAAAATCTAAAACTGAAATATCACATATGCATAAGTATTTAGACCCTTCCCTCAGTACTTTGTTGAAGCACCTTTGTTAGCGAACACAGCCTCGAGTCTTCTTGTGTATGATGCTACAAGCTTGGCACACCTGTATTTGTGGAGTTTCTCACATTCTTCTCTGCAGATCCTCTCAAGCTCTGTCAGGTTGGATGGGGAGGTTCGCTGCACAGCTATTTTCAGGTCTCTCCAGAGATGTTCGATCGGTTTCAAGTCCAGGCTCTGGCTGGGCCACTCAAGAGACTTGTGTTGGCTGTGTGCTTCAGGTTGTTGTCCTGTTGGAAGGTGAACCTCCTCTCCAGTCTGGGGTCTTGAGCGCTCAGGGGCAGGTTTTCATCAAGGATCTCTCTGTACTTTGCTCCATTCATCTTTCCCTCGATCCTGACTAGTTTCCCAGTCCCTGCCGCTGAAAAACATCCCCACAGCATGATTCTGCCACTACCACGCTTCACCACAGGGATGGTGCCAGGTTTCCTCCAGATGTGACATTTGGCATTGAGGCCAAAGATTTCAATCTTGGTTTCATCAGACCAGAGAATCTTGTTTCTCATGGTCAGAGTCCTTTAAGTGCCCTTTGGCAAATTCCAAGTGGGCTGTCATGTGCCTTTTACTGAAGAGTGGCTTCTGTCTGGCATCTGTACCATAAAGGCCTGATTGGTGGAGTGCTGCAGAGATGGTTGTCCTTCTGGAAGGTTCTCCCATCTCCACAGAGGAACTCTGGAGCTCTGTCAGAGTGACCATCGGGTTCTTCGTCACCTCCCTGACCAAGGCCTTTCTCCTCCGATTGCTCAGTTTTGCTGGGCAGCCAGCTCTAGGAAGAGTCTTGGTGGTTCCAAACTTCTTCCATTTAAGAATGATGGACGCCACTGTGTTCTTAGGGACCTTCAATGCTGCAGACATTTTTTCTTACCCTTCCCCAGATCTGTGCCTCGATACAATACAGTCTCGGGCTCTACGGACAAGTCCTTCGACCTCATGGCTTGGTTTTTGCTCTGACATTCATTGTAAACTGTGGAACCTTATATAGACAAGTGTGTGCCTTTCCAAATCATGTCCTATCAATTAAATTTACCACAGGTCGACTTCCAAGTTGTAGAAACATCTCAAGGATGATCAATGGAAACAGGATGCACCCGATCTCAATTTCGAGTCTCATAGCAAACGGTCTGAAAACTTAGGTAAATAAGGTATTTCTGTTTTACATTTTTTATAAAATTGCTCAAATTTCTAAAAACATGTTTTCCCTTTGTAATTATGGGGTATTGTGCGTAGATTGATTAGGTTAAAAAAATGTTTTAATACATTTTATAATAAGGCTGTAATGTAACAAAATCTGAAAAAAGGGAAGGGATCTGAATACGTTTTGAATGCAGTGTATATAAAATGTTGGAAGCATTTTATGAGAAAATCAAACTCTGCAACATGGCTGTGCAACATGTCTCTATGTAAGAAATAATGGACAATTGAAATGAGGTTGCTAAGTCACGTGGTTGAAGAGCTATTTAAATTTAAAAATTGTGATCATGCACTGTGTTGATGGTCCCTAACTGGTTGCATTAATGGTGCGCCAGGCTGCCTACACCGCTGCCATGCGGTTATGAAACTCTGGTCTGAATCGAGAAAATAAGACCCGTGCAATGTTGTACATATGTTTGTCTTCATAAAGCGCCTAACCTGAGGTGTGTAGCTCAAATTGTTTGCGAGCTACTGAAGTTTGAAGGTCCGAATGTCTGGCGAATATCAAAAATGTATTCACCTGTATTAACCCCTCAGAAATGAAATGCTAAATGAACTGGTAATGTGGCTATCATAAAGAACTACAAATGCCATGATGATCTGGAGAAGACTGCCAATTTGAGGCAAAGGTAATAATCTCTGTATTAATTATCAAATGTTAGGTAGATTTACATTTACATGACATTTAAGTCATTTAGCAGACGCTCTTATCCAGAGCGACTTACAAATTGGTGCATTCACCTTATGATATCCAGTGGAACAACCACTTTACAATAGTGCATCTAACTCTTTTAAGGGGGGGGGGGGGTTAGAATAATTACTTTATCCTATCCTAGGTATTCCTTAAAGAGGTGGGGTTTCAGGTGTCTCCGGAAGGTGGTGATTGACTCCGCTGACCTGGCGTCGTGAGGGAGTTTGTTCCACCATTGGGGTGCCAGAGCAGCGAACAGTTTTGACTGGGCTGAGCGGGAACTGTACTTCCTCAGAGGTAGGGAGGCGAGCAGGCCAGAGGTGGATGAACGCAGTGCCCTTGTTTGGGTGTAGGGCCTGATCAGAGCCTGAAGGTACGGAGGTGCCGTTCCCCTCACAGCTCCGTAGGCAAGCACCATGGTCTTGTAGCGGATGCGAGCTTCAACTGGAAGCCAGTGGAGAGAGCGGAGGAGCGGGGTGACGTGAGAGAACTTGGGAAAGTTGAACACCAGACGGGCTGCGGCGTTCTGGATGAGTTGTAGGGGTTTAATGGCACAGGCAGGGAGCCCAGCCAACAGCGAGTTGCAGTAATCCAGACGGGAGATGACAAGTGCCTGGATTAGGACCTGCGCTGCTTCCTGCGTGAGGCAGGGTCGTACTCTGCGAATGTTGTAGAGCATGAACCTACAGGAACGGGTCACCGCCTTGATGTTAGTTGAGAACGACAGGGTGTTGTCCAGGATCACGCCAAGGTTCTTAGCACTCTGGGAGGAGGACACAATGGAGTTGTCAACCGTGATGGCGAGATCATGGAACGGGCAGTCCTTCCCCGGGAGGAAGAGCAGCTCCGTCTTGCCGAGGTTCAGCTTGAGGTGGTGATCCGTCATCCACACTGATATGTCTGCCAGACATGCCGAGATGCGATTCACCACCTGGTTATCAGAGGGGGGAAAGGAGAAGATTAATTGTGTGTCGTCTGCATAGCAATGATAGGAGAGACCATGTGAGGATATGACAGAGCCAAGTGACTTGGTGTATAGCGAGAATAGGAGAGGGCCTAGAACAGAGCCCTGGGGGACACCAGTGGTGAGAGCACGTGGTGCGGAGACAGATTCTCGCCACGCCACCTGGTAGGAGCGACCTGTCAGGTAGGACACAATCCAAGCGTGGGCCGCGCCGGAGATGCCCAGCTCGGAGAGGGTGGAGAGGAGGATCTGATGGTTCACAGTATCAAAGGCAGCCGATAGGTCTAGAAGGATGAGAGCAGAGGAGAGAGAGTTAGCTTTAGCAGTGCGGAGCGCCTCCGTGACACAGAGAAGAGCAGTCTCAGTTGAATGACTAGTCTTGAAACCTGACTGATTTGGATCAAGAAGGTCATTCTGAGAGAGATAGCAGGAGAGCTGTCCAAGGACGGCACGTTCAAGAGTTTTGGAGAGAAAAGAAAGAAGGGATACTGGTCTGTAGTTGTTGACATCGGAGGGATCGAGTGTAGGATTTAGTAATGAATCATTTGGCAAATATCTTTAAATGGAAAATTCTGTGAACTGTCTAGTGCAAGTTTTACATTGACACATTACCTGTTAGGTGTCAGCTAGAGATGACATGCAGGAGCTTGCAGGGATTTGTAGTTTTGCATGATGTCTACTTGGATTCGAAAATGCTAATTAGCATCAGAGGGTAAATGGAGCCAAATATATTGATAAAAGGCACCTTGTCCAAGAGCAATTTCTATGGTTATCAAACTGTAACACTGGGGTAAGTCTACAGGAAATAAAGCCCTTATTTTAAGTGTTTCTAAAAAAGAAAAGAAAAATGAATGGTGGAAAAATGATTGGAATCATTTCCCTGTTTGACCGCTAGGTTTTATGGGTAATATGACACCTATACTCTGTGGAAGCCCATTCCCACCACCAAAAAAAGAATATCTGACTATGAGTTATGAGATAGTAAGTCGTTATCAGGTAGCCTAGTGGTTAGAGCGTTGGGCCAGTAACCGAAAGGTTGCTAGATCGAATCCCTGAGCTGACAAGGAAAAGATCTGTCGTTCTGCCCCTGAACAAGGCAGTTAACCCACTGTTCATAGGCTGTCATTGTAAATAATAATTTGTTTTTAACTGACTTGCCTAGTTAAAAAATATATAAATAAATATTAAGGCATAATTATGAGATAGTAAGGCATAATTATGAGATAGTAGGCTAAGATGTTATGAGATGGTAAGTCATAATTATGAGATACTAAGGCATAATTATGAGATAGTAGGCTAAGATGTTAGGAGATGGTAAGTCATAATATTGAGATATGTAAGTCAAAGTGTTCATTTTTGCACTTTTTTTATTTAGTCTAGTCTTAATGATATTTTAGTCAAAATGAGTCAATCACATTTTTGTCATTTGAATAATGATTTAGTGTAGTTATTGTCAATGACGAAAACAGTGGGCATTTAAGTCAACTACACTGAACTAAAATATAAACGCAACACGCAACAATTTCAAAGATTGCAGTGAGTAACAGTTCATAAAGGAAATCAGTCAATTGAAATAAATAAATTAGTCCATAATCTATGGATTTCACATGACTGAGAAGAGAGAGATGAATCTGTTTGTCACAGATAACTTAAAAAAAAACTTTTAAAAAGTAGGGGCGTGGATCAGAAAACCAGTCAGTATCTGGTGTGACCACCATTTGCCTAAAGCAGCGTGACACATTTCCTTCGCATTGAGTTTATCAGGCTGTTGATTGTGGCCTGTGGAATGTTGTCCCACTCCTCTTCAATGGCTGTGCGAAGTTGCTGGACATTGGCGAGAACTGGAACACACTGTCGTACACGTCAATCCGGAGCATCCTAAACATGCTCAATGGGTGACAAGTCTGGTGAGTATGCAGGCCAAGGACGTACTGGGACATTTTCAGCTTCCAGGAAATGTGAACAGATCCTTGCGACATGGGGCCGTATATTATCATGCTGAAATATGAAGTGATGACGGCGGATGAAATGGCACAACAATGAGCCTCAGGATCTCTTCACGGTATCTCTGTGCATTCAAATTGCAATTGATAAAGTTCAAGTGTGTTCATTGTCTGTAGCTTACTCCTGCCCATACCATAACCCCACCATCACCATGGGGCACCCTGATCACAACGTTGACATCAGCAAACTGCTCGCCCACACAGAGCCATCTTCCCGGTACAGTTGAAACCGGGATTCACCCGTGAAGAGCACACTTCTCCAGCCTGAGAATTTGCCCACTGAAGTCGGCTACGACGCCGAACTGCAGTCAGGTCAAGACCCTGGTGAGAATGACGAGCACGCAGATCAGCTTCCCTGAGACGGTTTCTGACAGTTTGTGCAGAAATTCTTCAGTTGTGCAAACCTACAATTTCATCAGCTGTCTGGGTGGCTGGTCTCATACGATCCCGCAGGTGAAGAAACTGGATGTAGAGTTCCTGGGCTGGCGTGGTTACACGTGATTAGCAGTTGTGAGGCCGGTTGGACATACTGCCAAATTCTCTAAAATGACGTTGAGGTGGCTTATGGTAGAGAAATTAACTTTCAATACTCTGGCAACAGCTCTGGTGGACATTCCTGCAGTCAGCGTGCCAATTGCACAATCCCTCAACTTGAGACATCTGTGGCATTGTGTTGTGTGACAAAACTTTAGTGGCCTTTTATTGTCCCCAGCACAAGGTGCACCTTTGTAATTATCATGCTTAATCAGCTTCTTGATATGCCACACCTGTCAGGTGGATGGATTATCTTGGCAAAGGAGGAATGTTTCCTAAACAGTAAATAAATGTAAATAAACGTAAATAAATGTATGGCCAAAATTTGAGAAATATTTTTAGTGGAACATTTCAGGGATCTTTTATATCAGCTCATGAAACCCACACTTTACATGTTGCGTTTATATTTCTGTTCAGTATAAATATATTCTCATACACTGCCTATGTAAAGTATGTAAATGCTTTCTTGTAAAACCAAAAGCTCTACCAAATACTATTTGAAAGAAGCAGTTTTAAAATACTTTTTTCCCCTCCAAAATAAAATGTTCTATATACACTTAAATACCCCTAAAAGTTGGGCAAAGAAGTAAGTATGTTGGATAGATATGGCTGCCTAAACAGCACAATACTCATGGTCAAGTGACATTTCCTAAGCCTTGTTCTGGCCCATACAGATCTTTACTATGAGGAGGATTTCACTAGGTGTAATATATCACTCGCCCTAGATAAAGCCCCATAGTCTGCCTGATTGTTACAGGACAAAAGGTAGGCCATATCTTCACGTTGTTTGAGAATGTGTTGATGACCTTGGTCTGATGTACAAAATATTGGGCATTCTCGAACAGGTATGATGTGCATCTTTCCTAAAGTTTTATCTAGGTGATTGTTTTATCTTGGCTGCCGAGTGGCACAGCGGTCTAAGGCACTGCATCTCAGTGGTAGAGGCGTCACTACAGACCCTGGTTCGATCCCTGGCTATTTCACTGTTAGTTTTACAAAAAGAATTGTACAATTTCTGTTAGTTTCTTATTAAAAGTACTGATGGGTGCGCTGTTGCTTGTATGGGTTGTATGGATATGCTTAATGTGACGGTCACCCTGATATTGGCAACTCGGTAGCTACTTTCCATTTCCATTGTGTATCAAGGTGACATCTAGATGGTTATCAATATTAGTTATTTCTTGTGTAGGCTGCTATCGTCCTTGAAATAAAATCATGGGAGGGGGAAAAAATGGCCACATTAGTTACCGCCGGCGACATCATGATACAACTGCCCAGTGGGAAGCGCCCACTGGGCAGTTTATCGACTCGTGGTGCAGCCCAATCAGCCACGCAAAACAGTCGAGTGGCAACAAACCTGCCCAATTAGCTGATTCGCTTTCCAGACACCGACTCCTTTCGACACACACCCACTCGCCCATACTCCGATCGCCATATTGGGATGCAGCTACCCATACTTGGAAGCATTGCCAAGGGCTGTGCAGTAAGCAATAGAAAGGAGACCAGTGAGGGCTATGGTTTTTAACCGAAGCTCACTTAAACCAACAGACACGGTGGTACGAAAGACATTGGTTTTTATTTATAAGTCATTGCTTGTTTAATTTGTTACAGAGATTTCTGAAAGAAAATGTTGAGATTTTCTTTTGTCTCCTTTTCTCCATCCTCCCTCTCACAATCTTTCGCCATCTCTCTCTCACAATGCACCTACTGCTAAACCATGCTTTACTCTTATTCAACCACCCTTCCTTTTGTGCCTATTGACGAGAAAGAGATAGAGAAATTAAGAGAGAGGAGTACGCAAGCTATTTTAGTGCAGTACTCGTCCCTTTTTAGCGTTCCTTTTTCCCAGCACATGATTACTTCACATCAAGTCGAGACAAAACAGACCTTGCAGGTCAATATGCCTACTTGTTTCAAGTAAACAATAGAGCATACACCACAGCACCCAAGAGTAAAAGTGTTTTTCTGTAGATACTGAACTCTATAGGCATACATGATGTAGGTATGACGCACGCGCTGTTCGATTCGACAGGGGGAGATAGAAGTGAGGGATGGGGAAGAAGAGAAGGAATCGGAGGCAGGGAGGGAGATAGAGAGAAACAGTTGTGATGGTACAATATTATTTTATTTTCAAATAATCCCACTGTCGATACTCACACACAGGACACCTCCGTAGCCTTCAATCCTCTCGACTCAACGTATCTCGATAAAGGAGACAAGTCTTTCATAGTGAGCGGGGTGGAGATGGAGATGAAGAGCGAGGGGAGCGTGTAAGCGGGCCACAGAGTTGGAGAAGGGGGGTAGTGAGGGGGATGACGGAGAGAGGCAGAGGGATTGAAAAAGTGGATTTACTCATCCTCCTTCTCCTCTCCGTGTGTGATGACATAGCAGATCTGTTTATAGTCTACGTTGCCAGCCACATCTGGGGGAAAGGCAGCCCACAGGTTGGTCATCTGAGGTAGAGGAAGACATAAGGAGAAGCTCACAACTCGGAAACATTGCGGGGAAATGGACAAAGTCCCGTGTCAGACAGCACACAGAAATATGTCATTAATTATTACTGTAAATAACCATATCACGAAAGCTCAAACACCATGTTGCTCTAAGGGTGAAATATTCCTCGAGCAAAGTAACTGTGCAAAGAGCAAGAAATACTGTAAATCTCATTGTAATCAGTGTGGTTTAATTTTGAAACGTTCCTTCAACAATGTGCATTATAAAGGCGATTGTTTATGTATCGCTCAGTTTACGAAACGTGTTAATCGCCCCTTTTTACGCATATTGCTGAAGAAACATTTCAAATTAAATCACTGAGATTCTAATGAGGTTTATGGTATTTCTTGCTATTTGCACAGTGATCGTGCACTGAGAAAATGTCGCTCTAAATGACTGAATGACTGATAGAATGATAGATCCCTCACCTCCTCAGCGGTGAACCTGTCGCATTGGGTGGTCAGGAGCTCCTCAATGCTGGAGGAAAGGAAATAGGTAGGAAAGGAGAGAATTATCAACATTAAGACTACCTGAAGAGGTTGTGAGTGAATTTCAGTGAATTTATAGAATAGTAATGGTAGGAAAAGGTACAGGGTGAAAACTTACAATTCCTTCTTGATGAAGCCGGTAGCCTCGGGGTCAAGGACCTTGAAAGCGCTCACGATAACATCCTCGGGATCAGCACCTAAGAGGAAGGGAAGAAGAGGATCCTCAGTTAAACTCTATGTTACCTCAAACTCACAGTTATGGACTAAGAAGTGATGGACTAAGAAAAGTGATGGGATAAGAGTGATGGACTAGGAGTAATGGGACTAAGTAAAGCAGTAGAAGTATTAAGTATTAACAAACAAAACTTTGTGTAAAATATATGTACATTATATATAAACTTATACTGAACAGAAATATAAACGCAACATAAAGTGTTGGTCCCATGTTTCAGAAGCTGAAATAAATAAATAAAATATTATTATTTATAAAAAGCTTATTTCTCTCTATTTGGGGAAGAAATTTGTTTACATCCCTATTAGAGAACATTTCTCCTTTGCCAAGATAATCCATCTACCTGGCAGGTGTGGCATATTAAGAAGCTGATTAAACAGCAATATCATTACACAGGTGCACCTTGTGCTGGGGACAATAAAAGGCCACTCAAAAATGTGCAGTTGTGTCACACAACACAATGCCACAGAGATCTAAAGTTTTGAGGAAAAGTGCAATTGGCATGCTGACTGCAGGAATGTCCACCAGAGCTGTTGCCAGAGAATGTAATATTAGTTTCTCTACCTTAAGCCGCCTCCAATATTGTTTTAGAGAATTTGGCAGTATGTCCAACCGGCCTCACAACTGCTAATCACGTGTAACCACGCCAGCCCAGGACGTCCACATCCAGCTTCTTCACCTGCGGGATCGTATGAGACCAGCCACCCGGACAGCTGATGAAATTGTGGGTTTGCACAACTGAAGAATTTCTGCACAAACGGTCAGAAACCGTCTCAGGGAAGCTCATCTGCATGCTCGTCGTCCTCACCAGGGTCTTGACCTGACTGCATGTCAGCGTAGTAACTGACTTCAGTGGGCAAATGCTCACCATCGATGGCCACTGGCAAGCTGTAGAAGTGTGCTCTTCACAGATGAATCCCGGTTTCAACTGTACCGGACAGATGGCAGATAGCGTGTATGGCGTTGTGTGGGCGAGTGGTTTGCTGATGTCAACATTGTGAACAGAGTGCCTCATGGTGGCGGTGGGGTTATGGTATGGGCAGGCATAAGCTACGGACAAGGAACACAATTGCATTTTATTAATGTAAATTTGAATGTACAGAGATAACGTGACGAGATCTTGAGGCACATTGTCGTGCCATTCATCCGCCGCCATCAGTATGATAATGCACGGTCCCATGTCACAAGGATCTGTACACATTTCCTGGAAGCTGAAAATGTCCCAGTTCTTCCATGGCCTGCATACTGACCAGACATGTCACCCATTGAGCATGTTTGGGATGCTCTGGATTGACATGTACGACAGCGTGTTTCAGTTCCTGCCAATATCCAGCAACTTCGCACAGCCATTGAAGAGGAGTGGGACAACATTCCACAGGACACAATCAACAGCCTGATCAACTCTATGCACATGAAATGTGTTGCACTGCATGAGGCAAATGGTGGTCACACCAGATACTGACTGGTTTTCGGATCAACTTCCATACCTTTTTTTTGTAATGTGAAAAAGCTTTAAGTCGCTCCTAGCGGTTGACCTACCCTTCAGCTTCTCGCCGAACATGGTGAGGAAGACAGTGAAGTTGATGGGGCCGCTGGCCTCCTTGACCATGGCTTCCAGCTCCTCATTCTTCACGTTCAGTTGACCCATAGTGGCCAGCACGTCCCTAAGATCATCCTTGCTGATGATGCCATCTCTGTTCTGATCAATGATTGTGAAAGCCTAGCAGGAAGCGAAGCAGAGAGAGTTGATACCATATTATTCACTGTGGAGCAATCCAAATGACATCGATCACATTAACATGACAGTCTTAAGTAAATGTAATATTTCTATTGCTTAGAAGCGTATGAAAATAAGTTAATGTTATCACACTACCCAGTACCCTATTGAAATGCATTGCCATGACCTCTGTCTCCTCATTTCAAAATTAATTACACTAGTCGATGATAATAGACAGTGTTTACGGAACAAAATTAGGGTGCACTGCATTGTGAAATTTGAGTTGCGGGAATATTTACCTCACAATTCACAAGATTTTCCCAAGATGGTCCATCAAGATAAATGTGAAAAGGTCTCTCTCCTCTCTCCCCACATAGCTGCATGTGTCACTCAGTGAAACCCAAGAAGGCTATAGAGCACACAGGGGACTTGGCAGCTGGCCAACCACTTGTCTTTTTAAAGGTGTTAAAATGGTCTCGGGATGTCAGACAAGCCTCGAGACATTTAAGGAATCGGTATTGATTACAACACTAACACCCCTCCCCTTACCCCCCTCGCCCCCTTCCCTGACTAATCCCTCTGCCCCCAACCCCTGTTCCTTTTTTTACCCCCACCTGTCTCCAATTGGCCAAATCAATCACACAAAGACAGGGATATACCCAAAGACTGACACACTTCCATTTTTCCCCTTAAAAATCATACAAATTGTTGTCAGATTCCCAAATTATTGTAATTTGTCTACTTTGCTGATTAGGTTGCGCTCTCCTAAATATTGAGAGAACCTCCAATGTGAACATTCCCACATGATTTTAAAAACTAGTAGGCTATTTCGCACCAGGTCAAAGAGCGAAGACTAGGTGTCACAAAAGCTTTTCTGGCTGAGCAGAGGAACAGGTTGGTTGTTTGCCTTTTCTGTAAATAGAGGCCTTCAATGTCTTCAATTCTAGGGGTCTCTCGTAAATTCTGGCTCCCTTTCATATTCCGGGTGGGGGGGGGGGGGTCACAGGGACGGGTTCTGAGAGGGGGTGCTGGGGAAGACTACCCAGCAAACCAAAATTGGTTCTGTGAAAGTTCCCAGAACATTCCTTAGGTTTCAGCAAATGTTCTCAGACAAAAACTGTCCAGTTGTGTTGATGATTATACAATGTCTGTATAAAACCTTTGTCTGAACACATTTCATTCTTTACAGGTAGATTATATTAAATTACCTGGAAACAAATAGAGAACATTTAGGGAATGTTCTGTGGTGGTTGTTACAGATGGTTGTGCACAACATTTTAGTGAATGTTAGGAGAACATTCCAAGGATATTTTTTTATTCTGAAAAACAGGATGTTGTCATCCTAATGTTAGATAAAACCCTAACTAGAACTTAATGGGTCTCTTAGCTAAGGTTCTGGGAAATGTTCCCGGTTTGCTGGGTAGTGACCTGTCCCAGGTGACCGCTGTCATCAGCAACTAAGTAATTTACGGTTGTCTCTTGCTGGCGGCGCTAATAAAAAATATATATTGTCAACTTGAGCCAAGAAACTTAATCGAATCAAGTCTATCTGTCCAGCTCTATGACGGCTATCACTTCCATCACACCCACAGTGATAGATACAGTAAAATGTGAACGCCACCTGCCTTAGGATGTCCTGTCTTACCTATTACAAAGTCGTTGGGTTGTTTGTCTATTTTGGGCTTTTGAAACCCTCTTTCAATGGGATCACAATGTGATGCGTGGAGATGTTACAATGGCATGTATCCCAAGAACTATGTCGGCTGACTTAGTATAACTACTTGACCAAGCATTGATATCTAGTGAAAATAGTGTGGCAGAAAACCCTCCCCAAAAGACTTACCTCCTTGTACTCCTGAATCTGGCTCTGCTCAAACATGGAGAACACATTGGAAGATCCACCCTCTCCCTGCTGCTGCCTCTTCTTGGCTTTCTTGGGTGCCTGGGGGTAAACGATGACGAGGACATGTCATTTAACTCACAGTCAACACAACCAACATTTTACTGTAACGGCCTGTTTGGGCCATCCATGCCACTCTGGGTCATTTTGGGCCAAAAGGTCTTAGACCTCCGCAGTGGCAAGAGGAACTCCCTAAGGTATTTTTTGAGAATGATTCCTCTCATTGACTTGTCATTGTCAGTGACATCAGTTGTGCCAGAAGGGCACAAAGTAGCCCCTCTAGGAATTGACTATGCATTGTCATTGACCTCTAGCGATGCTCTGTGTCCTTCTGCTATTTTAGCTGTTAACCGCCTTTCAATGAGTCACATGGGAGTGACGCTTAGCTTTGCTTCAGATTTCGATGCCTGGGTACTTTTAGCTTTTGTCTGAATAAGTTGTACCAATTCAAGTTGCACTTTTCAGCATAAAGCTTTAAAAAAAAAGGTGAATTGTATAAAAGGCACTTGGCGAGTTCAGTTGTAGCGTCGAAATTGGCTAAGATTCTGTAATATCTTAGAGGCCTCTTGAGCAGTGGTCCCCAAACATCCTTTAAGTATTTCCTTTTGATGCGCCATTTCAACAAAACCCGAGTATCACTGGGCTCTTTTGCCCAGTGAGGAACCAGCTTCCACCAATGGGTCCCGAACCAGTTTGGGAAACTGTTCTAGAAGCCTTTAAAATGTAATTCAGAGTCCATTTTATTGCCATTATCCAGTTTGCATTGGTATCCTACCATCAATTATGCTTTAAGTTGTCAGTAGACAATCCGAGACCCTAGAAACTGTTCTCCATTGAGAGGAACGCAAACACACTCACCATCTCTTTAGAGTTTGTGGGGGTTTTGGTTGGTCAAGAAGAGAAGCCTATGCCAAGCCGATGTGACTGACATGTTTGTGTTGGCCCCTTGCCTTATATACTAGCTCAAGGGGGCTAACTTTAGCTGCACCATCAAGTTTGGCAAGAAAAGAGGGAGCTGAGGAAAGTAAGAGAGAGAGGGAGGAGCAAGGGGGTGCTCAGGGTATCGCCTTTCCGTCACTCCAAAATAGGTACAGGGAGTCTTAGAATTAGATGAATTTGAGCACAACATTCAGGCCTTACTTTGGTGTCAGTGTCACACTTGGACTAATATAGACAAACCTCTATTGCAGCCTTTGGGACTATTGAACCGCCCCTCGGCCCTTCCTCTTCCTCTCTCTCTTTAACACTTCATTCATAGCATGCTCAGGGTCTTTGTTGTAGCTATTTTTCATTTTCTTTTATTCCATCCGCTCCAAGGCGGCAAACAACACAATGGGCTATTGTGGCATATCCATTGTATCCATGTCATGCCTGTTACCAGTTGCAGGTCCTTCCTGTTACAACACTTTACACTGTCCATAAAACAACAGATACGTATGTATTTCAAGCACAGGCTTTAAAACATATTTTAAAGTCACCACTTGTTTAACTGACCTGTTGAGATCTGTGTATACAGTACGTACCCCCTACTAGTGTGGAAGAAGCCAACTGAATGGATTACAGTAATGACATGTGGAAACTGTTGGCTGAGGGGGATTGGTAACATTCTAGTAATGACAAGGTCACACATATTCAAGAGAAGAGAACAGAATATAGCAACAATTGCTAAATAATTACCAAAATATACTATACATTCCTGCAACTCCAGTCCTGGATTACCCCCAACAGCACACATTTTGTTGTTTGATTTGATTTTGATTTGACGACTGGACTAAACAGAAATGGTTTTCCAACATGGAGGCTCTAATTTGGGTTTCTCCTGGTCACTGGAGATGCCCAGGACAGTGCTTGACTGAACAGGCCACCAGACCACCAACTCAACTCAATATTGGGGCTCCATGGTCAGCCATCTACCATGGAAGTGTACAGTGGAGCTACGTATGGAGATATCAGTTCTCACAGCTCCCTGAAACTCTACCTCTCTCCCCTCAAACTACCGCACAATGTTTCTTTCTTCGACATTCAAGGGCCTTCCCTCCAAAATCCGTCCACCCTCAGTTGATTTGTTTTCTTCTCTGTCTGCTTTTCTCCCTCATACACATTGCATAACTTGTGAGAAGAACCAGTGGAGAAGTTTCAGTTGGAAGTAACGTAATGGGCTTAGTTGACAAGTGAGGAAAAATAGGAGTGCTTTGACAGAGTGTAATTAAAAATAAAAATAAATTAACAGCTGTGGATAGACCAGAAATAGCAATGCCTCTGCCTCCCCCTGTTCTCATTCGGAGACATTTTGACTCTCCCTTTAACTAGAGTCTAAGGGCCCGGGGCTGGGTTTCTACTAAGCCAACATATGGAATTGTTTTAAGATGCACATTTGTGGCCTGCTGGAGGTCATTTTGCAGGGCTCTGGCAGTGCACCTCCTTGCACAAAGGCGGAGGTAGCGGTCCTGCTGCTGGGTTGTTGCCCTCCTACGGCCCCCTCCACGTCTCCTGATGTACTGGCCTGTCTCCTGGTAGCGCCTCCATGCTCTGGACACTACGCTGACAGACACAGCAAACCTTTTTGCCACAGCTCGCATTGATGTGCCATCCTGGATGAACTGCACTACCTGAGCCACTTGTGTGGGTTGTAGACTCCGTCTCATGCTACCACTAGAGTGAGAGCACCGCCAGCATTCAAAAGTGACCAAAACATCAGCCAGGAAGCATAGGAACTGAGAAGTGGTCTGTGATCCCCACCTGCAGAATCACTCCTTTTTTGGGGGTGTCTTGCTAATTGCCTATAATTTCCACCTTTTGTCTATTCCATTTGCACAACAGCATGTGAAATTTATTGTCAATCAGTGTTGCTTCCTAAGTGGACAGTTTGATTTCACAGAAGTGTGATTGACTTGGAGTTACATTGTGTTGTTGAAGTGTTCCCTTTATTTTTTTGAGCAGTGTATATCCACATTTCTAAAACCCTGTTTTCGCATTGTCATTATGGGGTATTGTGTGTATATTAGATGACATTTCTCAAAAACAGGTTATAGGCTACAGTAACGTTAGGCGAAATTAAGATGTGAGAATAGACCAAATTATTAGGGTGAGACACATGGGCTACTAACAGCTTACTACACAACATACACTTAGTATTACTTTCTTAGCTACAGTATACATATCTCCCTGGCATATTACATCATTTATGCAGAATCATATAAGACATTGTTCGACTCACCTTGTTGTGATGTGCTCACTTGAACAGGAAGGTGGCGCGGTGATCCTTCGTGGGCAAATTTTGTCTTCAAAGAAAGATTTACAATTCCAAGTTGGATAACCGTTCAAAACGTATTTTCCCAGACTGATTAAGTTTATTCCAGAATTTGCAAGTGGTAATGATTGCGGTTAGCCAATGTCACCGATTCCTTCCAAACCACTCATTGTTGAATTATCGATTTTCAACTTGTTGTGTAATGTTTATGTCCAATGACCGATGAGCACCAATACATTTTATCTATAATGTATCTTAATTATTTATCTTCATGGGACAAGGATTAAAAAGGATTTGCCAGTAGATTGTCGACTTGATTCATGATGATGACTGCTAGCTAAGATTTTGAAAGTAAGATGTTGACATGATCAGTCCAATCAAAGCTACTGTACATACAGTTGAAGTCAGAAGGTTACATACACTTAGGTTGGAGTCATTAAAACTCATTTTTCAAACACTCCACAAATTTCTTGTTAAACTATAGTTTTGGCAAGTCGGTTAGGACATCTACTTTGTGCATGACACAGGTAATTTTTCCAACAATTGTTTACAGACAGATTATTTCACTGTATCACAATTCCAGTGGGTCAGAAGTTCACATACACTAAGTTGACTGTGCCTTTAAACAGCTTGGAAAATTCCAGAAAATGATGTCATGGCTAATTGACATCATTTGATTCAATTGGAGGTGTACCTGTGGAAGTATTTCAAGGCTTACCTTCAAACTCAGTCCCTCTTTGCTTGACATCATGGGAAAATCAAAAGAAATCACCCAAGACCTCAGAAAGCCGAAGAACACCATCCCAACCGTGAAGCCCGGGGGTGGCAGCATCATGTTGTGGGGGTGCTTTGCTGCAGCAGGGTCTGGTGCACTTCTCAAAATAGATGGCATCATGAGGAAAGAAAATTATGTGGATATATTGAAGCAACATCTCAAGACATCAGTCAGGAAGTTAAAGCTTGGTCACAAGTGGATCTTCCAAATGGACAATGACCCCAAACAAACTTCCAAAGTTGTGGCAAAATGGCTTAATGACAAAGTCAAGGTATTGGAGTGGCCATCACAAAGCCCTGACCTCAATCCTATAGAAAATCTGTGAGCAGAACTGAAAAAGCGTGTGCGAACAAGGAGGCCTAAACACCTGACCCAGTTACACCAGCTCTGTCAGGAGGAATGGGCCAACATTCACCCAACTTATTGTGGGAAGCTACCTGAAAAGTTTGACCTAAGTTAAACAATTTAAAGGCAATGCTACCAAATACTAATTGAGTGTATGTAAACTTCTGACCCACTGGGAATGTTATGAAAGAAATAAAAGCTGAAATAAATCATTCTCTCTACTATTATTCTGACATTTCACATTCTTAGAATAAAAAGTGGTGATCCTTCTTGGAAGGGCACTACTAATGTAACTATATGGCAGGACGCAGAGGGCAATCATTTTTGATGTCTCCCATTACTAAGGACTGGTGACGACGTAGTTACTCCTTCAGTGACAGAACACTGAGCCAATCACTGCACAACGTTCCTATTTTCTGCTGGCTCGCCTCCGCCACAGAAAGCACTGAGCTAGGCTGAAACACCTGCATTTTGGAGCTGCATAACTCAAGAAAACAAAACAGAGACCATGTTTGTATGCGACTTTATTAACTCAATGGTTTAAAAAAAAAAGAAAAGACATTTGCAAACTTAAATGTGACTCGTATTAATGCCAAAATAACATGCAAAACAGACATATATATTTATATATTTTATGCTAAAAATGTGGGCCACCTGGCATGAATGACAGATCTCACCTGCTGTTGTGGCTGAATGGAAGCAAGTCCCTGCAGCAATGTTCCAACATCTAGTGGAAAGTCTTCCCAGAAGAATTGAGGCTGTTATAGCAGCAAAAGGGGGACCAACTCCATATTAATGCCCATGATTTTGGAATGAGATGTTCGTCAAGCAGGTCTCCCCATCCTTTTGATCATGTAGTTTATCTGAGTATACAAGAAAGCTCAGGGCCCGCATCCACAAAGCTTCTCAGAGTAGAAAATTGGTCATAATACAGACATTTTACTCTTACTGTTATGGGTAAAAATAAAAGCTATACATAAAGCCTCTAAAACTCATAGTCCTACCTAGTCAACAGCGACCTCATGAGCTGTCCTAACCAGTTAAGAGTTACAAGCAGGTGTCTTGATAAGCGAGTCAGTGGTTCCTGCATCACATGCAATTGCTTTGGAGTTTTTCAAATTACATTTTGATATTTCTAAATGATCAATCCATAAATCTAGAGACTTACATGCAACAGTATCTCTTGCATTTTTGACAATGCTTTCACAAGAGGCCTATTTAACACATGCCTAAATACATATAACCACTAGGCTAATAAATAAAACATTTCTTTCCATTATTTGATAACCTACATCATGTTATCCCTTTGGAGCGAAACATCACATTGTTAAAAAAGATACCTAAATTGGGCTTATGTTAACTTCGATTGTGTTCGATGAAAATTATAGACCATTCAAACACTAGATGCAACATTGTATGCAACATCACTGGAAAGTGACTTGATGCCTACTGTGCCAAAGCGATTTAGAGTTGTTAAACGTGAGTGATGATGAGTGTGTTGATATAACAGTAATATTGTCAAAATTCCTCTTTTAAAAACCATCAGAATTGGATTTAAAAAAAACGTTATGTAAGCCTACATATTAGGCAATAATTAAGAGTAGGCAAAGTGATCGTATCAGGCAAAATTATATCAATTGTTTTACCATTTCAACAGATGTTGTACAGTCACATTAACCGTGGTTAGTTAATCCCCATTATTTGCAACTATGTCAATGAGCGTCATAACAATCTTTCCTTTGCGGTACCTCAAACTGTCGTGATTACCAGCTAAAATAAATCAAATTTATCTCAGAATGTTTATTTAACTAGGCAAGTTAGTTAAGAACAAATTCTTACTGACAATGATGGCCTACCACCCCGGCCAAACCCTCCCTTAACCCAGACGACAATGGGCCAATTGTGCGCCGCCCTATGGGACTCCTGATCACAGCCGGGGAATGAGCCAGGGTCTGTAGTGACGCCTCTAGCACTGCAATGCAGTGCCTTGGACTGCTGCGCCACTCGGAATAGAACAGGTGTAGACCTTGCCGTGAAATGCTTAGTTCATTTAGTAAATATTTTCTTAACCAACAACGCAGTTCACGAAATAGAGTTAAGGGCTTGTAAGTAAAGTAAAAATAAAAGTAACAAAATAACAAGGCTATATACGGGGGGTACCGGTACCGAGTCAATGTGCAGGGGTACAGTTTAGTCAAGGTAATTTGTACATGTAGATAGGGGGCAAAGAGGACTATGCATAGATAATAAACAGCGAGTAGCAGCAGTGTAAAAACAAAAGGGGGGGGGGGGGGGGGGGGGCAACAGTCCGGGTGGCCATTTGATAAATTGTTCAGCAGTCTTATGGCTAGTCTTCAAACAGGTTTTAACAAGATTCCAGGGACCTTTTCTGAAATGCTTTGTGGATAAAGGCCCTGGATATTTTTTTTTTTTACCCATATTTAACCCCTTTTGGGGGGGGAGCACTAAAGTACTTAAATACATTTTTAAACCGGTACCAGGTTACCTTCAGACGAGTCTTGTGAAGCTTGTGGCTGTTGTGGAGCAAAACAACCAGCATGTAGCCTATGTGTTCGTGAGCGCTTTCGATGGTGGGGTCATATTAATTAGTACCCTAAAGCGGTTAGTTCGTTTGGCACATTAGCGGTACTGACATCAGACAAGTCCCGTGGGGCTCAGTGTCAGCGAAAAGGGATTTCATGTCACCAAGGAGGAACATTTGTGGACACCCAAATGGGGTATTGGAGTGCTCAGTTATCAATGGCACCAGATGAATGTATTTCCCATACTGTATTCATTTTTAGGTTGCATCTAACAGCGTTTCATATCCTCTGCATAATTTGTGTGGGTTGAGTTGCTGTGGTGAATAGACTATTTTTGGAATCATCCTGGCTTTTGTGAATTTCAACCAATGTGAAGAAGACAACTCATAATACATGCAATTGATTTGTGAGTTTCTCTATTGAATGTAATAGCTGTATTATTACGGCATTACATGTAATAAAATTGTAGCTTATTGGCTCTAAATGGGGAGAACAACTGTTGATAAATGATTGACTTTTAAATCATAGATATTAATTCAAATGATTGGGGAAGAGGAAAACTGTCTAAAAAATATTTATTTTAAAATAATCATTATATATTTTCTTACATTCACAAATATTCATTGATGTTGGCATCCATTATTGCAATTGGTACAGACTCCTTTGGTATGGATTGTTTACAAGCTTATAGTGACATACCATGCTGAATCAACCAAAATCAATTAAGTCTTCTTCCTGAATTACGTCTTTCTGTCCCCTTCTCAACCAATCAGCAATCAGCTCCTTCACCTCCTTGCCAAAGTCTTCATGCAGTTCGCTAAATTCCACCTTGGGTCCTGACCCAGTCACTGACCACTCCCCTTGGGGTGAGGCTGGGACATTAATAGGCACAACATTTGCATTTCTCTTGGGCCAGAGTTTTGGAGACCTCTTATTGGTTGGTTTAGAGGAAATGGGAGGAATTTGTAGCATTTGATTTGTGCTAAAGCTATGCCCGGCTCCCACACCTGGCCCTAGGTACTGTGAAAGGGTGGCGGTCCCAGAGTTCAGCCAAATCAGCGACTGAGTTGGCCTCTCTGTGTTTGGGCCAGCCAGTGTAGACTGCTGGGATGGGTCATCAGGAAATGCTTTCATGGCCTCTGTGGAAGGAGGAAGGAGTGACTAAGAAAAAAGATGCGAGGACATTCATGGACACTTTTTCATCAAAACACCATTCATGGACACTTTTTCATTAAACACAGCTGAACATTGATGAAGGTGCTTTGCATATGTAAAACCATCACGTGTATAAGTAGCGGGAACCACTAACTCATAAGTACATTTCAACGCGGTCACCAATCCTGATCCTGTAGATATTTAGGACGTGCAGAGTTTTATTCCAGCCCAGCACTAAAACACTTGATTCAACTAAAATCGGGGACTTGATGATTAGTTGAATCCGGTTATTTACCTACTAGCTCTCAACGACCAAGCTTGACCACTTGTCTTCCAGCTACTCTCATGACCAGGCAAACACCTTGTTGATGTATCTACTCCTAATTATCTAGCTTGCCTAGTGCTGGAATGGAACAAAATCCTGCACCCATTCACCTTTGTACTGTTTCTCCAGATCCATGACCAGCGCGGCCAGGTAGCCGTGGTTGGCCGACAGCAGGGCCCTGATCCAGCTCTCCTGGCTGGGCTGGTCCTCTGCGGCTAGCTTGTAGGTGCGCAGGCCCGGTTCACCGCTCCACACCAGCGAAAAGGCAAACTGCTCTTCAGACTCGCACAGCTGCACTGAGCAGCCCTCCAAAACAATGACGCCAAGCAGGTCGCGGTGGTTGGCCCGGTCCTTGTAGAAGAGCAGGTTTGCCTTCAGCATGAACCAGCGCTTCTGATAGGAAGTGTTTCTCTCACCCTGTATGTAATGGTACAATGGGATGTTTAGTCAAAACAATCTGTTGTTCCAACAGGTCTGATGTCAGTATCAGTCAGGGGGTATGCAAATAGTTATTGTAGTTGAATCATTCTGAATTAAAAATAAATATGTACATAATTTTCTTTTCTTTAAATCTAGCACAAATGAATGTGCTCTGGAGAGAACATTTTACATATCTGGCATTAGTACTGTATTAAAAAATATCTTTATCATATAAAAAAAATACCAATAAAAACTAGTTTACTTTATGTGCAGGCCTGAATAGGCACTCTTCCCGTTCCAAGCTCAGCCTTCACAGTCAAATACGTGCGCCTGTGCAGTTTATTGCTCAATTGTCACTGAGGGGGTTTCGACTAGGCTGAACCGGGGTGCACCAGGTCATGGCCCGTCAAAGTTGCACTTCTGCTTTATCCCAACCGCTCCGAAAGACACACATACAGTGCCTTCAGAAAAGGACTTCACTTTTTCCACATTTTGTTGGGTTACAGCCTGAATTTTAAATGGATTAAATTGAGATTGTGTCACTGGCCTACTCACAATAAGATCAGGAGTAAAAATGTGCTTAACAATTCACATAAGTTGCATGGACTCACTCTGTGTGCAATATTAGTGTTTAACATGATTTTATGACTACCTCAGTTCTGTACCCCACACATATATTTATCTGTAAGGCACCTCAGTCAAGCACTGAATTTTAAACACAGATTCAACCACAAAAACCAGGAAGGTTTTCCAATGCCTCGCAAAGGGCACCCAATATATATATTGAATATCCCTTTGAGCATGGTGAAGTTATTAATTACACTTTGGATGGTGTATCAATACACCCAGTCACTACAAAGATACAGGCGTCCTTCCTTACTCAGTTGCCAGAGAGGAAGGAAACCACTTAGCGATTTCACCATGAGGCCAATGGTGACTTTAAAACAATTACTGCGTTTAATGGCTGTGATAGGAGAAAACTGAGGGTGGATCAACAACATTGTAGTTACTCTGCAATACTAACCTAAATTAAAGAGCGAAATTAAAGACTGTACAGAAAACAAATATTCCAAACATGTATCCTGTTTGCAATAAGGCACTTAAGTAAAACTGCAAACAAATTGGCAAATAAATTACCTTTATGTCCTGGATACAAAGCGTTATGATTGGTGCAAATCCCCAACATGACATCACAGAGTACCACCATATTTCCAAGCATGGTGGTGGCTGCATAATGTTATGGAAATACTTGTCATCGGCAAGGACTTGGGAGTAAAAAAAAAATAAACATTTGTGGAATAAAGCTAAGCACAGGCAAAATCCTAGAGGAAAACCTGGTTCAGTCTGCTTTCCAACAGACACATTCACCTTTCAGCAGGTCAATAACCTAAAACACAAGTCCAAATATACACTGGAGTTGCTTACCAAGACAACATTGAATGTTCTTAAATTGTTCTTAAAAGACTGAATGGCTGTCTAACAATGATCAACAACCAACTAGACATAGCTTGAATCTTTTTTTAAAGATAATGAGGAGATATTGTACAATCCAGGTGTGCAAAGCTCTTAGAGACTTACCAAGAAAGACAGCTGTAATCACTGCCAAATGTGATGTATTGTCTCAAGGGTGTGAATACCTATGTAAATTCGATATTTATGCATTTCATTTTCAACACATTTGCAAACATTTCTAAAAACAGGTTTTCATTTTGTCATTGGAATATGTTCCGGGATTCATCCAATTGAAATTCATCCAATGGAAACCAATGGAATATGTTCCGGGATTCATCCAATGGCATATACACCATATCAGTCACTGGCTTCAACGACGTCGTCCCCACAATGACCGTAGGTACAGATCCAAACCAGAAGCCATGGATTACAGGAAAAATCTTAGCTAAAGTCAAAGAGCTGCCGCTTTCAAGAAGCGGGACACTAATCCGGACACTTATAAGAAATCCTGCTATTCCCTCAGATGAACCATCAAACAGTCAATGCGTCAATACATGACTAAGATTGAAACCTACTACACCGGCTCTGACACTCGTCAGATATGACAAACTATTACGGACTACAAAGGGAAACCCAGCCATGAGCTGCCCAGGGACGCGAGCCTACTAGACGAGCTAAATGCCTTTAATGCTCACTTTGAGGCAAGCAAGACTGAAGCATGCATGAGAGCACCAGCTGTGCCGGACGACTGTGTGATCACGCTGTCCATAGCCGTTGTGAGCAAGACCTTTAAACAGGTCAACATTCACAAGACCGATGGGCCAGACAGCTTACCAGGACATGTACTCAGAGCATGTGCGGACCAACTGGCATATGTCTTCACTGACATTTTCAACCTCTCCCTGACCGAATCTGTAATACCTACATGTTTCAAGCAGACCACCATAGTCCCTGTGCCCAAGAAAGCGAAGGTAACCTGACTAAATGACTACGCCCCGTAGCACTCACGTCGGTGACCATAATGTGCTCTGAAAGGTTGGTCATGGCTCACATTACCATCATCCCAGAAACCCTATACCCACTCCAATTCGCATACCACCCCAACAGATGATGCAATCTCAATCACATTCCACACTGCCCTTTCCCACCTGGACAAAAGGAGCAACTATGTGAGAATGCTGTTCATTGACTACAGCTCAGAATTCAACACCATAATGCCCTCAAAGCTCATCACTAAGCTAAGAACCCTGAGATTAAATAACTCCCTCTGCAACTGGATCCTGGACTTGATGACTGGCCTCCCCCAGGTGGTATGGGTAGGCAACAACACATCTGCCACACTGATCCTCAACACGGGGGCCCCTCGGGGGTGCGTACTTAGTCCCCTCCTGTACTCCCTGTTCACCCACGACTGCGTGTCCAAACACGACTCCAACACTATCATTACGTTTGCTGACGACACAACAGTGGTAGGCCTGATCACCGACAACGATGAGACAGCCTATAGGGAGGTGGTCAGAGAACTGGCAGTGTGATGCCAGGACAACAACCCCTCCCTCAATGTGTGCAAGACAAAGGAGCTGATCGTGGACTACAGGAAAAGGAGGACCAAACACACCCCCATTCACATCGACAGGGCTGTAGTGGAACGAGACGAGAGTTTCAAGTTCCTTGGTGTCCACATCACCAACAAACTATTATGGTCCAAACACACCAAGAGAGTCGTGAAGAGGGCACAACACCTTGTCCCCCTCAGTAGACTGAAAAGATTTAGCATGGGTCCCCAGATCCTCAAAAAGTTCTACAGCTGCACCATCGAGAGCATCCTGACCGGTTGCATCACTGCCTGGTATGGGAACTGCTCGGCATCAGACTGTAAGGCGCTACAGAGGGTAGTGCGTATGGTGCGTATATCACCAACTACTTCTCAGATAGAGATCAGTGTGTCAAATCGGAGGGCCTGTTGTCCGGACCTCTGGCAGTCTCTATGGGGGAGCCACAGGGCTCAATTCTCGGGCCGACTCTTTTCTCTGTATATATCAATGATGTCGCTCTTGCTGCTGGTGATTCTCTAATCTACCTCTACGCAGACGACACCATTCTGTATACATCTGGCCCTTCTTTGGACACTGTGCTAACAAACCTCCAAACGAGCTTCAATGCCATACAACACTCCTTCCGAGGCCTCCAACTGCTTTAAAATGCAAGTAAAACTAAGTGCATGCTCTTCAACCGATTGCTGCCCGCACCCTCCCGCCTGACAAGTATCACTACTCTGGACGGTTCTGACTTAGAATATGTGGACAACTACAAATACCTAGGTGTCTGGTTAGACTGTAAACACTCCTTCCAGACTCACATTAAGCATCACCAATCCAAAATTAAATCTAGAATCGGCTTCCTATTTCACAACAAAGCCTCCTTCACTCATGCTGCCAAACATACCCTCCGTAAAACTGACTATCCTACCAATCCTTGACTTTGGCTGGTCCTCACTACATACTCGTCGCCAAACCCACCGGCTCCAGGTCATCTATAAGTCTATGCTAAGTAAAGCCCCACCTTACCTCAGCTCACTGGTACAAATAGCAACACCCACACGTAGCACACGGTCCAGCAGGTATATTTCACTGGTCATCCCCAAAGCCAACACTGCCTTTCCTTCCAGTTCTCTGCTGCCAATGACTGGAACGGATTGCAAAAATCACTGAAGCTGGAGTCTTATATCTCCCTCTCTAACTTTAAGCATCAGCTGTCAAAGCAGCTTACCGATCACTGCACTTGTACACAGCCAATCTGTAAATAGCACACCCAACTACGTCATCCCCATATTGTTATCTATACTCTTGCTCTTTGGCACCCCAGTATCTCTACTTGCACATCATCATCTGCACATTGATCACTCAATTGTAATTATTTCGCCTCTATGGCCTATTTATTGGCTTACCTCCCTACTCTTCTACATCTGCACACACTGTACATAGATTTTTCTATTGTGTTATTGACTGTGCATTTGTTTATGTGTAACTCTGTGTTGTTGTCGCACTGCTTTGCTTTATCTTAGCCAGGTCGCAGTTGTAAATGAGAACTTGTTCTCAACTGGCCTACCTGGTTAAATAAAGGTGAATAAAGGCCACTAACAATGAAAAGAAATGTCTTTAAAAATGGAAGGCAGTTGAGAGGAGGCAAGATCAGGTGGGACCATTCTAGCCAATGAGAGGGCAGACACGCATGTGAACAACAGGCACAACGGTTTCCACTAGTTACCACAGCCACAAAGTCAAATTGGCTATTTCGTTTAAAAAAATTATATAAACAAAAATGTGCTTTTTGGTTTCAATTTAAGGTTAGGGTTTGGCATAACACATTTTAAGATGTTAAGTTGTAGAAATAGGTGGACTTTATGACTGTGGCAACTAGTGACGACCAGGCACAACTCCAGTATAAAGTAATTTTTCTCAAAGTTACCAGGATGTCACGTGTCCGACTTACATCAATAGACTCTTAACAACCTAATCATTACGAAACTTCTATTCGATCAAATAAGCCATATATAATTCGACAATCTGACAAAAATTCCTCGCTTTATGAAAAAAAGCCACCTGCTGGAGAAGACAGATTTTGGGCACAGTTATCACCTCTCGCTTCGCATCTTCCTCTCTGGCATCACTGCTTGTGACTGCGTCTCATGTAACTCCTTCCCTGATAAATATTTTAGTCCCAGGAACCAATCTGCCGCATCCACAATAATGACCATCTTCTTGGACTTTCCCTCCACTTTAGCCGTCCCAATGATCACTGTTACCATTAAAAAAAAAAATCACAAAGTCCCCCTTTACATGTAACATCCTTGGATCCTGCTGGTAGAAGCCAACTCTGCAGTCTGCATTGAAGGCTTACCCAACACCATGGAGTCCTTAGGAGTACCTTTAGTTCCCTCCACCCCTTTGACAGCCTCTGCATATGAAATGCTCTGGACGACCCTGACAACTTCCTTATTTTTCGACCTCGTCAGGCACTCCAAAAATTTGCTACATGCTTTCCACCACAGTTGCAACACTTTACAGCTTCTTCAACAAAAAAAAAAAAATCACCATGAGCTTCTTTTCCACAACTTCTACATCTTGGATTCCTCCACCTGCAGACACTCTCTACATGTCCAAACATTCTACACAGTTTACACTGCAACTGCCTCAAAATAAAAGCTCTTACAGTAAAGTGCACATAGCCCAGCTTCATTCGGGTCAGGAGGGACTCCACATCAAAAAACAAGAATAGACCAGCTCTTCTCTTTCTTGCCATTGAGCCAACAATTCATCCTCCATGCATCAACCACTCCAAGAACACTCATCAGCTCCTCAATGCCCACTCCCTCCGAGACTCCAGCAATTACTCCCTTGACAGTTTATCTTCTCCTTAGCTCTGCATGGCCATCAATTCACCCGATACCCAATACACGCTTCCTCTGTTCAGCAGAAACACAAAAAAGCAAGACCAGCCCACTCCTCGTGACCCCTACCCCCACCGACTCCACACCTCTCTCTACCATCTTAAATACTTCTAACGGATTTGACAATTCAGTCCCCAATTCTCCTAGGATCCAGACTCACAACAGATATGAGGTATTCTCAACATTAGGAGTCTTCTTTCCAACCCTAACTTTGCTTCTTTTCCCATTATTTTGGACAGAGGTCCATTCTTCCTTATTTCCACTGCTATCCGATTCATATTCCACATCCCCCTCTGCCATCCTTCCTTAATCAGTGTGCCCTCATCTTCTCCTGATGTGCTATCATATTCCATTGTTTCCCATCTCTGAGCACACCTGCCCTAATATTTCATCATGCTTAGGGTCATGTATAGAAATGCAGGGCAGGCCATTATTTTGGCTACCATGGCTATGCTCCCATAGGATGAAAATGCACCTATCCACAGGGCTTGAGTGGTCACTGAAAGGTTTGATGATCATGAAAGCGATGTAAACCATATGCCATGGTCGTCTCTGTCACCAGATCTCAACCCAATTGAACACTTATGGGAGATCCTAGAGTGGCGCCTGAGACGCGGTTTCCACCACCATCAACAAAACACCAAATGTAAGAGTAAGAGTTGGAGACACTTGTGGAATCTATACCAAGGTGCATTGAAGATTTTCTGGCTCGTGCTGGCCCAATGCCCTATTAAGTCATGTTGGTGTTTCCTTTATTTTTGGCAGCTGCCTAAAGTTAAATCTAGACTTGGTTTCCTCTATCACCCCAGCTGCCAAACTAACATGATCATCCTACCCATGCTAGATTACGGAGACATCATTTATAGATGGGCAGGTAAGGGTGCTCTCGAGCAGCTAGATGTTCTTTACCATTCGGCCATCAGATTTGCCACCAATGCTCCTTATAGGACACATCACTGCACTCTATACTCCTCTGTAAACTGGTCATCTCTGTATACCCGTCGCAAGAACCACTGGTTGATGCTTATTTATAAAACCGTCTTATGCATCACTCCCCCCTATTTGAGATAGCTACTGCAGTCCTCATCCTCTACATACACCCGTTCTGCCAGTCACATTCTGTTAAAAGTCCCCAAAACACACAGATCCCTGGGTCGCTCCTCTTTTCAGTTTGCTGCAGCTGCGACTGGAACTGGAGTTTTATCTCAATCTCTTCATTCAAAGACTCAATCATGGACACTTTTACTGACAGTTGTGGCTGCTTTGTGTGATGTATTGTTGTCTCTACCTTCTTGGTCTTTGTGCTGTTGTCTGTGCCCAGTAATGTTTGTACCATGTTATGTTGCTACCATGTTGTTGTTTTGTGTTGCTGCCTTGCTATGTTGTTGTCTTAGGTCTCTCTTTATGTAGTGTTGTCTCTCTTGTTGTAATGTGTGTTTTGTCCTATATTTATATTGTATTTATTTATTTTTTCTAATCCCAGGCCCCGTCGCTGCAGGAGGCCTTTTGCCTTTTGGTAGGCAGTCATTGTAAATAAGAATTTGTTCTTAACTGACTTGCCTAGTTAAATAAAGGTCAAATAAAATTAAATTAAATTTAAAAAGTCACTTCGTTTTGCCCTGACTTCACCATTGGCTTTGAATGGGCATTTGATACACCTAATTTAGTCAATCTGCAATTAAAAAGCAAGGTTAACAAGCAAAGGATTGTGTTAGCTGAAATGATAGAATATACAAGTTAGTCTGTAAGACATGCAGAAAGGCGTGTTATCGGGTTACCTTTTTATACAGGTATCCTTCTTTGTCGACGGGTGAGCTGCACGACTGAAAGTGAGTGAGGATCTTCCCAGTAATCTTCATCTCAACACCATACTTTTACCATAGGAGTAGCTGAGTTGGGCTACATAAAAACAAGGAAGTTAGTAGGGCACCCACCACATCACTGCAGCACATTCTCTCACTGCGGACTTTAACTTGGCAAAAAAATATTCAAATGTTTTTGAATTATCGATTTTTTTTGTTGTCTAATGATTTAACGCCATTTGCGTTTGAACTTTGAGATTGTATTACAAAGTTCGCATACTTCATTGCTGTGATGGTGAATTGACGCATCTTTACGAATATTAGTCTTATTCAATATGCACAATCCGTAATTATTATATACAATTATAATGCTTTGTTGCAGCTATGGGGATGCGTAAAACAAAAACGCATAGGCTACTGTAGCGTTCATCATGAGAAATCCCCTTTACGTATTCTGCTTCCGCATTTTTAAAATAAAGGCAAATGGAAGTTTTGTAATATTATTGGGCTAAGAAGTCGAAGGCTACTTCTCTTCATCGAGAGGAACTCAGATGAGTATGCCTAGTAAAAGAGCATAGGGTAAATGGGGTTGCTTACTCACCTCTCTGTAGAATAACGTGTAAAGGCTCACCAGGTATTGGCTAGATGGGATACAGTTGTTGTCAAATTGACGTAAAAATAAAATGTTGCATTTTAGCTAACCCTAACCCTTTTCATAACCTTAACCTAATTCTCATAATCTGTTATGTTAATTATCCTAACCTGCTACAAAAAGTCCATTGTGACATAAACTGTATCCATTCTAGACAAAACCGTCCTACCAGCTCCTTGGGTGTTGTCAAACACTTCCTGGTAACTAAGGTGAGCGCTCAACTGAGCACATCGTCCAGGTCAGCGCCTCATAGGTAACATGGGCCACGCCCCTCAACTGTATGCTGATAAAGCCAGGGGTGTAAAGTCTTTAATAAGTAAAAATACTTTGAAGTACTTCTTAAGTCGTTTTTTGGGGTACCTATACTTTACTATATATATTTTTTACAACTTTTACTCCACTACATTGCTAAAGAAAATATATACTTTTTACTCCCATATTATTTTCCCCGACACCCAAAAGTACCTCTTACATTTGGAATGCTCTGGCAGGACAGCAATATGGACCAATTCACACACCTATCAATATAATGCGTTGTCATCTCTACTGCCCCAGATCTGGCTCAATCACTAAACACAAATATTGGGCTTGTAAATTATGTGTGTTGGAAGTGTGTCCTTGTCTGTCTGTAAAAAATAAAATGTTGCAATCTGGTTTGCTTAAATTTGATGTATTACTTTTACTCAAGTGTGACAATTGAGTACTTTTTCCACCACCATACATAAGTACATTTTAAAACCAGATACGTTTACTCAAGTAGTATTTTACTGGGTGACTCACTTTTACTTGAGTCATTTTCTTTTAAGGCATCTTTACTTTCACTCAAGTATGACCATTGGGTAATTTTTTTCACCACTGAAGCCAGCATTGGATTGAATGAACTCTATTCACAATGTCAGGTCACACTAGATCTGAGGTCATGTTGATAAGGGACTCCTTTGTCATGGGGATGTATACCCCATTGTCTTCTCTGTTGGTTTATGCAAATCTCATCAACCCCCATACAATATTGTTGTAGCCTATGAAATCATACTAGGTGTTTATCCTTTGAACTGTACAATTAGTTAATGATTTGTGATAGTTTCTGAATGTGTTGCAATTGCCTCAAATGCACACATAATGGAAATTACTTAGATGAAACTGCTTATGTTAATGTTGATTGCGGAAACAGTCATGGGAATGAATTCCATAGTGTTAAATGCCATGTACTATCCTCATGGGTTTGTAATAAAGTAAAGGCACATGCTTATCATGTGTCCATGTCATTGTCTGAGTAGTGACTGACCACCAAACACTATAAGGCTGTGTTTACACAGGCAGTCCAATGCTGATTTTTTTTTCTCACTATTTGAGCAAAAGCTGCCTGTGTAAACACAGCCTAAGAGTTGCACAATTCCCCACTCTAAAACTAGTGCTATTTTGTAACATGAGGTAGGCCTATCTTTATGCCGATTATAACGTTAGAGCATGACATTCTGAGATGAACACTAAAATAACCCTGTTCCTGTTTTGTCCCAACTAGCCACCAGACCAACTAAGCTAATTGATCAGTTCAATGATTGACTAAACTCAACACACCTGAGCCCTATACTAGCCTGCTCCGGGTCAGGCGAACGCCATTTATCCTGAAAGGTTGCGTCATCATCCGCTTCATTTGAGGAAAATGACGGATTAAATATTTTAATCCAATGTTTGTGTTAAATGGTAATGTTAATACCTATCAAATTTAGTAATGACAGAAAGCATTTGAAATTTCACGAGGTAAAACATTTTGTATGAATTAATACAATTATTGTATTGATAGGAGGGGGAAAAGGTGCTCATGCATTAATACGCACACCAAAACCGGCATTAACGATAATAAAATAAAGACCGCACTTCTAAAATACTTTTCACACCACAGCCTGCTGAATTTGCAAGCTGACCTTCATTTAATTTTGAAAATGAACAAATGAAAATGTGTCTGTTTCAGCATTCTCAACGAAGATTTCGACATGCACACGCAGTTATAAACCGTCTAGTAGGCAGGCGATCAATATCCACCGTCATTACGGAAACCATCTAGCGTAAGAACCAAACAGAAGCAAACAAACGGGGCGGGACCTACCTGAATTTGTCCAATAGAAAGTCTTGAGTTTTCCGTTTTCAAAACAGAAACAGCGTAATGATTACAGCCCTGGCTAGCTTTAGAAAACCATGAGTAGATCCAGCTTCATTCGTAGTATATCCGAAGAGGAAGAGAGGCCGAACTCGGAGGAAAATCTGTCTCTCTCTAGCAGGAGTTGGTTTTTCATTGTTTTGCCTACCAAGCAAGAAGTTTCATAATAATGACATTTTTTTATCATGCATATTCATGTCATGAGGCTAGTAGCATAGCATCTCTCTCCATTTAATACTGGCCGTTGATGTCAACAAACCACATCGAATATTAAGAAATAGATTACAATAATGAGCTGTATCCACCAAATCAAAGAAAGGATAGGCAGGAGCTAGACAGACCGTGCTGCTTCGTGAACGACGACTTCCATTGTTAGGGTAGAAAGACATGTCAGTATCTCCATACTCTTTGGTATACCAGGTAGGTTAAAAGAAAAATATTACATGCCTGAGTCACTACAGGACCTAGGTTGCCTACTCCTCTGCATTAGAGGTTGCAAGCCTGTTCAATTCATTCTATTTCTATGTTCTGACAGGTAGAAAGAGAGTCTTGCCCCAAGTCCTCAGTTTGCTCACTTCTCTCTTTAATCATCATGAACACAATGTTGTAATGCTAGATATTTGTCACACAACATCCAAGCCTTTCCTGTATGTGTACAGAGGAGATAAATGTTTCAGTGTACAAAACATTATTTTGTTGCTCACACCGTACTCTCTTATTCAAAAGCCAGTGATAAGAGGTTTGCCTATTGAATAATGAACACTCCAGTGGATCAAAGGTATGCCATCCACTAATGGTCAAAATACATGTTACCCATTGACTAAATCGATAACTTGAATAAACCAGCCAATCCACCCACGAGTATGACCCAATCACTTTACTTTTTCAGCACTGCAGATCTTATGTTAATTTCAGTACCACGCACTGCATGTGCATTCATATAGTCATTCATATGCACTGTATGTGCATTTATATAGTTTTTTCTCAAAAGATTGCTTTGAACGCCTAGTTCGACTGTTGATCTCTCCATGCCTGCTGCAGGTGTAAGGTCTCTCCGATGTGGATCTTCTGATGCCTCTTTAGGTTCTCCCCACGGCTGAAGCTCTTGCCGCACTGGCCGCAATAGTATGGCTTCTCCCCTGTGTGGACCCTTTTGTGCTTTTTGAGGTCCCCGGCCTGACTGAAACACCGACCGCACTGAAGGCAGCAGTAGGGTTTCTCGCCCGTGTGACAGCGCTGGTGGATACGCAGGTTCCCCACCCGGCTGAACGTCTTGCCGCACACAAAGCAGCTGTGCGGCTCATCCCTCCTGAAGTGTTGCCTATGGTGTTTCCTCCCGTCCCTGCTGTTTTTCCCAAACCCAAACCTCCTCCCGACGCTGTTGTGACTCGAGTGGACGAATACGAGTTCGTTATATGGTCCAGTGCTCACATGAGACTTGTGAGCATTCGTTGTTGGGTCGTAGCGTGTGGAATTGCAGCTTAAATCGACACAATCAAAGGTCTCCGGGATAGTCAACGGTTCGGGTGCTGAGCACTCGGTGGGCTCGGGTTCCGTCTTGATAACAGTCAGATTGATGCCAAGCTGGGTGTTTCCCTGTGAAGTGCTATCAAAGTCTGAGTGCGAGTCATTTTTCACACCCTGAGGCACGTGGACCAAAATGGCTTCATCTGATTGCTGTGCCACCCCCTCGTGATGCCCGGGTAAGGTTAAGGTAAAGTTACACTCTGTCTCATAGTGTGCTGTTTGATCCAGCTCCAGTGCATTGTACTCCTCCTCCTCCTGCCTTAGTCTCACAGTCTGTTCGAAGGTGAGCGCTGGTTTCTCATCTACCTGTGTGGGCTCTGGGCTGTCCTGCCCTAGACTAGGGCTCCAACCCTGCTCTGACAGTTTCTCGATGGCCGCTCTTCCATGGCCACCAGTTGCAGGAAATGTTGCAAGTTTAGCAGCTGCAAAACAAAACGATGAAAGGGTGAACTTGAGCAAGCAGCAGAAAATGCCATCTTGTTGATGTGATTATGTTGGCCAGCCACCCACCACCGAGACACTATCCTGACTCACCTGTGTTCTCTCTCTTCATCTTGTCCTGCATTTCCTGCAGTCTTCTCCTCAGACTCTCATTCTCTCTCTGAGTTCTGGCTGTTTTCTCTTGGTACTCTGACACAGTCTCTTTCACCACCTCCAGAACTTCATGCACTGCCACCGTCAGCAGCTTCGCCACACGGGCATTCAGACGCTCAATTTTGGACATCCTGAAAGGAACATAAACAGAGGAGTCTGCTGGTCTGGACCAAAAACTATTGCATTACTTTCATTTGATGATAAGCAAACAGTGCAGTGTCAATTCACCTGCCACTAGATATTGATAGGAGGGATTGACTGTTATTGAATGACATATTGAACAGCTTATTCAATTTGAACAGAAAGCTCAACCAATGAGAATGCTCATTGGTTGGTCACCCTCTTTGGTTGTACCTCTGTAGTGTAGTGTTGCACGGTATACTGAAACTTCGATACTAGAACATGAAAAATGGTTCGGTACTAGAATTTGTTGCTTTCTGTACTTCTGTCAAATGTGTCTCACGTCGTATAATGATTGAGAGGATGAAGTCTATCAGCGCAGCCGATGTCCCCTTCTGCAGTGAACGCACCGTTCATGCCTCTTACCTGCTCCATTTACTCATTGCTAGCTCCCCACTCATGTTGCACAGAAGTTACCACACTTGAATAATGCAACACGGCATGTAGAAACTGTTCACAAAACAATGTCCATACAGGCTAGAAACCTTCTACAATGCAAGAAAATACCGGTAGTTACCAGTTGTAATTGTAGGTTAACTTTCATTGCTAGCTTACAGCTGAAGCTAACATCAAACAATTCACAACCCTAGTACTTTGTGATATAATGCAAATCATTATGCAAAATATGCTGAATTCAAAGCGGTGTCACCAAAAACTTTATTAATCCACTTAATCGTCTCTGCATCACATCCAAAGATACTTTCCCACCATCTGTAACGTCTTCCTCAACTGACTATATGGGCATATTTTTTATTTAATTTCACCTTTATTTAACCAGGTAGGCCAGTTGAGAACAAGTTCTCATTTACAACTGCGACCTGGCCAAGATAAAGCAAAGCAGTGCGACACAAACAGAGTTACACATGGAATAAACAAACGTACAGTCAATAACAATAGAAAAAAAACTCTATATACAGTGTGTGCAAATGAGGTAAGATTAGGGAGGTAAGCAATAAATAGGCCATAGTGGCGAAGTAATTACAATTTACAGATTACCTATATGTCTCGTCATGAATGACTTCATTAATGGTTTTGATAAAATAAGAGATTGTAAATGTTTATCAGTACAATAAAATAAGTCACAAATGGGAGGGAAACAGATTGTCATCTGTAGCCACATTAAATAATTGTAAAAGTATTTTCTTAAAACTGCATTATTGGTTAAGGGCTTGTAAGTAAGCATTTCACTGTAAGGTCTACACCTGTTGTATTCGGCACATGTGACAAATACAATTGGATTTGAATAGTGAAAACAAGCACAATAACTCAATGTATGCACTTACTCATTGAATATGCTTTCACCTGTATTGTGAATAGGCCCTAGGCCATCTTGATTTACCATGTTTACCAATAGAGATTTACCATTCAAATACATGATTACCGTTATGTAGTTACATTGGTAAAAACAGTCAAATTAATTATGATTGTACAATTTATTAATTGATGCATACATGGCTGTCTCTGAAAAATGTTGACATCAAATTTAAAATGTAATGATATTGAACTCAAAAAGATATCCAACGATAAAACAGAGCAGTAACGTTAGCAGAGTTATCCGTCTGGATCAAGTGCCATGGTATCGAGTTACTAAACCTGGAATCGAAAGAAATTCTGGTATCGTGACAACACACTCTAGTGGTGGAAACCCAGTCAGTGAGTAGGATACACTTTGTGTATGACACTCAAGTTTACACAAAAAAAAATTCAAACAATAGATACCTCTCTTTGTTGACCCTTATCCGCCGACTAGGTGTCCAAAACAACAGACAAGTTTGTATGGGGAATGGGCTAGCCAGCTAACGTTAACGCGTTAGTTAGCACAATATAACACAGTCGCCAGGAAAACAACGTGTCCAACCTTTGGCTTACAACTTTTTAAAGTAATATTGATAAAATGTACATTGTAAACGAAATAATCTTCGTATGAATACAGGTTAACTAATTGAACTAAGGTTCATGTTTTGATAGAAAAAAAACACGCAGCAGCAGCCTCCAAGTATGACGCCCGCTATGAAGCAGGTAGGAATAAGGAAGTACTTCCAGGTCACGGATATTTTTCGATGAGGTTTATAAGCGGTTGGCATCCCAAAAAGGTTGCATTACCACCACCTACTAGACTGGAGTACAACTTCCTTAAACTTTGTTTAAAAATGTTTTTAAATAATAAAATAAACAAATAGTCTACACTTACTAAAACCCACTCCACTATTTAAAACCTGAAAGGATGGAAGCCTGAAAGGATGGAACACTACCACACAACACACCCTGTAACTCTTCTGACATCAAGTTTCGCACACCCAAATACCTCTCTGCAGCTGCCACCACCATTTTTCTGTGACTTACATTCCATTCCTGCAGTACAGTTGATAACCATTGCTATAAATGAAAAAAATGGAATCTTACTGAAACATATAACTCTTTTGGCCTATCACTTTGTACTGGTACAGCTCTACTACTCACACCACCCCTCTCAGGATCTCTCCCCTTGACTCATCTTCCTCTACTTTCTTCACTGGCTCAGCATACGACAACTTCTGCAGTACTCTAACCCTGGAAACCTCAACCTGCCTCTCTCGCACCGGACATTTCTGATCCCCAGCCCCATGGGCACCCCTACAATTAAAATATACCACTACTTTCCCCAATGCTACACATTCTTTTGTCTCATGCCCTTCTGCACACTTCTCACACCTAGGAACCTCCCTCCTACAGACTGCTGCCACATGCCTATGAGCTTAACACCTGTAACAACGTAATGTATTCGGCACAAAAGCTTGTACGAGATAACTTATATATCCTAACATCACTTTGTTGGTCAAAGACTCAACATCAAAACTCAAAAGGACAGACAATGACTCTTTTGTTTCACCACTCACACCACCCTGTCTGCGTCGCACCAAATGATGAGTGTCACAAAAACAGGTCACAGATTTTCTTCTTCTTTAAATTTGTATTGGTGGATCGCAACTAACTGAAAGGTGCATACACCACCACCTACTGTACGGGAGTGTGAGGATGATCACAGACTCCCAATGTAACAGGGTTGGTTATGTTTCCACTTGCCTCTAAAGAAATGTGTATTTAATGTTCAAGCATTCTTATTGGTTAGTTCAACTCTGATGACAATAAGGTGTGTTGTGATTGGCCCCGCTTGCAGATAGGGGGAGATCGCGAACGTCAGGTCTTCCCAGTAGGAAATGTGATGCAAGGGGTAGGTCACGTTCTGAATACTGTTTTCTATTTTCTATTTTACAATGTGTACAAGTTTGCTGTACGTTACTGATTTATACATGTGTGGGTATATGGTACCTGTTAGGGATTGAGGGGCTTTCTGGGATGTGCATTGGCATATGATTGCTGTAAATAAGTGTGTTAGCTAGCATACACCGATGTCATTGTCACATAAGCCACTGCTAACACAGTTGTCTTCATGCTACAGATTTTGCCATCGACATCCATCAATACTGTTAAGCCCTGCACAACTAACGTGCTGTTTCCTATTTAACAACAGGTATTTACACGTTATATTTTGTATTGTATTTTTGTATTTTGTTCGCCCAGTAGGAAAATGTGATGCAAGGGATTTTGCCATCGACAGCCATCAATACTGTTAAGCCCTGCACAACTAACGTGCTGTTTCCCATTTAACAACAGAAATAAATGATGCTCAACTGGGACCACTGGCCGAAGTGATCTATTTTGAGAAAACACAACGCATGGAGAGTACATTATACATCTGTTACACTGCTGCCGTGACTCGTCTTCTTGTCTTCGCCGGACGTCACGTGGAGGGATCGGAGACCCGGCTTCAAGAAGTAATGTGGTTGCTGATGCACGCCAGAGGCCTAGGTTTTGCATTCTGCAATTCATCTGTTTCGTCTACTGTTCTGGAAAGTGAATTCATTACACTTTGTGACACAAAAAGGGAAGGGAAGAAAAATTACCCTACCATCTAACCTTACAACCAATAAAACCTCACCACTATTCCACTACCTGACCCTATCTGATCCTACACCAGGCTGGCATACTGGGAGGACGGGACATTATCGTTCAACACACCTTGTAACTCCTCTGCAGTAAAATATCATACACCCAAGTACTTCTCTGCTGCTGCCACAACAACATCTATTTCTGTTATTTACATGCCATTTCTGCGGTACAGTTGATAACCATGGCTATGAACGCTAAGAAGCCAACCATACTGAAGCACATGTTATTTCGATCATTCCCCATTGGCCTCAGCCTACTCACAGAGAACCTCTTACATGCTGCCCAGACCGGACGTGTCGCGTGCGCGAGCATAGCAAAATAAGTGTACACATACATGTTATTCAATCATTGCACCCACGCTGCTCGCACGCGTGGTCAGGCGCTAAAATAGAACTTGGTTCTATTTGTGACGCTCAGCAAGTCCTGCCTCTCCCATCTCCTCATTGGTTTTTAGGAGCAAATACCCACGTGCCATCTTCTCATTGGTTTTTAGGAGCATATACCCACGTGGGTGATTGAAAGATGAACTGAGGTCCACACTCCAGTCGGTTGTGGTAATGCACCTTTTAAAGTTGGTTGCCAACCGCCACATAAATTCCAAAGAAGAAGAAGCCTGAAGGAGGAAAGATGACTAGAAACAAACGTTTACCCTTTTATCTGTGGATTAATTGTTGGAGTAGAGGACTTTGAGCATTTCAGGTAAAATAACAACCCAATGTTTATATCCCAGGTTAAATTAGCTAGCAACAGCTAGCTAGCTAAATGCCCATAAATGTTTAATGCTTTTCAACCTGTCCCCAAATTAATATAATTGGTTCAGAGTTTCTTTAGATATTTCAACCTGCGTGTCCTGATCGGTTTTGGTGTGGGGGGACAAAATCAACATGCGTGCGATGGAGCGTGTGTTCTACTTCTTCACTGTTTCCAGAAGGGTTTAACATTTAAAAAAAAATCTAAACATACACATACAAACGACAACATTACTAAATAAACTAAAGTTTAAAAAAAGTAACACAATAAAATAACAATAACGAGGCTATATACAGGGGCTACCAGTACCGAGTCAATGTGCAGGGGTACAGGCTAGTCGAGGTAATGGAAATAATTTGTACATGTAGGTAGGGGTAAAGTGACTATACATATATAATAAACAGCGAGTAGCAGCAGTGTAAAAACAAAGGGGGGTGGGGGGGCTAGAAGCTGTTGTTCAGCAGTCTTATGGCTTGGGGTTAGAAGCGGCTAAGGAGCCTTTTGGGACTAGACTTGGCGCTCCGGAACCGCTTGCCATGCGGTAGCAGAGAGAACAGTCTATGACTTGGGTGACTGGAGTCATTAACAATTTTTGTGGCCTTCCTCCGACACCGCCTAATATAGAGGTCCTGGATGGCAGGAAGATTGCCCCCATTGATGTACTGGGCCGTACGCACTACCCTCTGTAGCACTTTACGGTCAGATGCCGAAAAGTTACCATACCAGGTGGTGATGCAACCGGTCAGGATGCTCTGACGGTGTAACTGTAGAACTTTTTGAGGATCTAGGGACCCATGACAAATCTTTTCAGTCTCCTGAGGGGGAATAGGCTTTGTCGTGACTTCTTCGCAACTGCATTGTTGTGTTTGGACCATGATAGTTTGTTGGTGATGTGGACACTAATGAACATGAAGCTCTCAACCCGCTCCACTGCAGCCCCGTCGATTTGAATGGGGGTGTGTTTGTCCCTCATTTTCCTATAGTCCAAGATCAGCTCCTTTGTCTTGCTCACGTTGATGGAGAGGTTATTGTCCTGGCACCACACTGCCAGGTCTCTGACCTCCTCCTTATAGGCTGTCTCATCGTTGTCGATGATCAGGCCAACCACTGTTGTGTCGTCAGCAAACTTAATGATGGTGTTGGAGTCGTGCTTGACCATACAGTCATGGGTGAACAGGGAGTACAGGAGGGGAATAAGCACTCACACCTGAGGGGCCCCCGTTTTGAGGATCAGCATGGCAGATGTGTTGTTGCCTACCCTTACCATCTGGGGGGCAGCCAATCAGGAAGTCCAGGATCCAGTTGCAGAGGGTGGGGTTTAGTCCCAGGGTCCTTAGCTTAGTGATGAGCTTTGTGTTTACTATGGTGTTGGACGCTGACTACAGTCAATTAATTTTATTTATTTTCTTAACCTTTATTTCACTAGGCAAGTCAGTTAAGAATAAATTCTTATTTACAATGACAGTCTACAGCGAGCACACCCAGACAATGCTGGGCCAATTGTGCGCTGCCCTATGGGACTCCCAATCACAGCTGCTTGTGATACAGCCTGGATTCGAACCAGGGTGTCTGTAGTGACGCCTCTAGCACTGAGATGCAGTGCCTTAGACTGCTACGCCACTCGGGAGCCCAACCATATAGGTGTTCCTTTTGTCCAGGTGGGAAAGGGCAGTGTGGAGTGCAATTGAGATTCTGTCATCTGTGGATCTGTTCAGGCGGTATGCGAATTGGAGTGGGTCTAGGGTTTCCGGGATGTTGTTGATGTGAGCCATGACCAGCCTTTCAAAGCACTTCATGGCTACTGACGTGACTGCTACGGGTCGGTAGTCATTTAGGCAGGTTACCTTCAGATTCTTGAGCATAGGGACTATGGTGGTCTGCCTGAAACATGTAGGTATTACAGACTCGGGCAGATAAAGGTTGAAAATGTCAGTGAAGACACTTGCCAGTTGGTTCGCGCATGCTTCGAGTACATGTCTTGGTAATCCGTCTGGCCCAGCGGCCTTGTGAATTTTGACCTGTTTAAAGCTCTTGCTCACATCGGCTACGGAGAACGTGATCACACAGTTATCTGGAACAGCTGGTGCTCTCATGTATGCTTCAGTGTTGCTTGCCTCGCAGCGAGCATTAAAGGCATTTAGCCCATCTGGTAGGCTTGCGTCACTGGGCAGATCACGGCTGGGTTTCCCTTTGTAGTCCATAATAGTTTGCAAGCCCTGCCACATCCGACGAGCGTCAGAGCCAGTGTAGTAGGATTCAACCTTAGTCCTGTATTGATGCTTGCCTGTTTGATGGTTCGTCTGAGGGCATAGCAGAATTTAAGTGTCCGGGGTAGTGTCCCGCTCCTTGAAAGTGGCAGCTCTAGCCTTTAGCTCGGTGTGGATGTTGCCTGTAATCCATGGCTTCTGGTTTGGATCTGTACGTACGGTCACTTTGGGGACTTGAGGAAGCTGGTGACTGAGGTGGTATACTCCACAATGCCATTGGATGAATCCTGGAACACACTTGTTTTCTCAATCTAAGTAATATCGATGTATGTATAAGCATACAGTATATTTCCATTCACAAGGATACATTGTGTAGTGATGAACATTTTAGGCAAAACAATGCACCAGAGTTACTGCAGGAGCTAGAATGCTTTTTAGACCACCACTACCATGCCCCGTTGGACATGAAACATGTCAAAGGCAGCAACTGCGCTTGCTCTGTCATATGCCCACCGCGCAAAAAGTAACAACCGTGGCCTTTGTCATCCAAAACCACTGGCGAAGGAGAGTCTTTCAGCACGGAGGCTATGGACGTGCCAGGGACTGATGGAGCATATCAACAAAATCCTGGCTTAACTGGAGATGCTAGAGACAACCCAACAGAGAATCGCAGAACTGACACCTCGTTTGGAGTTCAGCCAAAAGGAAATAGACTGAAGAAGGAGAACGAATCTTTGAAAGGTGCTGTACATAACATTCAGAATGCAGTTGAGACAATTCATTGGGTGAATAGAACACTGAAGGAGTCACTGCTTGATGTACAATCTCAAGGAATGTTTCGTGGATTCCTGAGACAGACAATATCTAACCAGATGATAATGTGAAGGAATTTATGACTGAAAAGCTGAAACTGCCCTCCAGTGTCGTGGAGAAAATCACCTTCTCCAGGGTGCATAGAATGGGGAAACCATTCAGAGCCATACCTCACGCAATTATTGTGCTCTTTAAACATATCAAACAGAAGGGAATGGTCCAAACCAGGGGCAGAGAATTAAAAGGAACTAACTATGGGATGAATGACCACTTTCCCCATGACATAAACCAGAGACGCAATGTACTCTATCCTGTCATGCGAAAACACAGGGGGCCGGAGTGACAGAGTTGCAATGGTTGTGGATAAACTGTACATACAGTTGAAGTCAGAAGTTTATATACACCTTAGCCAAATACATTTAAACTCAGTTTTTCACAATTCCTGACATTTAATCCTAGTAAAACTTCCGTCTTAGGTCAGTTAGGATCACCACTTTATTTTAAGAATGTGAAATGTCAGAATAATAGTAGAGAGAATGATTAATTTCAGCTTTTATTTATTTCATCACATACCTAGTGGATCAGAAGTTTACATACACTGAATTAGTATTTGGTAGCATTGCCTTTAAATTGTTTAATTTGGGTCAAACATTTTGGGTAGCCTTCCACAAGCTTCCCACAATAAGTTGGGTGAATTTTGGCCCATTCCTCCTGACAGAGCTGGTGTAACTGAGTCAGGTTTGTAGGCCTCCTTGCTCGCACACACCTTTTCAGTTCTGCACACATAGGCTTGAGGTCAGGGCTTTGTGATGGCCACTCCAATAGCTTGACTTTGCTGTCCTTAAGCCATTTTGCCACAACTTTGGAAGTATGCTTGGGGTCATTGTCCATTTGGAAGACCCATTTGCGACCAAACTTTAACTTCCTGACTGATGTCTTGAGATGTTGCTTCAATATATCCACATAATTTTCTTGCCTCATGATGCCATCTATTTTGTGAAGTGTACCAGTCCCTCCTGCAGCAAAGCACCCCCACAACATGATGCTGCCACCCCCGTACTTCACGGTTGGGATGGTGATCTTTAGCTTGCAAGCCTCCCCCTTTTTCCTCCAAACATAACGATGGTCATTATGGCCAAACAGTTGTTTTTATAAATCATCAGACCAGAGGACATTTCTCCTAAAAGTACGATCTTTGTCCCCATGTGCAGTTTCAAACCGTAGTCTGGCTTTTTTATGGCGGTTTTGGAGCAGCGGCTTCTTCCTTGCTGAGCGGCCTATTAGGTTATGTCGATATAGGACATGTTTTACTGTGGATATAGCTACTTTTGTACCTGTTTTCTCTTCATCTTCACAAGGTCCTTTGCTGTTCTGGGATTGATTTGCACTTTTCACACCAAAGTACGTTCATCTCTAGGAGACAGAACGTTTCTCCTTCCTGAACAGTATGACGGCTGTGTGGTCCCATGGTGTTTATACTTGCATACTATTGTTTGTACAGATGAACGTGGTATCTTCAGGCGTTTGGAAATTGCTCCCAATGATGAGCCAGACTTGTGGAGGTCTACAATTGCTTTTCTGTGGTCTTGGCTGATTTCTTTTGATTTTCCCATGATGTCAAGCAAAGAGGCACTGAGTTTGAAGGTAGGCCTTGAAATACATTCACAGGTACACCTCCAATTGACTCAAATGGTGTCCAATAGCCAATTAGAAGCTTCTAAAGCCATGACATCATTTTCTGGAATTTTCCAAGCTGTTTAAAAGGCACAGTCAACTTAGTGCACGTAAACTTCTGACCTACGGGAATTGTGATACAGTGAATATTAAGTGAAATAATCTGTCTGTAAACAATTGTTGGAAAAATTACTTTTGTTATGCATAAAGTAGTAGATATCCTAACTGACTTGCCAAAACTATAGTTTGTTAACAAGAAATTGTGGAGTGGTTGAAAAACGAGTTTTAATGACTCCAACCTAAGTGTATGTAAACTTCCGACTTCAACTGTATGCACGCACCACTTTTCCGTTTATTATTTTTTTGTTTTTTGAAACAAGTAATTTTTTCCATTTCACTTCACCAATTTAAACTATTTTGTGTATGTCCAGTACATTAAATCCAAATAAAAATATATTTAAATTACAGGTTGTAATGCAACAAAATAGGAAAAAATGCCAAGGGGGATGAATACTTTTGCAACATGTGCCACAATAGTAATAATTTTACTTGTATTTTTTTTTAGACGAGCACCTTATAAACTGCATATGCCCCCAAAAAACTGTTGTTTTGACAAAAACAAAATCACTCATAATGGGGAAAATCAGGTTGTATGCGCTGTTGAAACTAACACAATTAAAAAATCACATGGAAACTGGAGGACAACCTACTTTAGACAACTAGCTACATTTTGGACTGATGCATTTTGATTTGGGGGTTTGCTAAAACGAAAAGAGAAACACAACACTTATTTGTCAATCACTCATATTGATATCACGTTGGAATCAATAACATTAGGGGGGGTCGGGTTACACATCCTGTTAAAACTAACCTTATAAAAAAAAAACACAGAATCTGGGAATAATTTGTATATCACTGGTTAGAGGACAACCTGTAGAAGACAGCCAGCTACAGTTTGGATTGTTGCATTTTGTTTCAAGTGGGTCACCAATGTGGAAAGGTCAACGCAACACTATTTTGTTAATCACTCATATCGATATCAATTTGAAATCAGTAGCGCACGGGCAAACGTTAAGAGGTGTATGCACTGTTTAAACAAACACTATTCAAAGGCTACAATGAATCTGAGAATAATTTACATATCAGTGGTTAGAAGAGAATTTGCTAGAAGACAGTCATCAAAATTCTAGAACAGTGGTTTCAAACTCATTCCAAGGAGGGCCAAGTGTCTGCGGGTTTTTGGTTTTTCCTTTCAATTAAGACCAAGACAACCAGGTGAGAGGAGTTCCTTAATAATTAGTTCTTTACTAACCCGCAGACTCTCGGCCTTAAGTGGAATGAGCTTGACACGTGTTCTAGAATGTCGGATGGAAGTTTTGGAAGGCTGCCAAAACAGGGAAAGAAACAAATCAGTTGCTTTGTTATTTAACTTCAACAAATCACGACCCGCCATAGGATATCAACAGTGACAAGGGTTGGTTGTTATTTGAGTGATAGTTTAACTCTCAAATCCATGAATTGGTGTGAGGCCAGCGTCTTTTATACAGGGAGCTTTCAAATTTTCCACGACATTTGAGTTAGAAAATAAAAGTAGACCACCAGTGCATACCATAAAATCAACAGTGCAAAACCAATGATATTGCTCTGTTTTAAGCAATCGATTTTGTGTCATTGTGTTGACTTTAAATGTGTATACTAACATCACTAATGAGGTAAAAAGGATGTGCAAATACCCTCAAATCAATGTGGTCAAAACGTGAGGTTGTGTAATGTAGTAAAACATTCTGTCAAAGTACAGGAAATTAGAGTAACAGGGTTGGTTATGTTTTCACTTGACACTGCAGAAATATGTATTAGATGTTTATGTATTCCCATTGGTTGGTTGAATTTACATATTCATATTATGACATTGGTCATACTTGCAGATAGGGGGGAGATCGCAAACTTAAATTCTTCCCAGTCTGATATTGACATTCAAGCGGTAGGTCAGGTACTTCCTGACCTACAGTACTTCCTGAAATACTGTATTCTACTTTTCATATTTACAATGTGTGCGAGTTCACTATGTACATGTCCTGATATACACTACTGTTCAAAAGTTTGGGGTCACTTAGAAATTTCCTTTTTTTCCATGAAAACATACATGAAATGAGTTGCAAAATGAATAGGAAATATAGTCAAGACGTTGACAAGGTTATCAATAATGATTTTTAATGGAAATAATAATTGTGTCCTTCAAACTTTGCTTTTGTCAAAGAATACTCCATTTGCAGCAATTACAGCCTTGCAGACCTTTGGCATTCTAGTTGTCAATTTGTTAAGGTAATCTGAAGAGATTTTACCCCAATGCTTCCTGAAGCACCTCCCACAAATTGAATTGGCTTGATGGGCACTTCTTAAGTACCATACGGTCAAGCTGCTCCCACAACAGCTCAATAGGGTTGAGATCCGGTGACTGTGCTGGCCACTCCATTAGACAGAATACCAGCTGACTGCTTCTTCCCTAATTAGTTCTTGCACAGTTTGGAGCTGTGCTTTGGGTCATTGTCCTGTTATAGGAGGAAATTGGCTCCAGTTAAGCGCCGTCCACAGGGTATGGCATGACGTGGCAAAATGGAGTGATAGCCTTCCTTCCTCAAGATCCCTTTTACCCTGTACAAATCTCCCACTTTACCACCACCAAAGCACCAGCAGACCATCACATTGCCTCCACCATGCTTGACAGATGGTGTCAAGCACTCCACTTATTTGTTTCTGCGTCTCACAAATGTTCTTCTTTATGATCCGAACACCTCAAACTTAGATTTGTCTGTCCATAACACTTTTTCCCAACCTTCCTCTGTCCAGTGTCTGTGTTCTTTTGCCCATCTTGATCTTTTCTTTTTTATTGGCCAATCTGAGACATGGCTTTTTCTTTGCAACTCTGCCTAGAAGGCCAGCATCCTGGAGTCGCCTCCACTATTGACGTTGAGACTGGTGTTTTGCAGGTACTGTTTAATAAAGCTGCCAGTTGAGGACTTGTGAGGCGTCTGTTTCTCAAACTAGACACTAATGTACTTGTTCTCTTGCTCAGTTGTACAACAGGGCCTCCCACTCCTCTTCTATTCTGGTTAGAGCCAGTTTGCGCTGTTCTTTGAAGGGAGTAGTACACAGTTTTGTAAGAGATTTTCCATTTCTTGGCAATTTCTCGCATGGAAGAGCCTTCATTTCTCAGAACAAGAATAGACTGACGAGTTTCAGAAGAAAGTTCTTTGTTACTGGCCATTTTGAGCCTGTAATTGAACCCACAAATGCTGATGCTTCAGACACTCAACTAGTCTAAAGAAGGACAGTTTTATTGCTTCTTTAATCAACACAACAGTTTTCAGCTGCGCTAACATAATCGCAAAAGGGTTTTCTAATGATCAATTAGCCTTTCAAAATTACAAACTTGGATTAGCTAACACAATGTGCCATTGGAACACAGGAGTGATGGATGATGATAATGGGCCTCTGTACACCTATGTAGATATTCAATTTTTATTTTATTTTTATCTGCAGTTTCCAGCACAATGTCATTTACAACATTAACAATTCTGATCAATTTTATGTTATTTTAAAAATGGACAAATAATGTGCTTTTCTTTCAAAAACAAGGACATTTCTAAGTGACCACAAACTTTTGAACAGTACCTGTTAGATATTTGATGCATCCTGGGATGTGTTTTGTATGTTATTGCTGTAAGAGCGCGTTAGCGAGCATGCTCTAATTGTAATGGTCACATTAGCTCCCAGTTATTCCCATGTTAAAACAGACGAATCACGAACCTACAGCCATCAACATACTGCACATCTATTGTGCTTCCTTGTGTCTATCGTCAGGTACTTACATTTATTGTACTATTTTTTGTCATTGTTATAAACATTTAAATTTAGGCTGATAGTGTTCATACACTGAGCATACAAAACATTAAGAACACTTGCTCTTTCCACGACAGACTAACCAGGTGAAAGCTATGATCACAATATTTACATTCAGCTTTTTGATACCTTCTAATCTGGGAGCATGTAGCCCTTCACACTCATACCTGTATATATGGGTTGAAAATGGCATATTGGACACCAATAAGCACCGAAATTGGAACGTAGTGTACAGCAACATGCTATACATGATGGCAATTCACAGCATTGTGTGTTTTGACAGACAGACGTTCTGAACTTGAGCACCGCACGCAACAAGAAGTTGCCCCCATCCCTCCCGATAATTGGGTAACTTCTGCAATTTTTTGGTTGTCTGTTATGTCATCATACACTGGGTTGTTCTGAACACAATGAGCCTGTTCGTTTATTGGGAAGAAGATTTGCTGTGGCACACGCACCTGAATGTACTCATGACTCCTTTCTATGTGAACAAAAATTACAATCGGTTTCTCTGAATTGCCTTGTGAAAGCCTAACACTGTCAGATCATATAGGTAAAAAAAAAAATCATAAAAGTGCATTGAAATTGATTAGGATCTGTATACACTTGAGAGGTGTGTGGTCACTGACCTGGAGACCAGTTAGTCCTCTCACCCTTGTCATTTTTGTCTTCCACAATTTTCCAGCAATAGTCTTATGTTACTGAATGCATCCAGAGTAGTTTCTGATTTCGTTATCAACAAATGCGGTGAAAAGTACAGTAAATGTAAAATACACATTTAAAATCAGTGTAATGTTTGGATTAAGACTTGTGTCTGGTGAACTGTTGTGTACTCACCTTTGGTCTAATAATATCCCCATTAACTCCAAAATCCTGGTTATGCATCTGCTTTTCGTATTTTTCTGTAACAAACATGTACATTTAGCCCTATCCATGTAGACCATTTCCCACATGTGAAGGGTTTGCATGAATTAAGATGGGCTTCAATGCATTCTTACTTTAGCTGCTTCAATGATAACTATTTTTAAACTGTAAGCATTTAAAGATATTGTTTTTTAAATTATTATTAACCTTTATTTAACTAGGCAAGTCAGTTAAGAACAAATTCTTATTTTCAATGACAGCCTAATGGGTTAACTGCCTTGTTCAGAGGCAGAACAACAGATTTTTACCTTGTCAGCTCGGGGATTCGATCTTGCAACCTTTTGGTTACTAGTCCAACGCTCTAACCACTAGGCTACCTGCCACCCACATCTTTTCTTGGAAGATATCTCACTATGTTAACCTCTTCCACTACTATTAATAATAATACTTTCAGCCAGCTGAGCAAGCGCACAAAGTTTCTACTAAAACGTCCTTTTCTAGTTGACATTAGCTGTGTCCAATCAATCAATGTCTGGTTGTGTGGGGAGTGTTTGGCTGTGGGATCGCCTAAGCCAGTGGAAGCATAGCTCTACAAAACTTAATTGTACAAAGCCTATTATTTGGTAGGGAATACTATGATCTACTATGTAGATCAGTGATTCTACACCTCACTTTGGTCAAGCTGATCCACTCCAATGGACTCAGAATTTGTCAAACTTTTTAAAATTAGGGGCATTTTAAGGGGAGAATCAATTAAACAAACCACAGGACATTATGCTTACAGGGTAAGGAAACCAATCTGTGATTTTGTAATTTGGGTGAACTATCCAATGAAAGTAAGTATCAAATGCTGTCACACAACCAATTATACATTTATTTGAACAGCTTATCTATGAAACACATGCTGCATACACACTGTCAGTCCATATAGCGTGTATTGATCCATGCTTGATTATGTCAATTAAGATAACTCACATTGTAATGATCTAACCTTACCCTTGGTAAGCGTTTTACAAACACTTCCATGAGTTGACTATTGGGAATGCAGTTAGTGTAGTCACGTTGTTGGCTCTACAGGCCAGTTGCTGGTTTGATCCCAGTGTAACCGATGTGAAATGGCTAGCTAGTTAGCGGTGCGCGCTAGTAGACATCACCCGCTCGGAGACTTTGAAGTAGATGTTTCCCTTGCTCTGCAAAAGCTGGAGCTTTTATGGAGTGACCAGCGGTAACAATGCTTTGTGGGTGACAGTTGTTGGTGTGTTCAGAGGGTCCCTGGTTCAAGCAAGGAGAGGGACGGAAGCAACACTGTTACATTAATGCTGTTGACCCGGATCACTCAGTTGGGCTTTGTCCGGAGGAGGTCAAAGTGGGTTGAGTACAGCCAATGTAAAATTTGGCTAGCTAGTTAGCGGCGTGCACCAGTAGCGTTCAAATCGGTGAGGTCAGCTGCTCTGAGACCTTGAAGTAGTTGTTTCCCATGCTTTGCAAGGTCTGCAGCTTTTGTGGAACAATAGTTAATGATACTTTGGAGGCAGTTGTTGATGTGTTCAGAGGGTCCCTGGTTTGAGCCCAAGTTTGGGCATGGAGAGGGACAGACAACACTGTTACACAAACTAGTCCCAATTTCACTCACAAAAAGTGTGGTCTACATTATACCTTGTGACCATGTAGTAAGTAAGTGCCACACTACGCTTTGGTGGTGCAGCACAAATCACCCCAACATCCATACAAACAGGCCAAAGTTCAACAATTGCACTTCACTTTTGATTCAAGGACAATTAATCTGAAAGTCTGAAACTTTATTCAACACTAAGATGCCTAACAACGTGAATTCTCTGATGCTTCTTAAGGTGACTGGACTGACTGAAAGTCTTGCCGCACTGTTGGCAGCCATACGGTCTTTCCCCAGTGTGGACCCTCTTGTGTTTCTGCAGGTTCCCAGCGTGACTGAAGCGTCTCCCACAGTGCAGGCAGCAGTAGGGTTTCTCCCCTGTGTGACAACGCTGGTGGATTCGAAGATTCCCGATCCGGCTGAACGTCTTCCCGCACAGGATGCAGCTGTGGCTCTCCTCACGCCTAAGCAGAGGCCTGTTTTGTCGCCTGGCGTCCTGGACCAACTCTGGGTGACATGTGAAGGGAAACGTGTCCACAAAGGTATTTAGACCTTCTGCGTTGATGTAGTGCACTATGCCGTGCATTTCCGGGTTGTTCTGCATGGGTTCCGGGGCACTGTGATTATGTGTTGCGCTACTATTCGAGTCATCGCACTCAAAAAATGGGTTCTGGTCTGGGGTCTCTTGGGGGGCAGAGGAATAATCCAAGTGCTCAGGTTCAGTTTTGATTTCACCCGAGAACAGACCTGGGTGAGGAGGAGAGCTGGGATGGCTTAGGGGTAATATGTTGGAGGACATATGTCCTGTGTGCATGGAGTCTAGGTCGGCGTCACACAGAGAATGAGGCATGTATACAGTCAGGGCTGCCTCTGTCACCTGTGACAACCTCTCGGGAGGCGCTCCGCTACGCTCAGCTAACGTTAGTGTGACATTACACTCAGTCTCGGAGTCCTCCAAGTGGTCTAGCTCCAGTGAGTTGTTGTACTCTATCTCCAGTCTCCTCCACGGTTTCTGGGCGAGCAATGGTTTGTCCTCGTGCTGTGTAGACTCTGGGTCCTGCTGCCTCGGCCAGGGGCTGCCCTCGCCTCCCTCATCCTGCTCGGCTTTACCTGAAATGGCTGTGGGAGCAGTGGCAGACTGTTGAGCTGCCAAAGACAAAGATGGTATCATAAAACCACAACAAACTCCACAGAGGGTAACAATTGTTGATTGTGTTCATTTGATCAGGCATATCTCAACAATGTTTCTCATCTGTCCCCACAGGACAAAGGACTATCTAAACATCAGAATTAGACCTAGTTTCTGCTGCATGTGCTTGAGGAAAACTACCCCCAACAACTTGATAGCAGTCTCATCTGAGCAACCCAACAAAATAGACTCAGAGCAGAAAGAGTCAGGCCCTCGTTTTTACAGTCAACTAGGTCTACTACTTCAACAACAAGCATTGAATCTCACCTGTGTTCTCTCTCTTCATCTTGTCCTGGAGTTCCTGTAGTCTCCTCCTCAGACTCAAGTTCTCTCTCTGAGTTCTGGCTGTTTTCTCCTGGTACTCAGACACAGTCTCTTTCACCACCTCCAAAACCTCATGCACCGCAACCGTCAGCAGCTTCGCCACACGGGCGTTCAGACGCTCAATTTTCGACATGATTTACAAATTAGGTTACAGGACTACAAAGTACAGTGAATGATTCTGAGAACGTCCAAGTTTGTCATGTAAAAAGGCAGGGCAGGGCTTACTTTGAAGCCATCGATGACCGTCCAATGGTGGCTGTTGTAAGCTAACTAGCTGCTAAGGTTACAGATCTTAACACGCAGATGCTCTGACATGCTAACGTTAGCTTCCAACTACATCAATGCCTGTTTTGGCTCCGATGTTTCTTCTTCGTCGTCGTCTGAGCGATCAACATGCAAGTTCGACATAAAATGTCTCACCTGTCTCCATTTGTGGATAACTGCTGAACTGTTTTGATGTAGCACAGGGCTCGTCACTTCCGCAAGTCACGTAAAGGGGCGGTTGCCAGAACGGACGCGCCCTCAAGTTCGTATTTCACTTTGACAGTCATTTTCATTTACATTTACATTACATGTAGCCCCAACAGTGGAATATATTTTATTAACACATACATGTAATAGTACGTACATTTTGTTTTGGAGAAAAATATTTGTTTATTCAAAATGACAAGAATTACACACATTCTAATCAAATGTAGAGGTTTACTTGTAGTAAATACCAAATAGGAAGATTCCCAGACCCACACCACCATTGTCAGGAATAATACAGTCATTTGTGGTCTTGGGCATTAATTCTACCAGTGAGATTTGACATTTTCAGCACCAATACCAGCTTTTCACAATATTGTCCACATCAGAAAACCCTAACAAAGATTATGAATTATTTCATAAACATAGTAAGCAATTCTCTCCTGTTAGATATTATCCTTTCACTTTCCTGAACATTTTCCCCATACACTTAATCTGACCAACTCTAAATGAACAGAATGTCATAGTTCTCAGTCAAAGATCCCTTATATTCTCATACATTATGGCACTGATCCTAGGTGAGTGAGCTGGTGCTTCTTGAAATTACTAGAATGACTGAAGCGTTTCCCACACTGGGTACAGCCATACGGTCGCTCTCCAGTGTGGTACCGTTGGTGTATTTTTAGGTAGCCTGACTGACTGAAACGCTTTCCGCACACAGAACAACAGTATGGCTTCTCACCAGTGTGGACCCTCTTGTGTTTTTTAAAATCACCAGCGTGACTGAAGCACCGGCCACACAGAGGACAGCAGTAGCGCTTTTCACTACCGAGATGTCGCTGGAGTATTCTCAACCCTCCTGCTCCACCAAAAGATTTCCTAAACGGGAGGGTATTGTGCTGTTCCTCAAATCGGTCCAATGCCGATTCAGCATTGTTTCCCAATGCAAATGGTTCCCCTGAGCAATTTTGGTTTGGCTGGAAGTACACAAGTTCATAAGACTCTGAGTTAGGTTGAAGAGGGTCACGATTGAGTTGGGTCTGGGGTAAAATGTGGCTTGAGCCTGCACAGTCATAAAAATGCTTTGGTGTTGAATATGTGACATACGCTTCCACTTCAGGTTCTGGTTTGATCTCCTCAAAAGTCAGCAGTGGTTGAGAGGCCTGAGGGGAATCGTTTGGGAAAAGTGAGTTTGAAACGGTGTGAGTAGAGTTCATGGGACTCAATAGTGTTTCTGACAGCGCAGTATCAGTCACCAGAGTGTGGTGTTCCTTTACATGTGTATCATGTCCTATCTCAGATTTAAGATCCAACTCTCTGATCTGTGTGGTCGCTTCTGGTCGTTCCTCGGGCAGCAAGCTCCTTGGGCCACACGCTGAGTGGAACGACCTGTTCTTCTTTTTCAAACTGATAGGAGGAAAGCCAAATGTTTGGGCTCCAAAGGGTTTTTCGCTGGTAAGTTCATCATGTGGCTCTGGAGAGAGAATCTCTGTCAACTCCTCTTCAGACGGGAAGAGTTCAGTGTCCTCCCCCAGGGAAAGTTCCTGCTTACAATTCTGCAGCTCAAGTTGGACAGTCACAGTCTGCACAGCACCTGTGAACATGAACAAGATGCATATTGGCTTATAGCAAGGTAATAGACAATTGACTGGGGGAGGGTAGCTGATGGTCATAAGCAATACCATTTTATTTGTCCATTGTGAAATGTAAACGTGTCTTTCTGTATTTAGTTTGTTCTCAATCTCCTGGAGACCAAACAAGAGGCTAGCCCCTGGAGCTTGTTAGGGTTGGGTCATTCCATGCCATTTCAGCAAGAGATTGTAATAACTGGCCTGCACAAAATACCCCATAATGTCAAAGTGTAATTATGTTTTTAGACATTTTTACAAATTCATAAAAAATGAAAAGCTGAAATCTTGAGTCAATTAGTATTCAACCCCTTTGTTATGGCAAGCCTAAATACATTCAGGAATATACAATTTGCTTAACAAGTAACATAAGTTGCTTGGACTCACTGTGTGCAATAATAGTCTTTAACATGATTTTTGAAAGACTACCTCATCTCTGTACCCCACACATACAGATAATTGTAAGGTCCCTTAGTCAATCAGTGAATTTCTAACACAGATTCAACCACAAAGAGCTGGGAGTTTTTCCAATGCCTCACAAAGAAAGGTACCTATTGGTAGATGGTTAAAAATAAAAAAAAGTAGACATTGAATATCCCTTTGAACATGGTGAAGTTATTAATCACACTTTGGGATGGGCGTATCAATACAACCAGTTACTACAAAGACACAGGCGTCCTTCATAATTCAGATGCCGGAGAGGAATGAAACCGCTGAGTGATATCACCATGAGGCCAATGGTGATTTTAAAACAGTTACAGAGACTAATGGCTATGATGGGACAAAATTGAGGATGGTTCAACAACATTGTAGTCACTCCACAATACTAACCTAAATGACAGAGTGAAAAGAAGGAAGCCTGTTCAGATTTTTTTATTCTTATTCCAAAACATGCATCCTGTTTGCAATAAGGCACTAAAGTAGTACTACAAAACAAAAGTGTGCAAAAAAATACCCAGAATACAAAAAGTGTTATGTTTCGGGCAAATCCAACACAAAACATCACAGAGTACCACTCTTCATATTTTCAAGCATGGTGGTGGCTAAATCATCAAATCAAATCCCAAATCAAATCATGTTATTTGTATGCTTGTCATTGGCAAGGACTAGGGAGTTTTTTGGGGGATAAAAAGAAACGGAATAAAAGCTAAGCACAGGCAAAATCCTAGAGGAAAACCTGGTTCAGTCTGCTTTCCAACAGACACTGGGAGACAAATTCAAACTTCAGCAGGACAATAACCTAAACACATGGCCAAATATATACTGGAGTTGCTTAACAAGACGACATTGAATGTTCCTGAGTGGCCTAGTTAATTTTTAAAAGAACAATGTGCAAATATTGTGCAATCCAGGTGTGCAAAGCTCTTAGACTTACACAGAAAGACTTAGAATCACCTTTGGCAGCAATTACAGCTCTAACATGTATTCACTCAGGGGTGTGAACACTTATCTAAATGAAATATTTCTGTATTTAATTTTGAAATAAATGTGCAAAATTTTTCTGAAAACATGCTTTCAAAAAAAGCATTTAATCCATTTTGAATTCAAGCTGTAACACAATGACTAGGTATCCCCCTTTTCCCAATGTGTAATAAGTCAAGGAGTGTGTGAATTCTTTCTGAAGGCACTGTAAAAAGTCAATAAATATAGTACCTAACATCCTATTTGGACCCAACTTTCTTCTAACAATGAGTAAGACATGAGGAATGCAAAGAAATGGTCAAAAGCCACCCACGGTCACACCACACTAATCACACCCCAAAAACAGATCTACAGTATCAGTTCTCTATGGCTGACAAATAGTATGGAGCTGCAGCTCGGAGTATTGTTTCTTCATTCTATGTAATGTATTCTCAGTGAAGTTGGTGATGTTTTTTCCCCAATTCAGATAAATTAGTAATTGAAATTGTTAGGTTTATGTCCCATCCTACGTCCTGATATTTCCAGATTCTAACCACTAGATAGTGCTGTTTCTGCTATTATGTGATTTTTGTTAAATGGATAGTTTACCCAAATTACATATTGGTTTTATAACAGTATGACAGCAACCCTTGCTTTGGTTGTTTACCTGGCCACCATTTCAAATGCTAACTTGTTTGCATTTGTGGCACAAATCCAATGCAAGTAAATGGTACCAAAAGTTGAAGTCGGACATTTACATACACCTTAGCCAAATACATTTAAACTCAGTTTTTCACAATTCCTGACATTTAAGCCTAGTAAAAATTCCCTGTCTTAGGTCAGTTAGGATCACCACCTTATTTTAAGAATGTGAAATGTCAGAATAATAGTAGAGAGAATGATTTACTTCAGCTTTTATTTATTTCATCACATTCCCAGTGGGTCAGAAGTTTACATACACTCAATTAGTATTTGGTAGCATTGCCTATAAATTGTTTAACTGGGTCAAACGTTTCAGGTATCCTTCCACAAGCTTCCCATAATAAGTTGGGTGAATTTTGGCCCATTCCTCCCGACAGAGCTGGTGTAACTGAGTCAGGTTTGGAGGCCTCCTTGCTCACACACGCTTTATCAGTTCTGCCCACAAATTTTCTAAAGGGTTGAGGTCAGGGCTTTGTGATGGCCACTCCAATACCTTGCCTTTGTTGTCCTTAAGCCATTTTGCAACATCTTTTGAAGTATGCTTGGGGTCATTGTTTATTTGGAAGACCCATTTGCGACCAAGCTTTAACTTCCTGACTGATGTCTTGAGATGTTGCTTCAATGTATCCACATAATTTTCCTACCTTATGATACCATCTATTTTGTTAAGTGCACCAGTCCCTCTTGCAGCAAAGCACCCCCACAACATGATGCTGCCAGCTCCGTGCTTCACGGTTGGGATGGTGTTCTTCGGCTTGCAAGCATCCCCCTTTTTCCTCCAAACATAACGATGGTCATTATGGCCAAACAGTTACATTTTTGTTACATCAGACCAAAAAGTACAATAAAAAAAAAAGTACAATCTTTGTCCCCATGTGCAGTTGCAAACCGTAGTCTGGCTTTTTTAATGGTGGTTTTGGAGCAGTGGCTTCTTCCTTGCTGAGCGGCCTTTCAGGTTATGTCGATATAGGACTCGTTTTACTGTGGATATAGATACTTTTGTACCAGTTTCCTCCAGCATCTTCACAAGGTCTTTTGCTGTTGTTCTGGGATTGATTTGCACTTTCCGCACCAAAGTACGTTCATTTCTAGGAGACAAAACGTGTCTCCTTCCTGAGCGGTATGACGGCTGTGTGGTCCCATGGTGTTTATACTTGCGTACTATTGCTTGTACAGATGAACGTGGTACCTTCAGGCGTTTGGAAATTGCTCCCAATGATGAGCCAGACTTGTGGAGGTCTACAATTGCTTTTCTGAAGTCTTGGCTGATTTCTTTTGATTTTCCCATGATGTCAAGCAAAGAGGCACTGAGTTTGAAGGTAGGCCTTGAAATACATCCACAGGTACACCTCTAATTGACTCAAATGATGTCAAATAGCCAATTAGAAGCTTCTAAAGCCATGACATCATTTTCTGGAATTTTCCAAGCTGTTTAAAAGGCACAGTCAACTTAGTGCACGTAAACTTCTGACCTACGGGAATTGTGATACAGTGAATATTAAGTGAAATAATCTGTCTGTAAACAATTGTTGGAAAAATTACTTTTGTTATGCACAAAGTAGTAATGTCCTAACTGACTTGCCAAAACGATAGTTTGTTAACAAGAAATTGTGGAGTGGTTGAAAAACGAGTTTTAATGACTCCAACATAAGCGTATGTAAACTTCCGACTTCAACTGTATATTCGCATTTTCACACTTCATATCCAAATCATCTATAACTAACATCATTGAGTTACACAATCAAATTGTAGATACTTTTTTATAATGATTAGGGTGTTAAGCGTAAAAATGCTAATATTAGGTACCATTGACTTGCATTAGATGAGCCACAAATGCTAAAAAGTTAGCATTTGAAACGTTTGACAACAAAACCAAAGCATGGATTTCTGTCACACATTGTCCATAGACTGCTTACAGGTTAAGGAAACCAACATCATTTTGAAATTTGGTGTAACTATCCCTTTAACATTGGGGGGGGGGGGGGGGGGGGGTCACAGCTATCACCTAATTGCACCTAGTGGTCAGAACCTTGTAATATCAGGATGTAGGACATGACATAAACCTAACAACTTCATACTATGTCAGACAGAGAGAACTGATACAATATACTAGTTCTTGGGGTGGGATTGGTGTGAGGTGTTGAGGGTCCGTGGGTGACTTTTGACAATTTCTTTGGATTCTTACTCATTGTAAAATAAAAAAGTCAAAATCAGATGCTAGGTATTATATTTATTGAATATTATATGAATCCTATAAATTTAAATTAACAATTTGGGTGCCATCAATTTGCTTAATTTCTAAGAGCTCAAAAGTATATTTAAACAAAATAATGTTGCAGGAATGCTAATATCTGTTTAACAACAGAAACTATTTCATAATCTGAGATGGTGGGTGTCAAAATCCTCTTGTGGCTTTGAGGTGGAAGACCTAGTTTAGAGTACAGTGCGCAAGGGAACATCGCCTAGCATAGACTTTTACTACTCGGACTCACCTGTGTTCTCTCTCTTCATTTTATCCTGGAGTTCCTGCAGAATTTTCCTCAGACTCTCATTCTCTCTTTGAGTTCTGGCCGTGTTCTCCTGGTACTCTGACACAGTCTCTTTAACCACCTGCAGAACCTCATGCACCGCCACCGTCAGTAGCTTCGCCACACGGGCATTCAGACGCTCAATTTTAGACATCTTTCGAAGGCTTCCATCTGCTTAATAGATGAGGTGCAAAACTCTTACAAATCAGCACTAGAAATACACAGTTAAAACGTGGTGTAAAATGTATCACATGAATGAAACAATGCAACTGCTACATATGTTCTGTTCAAGCAACAATGTTGCAATAAATGGAGTGCAAGACTTCCAAGGCTAGGTTTTCATGCGAATATTCTAGAACGCGCATAAAGAAAATATGCCCATTTTCCCACCAAATGGATTTATTGCGGATTTTTTAAAATCAGTGCGTGATGACGTATTACACACAACATTTACATGTACCGAATAAATATCTAAAGTTCAATGTGTTTCAATCGCATTTTCAACTCTACCGATAGTTTTGTCACAATAGCAAATGTGCCTACTCTGGTCTTGGCACTTGCGCTCTATAGCCAACAGCTCGCAAATACAATGTGGGTAGGCTGTGCGGATTGTCTAGTCTACATGATGAGTTATTATGGATAAGAGCGATACTATTTGTATTTGTCAAGCATCGATCATCATGTCCCCAGACTAATAACCTCTTTATTAATTGAAAAGCAGCATCAAGCTCAACACCGTGCACTTTCACCACCATGTGAAGTTCATCGTAACTTATTTCATATGTATCTTAATAAACTGTATGGTTTCCCGAGTCGTACTAGTGCGAGGACCACACACCATATCATCGCGTGACTCCAAATGTACTTCGATATCATGGTTATATCAACATTTGCGCATAAAGGCGTTTCCACCGCCATTTCCATCATAATGAATTTTACCGACACAAAAAGATACAATGTCAAAAAAACAAAATATCTGTCGGCATTTATAACATTACACGAAAACTTCCACAGCGTTTTTTTTATACTAAGGGACTTTCCTCGCATAAAAACTGTGGATCGAAACGTGGTTAATGACAGATATTTACATTACATTTTCACGACGGATAACGTACAAGGATAAATACGATTCATGGAACCTTACCCATTTGATTTCTCCTCTCACTCCTTCGAGCATGGAATCCGCCTGAAATGCAAGTTAATCAGAAACCGACTATTGTGCTAGGGTGTCCGCCAGATTCTTGATTCGATATCTCTAGACGGGGACATTTAACAACATATTAGAGAAAGATTGGATATAAACAACATTTGTCAGATCATCGTCTCGTCAGCAGCACAAATGAAATACTTCCGGGTCATAAAATATAAAAATAAAAGTCCCTTTCGACATTCAAATCAAAATGTATTTCTCAAACGCGCCGAATACAACATTTCACCTGACAGTGAAATGCTTACTTTACAGGCCCTTAACCAACAATGCAGTTAAGAAAAAGTAAAAAATAACAAATAATTAAATAGCAGCAGTAAAATAACAGTAGCGAACAGAGTCAATGTGTGGGGGCACAGGTTAGTCAAGGTAATTGAGGTAACATGTACATGTAGGTAGAGTTAAAAAGACTACAGTATGCATAGATAATAAACAGAGAGTAGCAGCAGAGTAAAGGGGGGGGGGGTGGGGGACAATGCAAATAGTATGGGTAGCCATCTGATTAGATGTTCAGGAGTCTTATGGCTTGTGGGTAGAAACTGTTAAGAAGCCTTTTGGACCTAGACTTGGCGCTCCAGTACCACTTGCCGTGCAAGAGCAGATAGAACAGTCTATGACTAGGGTGGCTGGAGTCTTTAACAATTGACAATCTGACAATCTGACACCGCTTGGTATAGAGGTCCTGGATGACAGGAAGCTTGGCCCCAGTGATGTACTGGGCCGTACGCACCACCCTCTGTAGTGCCTTGTGGTCGGAGGCCGAGCAGTTGCCAAACCAGGCAGTGATGCAACCAGTTAGGCAGCTGTAGAACCTTTTGAGGATCTGAGGACCCATGCCAAATATTTTCAGTCTCCTGCACTCTTCACGACTGTCTTGGTGTGTTTGGACCATGATAGTTTGTTGGTGATGTAGACACCAAGGAATTTAACGCTCTAAACCTGCTCCACTACAGCCCCGTCGATGAGAATGGTGCTCGGGCCTGTAGTCCACAATCATCTCCTTTGTCTTGATCATGTTGAGGGAGAGGTTGTTGTCCTGGCACCACACAGACAGGTCTCTGACCTCCTCCCTATAGGCTGTCTCATCGTTGTCGGTGATCAGGCCTGCCACTGTTGTGTCATCTGCAAACTTAATGATGGTGTTGGAGTCGTGCCTGACCATGCAGTCATGAGTGCACAGGGAGTACAGGAGGGGACAGGGCACGCACCCGAGGGGCCCCCGTGTCGAGGATCAGCGTGGCGGATGTGTTGTTACCTACCCTTACCACCTGGGGGCGGCCCGTCAGGAAGTCCAGGATCCAGTTGCAGAGGGAGGTGTTTAGTCCCAGGGTCCTTAGCTTTGTGATGAGTTTTGAGGGCACTATGGTGTTGAACGCTGAGCTGTAGCATTCTCACTTAGGTGTTCCTTCTGTCCAGGTGGGAAATGGCAGTGTGGAGTGCAACAGAGATTGCAGCATCTGTGGATCTGTTAGGGCGGTATGCAAATTGGAATGGGTCTAGGGTTTCTTTCAAAGCACTTCATGGCTACAGACGTGAGTGCTACGGGTTGCTAGTAATTTAGGCAGGTTACCTTAGTGTTCTTTGGCACAGGGACTATGGTGGTCTGCTTGAAACATGTTGGTATTACAGACTCAGTCAGGGACAGATTGAAAATGTCAGTGAAGACACTTGCCAGTTGATCAGCGCATGCTCGGAGTACACGTCCTGGTAATCCGTCTGGCCCTGCGGCCTTGTGAATGTTGACCTGTTTAAAGGTCTTACATCGGCTACGGAGAGCGTGATCACACAATCGTCCGGAACGGCTGATGCTTTCATGCATGCTTCAGTGTTGCTTGGCTCGAAGCGAGCATAGAGGTAATTTAGCTCGTCTGGTAGGTTTGTGTCACTGGGCAGCTTGCGGCTATGCTTCCCTTTGTAGTCTGCAATAGTTTGCAAGCCCTGCCACATCCGACGAGCGTCGGAGCCGGTGTAGTACGATTCAAAAGTGGAGTAAAAGGCCAGCAACACTGTATTATTCAGAGCCACATGAAATGACACCATATATACATTCTACAGACACTACTGAGCACAGGAGGTTGGTGGCATCTTAATTGGGGAGGACAGGCTCGTGGTAATGGCTGGAGCAGAATAGTATAAAATACAGCAAACACTTGGTTTCCATTTGTTTGATGACATTCCATTCGCTCCGTTACAGACATTATTATGAGCCGTCCTCCCCTGAGCACCCTCCACTGCTACTGAGTATTCCTTACAATGCTTTTACTGTGGCACCCAGAATACTTTTCGCTCTATAAACCAATAAGTATTCCATATAGTGATTCACATTGTGACCAATAGAATGACTGGAGTAAAAGGCCAACAACACTCAGTATTATTCAGAGCCCCATAAAATAACACAATATACAGTACCAGTCAAAAGATTGGACACAGCTACTCCTTCCGGGGTTTTTCTTTATTTGTACTATTTTCTACATTGTAGAATAGTGAAGACTTCAAAACTATGACATAACACATATGGAATCATGTAGTAACCAAAAAAGTGTTAAAGAATTCAAAATATATTTTATATTTGAGATTCTTCAAAGTAGCCACCCTTTGCCTTGATGACAGCTTTGCACACTCTTAGCATTCTCTCAACCAGCTTCATGAGGTAGTCACCTGGAATGCATTTCAATTAACAGGTGTGCCTTGTTAACCTTTTCACAGGTACCAACACACGAGTCTGTTCATTCTACAGTGGTCCCTGTAGAGTATGACCAAACCGGTGTGATTAGAACGGGTATTTAGAACGTCCAGTTTCGAATGACGCCACAATCAGCATTTGAGCTGGCCACACTGTTTTTTCAGAAACATTTTGCACAAACACAGTCCTTACAAAGTTATGTCCAGAATGTGAGCAGTTCATTTTTGGATGCAATGTTTACACATTCACAGCAGTAGCTACATCATAACACAATCATCCAAACCCGAGTAATGTAGGCTACATTTGTCCTAGCACTAACTGAGGAAAGATTGGCATAACACAAGCGGTCATATTTTTATAACTCTCGGCTGACAGAAACTACAATATGAATTATCTAATAGCAATTGCTATTTAAATTAATGACATCATGGGTGAGCTCACCATTGATCGAAATAATTGAGTAAAACACTAGAAATCGAAAGTAATCAGATGGGTAGTTTGTGCGCGCCGCCATGCTTGTTTTTGTCCCATCAACCAAAGATAATAAGAGGAGACAAGATGAGTTTGGTCTGGTTGTAGTATGCATGTTGAAGGGGGTGTGTCATATACGATCATCCACTTCCCTTCATTCACTTCCGAAAGTTTACCCGAAAGATGAGTGAACCATTCCTTCACCTCATTATAACATCTTTGGTCTGGCATATTACGTAACACCCAGGATGCATTGTATAATGTCAACAAACATGGCACCACACATAGCTGGCAAATAGCTTAGCTCATTGTAATCAGTACAACCTTCAAAAAAGTATTTTACACACATCATAGGTGTCCATTACAATATATGCAATAATCGGAATGCATCATTTGTCACCAGTAATTGAAAACATAGGAATAAAACTGTAATACATTATTCGCCATACATACATACTGTATGCGCCTACAGTGGAAACGACAACATAATATAGAGAAAATAAGGAACTTACTTTGATAGGAACGCACACATGTCCAAAGTTATTATGTGTAAGGAAAACAACAAGGAAGGCAAAGCGAGCACCAGCAAGAAAATTTTCAAATTCTTGCAAGACTGCGCAAATATTTGCCTACTTGATCTGCGCAAACATGAGTGAAGTGTGGTGGCTTCTCCTGGAAGAGAGAAGTTCACTGGCTTGGTAAGGCTTCAAACATACATTGTCCGCAACGCTGAAATGGACTACTTCTATATGAATTATTGAGGAGGCAGAACACACCTCAATTCAAACTGTTGTTAGAAAATACAACTTGATAGAAAATAATTAGAAATTGACAAGTTGAAACATAGCCTATAGATAATTAGCAGGTAGTGTGTGTTAACTGTCCTGTTGCGTAATCATCACATTTTGGAACAGTGAGTGCATTCTGACATCACGTGCATAAAACAACTCACGCTGGGGCGACCATTAGAAATATTTGGAACTCACGTGTGAAAAGGTTAAAAGTTTATTTGTGAAATGTCTTTCCTTCTTAATGCGTTTGAGTCAATCAATTGTGTTGTGACAAGGTAGGGGTAGGGGACCAAGTCCATATTATGGCAAGAACAGCTCAAATAAGCAAAGAGTAATGACAGTAACATGAAGGTCAGTCAATACGGAAAATTTCAAGAACTTTGACATTTTCTTCAAGTGCAGTCGCAAAAACCATCAAGTGCTATGATGAAACTGGCTCTCATGAGGACCGCCACAGCAAAGGAAGACCCAGAGTTACCTCTGCTGCAGAGGATACGTTCATTAGAGTTAAACTGCACCTCAGATTGCAGCCCAAATAAATGCTTCACAGTGTTCAAGTAACAGACACATGTCAACATCAACTGTTCAGAGGAGACAGCGTGAATCAGGCCTTCATAGTCGCGTTGCTGCAAAGAAACCACTACTAATGGACACCAATAACAAGAAGAGACTGTCTTGGGCCAAGAAACACAAGCAATGGACATTAGACTGGTGGAAATCTGTCCTCTAGGCAGAGGTCCTCTGTCCAGTGTCTGTGTTCTTTTGCCCATCTTAATCTTTTAATCTCCAGCATCCTGGAGTCGCCTCTTCACTATTGACGTTGAGACTGGTGTTTTGCATGTACTATTTAATGAATCTGCCAGTTGAGGACTTGTGAGGCGTCTTTCTCAAACTAGACACTCTAATGTACTTGTCCTCTTGCTCACTTGTGCACCGGGGCCTCCCACTCTTTCTATTCTGGTTAGAGACAGTTTAAGCTGTTTTGTGAAGGGAGTAGTACACGTCGTTGTACGAGATCTTCAGTTTCTTGGCAATTTCTCGCACTGAATAGTTTTAATTTCTCAGAATAAGAATAGACTGACGAGTTTCTTGAAAGAAAGTCTTTGTTTCTGACCATTTTGAGCCTGTAATGGAACCCACAAATGCTGATTCTCCAGATACTCAACTAGTCTAAAGAAGGCCAGTTTTATTGCTTCTTTAATCAGCACAAGTGTTTTCAGCTGTGCTAACATAATTGCAAAAGGGTTTTCTAATGATCAATTAGCCTTTTAAAATTATAAACTTGGATTAGCTAACACAACATGCCATTGGAAATCAGGAGTGATGCTGCTGATAATGGGCCTCTGTACGCCTGTGTAGAACTTCCATTAAAAAATCTGCTGTTTCCAGCTACAATAGTCATTTACAACATTAAGTGTTAACACTGTATTTCTGATCAATTTAATGTCATTTTAATGGACAAAAAATTTGCTTTTCTTTCAAAACAAGGACATTTCTAAGTGGCCCCAAACTTTTGAACGGTAGTGTATGTCCCCATTAACAGTAAAACATAATCAAAAGCTATTTCTTTCACATACTTGCTTTGCTGTTTCGTGTTAATTTGTTCAGTCTCAACCAGGATTTCATCATATATGTCAAGCAGTGAAGTTACAGCTCTGTCTGTCCGTGGCCTCTCTTCCTCGGTGCGCACTGTCACTGTGTCCATTTACATCTTATCCAGCTGTGTCTAACATTTCACGTAAACCCTGTTTGTCTGCATCGAAGTAGCAGTCCTTGTACCTAGCATTGAGCATGGTGGCGACACAGTAAAGAGGCTCAGAAAGAATACCACCGAATCGCTTGTTCACAGCCTCTTGTAGAGTACTTTTGCTTTAACCCCACGGTCTGTGTCGGCAGTTTTGTTGAGCAGGCGTTTCAATGCTACGACAGAGGATATCACGTCTGCTGCAGACGCAGTTGATTATCTTATTTCTCACGTCAGTTGTTCGAATGGAGCTAGGAGTGTGTTCATGTTTCCAAGTTTCAAACATGTTCTCAAATGCCATTGAAATGGCAGCAGCGGTATGAGAACCAGCAGATTCTAGAGCATACAATACGGCTTTCCTCAGTACGAAATCCTCGTCGACCCACTGTGCTGTCAGACTCAGCATGCTCATGGGGCTGACATCGTTGGTCCAAATGTCAGTCGTGAATCTAATAGCAGTGACGCCCATAGCAAGTAGCTCAGGGATGTGCGTTTCAACAATACTGTGTAACTCCGGTAGGGCAACATCTGAAAAATAGTGCCTACTTGGTAGTGTGTACCGGTGATCGACCAAACGGCGAAAGCTAACATCATCCATGACAGAGAACTGTTGACTGCCAAGGGCAATGAATTCCATTATCTTGGCGTTAAGGGATTTCACCTTTGAGTTGTCTGGCTGAAATTTTCTTACTCTTTCAAATGACTGCTCAACCTGAACTTGTTTCGTTTTTTTTATTATTATTATTATTATTATTTTTTTCACCTTTATTTAACCAGGTAGGCTAGTTGAGAACAAGTTCTCATTTTCAACTGCGACCTGGCCAAGATAAAGCATAGCAGTGTGAACAGACAACAACACAGTTACACATGGAGTAAACAATAAACAAGTCAATAACATAGTAGGGGGAAAAAAAAAAGAGAGAATCTATATACAATGTGTGCAAAAGGCATGAGGAGGTAGGCAATAAATAGGCCATAGGAGCGAATAATTACAATTTAGCAGATTAACACTGGGGTGATAAATCATCAGATGATCATGTGCAAGTAGAGATACTGGTGTGCAAAAGAGCAGAAAAGTAAATAAATAAAAACAGTATGGGGATGAGGTAGGTAAATTGGGTGGGCTATATACCGATGGACTATGTACAGCTGCAGCGATCAGTTAGCTGCTCAGATAGCAGATGTTTAAAGTTGTTGAGGGAGATAAAAGTCTCCAACTTCAGAGATTTTTGCAATTCGTTCCAGTCGCAGGCAGCAGAGAACTGGAAGGAAAGGCGGCCAAATTAGGTTTTGGCTTTAGGGATGATCAGTGAGATACACCTGCTGGAGCGCGTGCTACGGGTGGGTGTTGCCATCGTGAGCAGTGAATTGAGATAAGGCGGCGCTTTACCTAGCATAGCCTTGTAGATGACCTGGAGCCAGTGGGTCTGACGACGAACATGTAGCGAGGTCCAGCCGACTGGAGCATACAGATCGCAGTGGTGGGTGGTATAAGGTGCTTTAGTAACAAAACGGATGGCACTGTGATAAACTGCATCCAGTTTGCTGAGTAGAGTATTGGAAGCTATTTTGTAGATGACATCGCCGAAGTCGAGGATCGGTAGGATAGTCAGTTTTACTAGGGTAAGTTTGGCGGCGTGAGTGAAGGAGGCTTTGTTGCGAAATAGAAAGCAGACTCTAGATTTGATTTTGGATTGGAGATGTTTGATATGAGTCTGGAAGGAGAGTTTGCAGTCTAGCCAGACACCTAGGTACTTATAGATGTCCACATATTCTAGGTCGGAATCATCCAGGGTGGTGGTGCTAGTCGGGCGTGCGGGTACAGGCAGCGACCGGTTGAAAAGCATGCATTTGGTTTTACTAGAATTTAAGAGCAGTTGGAGGCCACGGAAGGAGTGTTGTATGGCATTGAAGCTCGTTTGGAGGTTAGATAGCACAGTGTCCAAGGAAGGGCCAGAAGTATACAGAATGGTGTTGTTGTTGGAAGTGTGCGCTTAGTATTTTTCTGTTTTTGTTCTCTGTAGCGCTGTACCTTTCGTGGTGTCATTACGTCGTCTACCTACATTATATAGGTATGCACGTCAGCTTTGACATCGGTTTTGCACATCAACATTAAACTAGACATCGGGCTGATGCCAATGTTAGCATTTTTAGCTAATATCGTCCAATTCCGATATGCTTACTTATATATCGTGCATCCCTAGTGTTATTTCATAGTTTTGATGTCTTTACTATTATTCTACAATATACACAATAGCAAAAATTAAGAAAAACCCTTGAATGAGTAGGTGTGTAAAAACATTTTAAATGGTACTGTATACATTCTACAGACCCTACTGAGTATTCCAAACCCAACTTTTACATTACATTGGCAAAAATAATCGTTTTTTCTCTATAAGCCACTATGCAATTTACAGGCCTAAAGTGTATTGCATTGGGACCAATGGAATGGGTGGGGTAGAAAGGGCTGCTGGGTATTTATACCACAGTCATCCAAGAAATAACACCATATTGTGACTGCGTTCCAGAAAAAGGACACACCCTCCTCCACTTACCCTTGCCTTATGCCCTTGGGGGAATCCCCGTCACCATCTTGGCCGTCGGTCCAAATGATTAGCCAAACAAAATAACTTCACAACGTAAACCCATCAGCCCTCGTTTTTGATCAAATATCGTATTACCATAGACTTTTATTTTTAAAGAAAAATTGGAAAACTGGAACACTTAATGTTGCTGTAGGGACATTAATGTTGCTGCCTTGACGCCAATCGTCTTTATGCTGCTACATTGTAGCAAAAAGCCAATGTTTTACTGCCACCTACTGAGTTGGAGATTTAGAGCAGGCCGCAATAGTAGTCAAAGGGCCAACCACCAAAAATGTGTTGTTCCGTGACCCAGGAAACAAAACTGCAAAATTTCAACATTACGTATATAATGTTATGAATATGAACACTGTGTTTTTCAAAACTTGCACATAATTTTCTTATTTTTAATAAAAGTTAGGACTTTTTGCATCGAAATCATATCGCATTTTCGGTAATTTCCTATACTTTCGTTGCACAATTGCACACATAACTATTTGTGCCCTCGGTGTTCGTCCTTGTATATTAATATTGTATTTATTTTATATAGCGCCTTTCATTTTACAGATAATCTCAAAGACACTTAAAAACAAAAGTACATGTAGTTCTTGGGCTGAACAATGGTCTTCAACAGAGGCTGGCGCGTCAAGGTCACGTGCTTCTCAGGTGGTCTGCACATAGTAGTGATGGGTCGTTCGCGAACGAACGGCTCTATTTGAACGGTTCTTTTCTAACATCGGGAGCCAAATAGCATCGGTGAAAGAGACGTACATTTGGCTTCTGATTTGCATAGTGCTACTACGTTTTTTTTTTTTTACAAAATAATTGCTGAAACAATAAATAGGCTAGTGGGGAGAGAGAGTGTGTCAATCTGGTCCATACTGCTTTTTTTCAGTGCGTAAATTCAAAACCTGACAATGGTAGCCTACTTTTGGGGCTTTACATTGGATATTTCCACTTTCCCCCCTCCCATGGTTCTAGAATCTAGATCGATGTTTAAGCATTTTGAAAGAAGAGACATTTGGGAGCCAAATGAGCCGGCTCTTTTACGTGAACAGAGCCAAATGAGCATGCTCACCGCAAAATACTCGGAATGCCCAACACTAGCACATAGGCCAAGCCTCCTTAAAGTCAGTCAAGAGCCTTCACTCTCCACCCTCAGCCACACTGTTCTCATGGGGGAGAAGTCAGAAAATATGGGTTCCAGAGAATTCGGAACCACATTCGTAATTCTTACATTTAAATTGAAGTAATTTAGCAGACATCCAGAGTGACTCACAGTAGTGAGTGCATACATTTTTGTATTTTAGTGTACTGGTCCCCGGTGTGAATTAAACCCACAACCCTGGCATTGCAAGTGCCATGCTCTACCAACTGAGCCACGCAGGTTTTTGTTTTTGACAAATATTTAATAAATGCTCAACAGTTCCTAATACCTGGTTTGTCAAGTCATTGTTATGTATTAGGATCCAATATAATCAGATATTAATTTTAATGGCATAAACATAGACATCATACATGTAACCTGTCAATATGCAATGGGACCAGGGAGGACAACAAGGTGCGCCTCCATGACACTAGAATTGTTGTAATCTACAGAATGAATATTGGTTTGTCAATATTATTACATGTGTACTATCAAAGTTAGTCTGCAGTCAGGGTTAGTAGAATTTCTTTATATTCATATTTGGTTCAGTAACATGAAAAATTCTCAGGACACTAAACTGCTACAATTTAGCAAAAAACAAACTTATTGCAATCATACTTCACTTGCATGTTACTGTTCAATTTTGAAATGTTGTTAGTTTGATTATTGTACAACTCTGACACAATTACGTCTACAGAAAACATTTAACTACATTACCTTATTTTAAACGTTGTCACGTTCGTCGTCAGGGAAATGACCGAACCAAGGTGCAGAGTGGTGAGCGTACATTACTTTTTATTATGAATTTTGCCAACAAAAATAAGAAACAACAAAAACGAACGTGAAGCTTACTAGGGCTATACAGGCCACTAACAAAGTCGACTACCCACAACTAAGGTGGAAAAACAGGCTGCCTTAGTATGATTCCCAATCAGAGACGATAGACAGCTGTCCCTGATTGAGAACCATACCCGGCCAAAACATAGAAACAGAAAACATTAAAATAAAGAAACTAGAATGCCCACCCTAGTCACACGTTGTGCCCTGCTGAACAGGTCCCGTATTATTGGCAACAGCGATGTACATTTTTGATCACCCCGGCTGGAAAGCTGAAAGACATTGGAGGATGATTTGAAGGTAATTTGTAATGGTGATAATTACGGAGAAGTTTTATATCTAACAGGACCACGAGAAGGATAGACCTGTCTCTAGTCTATTTTTACTATGAAGTTATGGGTACAATTTGTTTTTTTATTTTTGTTAAGGGTAGTAATTCGAATTTGATTTGCAGTGTTGTTTTTACACATTAGTCACTGTGTGAATTATGTGTCAAAATGGGGGAATTACCTTTTTTTTTTTTTTTTTGGATTGAAGTTTATACACTTTGAGTGATACATAGAAATGTATTGAGTGATGTATGAAGGAGTGCATTGTTGCATTGTTTGTTCTGTTTTGTTTTGATACATCTCACCAGATTGGGACTGCTGGATGATCGGGATAATTTCCTGATCCTATGACTGTGCGATGAGGTTGAGTGTGATAATTTGAAAAATTGTTTCAACAGAATGTGATGTTATTTTTTTCCTTTGACATGTGCTTTGGAGATTTGCAATAAGAATATTAGTAGTAGTAACAGTTTGTCATACAGTAGATCGTTTGTTTGGATTTCTTGAATGCTTGTCTGGATTTGCTGAATCAAAGATTCACTGAACTGAATTGTTGTTCTGATCTGTCCTTTCTCGAGATGATGGATTGTGACTACAGATGGCATCTAGATGTATGGAAGGGAATTTGACCAAATAGGGTATGGACTTTAAAACCACCTGAAGAAATGGCGTTCACTATGGCCATGTCTTGCACCACTTCTATCGAGAGACCAACAACCGGTGTACAGCATCCAGTTGAAATGATCAAATGCCTTTTCTCTCTGGAGTGAAAAAGAAGTCCACTTGGACTGATCATGGAGAGAGATCCGTTGCAAAACTTCTCTCATATTGCTGGCATACTGGTTGGCAAATGGACGAGACATAATGAGTTGTGGTGGGGTTCAGGTGAGACATTGAAATTGGGACATTATCATGGGCCATCCACGTTGAACTGTAAAGCTATCTGAAGACAATAAAGAAGACACCAGAAGATTGAGTGCCGGAGAAGGGAGGGGGTTGGTCAACTGTGCCAGTAATTCATTTAGAATTGTCTAAAATTGTTATTTGGGGTATCAGATTGATGGGGGAGGTCTACACTGCTGCATTTATAGTGATTTAGGCCAAGAATGCATTGCATCTGTAATTATAACCCTGATGAGAGAGTTAGTTGGGTTAATCATAAGGTGAATATATTGTATGTTTATATGGATGTACATTCTGCCAGTGTTGATGTATGTTAAATTGAGGGTTTTACATTTTGTGTGATAGAACCAATGTGAATCAGTGAGCAATGTCTTTCAAAATTTTGGTTGGATAATTAATTGGGTTTTGAATTATGATTTTTAAAACTGACTGATTGATTTGAGTATGTTTTAGTATCTTAAAAACTATTCATGTATTATGGATAGATTTTTTTGATTGTTGTTATGCTAATGATGACATGGGTAAAGAAGTTGTGTACTATGTTGAGACTATTCTCAGCATGCCTTGGTGAATGGAGGGGTGAACTCTGATCCTGAGAGTGAAACTGATCCTAATCCATTTGATTTATATCCATTACCAAATTGAATTGTTTAAAAAACATTTGTGGCCTGCCTGAGGTCATTTTGCAGGGCTCTGGCAGTGCTCCTTCTGCTCCTTCTTGCACAAAGGCGGAGGTAGCGGTCCTGCTGCTGGGTTGTTGCCCTCCTACGGCCTCCTCCACGTCTCCTGATGTACTGGCCTGTCTCCTGGTAGCGCCTCCATGCTCTGGACACTACGCTGACAGACACAGCAAACCTTCTTGCCACAGCTCGCATTGATGTGCCCTCCTGGATGAGCTGCACTACCTGAGCCACTTGTGTGGGTTGTAGACTCCGTCTCATGCTACCACTAGAGTGAAAGCACCGACAGCATTCAAAAGTGACCAAAACATCAGCCAGGAAGCATAGGAAACTGAGAAGTGGTCTGTGGTCACCACCTGCAGAACCACTCCTTTATTGGGGGTGTCTTGCTAATTGCCTATAATTTCCACCTTTTGTCTATTCCATTTGCACATTTACATTTACATTTAAGTCATTTAGCAGATGCTCTTATCCAGAGCGACTTACAAATTGGACAACAGCATGTGAAATTTATTGTCAATCAGTGTTGCTTCCTAAGTGGACAGTTTGATTTCATAGAAGTGTGATTGACTTGGAGTTACATTGTGTTGTTTAAGTGTTCCCTTTATTTTTTTGAGCAGTGTATATATATACATTGTAAAAATTTATGAAAACAAAAATGTGATCCTAATTTAAGGTTATGGTTAAACATGAGGTTAGAAGTGTGGTTAAGGGTAGGGTTAGGTTAAAAATCACATTTAAAAAAGATAAATTGTAGAAATCGGCAGGGTTTATGACTTTGTGGCTGTGGTAACTAGTGACCACAGTGGTGCTTCCAGAACAGTTATGTCGCGTGACGTGACATTGATACTTCCTGTAGGTATCACATGTTTCCTGTCACATTTGTATTATTACTTTTTGATACATTTGCTCATGCATTATTAGTTTAAAAAATAAATAATGTAGCCTATTTAAAAACAAAAAAAGACATCTGTTCCCTAAACCAGAAGTTGTGAACTACAAATATGGCGTATTTTGTAGTTTCCCCCCTAACCCTAGGGTTAGGAATATCAATTATATCTTCACCAATTTCATTCTAATTGACATGTAAAATTATATTTACCTTCATTAATACCTCAATAAAGGTGTACTGCATCACCACATGCCAATTCAATGTTTGAAGTTGTGCACTTTTTGAAATGTGTTTTTCAGTCCTTGATATTCAAGCTTGAATTGTGGGTCCGACATTATTTTAAAAGGGTCCCTTAAGGAACTTCATGGCAAATAATGTTTGGATATGTTAATCTATTCTTGATTTACAAATCATCAAAGTTTGGAGAAATTGCACCTGGGGGAGGGACGCTACTGAGCACCCCATGGCCACCAGGGGTAGGTTATTGAACAAGTATGTCTGATTCATCCCAAAGACAAAAAAAAAAATTGGGGAGATTCCATGACCAGACATGGCTTGTTACAATATGTTTTCTAGGGGTGTATTTAGCTTCATGGTGTGAAAACAAGTGTATGTACGTAAATGTTTATAAAACTACGTTAAATCAATATTGGAGCATTGATAATATCATATACTATTTAAACATTCTAAACATTTGATGTGGCAATTCAACCCCTATACCAATTATGGCCTAAAGACCATAACCGCACCTGAAATGCCATAGTGTCCGGCACAGCATGTTTCTGATAAGCAAGACAACGATGCACTGAATTTCTCCCCGCCTATCCAAATAGAGCAGCTGTGCCATGATTTGGCGTTTCACCTTCTGAAAATATATGCAGCCAAAAATATCTAGTAGCCAACAGAACCCATGCAGAAAAACACACCTGCTGTCTCCATACGCAAAACATTTTGGATGTCAATGATACAGAGGTAGCCTACAGAAAGAATGCAGGTAAGGTAATAAGCATAATTGCATGGTTTACATAGGCCGATAATTTCAATCTATACCTACTCCTAGCCTATTATGCCTGTAATAAAATCTCATATGAAGAGATTTGCATAGGCCTATATTGCGCAGGCCTAATTGAAGGTCAGTCGACCATATAATAAGCTCGACTGTTGTTCCCTGTTACAAATCGATTAAACTTTTTTGGCCTAAAGTAGACTGTTTTTGAAGAAGTAATAAAATGTTAAGTGGACAGTGGTTTGCTGTTGTGCAGCTCCATGATACTGTATCTTACTGTATCTTTCTCTGACTTCTTGTCTGTCTGCCATACCCATAAAATGTCATTTGGGTAAAGTAACAGGAGCCTTTAGGCCTAAATGGTGAACAACCCCTTCAAAACACCCTAATTCATCTGACCCCTCTCACGCAGGTCCACTGATGTGTCGGAATCACTCTTTCAATGTGCCTATACATTGAGTGTACAAAACATTAAGAACATCTTTCTATGACAGACTGACCAAATGAATCCAGGTGAAAGCTATGATCCCTTATTGATGTCCCTTGTTAAAACCACTTCAATCAGTGTACATGAAGGAGACAGGTTAAAGAAGGATTTGTAAGCCTTGAGACAATTGAGACATTGATTGTCTACGTGCACCATTCAGAGGGTGAATGGGCAAGACAAAAGATTTAATAAATCGAAACACACAGACCTGTTAGTGCTCAACGTCACAACCAAATATGACCCAATTGCTCACGTTGAAGTGACGTAGTATGCCCAGTGGGAAGAGTGTGCAGTCCAACAGGAACAGCACAGTCTTGGAGAGCTTCTGATAGGCTAATTGACATCCTTTGAGTCAATTGGAGGTGTACCTGTGGATGTATTTCAAGGCCTACCTTCAAACTCAGTGGCTCTTTGCTTGATATCATGGGAAAATCAAAAGAAATCAGCCAAGACCTCAGAAAAAACATTGTAGACCTCCACAAGTTTGGTTCATCTTTGGGAGCAATTTTCAAACGCCTGAAGGTATCATGTTTATCTGTACAAACAATAGTACGCAAGTATATCCTATATCAGTCCTATATCGACATAACCTGAAAGGCCGCTCAGCAAGGAATAAGCCACTGCTCCAAAACCGCCATAAAAAAGCCAGACTATGGTTTGCAACTGCACATGGGGACAAATATAGTACTTTTTGGAGAAATGTCCTCTGGTTTGATGAAACAAAAATAGAACTGCCATAATGACCATCGTTATGTTTGGATGAAAAAGGGGGAGGCTTGCAAGCCAAAGAACACCATCCCAACCGTGAAGCACGGTGGTGGCAGCATCATGATGTAGGGGTGCTTTGCTGCAGGAGGGACTGGTGCACTTCACAAAATAGATGGCATCATGAGGTAGAAAAATTATGTGGATATATTGAAGCAACATTTCAAGACATCAGTCAGGAAGTTAAAGCTTGGTCGCAAATGGGTCTTTCAAATGGACAATGACCCCAAGCATACTTCCAAAGTTGTGGCAAAATGGCTTAAGGACAACAAAGTCAAGCTATTGGAGTGGCCATCACAAAGCCCTGACCTCAATCCTATAGAAAATTTGTGAGCAGAACTGAAAAAGCGTGTGCGAGCAAGGAGGCCGACAAACCTGACTCAGTTACACCAGCTCTGTCAGGAGGAATGGGCCAAAATTCACCCAACTTATTGTGGGAAGCTTGTGGAAGGCTATCCGAAACATTTGACCCAAGTTAAACAATTTAAAGGCAATGCTACCAAATACTAATTGAGTGTATGTAAACTTCTGACCCACTGGGAATGTGATGAAAGAAATAAAAGCTGAAATAAATAATTCTCTCTACTATTATTCTGACATTTCACATTCTTAAAATAAAGTGGTGATCCTAACTGACCTAAAAAAGGAAAATTTTACTAGGCTTAAATGTCAGGAATTGTGAAAAACTGAGTTTAAATGTATTTGGCTAAGGTGTATGTAAACTTCCGACTTCAACTGTAAATGGATATATATATTTACCCGTAAAATATATGGGGGATTTGAAATGATGCAGAGAATTACATGGACCCAAATTGGTCTACACGGACAAGGTCTGGCCTGGTTTAGATCTTATCTGTCGGAAAGATATCAGTTTGTCTCTGTAGATTTCAGTGTTCCTCGAGGCTTCGTTTTAGGCCCACTATTGTTTTCACTATATATTTTACCTCTTGGTGATGTCATTCGGAAACATAATGTTAACTTTCACTGCTATGCGGACGACACACAGCTGTACATTTTGATAAAACATGGTGAAGCCCCAAAATTGCCGTGCCTGGAAGCCTGTGTTTCAGACATAAGGACGTGGATGGCGGAAAATGTTCTACTTTTAAACTCGAACAAAACAGAGATGCTAGTTCTAGGTCTGTCACGTTCTGACCATAGTTCTTTTGTATTTTCTTTGTTTTAGTGTGGTTAGGGCGTGAGTTGGGTGGGTATTATCTATGTTTTCTGTTTCTATGTGGGGTTTCTCGTTTGGCCTGATATGGTTCTCAATCAGAGGCAGCTGTTAGTCATTGTCTCTGATTGGGAACCATATTTAGGTAGCCTGTGTTCTATTGTGTTTTGTGGGTGGTTGCTTTCAGTCTTTGTGTGTCTGCACCAGACAGAACTGTTTCGGTTTTCACTTTGTTGTTTTTGTAATTTGAAGTGTTCAGTTTTGGATTATTATTAAATAAGATGAACACTAACCACGCTGCGCTTTGGTCCTCTCTTTCTCCCGACGACAACCGTTACAAGGTCCCAAGAAACAAAGATATCTTCTGTTAAATCTGACAATTAATCTTGATGGTTGTACAGTCATCTCAAATAAAACTGTGAAGGACCTTGGCGTTACTCTGGACCCTGATCTCTCTGTTGACGAACATATCATTTCCATCTACGTAACATTGCAAAAATCTGAAACTTTCTGTCCAAAAATGATGCAGAAAAATGAATCCATGCTTTTGTCACTTCTAGGTTTGAATACTGCAATTCTCTACTTTCTGGGTACCCGGATAAAGCACAAAATAAACTTCAGTTTGTGCTAAACACGGCTTTACTGCTAACGGTTTTACGGCTAACCTACAAAGCATTACATGGGCTTGCTCCTACCTATCTTTACGATTTAGTCCTGCCATACATACCTACACGTACACTACGGTCACAAGACGCAGGCTTCCTTACTGTCCCTAGAATTTCAAAGCAAACAGCTGGAGGCAGGGCTTTCTCCTATAGAGATCCATTTTTATGGAATGGTCTGCCTATCCATGTGAGAGACGCAGACTTGGTCTCGACCTTTAAGTCTTTATTGAAGACTCATCTCTTCAGTAGGTCCTATGATTGAGTGTAGTCTGGCCCAGGGCCACAGTGTCTCCCGAGCCCTCCTGTCTCAGCCTCCAGTATTTATGCTACAATAGGTGCTAGGGTCAGTCTGTTATATCTGGAGTTTTCTCCTGTCTTATCCGGTGTCCTGTGTGAATTTAAGAATGCTCTCTCTAATTCTCTCTCGCTTTTTCTTTCTTTCTTTCTCTCGTAGGAGGACCTGAGCCATAGGACCATGCCTCAGGACTACCTGGCATGATGACTCCTTACTGTCCCCAGTCCACCTGGCCGTGCTGCTGCTCCAGTTTTAACTGTTCTGCCTGCGGCTATGGAACCCTAACCTGTTCACTGGACGTGCTTCCTGTCCCAGACCTGCTGTTTTCAACTCTCCAGAGACAGCGGGAGCGGTAGAGATACTCTGAATGATCGGCTATAAAAAGCCAACTGACATTTACTCCTGAGGTGCTGACCTGTTTCACCCTCTACAACCACTGTGATTATTATTATTTGACCCTGCTGGTCATCTGTGAACATTTGAACATCTTGGCCATTTTCTGTTATAATCTCCACCCGGCACAACCAGAAGAGAACTAGCCATCCCTCATAGCCTGGTTCCTCTCTGGGTTTCTTCCTAGGTTCCGGCTTTTCTAGGGAGTTTTTCCTAGCCACCGTGCTTCTACACCAGCATTGCTAGCCGTTTGGGGTTTTATGCTGGGTTTCTGTACAGCACTTTCTGACATCAGCTGATGTAAGAAGGGCTTTATAAATACATTTGGTTGATTGATTGATGGAAGCAACAATCTATCCCCAATATTAAAGCTGATCCACCCCTTACATAAAAAAAAAAAAAAAAAAAAAGTATATAAATTATATTAATATATATGTTATACCTAGGGTTAGGTTTAGGGTTTTTATCGCAAAAAAACAGTATGGGTTTATAGCTATCTTGCTCCTCCTCCCTGTGGCCTTCAGCGGGTACTACATATATCATTCGCGACACTTAAATCAAATCAAATCAAATTTTATTGGTAACATACACATGGTTAGCAGATGTTATTGCTCGTGTAGTGAAATGCCTGTGCTTCTAGTTCCGACAGTGCAGCAATATCTAACAAGTAATCTAACAATTCCACAACAACTACCTAATACACACAAATCTAAGTAAAGGGATGGAATAAGAATATGTACAGTACATATAAACATATGGGTGCGCAATGACCGAGCGGCATAGGCAAGATGCAATAGATGGTATAAAATACAGTATATACATATGGGATGTAATGCAAGATATGTAAACATCATTATTCAAATGGCCTTAATAAAGTGACTAGTGATACATTTGTTAGAGTGGTCAATGATTTCAAGTCTGAATGTAGGCAGCAGCCTCTCTGTTAGTGATGGGCTGTTTAACAGTCTGATGGCCTTGAGATAGAAGCTATTTTTCAGTCTCTCGGTCCCAGCTTTGATGCACCTGTACTGACCTCGCCTTCTGGATGGTAGCGGGGTGAACAGGCAGTGGCTCGGGTGGTTGTTGTCCTTGATTATCTTTTTGGCCTTCCTGTGACATTGGGTGCTGTAGGGAAGGTAGTTTGCCCCCGGTGATGCGTTGTGTAGACCGCACAACCCTCTGTAGAGCCCTGCGGTTGAGGGCGGTGCAGTTGCCGTCCAAGGCGGTGATAACTCCCGACAGGATGATCTCAATTGTGCATCTGTAAAAGTTTGTGAGGGTTTTAGGTGACAAGCCACATTTCTTCAGCCTCCTGAGGTTGAAGAGGCGCTGTTGCGCAATCTTCACCACACACCACACCATTTCAGTTTGTCTGTGATGTGTATGCCGAAGAACTTAAAACTTTCCACCTTCTCCACTGCTGTCCCGTCGATGTGGATAGGGGGGTGCTCCCTCTGCTGTTTCCTGAAGTCCAAGATCATCTCCTTTGTTGACGTTGAGTAAAAGGTTGTTTTCCTGACACCACACTCTGAGTGCCCTCACCTCCTCCCTATAGGCTGTCTCGTCGTTGTTGGTGATCAAGCCTACTACTGTTGTGTCGTCTGTAAACTTGATGATCGAGTTGGAGGCGTGCATGGCCACCCAGTCATAGGTGAACAGGGAGTACAGGAGGGGGCTGAGCACGCACCCTTGTGGGGCCCCAGTGTTGAGGATCAGCGAAGTGGAGATGTTGTTTCCTACCTTCACCACCTAGGGGCAGCCCATCAGGAAGTCCAGGACCCAATTGCACAGGGCGGGGTTGAGACCCAGGGCCTCAGGCTTATTGATGAGCTTGGAGGGTACTATGGTGTTGAATGCTGAGCTGTAGTCAATGAACAGCATTCTTACATATGTATTCCTCTTGTCCAGATGGGATAGGGCAGTGTGCAGTGTGATAGCGATTGCTGTGGACCTATTGGGGCGGTATGCAAATTGTAGTGGGTCTAGGGTGACAGGTAAGGTGGAGGTGATATGATCCTTGACTAGTCTCTCAAAGCACTTCATGATGACAGAAGTGAGTGCTACGGGGCGATAGTCATTTAGTTCAGTTTCCTTTGCCTTCCTGGGTACAGGAACAATGGTGGCCATCTTGAAACATGTGGGGAGAGATTGAATATGTCCGTTAACACACCAGCCAGCTGGTCTGCGCATGCTCTGTGGACACTGCTAGGGATGCTGGCTGGGCCGGCAGCCCTGCGAGGGTTAACACGTTTAAACATCTTACTCATGTCGGCCACGGAGAAAGAGAGCCACAGTCCTTGGTAGTGGGCCACCATAGTCACAATGGGTACAACAAAATCTCCTATGCACTTCCTTATAAACTCACTCACGAATCAGCATATAAATCTATACTATTCTCTGAGGCTACTCGGAACATGTCCCAGTCCGGTGTGTTACTAGACTCATAATCTGAGGTAGCAACTGCATCAGATCTACAAATCAATGAGCTAGACCTATCAATTTCGTGAACTTGCGCAGCATTCGCTCAATTTGATGCCTACGAACGAACAGACGAATATCAAATTACCCAGCATCCATTTAGAAACAACAAATCGTCAAAAAAAAGGTTATTTTATATTTAGAAAAATGTCTTCTGGCTGTTTAAATCAGCCACATCTTGAAAAAGAGGACAGGGGCATGCGTTTTTTTTAGGTCTTACACCTTTTTCTGAAAAACGCAGGTCTCATTGAACAATAGCGAAGCTGGCATTGTGATGCAGAACAATGGGATGGTAATAGAACATTCAGAAGGTGAGTTAGTGCTACGGTGCGCAATAGAATTAATAGGAATTGGCAGGGTGAAAAATGCCCTAAAATAAGGCCAATTGTTTTCGCAAATACTTCAAGACTATGGAAAGCAGCTGGGACATATGGTAACATTATGAAACTGGGCTCCATTGCGGATACAATGAACTATCTTTGCATGTGTTGCTCCATGTGTGGCTCCTTATCACAATCAATCAGTATGGCAAAAATAATCTCTACACAGAAGGCCTTAGAAATAATTGTTGCAGAGAGAGAAGCTAGTGTGTAAGGAGAGTCTTCTACTATGGAAGATGAAGAATTTTCTCTGTCAATTCGGAGTATGACAGTGAGTTGGAAGAAGAGGAGGAGATTGACTTTCAGCCAGCCCCAGGACCAGTCCGTCAGCAGCCAGCCCCAGGACCAGTCCGTCAACAACCAGCTCATAAGCAGCCTGCAGGAGGAGTAACATGGATGTCACCATTTTTTAAAATTGAATGGTCTTCTTGCTCAAGGAATGAGCTACCTTGCATGGCTGCCAATGCGATAAAGATGCAACCAGGGCCGACGCGCATGGAGGTTACTCACGTGCAGGACACAGTCTTCTTTTGAACTGTTTATCTCAGACACCATCTAGAAAATAATTTTGGACTACACTAATTTGGATGGGAAGGCATGTTTTGGAGAGAGATGGAAGGAGATGGACCAAACTCATTTACATGCATATTTTGGAGTCCTTATCCTTGCTGGTGCTTTCAGATCCAATGGGGAATCCACAGAATCCCTGTGGGATGCAGAAACTGGCAGAGAACTTTTCCATGCAACAATGTCTCTGGAAAACTTCCACATTATTTCCAGGATCATCCGCTTCGATAACCGGGACACCAGACCAGCTCGGCGGCAGAGAGACAAGCTAGCTGCAATCAGGTCAAGTGGGTGGACCACCGTCCCCTGTTTTACAACCCTGGGCCCAACGTTACTGTTGATGAGCAGCTTATGCCATTTAGGGGCCGCTGCCCCTTCAGGCAGTACATACCGTCTAAACCTGCAAAATATGTAATCAGGATCCTGGCTGCCTGTGATGCTGCTTCATCATATGCATGGAACTTGCAAGTGTATACGGGGAAGCCAGATGGAGGAGCCCCTGAGAAGAACCAAGGGATGCGGGTTGTACTGAACTTGACAAAGGGACTCCGTGGCCACAATATCACGTGATAACTTTTTTACTTCGCACAAGCTGGTGACTGGCTACAGCTGCAAAAGAACCCTACGCTGGCCACTTGTGATATTCTTTAACATCTTGAACATCTCGGCATACAACGCGTTTGTCATCTGGATGGCGTTGAACACAGATTGGAACAGAGGGAATCTCCAGGGGAGACAGCTCTTTCTTGAGATGTGCAAGGCATTGATAAGACCTCAAATCCAGAAGAGGAAACATATCCCAAGGATCCCAGCCATCGTGGGGAGGATTCAGGAGGATGTTGGTTCCCCATCCGCCCAACCCACAGAACCAACAAGTAAGTGTGAGTGATGTTGTCGCATGTGTGTGTATCTGACTCTCCTACCTGGGCCTGCTGTAACTATTTACGTGAGTGAGATGTTAGACAAATTCCTGAACGAAGTGTTTTCATCATTCTAGATTGCTGCCGGTAGCAACAAAAAGCGCTGCGATGTGTGTGGACCCAAGGACAGGAAGACACAGTACACATGCATCAAGTGCAAGAAATACAGTTCCTCATGTGGTGTGTAGACTGGGCTTAATTTGTGTTCAACGGGGTTCATTTATCGTTTCCATTAAATACTGTTTGTAAAATTTGTCCTTCCAATTTGTTCAGTTCAAAGCAATAAACATCAATAGTGATGAAAACCTTGTTTCATTTATATTTGTTCAAGATAAATAATAATTCCACCCATGTCTTAATTGAAATTGATTTGTTTACAAAAATCACATTCTATTAAAAAAAAACAGAGTGATTTCATTGATAAATGTAATCTAGCAGAGGTAAATGGTAAAATTTTAACCATGTATGCTGTCAATATTTCTTGTAAATGATATGTCAACATCTAAGTATTTTTACGTAAATTGTTACGGCTGTACTGTTTCAAAAACCCAATAATGTTGTGGGTCCATCAGACCCACGAACATTGGGTGAATAACAAAAACATGAACACCAGACAAGGGTTAAGCTTACATGCAGGTGTTCGGAGCATGCTAATTAGCACAGGTGGCCGCCTACGTCTTCCGTAAACAAGTGCTGTGATATGGACGTGTGGAAACACTAACCTTATGCCTAGATGTGTGTGAATTGCAATTATATTATTTTCAGTAAATATTTGAGCTACATTTTTCCCCCCCCATCTATGGATCACATGTAATCAATTGAGTATGAAGACACAGGATAAGCTTCCAACGTCTCTTTAATTGGATTTGAGTCATGGATTATAGCAGTAAATATGAGCTATTAAACATTTTCTCACCTTCACCAAAATAGTTGATTGTGAATATACAAAGACATGAAAAGTTCATAACGGAATACTGCATCAAATCACTTGACCCATTCTTTTAATGCAAGCAATTACAAATTGAAGTAAGAACTCATTAACTCATAAAAGCAGAACAAAATTGACAAATTTCAAGCAAAACAATTGTTCGAAAGAGGCATTTTAAAAACAAACTGAGAACTATATAATACATATGGCAATTCATTCCAGTGGTTCTCCATCTATTACAATGTAAAGCCGGAGTTCGTATGTCGTCGTTCTACACAATTTACAGTCTCGTTCTCAGGATTGTCCTTCCAACGTAGAAGTCGTCTCATCGAACAGACTGAGCAGGTTCTTTGGTTCAAAGCTGGGTCGAGGGAGGGGCTCTGAGCGGACCCAGTTCCGGACGGGCCATTGGGAAGTGTGTGTGGATGTGTTGTGCTGATTGTGTGCGTCCATGGACCGGTCTATCAGGCTGAGTCTGTGAGAGCCTGTGTCTTTGGGGGACCCTGTGAGTGCTGTCATTGTGTGGTGGGATCTGTCTGAGTGGATGCTGGAGGGTGTGTTTGCGAGGTTGAGGCTACGTGAAGGTGTGTGGATGTGACCAGAGTGTGTAGGGGTGTGGGCAGGACTGAGTTGATGGAATACTGGAGGGGAGTTTGGCAAAGGGGTGGAGGTGCTTCCCATGGATAGCCGGGATTTGATTCTGTTGAATGAGAAATTGTGTGAATGTCAAAGGGAAATAATAAGTGAAATATAAGTTAAGCCTTTTTCTATTGAGTAACTGTGGCTGAAAGGATGGACAAAAGATTGATCTCACTATACCTTTTCAGCAGCAGTGCTAACATTGCATTTTATTTTAATAATTTTTTATTGTTGACTCTTTTAGCTTAATAGGTACAGTTGCGGCAAATATATTGCCACCCTTGCATTTAAGTAATTCCTGATTTCTCAAATAAATTGATATAAAAAAAGACTTTGTTACAAAACCTTCTGCCAAGATGTTCAAGGCCCCCAGTACCAGAGGCAGCAAAGCAACACCATATAGCATTATCAAATCTCCCCCATGTTTGTTTGTAGGGAGGATGTTCTTTTCATTTAATGCTTAATTTGGTCATCAGTAAACTGAGCTGATCTGTACTGGCAAATAGCTCTAACTTTCCCCAGGATTTAGGCTTGTTTAGGTGGGTTTTTGAGACATTTAAAATCAGGCCTTATGCCTCCTTCAGCTGTGGGTTCTTTCTATGTTGACCAACTACCAAATGAAGCATTCAAAGAAAACAACATCCTCCCTACAATAAAATATGGAGGAGATTCGATAATGCTGTGGGTTTTCTTAGCTGCCTTTGGTACTGGGGGCCTTGAACATGTGCAAGACATCATGAAATCAGCAGACTATCAAGGTGTTTTAGAGTGCAATGTTCAACCAAGTGTCCAAAAACAGTCTGTTGAATGTTGTGGGTTTTCCAGCAGGACAACCAGCAAACACATCAAAAGCACACTGGAATAGTTCAAGAAGAAAAGCTGAACTGTTCTGGAGTCATCAGCGAAGAGTCTATCCATAACGTATGGCGAAAGCTGAAAACAGCAGTCGGTGGAGGGCACCCCTCCAACATTGCAGAATTAGAACAGTTTGCTGCTGAAGAGTGCACATTTCTACTGGCAATTTGGCCCAGCAAGCTCATTGATGGCTACAAGAAGCCTTTTTTGTCAGTTAGCTTGGCCAAACTCTGTGCAACCAAGTCCGTGCAACCAAGTCCTAGCTCCAGGGTGCCAATAATTCTGTCCGTGCCATTTGTCTTTATCTTCTAAATAAAAATTGAATTGGTTCTGCAACATTGAAAACCCAACAAAATCCATTTAAAGTTATTTTTAGAAGATATTTGGGAATTATTTATTTTTTACATTGTAGAATAGTGAAGACATCAAAACTATGAAATAACACATATGGAATCATGCAGTAACCCAAAAAGTGTAAAAAAAAATCAAAATATATTTTAGATTCATGACAGCTTTGCACTCAGCATTCTCTCAACCAACTTCATGAGGAATGCTTTTCCAACAGTCGAAGTAATTCCCACATATGCAGAGCACTTGTTGGCTGCTTTTCCTTCACTCTGTGATCCAACTCATCCCAAACCATCTCAATTGGGTTGAGGTGAGGTGATTGTGGAGGCCAGGTCATCTGATGCAGCACTCCATCACACTCCTTCTTGGTCAAATAGAGCTTACACAGCCTGGAGGTGTTTTGGATCATTGTCCTGTTGAAAAACAAATGATAGCCCCACTAAGCGCAAACCAGCTGGGATGGTGTATCGCTGCAGAATGCTGTGATAGCCAAGCTGGTTAAAAGTGTGCCTTTTAACTGGCTCCAACGCATTAACCTTTCACGAGTACCTACCCCGGGTCCGGGAGCACCCCCCACACTGAGTAGCATCGCTAGCATAGCGTCACAATTAAATAGTAGCATCTAAATATCATTAAATCACAAGTCCAAGACACCTAATGAAAGATACAGATCTTGTGAATAAAGGCACCATTTCAGATTTTTAAAATGTTTTACAGGGAAGACAAAATATGTAAATCTATTAGCTAACCACGTTAGCAAAACACACCATTTTTCTTTGTCCACCATTTTCTCTCCACCAGTAGCTATTCACCAATTCGGCTAAACTAAGATATTGATAGCCACTAACCAAGAAAAAAACTCATCAGATGACAGTCTGATAACATATTTATGGTATAGGATAGGTTTTGTTAGAAAAATGTGCATATTTTAGGTATAAATCATAGTGTACAATTGCACCCAACATCACAACTGACTAGAATAAATACACAGAGCAACGCGTATTACCTAATTACTAATCATAAAACATTTCGTAAAAATACACAGCATACACTAATTGAAAGACACAGATCCTGTGAATACAGACAATATTTCAGATTTTCTAAGTGTCTTACAGCGAAAACACAATAAATCGTTATATTAGCATACCACATGTGCAAACATTACCAGAGCATTGATTCTAGCCAAAGAGAGCGATAACGTAAATATCGCTAAAATATATTCATTTTTTCACTAACCTTCTCAGAATTCTTCCGATGACACTCCTGTAACATCATATTACACAATCCATATAGAGTTTGATCGAAAATGTGCATATTTTAGCGGCACAAATCGTACTTACACAATGGAAATACTGTCCAACTACTCAAGCAATCTGCCCAGCGCCATCTTTAAAATACAACTATTTTTATCAAAAACTATTCATAAACTTGACTAAAAAAATACAGGTTGGACATGAAATGAAAGATGCATTAGTTATTAATGCATAGTTAGATTTAGATTTTTAAAATTAACGTTACTAGACATACAGTGTGCGTTACAGCCAGACTAGTGCCGCAATAACGGCGTCACTATTCACCATTATTGAGTTTACATTTTTCCACATAAAAATGGAATAACATCATAAATAGCTCTTACTTTTCGACAAGCTTCCATCAGAATCTTGGCATGGTGGTCCTTTGTCCAAAATAATCGTTGCTTGGTTGTAAAACGTTGCATTCAACTTCTGATATAGCAGCTAACAATAGCTATTTTGCCCCAACGTGTCCAAATCCTCAAGACGCAATACTGAGGAAATTCCGAAAAATAGCAATATACTCGCATAATCTGATATAACTCGGTTTAAAATAGCTTTGTTATGATGTTTCTAACACCTATATCAAATTAAATTACAGACGGATACATCTAACGTTGGTAAATGAGCGTTTGAAAATGGCATCCTGAGGTCCCTCTCTGCGTAATGCTCAGCTTCGAAAGGAAGGCGTACCTCACTCCTTAGCCTTTTATAACCTCTGAGAGCTACCTAGGAAGCCCATTCCACTTCTCATTGGTTACTGACATCCAGGGGAAGGCGGGTGCAGTTCATGTCGTTCCATAGGATACACACAGACCTTTAAACTGATCTCAGACCAGAGCTTCGCTCTCAGACCTTCGCTCTCAGACCTTCGCAGTACCTGTCATGGATTTCGCTGTAGAAAGAGTTCTGGGTCACCCACAGACAAAATTCCAACGGCTATAGAAACTAGAGAGTGTTTTCTATCCAATAATTATAATAATATGCATATTGTACGAGCAAGAATTGAGTAGGAAGCCGTTTAATGTGTAGTGCAAATTATGCTAATGCGAAACAGCACCCCCTATAGTTGCAAGAAGTTAAGGAAAGAAATTCAACAAATGAACTTAACAAGGCACACCTGTTAATTGAAACGCACCTTCAGTGCTCGGTTGTCTCCACCAAGTCTGTCCCTAAACAATTTGATTTGCTGGTTTTACATATTAAAAACTTTCAAATAACTCTTTGTTGACTGTGTCTGGGTGTTATCAGCCACCACCAGCACTGGCCTGTGCTCTAAATGCCCTAAGCTCTCTTCTGGCCCCTTCCACCAGCTGACAAACTAACCCTGATTCAAATGACCATCCTACCCATGCAAGACTACAGAGATTACATTTATAGATGGGCAGGTAAGGGTGCTCTCGAGCGGCTAGATGTTCTTTACCATTCGGCCATCAGATTTGCCACCAATGCTCCTTATAGGACAGATCACTGCACTCTATACTCCTCTGTAAACTGGTCATCTCTGTATACCCGTTGCAAGACCCACTGGTTGATGCTTATTTATAAAACTCTTAGGCCACACTCCCCCCATCTGAGATATCTACTGCAGCCCTCATCCTCCACATACAACACCCTTTCTGCCAGTCACATTCTGTTAAAGGTCACCAAAGCACACATCCCTGGGTCACTCCTCTTTTCAGTTCGCTACAGCTAGCGACTGGAACGAGCTGCAACAAACACTCAAACTGGACAGTTTTATCTCAATCTCTTCAAAGACTCAATCATAGACACTCTTATTGACAGTTGTGGCTGCTTCGCGTGATGTATTGTTGTCTATACCGTCTTGCCCTTTGTGCTGTTGTCTGTGCCCAATAATGTTTGTACCATGTTTTGTGCTGCTACCATGTTGTGTTGCTGCCATGTCTTAGGTCTCTCTTTATGTAGTGTTGTCTCTCGTCGTGATGTGTGTTTTGTCCTAAATATATGTATACATTTTTTTTTTCAGCCCCCGTAGCCGCAGGAGGCCTTTTGGTAGGCCGTCATTGTAAATAAGAATTTGTTCTTAACTGACTTGCCTAATAAAATGTATATATTTTTTAAAGCTGGTTGAGAGAGTGCCAAGTGTGCAAAGCTGTCATCAAGGCAAAGGGTGGCTACTTTGAATAATCTCAGAAATAAAATAAATGTTGATTTGAAGAACACTTTTTTGGTTACTATGAGTCCATATGTGTTATTTGATGTCTTCACTATTATTCTACAATGTAGAAAATAGTAAAAATAAAGAAAAACCATTGAATGAATAGGTGTGTCCAAACTTTTGACTGGTACTGTATATTATCCATTGACAGTGAAGTAGTCTGAGTGTACAAAACATTAGGAACACCTTATAATATTGACTTGCACCGACTTTTGCCTCAGAACAGCCTCACTTCATTGGGCATGGATCCTAAACGGTGTCGAAAGCGTTCCCCACGGGTGCTGGCCAATGTTGACTCCAATGCTTCCCACAGTTGTGTCAAGTTAGCTGGTAGTGGGTCTCTACTCTGAATAGCTCATTCCATCACATCCCACAGATGCTCAACTGGATTGAGATCTGGTGACTGGGCAGGCCACTGCAGTAAGCTGACTTCACAGTCATGTTCATGGAACCATTCCTGGACAATCCTAGCCTTGTGGCATAATCCTGCTGAAAAAAACTGATTTGCAGATGGATATACTACTGCCATTAAGGGATGCACCTGATTGGCAATGATGTTCAGATATCCTGTGGCATTCAAACGTTGCTCCACTTCCATCAAGGGGCCCACTTGAGTAAAAGCGTTTCTCCATACCCTAGTTCTCCCATCAGCAGGAACCCGGATTCCGACCAGGCAATGTTTTTCCAATTCTCCAGGGTCTACTGTTTTCATTCCTTAGCCCACTGCAATCGCAGTTAGTTTTTCTGATGAAAGAAGTGGAACTCTAAGGTCGTCGGCTGGAACCAGCAGCGTTGAGTCATGACAGACTCAAACCGGTGCGCCTTGCATCTACTACCATACCCCATTCAAAGACAGTTAAATCTTTTGTCTTGCCCATTCACTCTGAATGGCAAACATACACAATCCATTCCTCAAATATACTTATTGAACCGGTCTCCTCCCCTTCATCTACACTGATTGAAGAGTATTTAACAATAAGGGATCATAGCTTTCACCTGGTCAGTCTCATGGAAAAAGCAGGTGTTCCTAATGTCTTGTACACTCAGTGTATATGAATATGCAGGAAAAAAAGACAATGAGGTTGCATTAAATGGAGAACTCCCTCCCAATCATTATCTCAAATGCTCAATCTCATTTGGATGTTATCTGGTCTCGTGTCAGTTCAGAGTTTGTCATTTACCTGTGAGAGAAGGTGGGGGAGTGCTCCGGGCCTAGGGCGTCGGGCAAAAACACCACGTCCTCTAGGCTGCCTGAGTCAGTGTGCATCATGGTACTGGGGGGCAGCATGAACTCCAGCTCCGAACTCTCCTTTGGAGGGGTGCACGGGGAAGGGGGCGTCCAGCGTGGAAGGAACGGGAGGTTGAGAGAGGAGAAGAGCCCCCAACCAGAGTATAAAATAGACTAAAAGAGAAAGGTAGAAGATACACAAGTTTATTTGAATAGAAGTACTAATCAAACAAGTCCATCTTGAACAACATTGAGAGTCTATCCACAGGGATGCAAACTGGTGAGGGCCCAAAAAGGAGACACTTATTTTGTGCACTGAAACATGGAAGAAAAATCCCTGCTAGGGGGAAATGCAGGTTTTAAGTAATTAAATTACAAATAATATGATTTACATGATCAGTCTATGTGTAAAATAAAAAGGGGTTAATGTGAACCTAACTCTCACCTAAAAAACTACTTAAAGAAAGCAATCCAATGTTATTTGTTGCCTAGACTTTACAGCAAACGACACAAGTCTTGAGAAAAAAACAATACATTAATATTGCAGTTAGCCATGACGGCCTTTATAGAACGTTTGTGACCACACATCTAAAATATTGCATTTGGGGGAAAAAAAGACCTTAAAGTAGAAATAGAATGAAACTAACTGGCACTCTTTTTGCTCTATTATAGTGGCCACTATGGTAGACATCGATCAAGTGCACAAGGCTACATGTGCAAAAATAATGTTCACTGAGTAAAAAAAAAACATAATCCCCCTCACTCACACACAAGTGATAGTGTCAAGTTCAACAACAAAAGCAATATCTTTGGACTACACTGCACATTATATACTTTCTGCCTGTGGACATCTGTTCTACAATGTGCCAGCAGAACATGATACCCTTTGTTGGCATAATTGATCTCTTTCAGGCAGCGAGTACACCTGGCATACCCCTTTTTATCCACTGTATTGAAAAAGTGAGAAAGTGTGTGGTGTTCCTTTCACCTCCATAGTGGCATCACGCTTAAGCCAGGCCCAGCTACACTTGATCCCTGAATCCACTTGTTTAACAAGCAATGCCTCATTTTCAACTAATTCTCTCATTATGAAAATTAACCACATACTGTAGAGGGAAAACATTAGTTCACAGATAGTAGTTAGTTAGCTAGTTAATATTTCACACAGATTGCCAGGGTCCTGGTAAGCAACTAAACCGTTGTAAATTGAGGAACAGCAAGGAGTCATATACCAGTTAATACTATAGCGAATTGGTTAGGTTACTAACGTTAGCTCATCTGATGTAATATTAGAAGCTAATGTTGGCTGTCTGACTTTATTAACCAACTAATTTTCACACCATAAACTCAATTATTTGATCAGTTAAGTTGGCTAATGTTGCTCAACATTTCTCTGGCTAGCTAAACGGAGAATTCGATCCAGCTAGCAAGATACTTAACAATGCTAACAATACTTGTTCCACCACCTCAAACTTTCCAAATGCCAGTTGTTTTTCCAGTTACAGCTCATGAAGTACGCTCCATCACCTTCTCACCCCTGTCCCCGTGGTCAGGCTTCTCCCCTACCTCTTCGTTATCGTTCAGGGGACGTGCTGCTGTAACCGGCAAACTGCATTTCTACTCTCTGCTGTCTTTCCAGAGCGCACGCTGATGCTGTAACTAGCAAATTGGTTGTCCCTTCTCTCTTCAGTCGCGTGCTGTATTCTGTTGTTATGTGAACAATTAGCTGAACATTGGATACAGCCAGTATTGCTCCAAACGCACATCACTCGTTCGCTTACAGCCAGTAGTGATCCAAAGCCGCCCCACACCCAACTTTTCTCAATGGATCTACACGAATCACGTAGGTCACCTATTTTGGATTCAAAACGGCAAATTTTGCCGAAAGGTGACTAGTTTGCATCCCTGTATCCAACATGTGTATCATAGCTACTTTAAAATATATTTTCTTATGCTGGTTAGCAGTTGAGTTTGAACAAAATGCTTTATAAATGAAAAGTAATATTATTATAGTTAAATCGCAGTTTAGAGGGAGGCGGAAAGTTATGGCGGCTGGGTTTACCAACCTGGCAGAAGGTGACTAGTGTGAGCAGGGTTTCGCGGAGGAGGAGGGAGACATGGCGCCTCCACATGTGTCTCCTGACCACTGTCAGGGTGAGGAGCTCGGGCACGGTGGCCCTCACAGACAGCTCTGGGGCCAGCATCATCCGCAGCACAGTCTGCAGCTCCACTGACAAGCCTGGAAGTACACAGACAATAACGGGAAACAGAAAATTAGGATAAAAAGGATGACCCTAATAGGCATTACGCATAAAATGTGACTGTCCAGACTTGAGACAAACTTGTCAGGTGCAAACCATATGAACAAAATTATTCCTTTACACTGATGCTCCCGATTGCTTTTCTATATTAGACAAACACATGGAAGGACATGACAGTGTGCAGGTGAATTTCACTGCTAAAAAGGAGGAGTACAAATCAAACGGGCAAATCTTGTATAACATTGAAAGTCAATCCAACATGCGTATCGTATATATTTTCTTAAGACCTGGGGTCGTAGCCACAAAGCATTTCAGAGTAGAAAATTGGTTGTAAGTGCTAAGAGACATTTTACCCTACCCTATTTGGTTTAAAAAATAAATAAATTTAAAAAATAAGTTGTCCATGAGCTGTCCTAACCAGTTAAAAGTTACCAGCAGGTGTCTTGATAATAAAAAAAAGGCAGTGAGTCAGTGGTTCCTGTGTCACATGCAATTGCTTTGGATTTGTTGAACGAATTGGATATTTCTAGGATATGATCAATCCATAAATAATCTAAACCTACACGCAACTCTTGGGCTTTTGACAATGATTTCACGAGGCCTATTTCACTAGGCAGAGATTGTGTCAGGCAAAAACTATATGAAGCATTTTATCATTGCAACATTTGATGTACAGTTACATTCAACGTGGTTGTCCGAAGCGTGTTCACAGCTGTGGCGATGTCTTACCGCAACTGGGTTTTCCCCATAATTTGTAAGAATATCAATGAGCGTCATCACCATCTTTCCTTTGCGGTACCTCAAACTGTCGTGATTAGCACCTGAGAAACTTTTATGAGGAGTTTTACTCCTGGCTCAGAGTTTGAGCAGTGTCTGAACATCATCCTAAAACCTACTCTGAGTTGAGTTTTTTTTGTCTTAAAAACAGGTTAACAGGATTCCTAGTACCTTCTCTGAGATGCTTTGTGGATACGGCCCCAGATGTGTAAAATCTGCCATTACCCATTATCTGTGTCATATTTTGATGATTGTTAAATTGTAAAAAAAAAATGCCAATAAATATATTGTAAAAAAAAAAAGAAAAGCTGCCATTACCATTGGTAAACTCTGCGGGTAGACGGCCTTGTCTGAGCTGCTGCCATCCCTCTCCCCCTTTCGGCACCTCCATATTGCAAGCCAGCTCCAAGATGGACACGCCAAGACTGAGAGAAACAGTAAAGTCTCATTATTACTAATTGATTAGATATAAATCGTGTTTTTTCCTCACCAGGTGCTCAAAGCACTTCACATCATAAAGGGGAATCACATCCTCCATTATTAGGGAGTATAGGGAGCACCGGCATCATCACCTGAAAACATCAGCAGCAGGGCCATACTCGCCCCTCAGCAGCTCTGGGGCCATGTATCGGGGATCACCCTCCTGGACATCCTCCTCCTCCCTCCCCTTCGGCAGGCCAGCGGCGACACTCTCCCCTCGGAGCTCCAGTGCCAGCCCAAAGTCTCCCAGTTTGAGGCGGCCAGAGCGCGTCAGGAACACGTTGGCTGGCTTGAGGTCCAGGTGGGCGAAGCCGCGGGTGTGAAGATGGTGCAGGGCCGAGAGGAGGTCGCACAGGTATGCCCACGCAGCAGGCTCATCTGTAGAGTAATGGGAGAAAAATGTGTCATTATGGACACATACAGGGTTACATTCCTCAGGTATTGTTAGCACAGCCGTATTGTGCATCAGTGGCGGTCAAACAAAGTGTATCAACAGAAATCATCACACCCCAAATATGTCATAGAAATAGGTAACAAGAACTATAAAGAAATACAAAGAAATTCACATCAACTACATTTAATTTCACCGCCATTCACATATCACATCCATAGAACAGTAGTATGCAACATATGATGTGTCACACAGTGCACCTTTCCAATTTTTACTGACTGACCTGGGCTGGAAGGTTGGGCCTCGGCGTGCAGCAGCAGGCTGGTGCAGCACAGTTCCATCTGGATGTACAAGCGGCACCCCTCCTCCCAGGCTGCCACAAAGCCCAGGATGTGTGGGTGGGGGCACAGGCGCTCGTGGTTCTGAGCTTCCCGCATACTCCTTTTGCGCTCACTGTTGCCCCTGAAGCGCTGGACTGAACGCTTGACAGCGTAGTGGTGCCCGTCCTGGAGGCTCAGCACCTGGGAAGTGGTCAAGTGGAGCTCTGAGATCTTGTCCTCGTGTTATTTAGGCTCTCCACATTGAAGATGTTGATTGACATGATAAAAAAAAAGTTTTAAACAATGATATTTTCATTTCCTGTGCTTCCGTTTTGGACAGTTCCCACTCACCTTGTACACCTCACCGAAGGACCCTCTTCCCAGCAGGCCCAGGTTGGTGAAGCACTGGTTGAAGTAGGACTGCTGTCTGCCGGGGTCGTACAGCAACAGCGGAGGGGGAGATTTGATGAGGGAGTGGGAGAGGGGAGACCAGGGGGACGGGGGGCGCTGGGGGAAGACCCGGCTCAGAGGGGGGCAGCCCTTGGACGGGGGGCGCGGGGGTAGTGAGTGTGAGATATGGGCGGGAGGCGATTGAGATGAGGCGGAGGATGAAGAGAAGGGAAGGCGGCGTTTCTTAAGGGAGAAGGACTGCTCGGCCTTGGAGAAGTGGGTGGGGAGGGGGAGAGGTGTGGTGGCCACTTTCGTTTCCAAGTACACAGACATGGCTTGGAGATGTCGAGGGATCAAAAAAGGGTCAATGGCCTGGGAAGTGACAGGGAAGGTATGGTGACCATAGGATCCTGAGTTTCTGAGCACACGTTTTGAGATTCAGAGCTGAGAAAATAGAAAGGTCAACATTAGTGTGATTTCAACATAGTCAAGACAAGGTGATGTTGACATTGTGTGCAAAACAGATACCATATCTGTGAAAGACAACCTAATCAATACCACTTTAGGTAGCTAATAATAATAGCCTGAACTATATAGGTGACGTGTCAGTCAAATAGCCATTTTATACTGACCAACTAAGCTGGCACAAACGTCATTGATTTTATTTCTGGTAAATAAATTTACGTTGTCAGCAAATAACTGTAGCCTTGCCATCTATTTGGGTAATCTTAACATTAACATTACAGGGAAATTGCATTATTCAATGTAAAAAATAGCTAGCCAGCCCTCCAAAAGAAGTTTACTTACCAAACTGGAAGAAATCTATCAAATGAACAGCTTAATTCCAAGTGACAGTCATCAACGTAGCATTCTTATGACCAGAGAAACACGAAAGTCATCGTTAGATTAAAATATACTGGTTAATGTTCGATAGTTAGCAAATAGAGCTGGCTAGCTCCTATCCAAGTCAAGCAGACTGTATTTCATGCAAAAGAGATGTATGTTTCTGAACCAGAGGAGAACGACTTTCCCCGCCTCAATCAAGTACGGTTAGCTGCAGCCAATATGGCGGCCGGAGGACTTCTTCTTCGATGAGGTTTAACTGCGGTTGGCATCCAATATATGTTGCATTACTGCCACCTACGAGACTGGAGTACAACTCCCTTATGCTTTGCTTGAAAAAAACAAAAAAACAATTACCCTACCATCTAACACTACACTCACAATAAAATAAAAAATACATTTTGAAAACACACCTTTACTCCACTATTTAGTCCTACCTCATGCCAACAACTTGAAAGAATGTGACACCACCACGTAACACACCCTGTAACTTTTCTGATGTCAAGTCTCGCACTGTAAATACTGCACGGCCAATTCAGACATCAGATTGACCATGCAACGCCTTTAACGCAATTCTGCACCCATATTCCGTAGAATATGCAGCTGCCACCACCTCAATTTTCTGTGACTTACGTTCCATCCCTGCAGTAAAGTTGATAACCATTGCTATAAAATGCTAAAAATCTAATTTTACTGAAACATGTCACTTGTCGGCCTATCCCTCTGTACTGGTACAGATCTACTACACACACCCCTCTCAGGATCCCTCCCCCTTGACCCATCTTCCTCTACTTTCTTCACTGCCTCAGCATATGGCAACTTCTGCCTTACTCTAACCTTGGAAACCTCAACCTGCCTCTCTCGCACGGGACATTTCTGATCCCCAGCCTCATGGGCACCCCTACATTTAACACATACCACTACTTTCTCCAATACTACACATTCCTTAGTCTCATGCCCTTCTGCACACTTCTCACACCTAGGAACCTCCCTCCTACAGACTGCTGCCACATGTCCAGAAGCTTGACACCTGTAACAACGTAATGTATTCGGCACAAAAGCTTGTAGAGGATAACTTATTTTTCCTAACATCACTTCGTCGGGCAAAGACTCAACATCAAAACTCAAAAGAACAGACAATGACTCTTCTGTTTCACCACTCATGCTACCCTGTCTGCGTCGCACCAAACGACGAGCATCACAAACACTGGGAATCTTCACCTTCAGTTGGTCAACTTTTACATTTACTGCAACCCCAGTAATCACTCCTTTCAATGGTGCCCTCGAGAGCAAATCAATTAACATTTCTTGCCCCATTTTGTTTATCGGGGAGCGCCTTCTCCCTTTGACCAGCCGAAAGAAACAATTATCACAAGACCACTTCTGCTTACCCTCACTGATTACACAGTACCGAACTCTGTTTTCACCCACCCTGAAACCACAAATGGATCAGCCAAAAGGCAAGGGTACACTTTCTCCAAAAACTTCACTCCTGTCACAGACTCATCTTTATCCTGACCGTCGGTGCAAGCCTTAGGCTCCGAGAAGTTCACCACACCTACCACCTCCGATACTTTGACCTCATTCACTTCCATTTCTCCTCCTGCCTCCAGCTCAATCTGCTTACACTTTCTACCATTCTCCTTTAACAAACCAGCTATTTTATACACCATTTTTAACCTACTCAAGCTCACCGTCTTCCTCCCTCTCTCTCTTAGACTTCCTCTGCCTTTCTTTTTCCCTCCATTCCTCCTCCGTATTCCATTATATGTCTCCTTATGATAATACTGCACTTCTCCTGACATACATCTTGTTCTTACTTTCTCAAGGGACGCCATTTAACCGGCGATCACAATCTCCGTACAATCAGCACAAACCCCTCGGGATCGGCCACCGTAGTATAGGTGCAGAATAGCGTTAAAGGCATTGCATGGTCAATCTGATGTCTGAATTGGCCGTGCAGTATTTACGGAGATACGACCTCTGTAGAAGTCAGGGCATTCATCCTACTTGCGCTTCGCGGAGAGCTGTTGTGAGAGAAGTTGTCTTCTTCTTCGATGAGGTTGAACGGCAGTTGGCCTCCAATAATTGTTGCATTACCGCCACTTGAATCAAATCAAAGTTTATTTGTCACGTGCGCTGAATACAACAGGTGTAGACCTCACAGTGAAATGCTTACTTACAGGCTCTAACCAATAGTGCAAAAAAGGTATTAGGTGACCAATAGGTAAGTAAAGAAATAAAACAGCAGTAAAAAGACAGGCTATATACTGTAGCGAGGCTGTAAAAGTAGCGAAGCTACATACAGACACCGGTTAGTCAGGCTGATTGATGTAGTATGTACATGTAGATATGGTTATAGTGACTATGCATATATGATGAACAGAGAGTAGCAGTAGCGTAAAAGAGGGGTTGGCGGGTGGCAGGACACAATGCAGAAAGTCCGGTTAGCCAATGTGTGGGAGCACTGGTTGGACGGCCCAATTGAGGTAGTATGTACATGAATGTATAGTTAAACTTACTAGACTGGGAGTACAACTGCCATAAACTTTGCTTGAGAATAATAATACAAATAAATATACACCCTACCATCTAACCCTACCCTCACAATAAAAAATAAAAAAGTATAATACCACCCTACTCCACTATTTAAACTATCTATTTAGTCCAACAACCTGAAAGGATGGGACACCACCACTTAACACACCTGTAACTCTTCTGATGTCAAGTCTCACACAACCAAATACCTCTCTGCAGCTGCCACCACAACCTCAATTTTCTTGCACTGACGTTCCATCCCTGCAGTAAAGTTGATAACCATTGCTATAAAATGCTAAAAATCTAATCTTACTGAAACATATATCACTTGTTGGCCTATCCCTCTGTACTGGTACAGATCTACTACTCACACCCCTCCTCTCAGGATCCCAGCCCTTGATCCATCTTCCTATACTTTCTTCACTGCCTCAGCATATGACAAATTCTGCACTACTCTAACCCTGGAAACCTCAACTTGCCTCTCTCGCATGGGACATTTCTTATCCCCAGCTCCATGAGCACCTCTATAATTAACACATACCACTACTTTCTCCAATGCGACACATTCCTTTTAGAGAGAAGTTGTCAAGGAAGTAAGTTTGTGTTTATACAGTACCTCCCGCCCCCACCTTCCATCAACCAAACATATCAATGCGGTAATATACGGAGCTATACAGAGCACTCCACATTGTTACAACATTTGGAGCTCAATTTGGCCTCGTTTGCTGTTTTTTAACGTTTTTTTTCATTCTAAAAAAATTCTCAGCAAACAACAACTTACATCCCTGCATCAAACATGTCTAACACAGGTATAAACAAGAAAATACTAAATACATACAAAAAAAATAAAAAATTCAAGTGCAATTGTATTCACTCAGAAAAAATATTCTCATAATAATGATTCAGGAAGATGTTATTCTTTTTGTTATTCACTATGGATAATGTCTTAACAAGATGATTCAATTCAATCTAAAAAATGTTTAATTTTGGTAGAGAATTATGGAATTTTTGTTTGTGTATAAAGTATTTGGCAACAAGAATTTTAAAAATGTACAATAATTGCAATGGTCTTGTTATCTTTGCAATAGTAACATATATCCTTAATGTCAAAAACATGGGTAGTGTTCAAAAAGGTAAATAAGTATTCTGCAAGGTTTTCCCCAAAACCTATCACAGATTTAAATTCATAGAACAAGTGTGCAAGATTTTCACTTTTTTCGTAGAAAACACAGATATCATCAATATCAACAAATTTGGACAACATAGAATTACATGGATATATCTTATTTAGAATCTTAAAGTGGACTACCTTACATTTGTTTGGTATACAATATTTGTAAGGCATCAACCAAGCTTTTTTCCAGACAATATCAGGAATAAGCATGTTCCAGAAAAATGTTCCTCTAGGCGTAAGTTGGTTCCGTGAATGGAAAATGTGTCTTATGTATTTGTTACAAAAATTCTCAAGTAAGCCCACGCTTTCCAAGCTGAGTTCTGGATAAGTTCTGTGATCATCACCAAAGCTAAGATGAGTTTTCATTCGTGTAGTTAGACCACTGGGAATGGCTTTGATCACAGAAATAAACTCTCTGAAAGGTATTGGAAACTCATTCATTGTTCTAAATTGTTCATATGAAAGAATATTACCCCTGTTGTCGAAAACATCAATAACAAAGTCAAAGTCTCATACCAGGTAGGGTAGAACAATGACTTATTCCTTACAGTTATGTCTGAATTATTCCATAAAATAGCTTTATGTGAGGAAAGGTTGTGCAGGAAACAAATGTTCCAGGACATTAAAGCTTCTTGGTGAAACCTAGCCAATTTAGCAGGTAATATTTCAGGAATATAATTATATTTCAGTGAAAATTGAAGACATCCCAACTTATTACACATACTAAATTGATTCTATATAGACCAAACATATTTTCAACCAATTGATCTTGAACGTGTTATTTATGTCAACAAAATCCAATACTTCCAGACCTCCTTCAGATCTCTTATTTGAGAGGGCTGACTTTTTTAGTTTGTGAGATGTATTTTTCCAGATGAAGTCAAGAAGGGTCTTGTTGATCTCTTTACAGGTAGAGGGATTTACAAATAAAGATAATGAGGGGTACAAAAAGCGAGACAGTCCCTCTGCCTTGAACAGAAGCACTCTCCCAAGTATAGATAGACCCCTTTGTAGCCAATTATTAAATATATTCTTGTTAATTAATTTTAGGAGAGAAATTCATACAGTGGGGCAAAAAAGTATTTTGTCAGCCACCAATTGTGCTTCTATCTCAAGGCCATCCGACTGTTAAACAGCCACCTCTAACATTTAGTTAGTCCAGCCACTTTAATAATGGGAATTGATGGAAATGATGTAAAAATGTATCACTAGCCACTTTAAACTATGCCAGACTAGCCACTTTAAACCTAGTAAAATTCCCTGTCTTAGGTCAGTTAGGATCACTACTTTATTTTAAGGATGTGAAATGTCAGAATAATAGTAGAGAGAATGATTTTTTTAAACTTTTATTTCTTTCATCACATGTCCAGTGGGTCAGAAGTTTACATACAATTATTATTTGGTAGCATTGCCTTTAAATTGTTTAACTTGGGTCAAACGTTTCGGGTAGCCTTCCACAAGCTTCCCACAATAAGTTGGGTGAATTTTGGCCCATTCCTCCTGACCTCCAGCTGGTGTAACTGAATCAGGTTTGTAGGCCTCCTTGCTTGCACACACTTTTTCAGTTCTGCCCACAAATGCTCTATGGGATTGAGGTCAAGGCTTTGTGATGGCCACTCCAATACATTGACTGTGTTGTCCTTAAGCCATTTTGCCACAACTTTGGTAGTATGGTTGGGGTCATTGTCCATTTGGAAAACCCATTTGCGACCAAGCTTTAACTTCCTGACTAATGTCTTGAGATGTTGCCTCAATATATCCACATAATTTTTCTACCTCATGATGCCATCTATTTTGTGAAGTGCACCAGTCCCTCCTGCAGCAAAGCACCACCACAACATGATGCTGCCACCCCCATGCTTCACGGTTGGGATGGTGTTCTTCGGCTTGCAAGCCTCCCCCTTTATCCTCCAAACATAACGATGGTCATTATGGCCAACAGTTCTATTTTTGTTTCATCAGACCAGAGGACATTTCTCGAAAAAGTACGATCTTTGTCCCCATGTGCAGTTGCAAACCGTAGTCTGGCTTTTTTATGGCGGTTTTGGAGCAGTGGCATCTTACTTGCTGAGCGGCCTTTCAGGTTATGTCGATATAGGACTCGTTTTACTGTGGATATAGATACTTTTGTACCTGTTTCCTAGAGCATCTTCACAAGGTCCTTTGCTGTTGTTCTGGGATTGATTTGCACTTTTCGCACCAAATTACGTTCATCTCTAGGAGACAGAACGAGGCACTGAGTTTGAAGGTAGGCCTTGAAATACATCCACAGGTACACCTCCAATTGACTTAAATGGTGTCAATTAGCTTATCAGAAGCTTCTGAAGCCATGAAATCATTTTCTGGAATTTTCCAAGCAGCTTAAAGGCACAGTCATCTTAGTGTATGTACATTTCTGACCCACTGGAATTGTGATACAGTGAATTATACATGAAATAATCTGTCTGTAAACAATTGTTGGAAAAAATTACTTGTGTCATGCTCAAAGTAGGTGTCCTAACCGGCTTGCCAAAACTATCGTTTGTTAACAAGAAATTTGTAGAGTGGTTGAAAAACGAGTTTTAATGACTCCAACCAAAGGGTATGTAAACTTCCGATTTCAACTGTATATACATTTGCGCTATTTGCGCCCATCTCGGTGAACTAATCCATTGCGTGGCGTAGACTAAAAGCCAATTTATGCTCGGTTCTAAAATGTGGTGGGCGGCTCCATTTGGAGGGTGTGAAACAATTGCGTAATCCAGCTCTGTACCGCATCGCCATGCGCCTCCCAAATGTTGTAACAGTGCGTAGAGCTCTGTATAGCTCTGCATTGACATGATTGGTTGATGGTAGGTGGGGGCGGTATATCCTGTATACAGCTCTGCACTGCTCCGCGAAGCGCAAGAAGTATGAATGCCCTGATTTATGCTGAGGACATTCTTGCCCCGACTTCTACTGAGGCCATACCACCGTAAATGCTGCATAGCCAATGTAGACTTCTGATTGACCATGCGCCAAGATGCACAATGCACATATCTCTCCAGAATGTGCTCTCTCCCCCCAATTTGTGCACATTCATTGTTTCATAACTTTATTGTGTAAATTATTTGTGTTTTTTTATATCAATTCCCCATTACATATATCACCAGTAGTATAGTCGTGGCCAAAATGACACAAATATCATTGTGAATGACACAAATATGAATTTTCTAAGTCTGCTGCCTCAGTTTATATGATGGCAATTTGCATATACTCCAGAATGTTATGAAGAGTGATCAGATGAATTGCAATGAATTGCAAAGTCCCTCTTTGCCATGCAAATTAACTGAATCCCCAAAAAACATTTCCACTGCATTTCAGCCCTGCCACAAAGGACCAGCTGACATCATGTCAGTGATTCTCTCATTAACACAGTTGTGAGTGTTGACAAGGACAAGGCTGGAGATCACTCTGTCATGCTGATTGAGTTCGAATAACAGGCTGGAAGCTTCAAAAGGAGGGTGGTGCTTGGAATCATTGTTCTTCCTCTGTCAACGATGGTTACCTGCAAGAAAACACGTGCCGTCATCATTGCTTTGCACAAAAAGGGCTTCACAGGCAATGATAATGTTGCCAGTAAGATTACACCTAAATCAACCATTTATTGGATCATCAAGAACTTCAAGGAGAGCGGTTCAATTGTTGTGAAGAAGGCTTCAGGGCACCCAAGAAAGTCCAGCAAGCGCCAGGACCATCTCTTAAAGTTGATTCAGCTGCGGGATCAGGGCACCACCCGTACAGAGCTTGCTCAGGAATGGCAGCAGGCAGGTGTGAGTGCATCTGCATGCACAGTGAGGCAAAGACTTTTGGAGGATGGCTTGGTGTCAAGAAGGGCAGCAAAGAAGCCACTTCTCTCCAGGAAAAACATCAGAGACAGACTGATATTCTGCAAAAGGTACAGGGATTGGACTGCTGAGGACTGGGGTAAAGTCATTTCCTCTGATGAATCCCCTTTCCGATTGTTTGGGGCATCCGGAGAAGACAAGGTGAGCGCTACCATCAGTCCTGAGACCATTCATGTATGGGGTTGCTTCTCAGCCAAGGGAGTGGGCTCACTCACAATTTTGCCTAAGAACACAGCCATGAATAAAGAATGGTACCAACACATCCTCCGAGAGCAACTTCTCCCAACCATCCAGGAACAGTTTGGTGACGAACAATGCCTTTTCCAGCATGATGGAGCACCTTGCCATAAGGCAAAAGTGACAACTAAGTGGCTCGGGGAACAAAACATCGATATTTTGGGTCCATGGCCAGGAAACTCCCCATACCTTAATCCCATTGAGAACTTGTGTTCAATCCTCAAGAGGCGGGTGGACAAACAAAAACACACAAATTCTGACAAACTCCAAGCAGTGATTATGCAAGAATGGGCTGCCATCAGTCAGGATGTGGCCCAGAAGTTAATTAACAGCATGCCAGGGCGGATTGCAGAGGTTTTGAAAAAGAAGGGTCAACACTGCAAATATTGACTCTTTACATCAACTTCATGTAATTGTCAATAAAGGCCTTTGACACTTCTGAAATGCTTGTAATTTTACTTCAGTATTCCATAGTAACATCTGACAAAATTATCCAAAGACACTGAAGCAGAAAACTTGGTGGAAATTAACATTTGTGTCATTCTCAAAACTTTTGGCCACGACTGTATATACAGTACCAGTCAAAAGTTTGGACACACCTACTCATTCAAAGGTTTTTCTTAATTTTTTACTATTTTCTACATTGTAGAATAATAGTGAAGACATCAAAACTATGAAATAACACATATGGAATCATGTAGTAACCCAAAAAGGGTTAAACAGATTCTTCAAAGTAGCCACCCTTTGCCTTGATGACAGCTTTGCACACTTGGCATTCTCTCAACCAGCTTCATGATGTAGTCACCTGGAATGCATTTAAATTGACAGGTGTGCCTTGTTAAATGTTAATTTGTGGAATTTCTTTCCTACTTAATGTGTTTGAGCCAATCAGTTGTGTTGTGACAAGATAGGGGTGGTATACAGAAGTTAACCCTATTTGATAAAAGACCAAGTCCATATTATGGGAAGAACAGCTCAAATAAGCAAAGAGAAACGACAGTTCATCATTACTTTAAGACATGAAGGTCAGTCAATCCAGAAAACTTCAAGAACTTTAAAGGTTTCTTCAAGTGCAGTCGCAAAAACCATCAAGCGCTATTATGAAACTGGCTCTCATAAGGACTGTCACAGGAAAGGAAGACCCAGAGTTACCTCTGCTGCAGAGGATAAGTTCACTAGAGTTAACTGCACCTCGCAATGCAGCCCAAATAAATGCTTCACAGAGTTCAAGTAACAGACACATCTCAACATCAACTGTTCAGAGGAGACTGCGTGAATCAGGCCTTCATAGTCAAATTGCTGCAAAGAAACCAAAACTAAAGGACAACGAATAATAACAAGAGACTTGCTTGGGCATTGAAACACGAGCAATGGACATTATACCAGTGGAAATCTGTCCTTTGGTCTGATGAGTCCAAATTTGAGATTTTTGGTTCCAGAGGCCGTCTTTGTGAGACACACAGTAGGTGAATGGATGATCTCCGCATGTGTAGTTCCCACCATTAAGCATGGAGGAGGAGGTGTGATGGTGTGGAGGTGCTTTGCTGGTGACACTGTCTGTGATTTATTTAGAATTCAAGGCACACTTTTAAGCAGCTTGGCTATCACAGCATTCTGCAGTGATATCCCATCTGGTTTGCGCTTAGTGGGACTATCATTTGTTTTTCAACAGGACAATGACCCAACACACCTCCAGGCTGTGTAAGCGCTATTTACCAAGAAGGTGAGTGATGGAGTGCTGCAGCAGATGACCTGGCCTCCACAATCATCCGACCTCAACCAACTGAGATGGTTTGGGATGAGTTGGACCGCAGAGTGAAGGAAAAGCAGCCTACAACTGCTCAGCATATGTGAGAACTCCTTCAAGATTGTTGGAAAAGCATTCCAGGTGAAGCTTGTTGAGAGAATGCAAAGAGTGTGCAAAGCTGTTAAGGCAAAGGGTGACTACTTTGAAGAATCTAAAATCTCAAATATATTTTGATTTGTTTAACACCTACTTTTTACTTATCTATTTTTTACTTAACACTTATTTTTTTTAAATGAATGTTTTGTTAAGGGCTTGTAAGTGAGCATATCACTGTAAGCTCTACACCAGTTATATTCGGCGCCTGTGACAAATACATTTGATTTGACTTACAATGTAGAAAATAGTACAAATAAATACATAATAATAATAAATAAAAACCCTTGAATGAGTAGGTGTGTCCAAACTTTTGACTGGTACTGTATATATATATATATATATATATATAATACATATATATATAATATAGGATAACTTTGAAGAGCTCGGTTTGTTAACGTATGCTCATCTCCGCGGCATCATTTGCTCCTGTTTAATCAGCTTCTTGATATGCCACACCTGTCAGCTGGATGGATGATCTTGGCAAAGGAGAAATGCTCACTAACAAGGATGTAAAAAAATGTGTGCACAAAATTCGAGATAATTACGTTTTTTGTGCATATGGAACATTTCTGGTATCTTTTATTTCAGCTCATGAAACATGGGAAAAACACTTTACATGTTGCATTCATACTTCTATTCAGTGTAGTATTGAAAAAAGTACAGAAGTTTAGGTATACCCTTTAGATTCTTCAAAGTAGACTAGAGCCTCCATAGTTTCTGTGCAGCAGCCTGAGCGTTTTACATCCCTACTGAGTGTAGTTAGTCACTAACAGTAGACATAAGACAATATTGTGTTTGTCAGCCTAAAATGTATTTCATGGGCTGTATCATGTATCGTGAGCCATAATTGGGTCACTCATAATGCTGAAATAACTCTTTCCAGGCTTACTAAATGCTAACTTGTTGATGTGCACTGCAATTGTGTGTATACTTAACAAACACATTTTCCTGTGGTGTATTCATTACGCAGATTCTGTCGCAAAACATTCTGTCTGTTGCGAAACCGTTTACTCCAAACATTTTTATTTTAATTGGACAAATTCAGGTAGGTCCCTCCGTTTTGTTCCGTTTGCTCTGTTTGCTTCCGTTTGGCTCATGAACGGTAAACGGTTTGCATTGCAAGACGTAATTAATACACCCCTATTCTTTCCTCTCTCTCAGGATGTGTTCCTTATGATCCAGCGTCAGAAGACCACCATTTTCACAGACGCCAAAGAGTCCACCACCGTCTACGAGCTGAAGCGCATTGTCGAGGGAATTCTCAAGAGAGAGCCTGAGGAACAGAGGCTTTTCAAGGTATCACAGGTTCTACCTTAGTAGTGAATTGGGTTGAGGTGGAGTTACGTGATTGTTAATGCACTACACCTGCTCGTCCAACATCTCATTCCAAAATCATGGGCATTAATATGGAGTTGGTCCCTGCTTTACTGCTATAACAGCCTTCACTCTTCTGGGAAGGCTTTACACTAGATGTTGGAACATTGCTGCAGGGACTTGCTTCCATTGAGCCTCTTGAACATTAGTGAGGTCGGACACTGATGTTGGGCGATTAGGCCTGGCTCGCAGTCGGCATTCCAATTTATCCCAAAGGTGTTCAATGGGTTTGAGGTCAGGGCTCTGTAGGCAGTGGTGTAAAGTACTTAAGTAAAAATACTTTAAAATACTACTCAAGTAGTTTTTTGGGGTATCTGTACTTTACTTCACTATTTATATTTTTGACTACTTTTACTTCACTACATTCCTAAAGAAAATAATGTACTTTATACTCCATACATTTTCCCTGACACCCAGAAGTACTCATTACATTTTGAATGGCTAGCAGGACAGGAAAATTGTCAGATTCATACAATTATCAAGAGAACATCCCTGGTCATCCCTATTGCCTCTGATCTGGCATTGCTCACAAATTGTTTGTCGGGAGTGGAAATCCATTTCATGAAGCTCCCGACAAACAATTATTGTGCAGACGTTGCTTCCAGAGGCAGTTTGGAACACGGTAGTCAGTGTTGCAACCAAGGAAAGATGGTTTTTATGCGCTACACGTTACAGCACTCAGCGGTCCCGTTCTGTGAGCTTGTGTGGCCTACCACTTCGTGGCTGAGCCGTTGTTGCTCCTAGACGTTTCCACTTCAAAATAACAGCACTTACATTTGACCTGGGCAGCTCAAGCAGGGCAGAAATTTGATGAACTGACTTGTTGGAAAAGTGGCATCCTATGATGGTGCTACGTTGAAAGTCACTGAGCTCTTCAGTATGGGCCATTCTACTGCCAATGTTTGTCTACGGAGATTGCATGGCTGTGTGCTTGATTTTATACACATGTCAGCAATGGTTGTGGCTGTAATAGTCGAATCCACTAATTTTGGCCATGTAGTGTGTTTTTGTTAGCTATATTATTTTTCAAGAGGGATCTCCATCTCACCAGAAAGTTAACTTCTCTAACTTATATCAAATGTGAGCTAACCTCAGTTTAAACAGTCAAGTAAATGTAAAAAAAAATCCCAAAAAATCAGTATTTGGGTCCACCACCAACAGTGTCAGATTTAGTCGTCACTTTACAACATAATTTAGCGTCTCATGACTTTCAGTATTATTAGCAAATGTAATCATCTCTTTCTTTCCCCAGGATGACCAGTTGCTAGAAAACAGTAAAACTCTTGGCGATTGCGGCTTCACCAACCAGACTGCAAGACCTCAGGCCCCAGGCACTGTTGGACTGGCTTTCCGAATGGGTGGTACATCCATTTACACTAACTACTCCTCCAGCTACTTTACTGTCACCAGTCCCAGTGTAGTCCCCCTCCATTGTATTTGGATTAGTTATGCAAGATTTGAGAGCTTCAGGCTCCTCTGGTTTTTAAATATTCTTATCTAACAAGGTACAGGCTTACAGGGTGCTTCCGAACAAAAGGCGTTTAAAAAACAGCAACTCGATTGTTTTCAATGAGATCAGTACATTTGGGGAGGGCCTAGGATTGTGTTGTGCTGTTCTTCAGGAAAGTTGGGGACGTTAAGGATCTTCCAATTGAAAACGAAGATTAGATATAGACAGGTGTGCTATGACTGTTTGATTAGTCAGTTGACCAGTGAATGAATTTGCAGCTACTACTGACCACCGTTTCAGTCTGTTGTCCTCAGTAGGCTGTAATGTTAGTACGCTGTTTTATTGAGCCCCCTTTCTTTCTCCCCTCCCCTCTTCAGATGAGTTGTTTGAGCAGCTGCAGGTGGAGGCATTCTCCAGCCCTCCAGAGCTCCCTGACGTCATGAAGCCCCAAGACTCTGGCAGCACTGCCAACGAACAGACTGTGCAGTGATGGAGGGAGGCATGGAGGGATCGGGGATGGGAGAGGGCTGTCTACAAAAACAGCCAAGGAGGTTTAGGTGGCAGGGTAGAGAATATGTACCATAATTTGGGGTTAAGATGGGATGGGGCATGTGTAACCAAACCAGGTTACTACCAACCACCTTCACCTACACCTTAACCGAACACTCCTGGATCCCTGTGAATGCTTTGCAAACAGCAGTTACTTTATGATAAGAACCCCCCTTCTTTGATCCCCAGCCTTCTTGTCAGGTGCACCATTCTGTTCAAACACATTGGAATGAGTCTGACACATGAGTGTCAGGCTCAAATGCTCTCATTTAAATGAGTGACTCTGTTGGTTTTGAGTGTGACTATGTGTGTGTGTGTGTGTGTGTGTGTGTGTGTGTGTGTGTGTGTGTGTGTGTGTGTGTGTGTGTGTGTGTGTGTGCAGGGTGCGAAATTCACTTTTTGGTCCACCAGCCTTAGTGGTTGGTGGATGCCCAAATTTTACCAGCCACTCACATTTTTCACCAGCCACATTTCCCCCTGAAAAAAATATGAATCACAGAAAAGACTGTACCCCATCATGCTTTCACCACTGTAGCGGTGAGATTCTATTTTCCAGAGTTGACACGCATATTCACACTTAAATGTTTTTGTTTTTTTTACATGTGGGCTTTGGATTTAGAAAAGAAAAATGCACTCAAATGCTTTGTATGACCACCCGTCAATGTGTCTGGTAAGAATAGACATTATTCCAGGCAATGCCAAACTACCAGCATGTGGTTGGTGTTAATTTACCACCCTGTATAAGTGTTAGATAATTATTGTTCTTACTATTACTATTCTTAAAGGAAAAATCTACTCAAAACCGCAAATTCATATAATTTACAGTGTTAAAAGAACACTATGTGAGAACAATATTTTTCATTTTGTCGATATAATAAGGTTGGTACAAACAGGTGAAAATCGTTGTGGAAATCTGTTGCAGCTCAAATCGACTACAAAACACCCAATGGAATGGTCTCTATGGGCTGGCTACAGTAGCTAGGTAGGTAGGTAGCTAGCAAGCAAACGTAGCTACATACAATAATACCAAAGTCAATATCAGCATGTGAAGTAGCTAGTTATCTGTAAATTCGCCTTAAAAAACTGCACTATCAATTTAGGAGTCTACAATCTCACCATGTTCAACATGCAGATCGATGTGCCTCACTGAGGTCTGACATTCGCAACGGCACCATGCAATGTTCCCTGGACTGAAGAGGCAGGCAAATATGATAAATGTGCTGGACCCTCTTAAATTACACATTTCTCGAGGTAGGATTTTTGCTAAATTATGATCAGTGGTTCATTTAAGAGAAGACTACCCCTTGCGTTATGACATCGGGAAGTATTGAAATCTGACGTATGATAGATGTTTTCGCGATATGAAAGTCATATTCCTATTAACTTCCAGTGTAATGAGAGCGGCTTTATCGCAAAGCTATGTCTTACCGGTCAAATTTCTGCCTGCTTGAACGGAAATAGCTCAGATACACAAGATAACATTAAAAAAGACCCTGGTAATCGATAGAACATCGCTCAGAGATGCACAAACACATTATAACATTCAAAATGGGTGAAACTTTCCTTTAAAATGGCAAAGTGGCATTTGTGTTATCGATGTACTAGAAAAAAATGTGCATGGGTTAGGAGTCAAACGTTAAAACGTGCAATCATGCATGAGAGAATCCCATTGTAAAGAACAAGAAAAAAGACTACCGATAAAATCTCCACCATCGAATAGTCTTTAATCATAAATTATCTTCATGTTCCCCAGTTCTCTTCTCTGGGTCACATTCAAAATAGTCAAATGTTGTGGAACGGTTGCAGATAGAAATGTCATGAATAGATCTGACGTGATTGCTTATTTTACACAAAGAGCAGCATGTTTGTTCCACATCATATATTCTTATCTGAACACTCCACAATGTTGTGTGCCGCTAAATGCAGCTCAGGTTAAGCCAGTTCCAGTGTGCTTTTCTGAATAGATTTCTTTCCACACTTAGACCTGGAAGGAAAACTCCTTTACACTGTACGGTAAATGCTGTTCTCCTTCATTATAGCATCGTTATAGCTTATTTTATGTAATGTGGAAATTCTTCCATTTTCATTCCCTTCACTCTTGTTTGTTTGCACTGAGACCAAATGCTTGGAACTCCTGGACTAAGCAGGAGAACCGGTTGGTTGAGGACAAAAAAGATGGTATCAGCATTGGACTGGTCTTTGGGGTGCGCATGCCATACATCAGGTCATGTGACATCAGTTTCCCCCCAAATGAAAAAACATACACTGTAACTGTGAGCTTAAATAAATATTTTTTTAATTTTTTTAAACCTGTTGGTTGCTCTATTCAATTGACAGTATTTCAGTGTTTATATAACTTACTAGTGGTATACTTAATACATGACTAACATTTAGTTGAGGAATGTCATTGTAAACATAGTCAGTCATGCTCATTGCTTAGTCAATTCAGAATTGAAATATTGCTTTTTCAATGTTTTTGGTCACATCCACTTGAGGAGAGGAGTGAAATTCTCAGTTCTGTAGCAACAATTCCTGTACTTATTCCTTGTGAAAGAAGCTTTACATCTCTAACCAACTGTGTTTTCTAGATTAGATTAAATGAGTGTAACTGTCACAATTTTTATCCTGGCAGACACGATGTGAAGGACACCAATTGGAAATAGATAGTGCACATGCGCAACAACACCACTTCACAGCTACATCATTACCGTTAGTTTGGCGCTTGCCAAAAATCTAAAATGTTCTATCCCAAATATGGACTAGGAATGTAAAAGGTGACCTCATTTGTCGGGGAAATGGGGGGGTTGTAACAAGTGGTGTATATAAAACCTGGATTGCGAATTCTATGTATTTGCCAATCAGAGGTTTTGAAGGCAACGGTCGGCCATATTGGCACTCCCTAGAAGAAGGAATTCTCCATTATTTCAATTAAATGGACAAAATAAAATGTTTTTAAGTAAAAAATTCTAATAATTGTAGTGGGGACAACAACATAACTTTTTTTAGAGTATACTATAAGGAAATTGTTTTTATATTTGTTCATTTTTTATTTATATGTTTAGCTCACAGAATATACTTTGAAAGTATGCATTAAGGTGTATATAATATAATAAACGTGTCAAAAACAAATGTTCACATTAATTAATGCATTTCTATTGCTTCCTAAATATGTTTTACGCCGTTAGGGGAGTGCCAAGATGGAGGCGTGGTGGCTTCAAAGCATCGCCCTCTGGTTGTCATCTAGTGTGTATATATAACTCATTGGTTGTAACCGCAGTAATTTAACTACGCCTTCTCCAGTCTGTGGTACCAGTAGGCATAATACAGGAAGAGAGTCGTGGAGGAAAAGAAACGGGACGCCCTTTTTTTATACTCGCATAGTTAGTAGATAACGGAATCCAAAAAGTTATTCGGGGCTAACGCAGACAATAACCCTGTTACAGAGATAATATATCCAGCCATACCATGGACGTTTGACGACCTAGATCCAATAGAATAAACCATCCACTACAAGCTGATGCTGATCATATTAATATTTTCTCACATCAAGAGGAAAAAAAGCTAATTTCAGAATTTACCATGGATGATTTGGGTATGTATTGCAAATTGACCCTCTTTGAAACATTGTAGCTACGTGCTCCGCTATCTAATGGAATTGAAGAACGAGGGTTGGAGTACTGAGGCAATGAAAAAAGTAACATTTTAGTTTTTTTGAAAGAGATCCATCTTTGCAAGAATTTGGAGCAAAAGTAAATGGACATCGAAATGGAATAGTTTAGAAAACAATGTTTTCTTATAATCTATGATAATAGATAGGAACATGATTAGGTATAAGATATCACCTATAAATAGTACAATGTTTGAAAATGCATCTGGGGTCCTATTCCTATTAATCAAGCAACATTTTACTTATAGCAGGTCATTTTAGACTTGAAAGAAACAGCCCTTATCCTCAAGTCTTTGTTATTGTGCCTATAGAGTCAGCTTTTGAATGTATCAGTATATCGACTACATTAGATGTAGGCCTAGCTAGTAGCTACTGTATGGGTGGTCTCTTATAATCCATGTTCATGAGAGATCGTTATCTAGTGAAAATCCGCTGGTCTCAATTGAATAACCTTTTTTAACCATAAAACAACTCAAATTTTATCTTCCAACTCAAATCTTGCTTTCTCTACATTGTGCTCCTCTTTTTTAAGGGAGGAAAGAAGATCAGGAAAAGCTTAATTTTGTTTTACCACTCCAGCAATGTAAAACAGCATGCTCCCTTAACTCTATGCAAGGAAAACAAGAAGTATACTAATGTAACTGTATCCTATGTCAACATGCAGTGCTTCTAGCTCTAACCACAAATTCAATCAACATTAGATCTTGGACATCCTCTGTAGGCCCTCGCTGTCTATAATGCTATCGATGAGTCAGAGATGGACTTTAGTGAGCTTCATAACATAATAAAGATCTCAATGTAATTAATTCAGCCATCAGGGAAAAGAGTGTGACTATCATTAGTGTTAGTGAACTACTGGGTGGATTTAATAGTTAGAAGAGCCTCTTTCAAATGACTATTGATACAGAGGTTGAGGAATACATGTATCCCTCTTTTCTTAAAAATGGTGGCAACTTTCAGAATGGAAAGCAATGTTCCAGCCCTCTTCATCTAGCACTGAAATAGCCTAGGGCCACGATGGCTCACCAAGACTCATGAAGTTCAGTGAAAATAGGAGGGTTGTGTGCTGCCCCAGACCAGAGAACAAAGCATTTGCTCTTGTGGCCTACTCGCTCGAAGAGTAGTGTGTGCAACATATTTCAAAACGGAGGGATTTTATGCTTAGCAAGCACGAGGAAGAATGTCTGCATCTGGTTCAGCACATCTGGATAGGATTGCACTTCAAGGTTCAGTTGTTGCTGGGTGACTGGCGACGTGTTTCTCAAATAGAGGGACAGTGTTTATGTCAGTGTGTTTATGCTGTAGTGTTGTGTGTTATGTTGTATGTTGATCTCTTTGGTTGGTGTGACTTGTGGGGTTTTTCAGCGAGACCACTTGTTAAGAGAGGCTATGGCCAAGTCAAACAGTCGACAGGCAGAGCTCTAAATATGGTCATATTTCACATTGAGAGAATTTCAACTCCTTATATGAGCAGTCCAGTCTGTAAGTGTGTGTGTGTATAAGAGAGGGAGAGAGTAAGAAAGAATGTGTGTGTGTGTGTGTGTGTGTGTGTGTGTGTGTGTGTGTGTGTGTGTGTGTGTGTGTGTGTGTGTGTGTGTGTGTGTGTGTGTGTGTGTGTGCGCGAGCGAGCGAACAACATTCTCTCCACATGTTTGTACCAGTGTGAATCATCAGTGGGAGAAATGACCACAGACAGGGATGATAAAGGCAGTCTCACCAGCCCCAGTCATATGTCTAACTCTTACCAAGAAATTATGAATGTGACGTACAAATAAACACCAAATAAACTCTAAAATAAATACACCGACCTCAACTAAATATTCAATTTTGAAAATGTAAAACAGTCATTTTCCGAAATATCCTTATTTTGCTCTGAAGTTGCTTCAAAGTTGCTCAAAAGTTGGACGAAGTGATGCTCTGTGCATCTTCCACAAATATTATTGTCAAAATAGATTTTCCTGGAAATATGGTTTGATAATTCATTTATTGTTTCAGATTTTGCATGGTGTGCAAAAGTAAACCATGTAAGTTTGTCTAATAATCCAATAAGACACATTGGCCTGGTTTTGGCCATAAAAGGGATACATCCATGATGTCAATCATTTGTTGTTAAATGCAGTATGCCATGGAGGAATACTAAAATGGCATGTACTTCTCGTGAAAATGAGGTTTGAGTTCAATATCAGTTGACAAACACCCTTCCTCCACTGCTTCCTTATCACTTTGGCATGTCCAGAAAGGTCTACAGAAATGTTATATTTTTCATGTGACTTTAGCTTGTTTGCTTATTTGATGTCCCTTGCTTTGATTGGTCAATGTGTTATTCTCACTCTAATTGGCCCGCCTCTCTGTGTCCTCTCTGCTGCCTGCGTCTGATTTGCATCTCTCTGATTGGTCACTGAGTCCGTCTGTCTACCCTCAGGAGATCCTGACTCACCTAACTACCCTCTCAGTCCTCGTATTGTTGTGTTTGGTACGTAACTGTCTGTATGTATGTTTGTTTGTGTGTTTCACCCTCTTTCTGTAGTTTCTCAGTGTATCAAAATACTTTGCTTCTATGTCCTCATCCCTTTGTTATTCCATCTTTTTCCCCTCCTATTTTCCTTCTATAATTTCCATTCCCATTCCCATTTCTCCAATTTCTTGTATTTAACCAGCATTAACCATCAACATAGGTATCAGCCAATACCTGTGTACTAACCACCCTCCGAGGCAAAATGAATGACTGCACAGTATGAGTGACAACATCTTGAATTCCTCTACAAAGACTCCCATTGAAATAGAAATATAATCTATAGATTTTTTGAGATTCTATGCACACTCCCATCCTCTCTGACTCCGTAGACGCCCTCCTCGCTGACCTAGAGAGCACCAGCTCTCCCCTGGCCAGGTGCCCAGTCCTGCTTACCTCTGATCCCCCGGCGGCATCTGACCCCGCGCCTGCCAGCCCTCAGGACAACGCCCAGACCAGGCCACCGCCTCCAGCTTACACACCCCAGCAGGTAAGAGGGATGAGATAGGAAACATTTTAAGAGTTTTGAGGTAGACTTAACAACTTGGATCAGATTACCTTTGCCCCAAACCTTAACCATTAGGAGGGGTGGAAATATATCTGAGCTTTAATCAGTGGTGAGGGCCAACTTCTACCTACTCTAGGTGAGGTAAAAGAAAGAAGTCAACAGGCTGTTGGAAGTGTCTTATACTGTAGATAATTATAAAGTGCTAAAAGAGGATAGGTAGTAAGGAGGAATCAGACCCTGCTTAGAAACTCAACTTGTCAAAGTGAAATGTTTTTATAGAATAGTTATGAAGTACCATAACTCGTATTGTGTTGGGTGAGCATTGAGTTCAGAGCAAAAGTGAAGATTGACTTTCTGGTTGAAAAACAAGTGAATTATGTTTATAATGTGCAAACTTTTCTTTTAGACGGTGTCTGCTGCAATGAAGTCCAATGGTTCTCAGAACCCAAACCCAGACAAACAACTGTACAGGTACTATTTTCCTTTATTATTAGTTACTTTACTACGTAAAACAGAGTGGTCAAAGCAGCAGCGATTAAGCTGGTTCCACCAGGCTATTATTTTACAGCCCTATATGAAATCATGTTTATGACCCTGGCTTTTTTTGGTGAATTCTACATTCTTATGCAGTGGGGGGATATGGGGGGGGGGGTCTCAGTTCTACATTCTTATGTAGAAGGACTAAGGAGCTCAGTTCTGGACAAAAAGGACATTCTACTCCAAAATGAATGAAAATAAGTATGCTGACACCATCTAAAATAGAATTTCCTCCTCCAGAAATTAGCCCAATTTCACATTGGTAAAATTATTTGCTAAAATGATTTTAACATATTGGGCCATGTACAGTATCTAGCCTATGCATGGTCTATATTATCAAGTATGCTATTAGCAATAAACATGATCACCTTTAGCCCAACTGATGCATCAAAGTGCAAATAAATAGCCTGAAGCATCGGGTTGCCTATCTGCATTTACCCTATTGGGCGAATCATTAGCCAGATCTCAAATGTGATGTTTTAACTAGATATTTTCATATCAATGAATTTTATGTCCCAAAAACACTTGCATAAACGCTGAATATAATGTAGGCCTACCCAAGGGTAACTTGGGGTAACTCGCCACCCGGGCTCTCACAGAAACCACTTTGTCACAATTTTTCCCCCAACACTTTCCCTGTTTATCTGTCTCATCACAATTTTTTAAGTCATTCCAAAAAAAATATTTTGAGGTAGAGAGGCATTGTACCCCAAGTCACCCTACAATTGACCGGTGTTACATTTAGTCCCACTCTCCCCTATACACTCACTGCGAATTGCAGAGCGCTAATGTGCTTTAAAACATGCTTCTGCTAAAGTCCCCGGTTTAAAATGGTGCAGTTCGCGCATATTTAGGAGTTGAGAAATAAATAAAGTAGTAATGGAAAGCTGGGATTCCCCTCTTTTCAACAAAAGCCATTAAAACTGCTGTTTTCGCGATTGCAAGAATTTTTGTGCATTGTCCTGCTTGTCAGAATGCATGTTTCCCTCCCTATGGCACTTATAACATGAATGCGCCACGAGAGGACTATTTATCTAGCATAGAACACAACAACAAGCCTACTAGGTAAATATATAAACTACTCTACTATGGGGTTGTTAGATTTTTCTATTATAATGAACTTGTTTTGTTTGCAGAGGAAAAGTACACGTGGAATGTTCTAGCATCTTCAAAATTGCGCCTCAGCAGAAATATCTGTTCATGTTCCATATTTTTTGTTGTTGCGTGGCGTCAATGATTTTGTCGTGGCGCACCTTGAGTGCAGCGGAAACACTGGATGATTTTACAAGAAAGATTGACAGACAGCAATATTGGTGATAAATTGTTGCTCTCTCAGAGTCCAAGTTGTAACATTCGAGAGAAGAAGTTGTAACAGTCAAGAATTGAGTGAACGATAGTAAATAAAACACATAACATACCAGAAAAGTCTGACTTGTAAGTAAGTAATGAAGGAATAGGAGAGAGATATGCTTGCAGTGCATACTACTTTTAGACTTGTTTTGGTCTGTAGAATCAGCATTCTTCCTTCAGTACTCTTGGTCTTTGAGAGAAAACACTGCTATTAGTTTCAGCCATACTTTACTGTAAAGAAATATCCAACTATCCCTCCCTTACTGTCTTTTAAAAACATCCTTATCTGTCTTACACCACAGCTTAAATCTTAATGAATTTACTTCTGTAGATTGTTGTCAAAAAGGCTGCGGCCAAACTTTTGGTGACATACTGAGCATGTGCCACAGCTAAAGCACGGATGGGAGTCTGAACGTTACCAATAAATATAAAAAGTGGGAGATTTCCTTAGCTCAACAGCCAATTATGTTCCAGTTTTTTAAATTTGCTTTGGTGCTATTTTCACCACTAGTGTGCAGCTGCAGCCTGCAATTCGGGGCGTTCCTTCGTGTGGGCATTCCTGCAGGAACGCCCTCCGCTCCCCCTCGAGCATCCCATTGGTTCTTTCATTGTCAACAATCTACACAAAATACTGTAATGTCAAAGTGGAAGAAATATTCTAACATTTGTAAAAATAAATAAATAAATATGACAAATAAAACACGAATATAGCTTGATTAGATAAGTATTCAACCCCGTGAGTCAGTACACATTAGAATCACCTTTGGCAGCGATTATAGCTGTGAGTCTTTCTGGGTAAGTCTCTAAGAGCTTTCCACACCTAGATTTTGCAAAACTTTCCCATTATTCTGTTGCTAATAATTTTCAGGTCTTGATTTTCAAGTAGATTTAATTTATTTTTAGTTTATTTAACCCATATAATTCAACAAGGTATTGACTCAGGGGTGTGAATACTTATGTAAATTAGTTGTTTCTGAATTTAATTTTCAATCACGTTGCAAGCATTTATCAAAAACATGTTTTCACTTTTGTCATTATAGGGAATGGCAGGATTCCCCAACTGGCCCCCAAAGTTTTCTGACCCCCCCCCCCCCCCCCCCCCCAAATAATATTCACAGTACCAGTCAAAAGTTTGGACACACCTACTCATTCCAGGATTTTTCTTTATTTTACTATTTTGTCAAGACATCAAAACTATGAAATAACACATATGGAATCATGTAGTAACCAAATGCTTGTGCTTCCTGTTCCGGCAATGCAGTAATTTTTATTTTATTTTACCGTTATTTTACCAGGTAAGTTGACTGAGAACGCGTTCTCATTTGCAGCAACGACCTGGGGAATAGTTACAGGGGAGAGGAGGGGGATGAATGAGCCAATTGTAAACTGGGGATTATTAGGTGACCATGATGGTTTGAGGGCCAGATTGAGAATTTAGCCAGGACACCGGGGTTAACACCCCTACTCTTACGATAAGTGCCATGGGATCTTTAATGACCTCAGAGAGTCAGGACACCCGTTTAACGTCCCATCCGAAAGACGGCACCCTATACAGGACAGTGTCCCCAATCACTGCCCTGGGGCATTGGGATATTTTTTTTTTAGACCAGAGGAAAGAGTGCCTCCTACTGGCCCTCCAACACCACTTCCAGCAGCATCTGGTCTCCCATCCAGGGACTGACCAGGACCAACCCTGCTTAGCTTCAGAAGCAAGCCAGTAGTGGTATGCAGGGTGGTATGCTGCTGGCTTAATAACCAATGATTAATCTAAACTAACAATTTCACAACAACTACCTTATACACACAAATGTAAAGGGATGAAGAATATGTACATAAAAATATATGAATGAGTGATGGTACAGAACGGCATAGGTAAGATGCAGTAGATGGTATCGAGTACAGTATATACATATAAGATGAGTAATGTAGGGTATGTAAACATTATATTAAGTGGCATTGTTTAAAGTGGCTAGTGATACATTTTTTTACATCAATTTTTCCATTATTGAAGTGGCTGGAGTTGAGTCAGTATGTTGGCAGCAGCCACTCAATCTTAGTGGTGGCTGTTTAACAGTCTGATGGCCTTGAGATAGAAGCTGTTTTTCAGTCTCTCGGTCCCTGCTTTGATGCACCTGTACTGACCTCGCCTTCTGGATGACAGCGGGGTGAACAGGCAGTGGTTCGGGTGGTTGTTGTCCTTGATGATCTTTATGGCCTTCCTGTGACATCGGGTGGTGTAGGTGTCCTGGAGGGCAGGTAGTTTGCCCCCAGTGATGCGTTGTGCAGACCTCACTACCCTCTGGAGAGCCTTACGGTTGTGGGCGGAGCAGTTGCCGTACCAGGCGGTGATACAGCCCGACAGGATGCTCTCGATTGTGCATCTGTAAAAGTTTGTGAGTGCTTTTGGTGACAAGCCGAATTTCTTCAGCCTCCTGAGGTTGAAGAGGCGCTGCGGCACCTTCTTCACCACTCTGTCTGTGTGGGTGGACCAATTCAGTTTGTCCGTTATGTCTACCCTCTCCACTGCTGTCCCGTCGATGTGGATAGGGGGGTGCTCCCTCTGCTGTTTCCTGAAGTCCACGATCATCTCCTTTGTTTGTCACAAGTGATTTTAATTTAAGAGAACTGTTACCAAGTATTCCCATGCATAATATAGAGACACGTGATCGTATACAAATTATTATGTTTTAGTCAAACATTATATCTGTTTGGGCTTCTTGTGGTCAATTTGGAGTCTACAAATTATTTCTAATTATGTTCCAGCCCCCAACCATTCACTCAAGAAAAAATCTTCTGGCGGCTGAATCTAGTTGATGATCTCTGGGGTATTGTGTGTTAATGGGTGAGAAAAAATATAAACTCAAGATTCAACCCTTTCAAATATTTTACTGAGTTTCAGTTCATATACGGAAATCATTAAATAAATAAATGAGGCCCTAATCTATGGATTCCACATGACTGGGCACTGGTGTAGCCATGGGTGAACCAGGCCCAGCCAATCAGAATGAGTTTTCCCCCACAAACGGGCTTCATTACAGACAGAAATACTCCCTCAGACAATCCCACAGGTGAAGAAGCCGAATGTGGAGGTCCTGGGCTGGCGTGGTTACACGTGGTTTGTGGTTGTGAGGCTGGTTGGACGTACAGCCAAATTCTATAAAACGATGTTAGAGGCAGCTTATGGTTGAGATATTAACATTAAATTATCTGGCAACAGCTCTGGTGGACATTCCTGTTGTGCGCATGACAATTGCACGCTCCCTCAAAACTCAAAACAATTGCACTGTGGCATTGTTTTTGTTACAAAAAGTGGTCTTTTATTGTCCCCAGCATAAAGTTGCCTTTTATTGTGGCCTTCTATTGTCTTTTATTGTCCCCAGCATAAGGTGCACCTGTGTAATGATCATGCTGTTTCTTGATATGCCACACCTGTCAGGTGGATGGATTATCTTGGCAAAGGAGAAATGCTCACTAACAGGGATATAAAACATTTGTGCACAAGATTTGAGAGAAATAATCTTTTTGTGCATAAGAAACATTTCTAGTTTTTTTTTATTTCAGCTCATGAAACATGGAACCAAAACTTTACGTGCTTTGTTTATATTTTTGTTCAGTGTTCTTTCTGAAGGCACTGTAGGTGTACTGTAATCAAATGAAATAATTGAAAGAAACAAGGTTTAAAATAAATAATGTTTTATTAGCAGGCACTAGTTTGGTTCAAGCCTGTCTTGAGCATTTGGGCATAGGTTCTCATCGACATCACAGTAAATGTCCTCATTGTTCATGCATCTGGAGAAAAATCTTTTGGCATGGAGAATCCAAACCTGACATGGTAGGTCAGGATTGATGTCATTGCATGCCTCATCCATGGCCTAAAGGAGGTTGGCACACTCATGGGGACCTTCTACCTGTATTGTATTTTACAGTATTGTATTGTACTTATGTATTGTAGTGGTCCTGTGTGGCTCAGTTGGTAGGAGCATGGCACTAGCAACACCAGAGTTGTGGTTTCTTTTCCCACTGGGGTCACATACAAAAATGTATGGATTCACTGTTGTCATTGGATAAAAGCGCCTGTTAGGTAAATGGCATATATTATTGTATTTGAGTACTGTGTTGCCCAATGCAATTTTAGTACATCAGTGTGGACCCCCCCCCCATCAAAAAGACGCTGGTAACTTAATTTTGGATACATGTTTACTGTAATGGGGTTGCCTTTGTGATATACATATCCAATCTTGTCAATATCAGATTTTTTTTTAAACTTGTGTGATTTTTTTAAAAACTTGTGTGAAATAAAATCATAATAGTCATCATAATAGTACATTACCCTGTTTAAACCGTAACTTGTTTTTACTGTAACTTACTGGCAGCCGTTACCTGTAAGTTACTGTAAAAACGTTACAGGATGTTACTGTAAATTCCAAAGAAACTTGGTTTAACAGTATATTACTGTAAAAAAGTGCTTTCTTTACAGTAATGTACAAGAGCTCCACCTCGTTCTTAACTGGTCGAAATTCCTCCAGACGTAGCTCCACCTCATTGTTTGTTGGTGGAAAGGCCTCTAGCTGGTGGTCCACCTCGTTCTTCGCTGGTGGAAGGGCCTCCAGCCGGAGCTCCACCTCGCTGTTGGTCGGTGGAAGAGTGACCAGCTGGACACATTTTTTATTTGCAGGGGGTATTGAGTTGATGATTCTGTGGTGGTTGCTTCACTGTCAGTCAAAAATTGCCAAACTGTGTGGTTACATGTAACAAAGCCTCATTTTACTATCATCATTGGGCTACTGCCGCTTTCTTCAAATGTTGCTTTTGGTAAGCTTTGGCCTTTTGGTGCATAGACTGCTCTGTCTGACGCGGTAGGATACATAACCTACGATTGGCAACAGTTGGATAGAAGCATGCAATGAAGCAACCACCACACGACCCTCAACTCAATAGCCCTTGCAAATAAAACATGTCCCTTCAGTTTTTTGGTCTCTGGATATGCAGCTAATATTCTCAAATCTGGATCATTTGGGATCCTCCCAACCCTATCTCTCTTGAAAATGTAGTTGCTTCGATAGGCCTTGCATGAACCCATGTTTTCCACAAATTATAATAATCGATTTAGGTTCACATGGGTATGATATCAGATTAGATAGACAACATTGCATGATTTCCCCCCAATTTGATTGAATTACTTTGATTGATGGTCTTTTGTTGATGGGAAAACCAGCCAAAGACTGGCTTCCGAATATTGGTTTTGCGGTGTCCCAATGTAAATGCTACATTGTGGAGTTTATACTTTATACATGATAGGGTTATTTTTCAGTAGTTTTACCCTAAGAGGGTTTGCAAACAGGGTCCGGATTATTTGGGTGCCAAGGATGTGCATTCCTGTAACAAACCAGCAGGGCATCAGGTCCATTTTTATATACACTATATTTATGAATGTTTATAAAATATTTAAATCATATTGTTGAATATACACTACCGTTCAGAAGTTTGGGGTCACTAAGAAATGGCCTTGTTTTTGAAAGAAAAGCACATTTTTGGTCCGTTTAAAATAACATTGAATTGATCAGAAATACAGTGTAGACATTATTAATGTTGTAAATGACTATTGTAGCTGGAAACGGCAGATTCTTTATGGAATATCTACATAAGCGTACAAAGGCCCGTTATCAGCAAACATCACTCGTCTTCCAATGTTATGTTGTGTTAGCTAATCCAAGTTTATCATTTTAAAAGGCTAATTGATCATTAGAAAACCCTTTTGCAATTATGTTAGCACAGCTGAAAACTTGTTCTGATTAAGGAAGCAATAAAACTGGCCTTCTTTAAACTAGTTGAGAACCTGGAGCACCAGCATTTCTAGGTTCGATTACAGGCTCAAAATGACCAGAAACAAAGAACTTTCTTCTGAAACTCGTCAGTCTATTCTTGTTCTGAGAAATGAAGGCTATTCCATGCGAGAAATTGCCAAGAAACTGAAGATCTCGTACAACGCTGTGTACTACTCCCTTCACAGAACAGCGCAAACGGGCTCTAACCAGAATGGAAAGAGGAGTGGGGTCCCCGGTGCACAACTGAGCAAGAGGACAAGTACATTAGAGTGTCTAGTTTGAGAAACAGATGCCTCACAAGTCCTCAACTGGCAGTTTCATTAAATAGTACCAGCAAAACACCAGTTTCAACGTCAACAGTGAAGAGGCGACTACGGGATGCTGGCCTTCTATGCAGAGTTGGGGAAAAAAAGACATCTCAGACTGGCCAATAAAAAGAAAAGATTAAGATGGGCAAAAGAACACAGACACTGGACAGAGGAAGATTGGAAACAAGTGTTATGGACAGACAAATCTAAGTTTGAGGTGTTCGGATCACAAAGAAGAACATTTGTGAGACGCAGAAGAAATGAAAAGATGCTGGAGGTGTGCTTGACGCCATCTGTCAAGCATGGTGGAGTTAATGTGATGGTCTGGGGGTGCATTGGGGGTGGTAAAGTGGGAGATTTGTGCAGGGTAAAAGCGATCTTGGAAGGCTATTACTCCATTTTGCAACGCCATGCCATACCCTGTAAGCCAATTTCCTCCTATAACAGGACAATGACCCAAAGCACAGCTCCAAACTATGCAAGAACTATTTAGGGAAGAAGCAGTCAGCTGGTATTCTATCAGCACAGTCACCAGATCTCAACCCTATTGAGCTGTTGTGGGAGCGGCTTGACCGTATGGTACTTAAGAATTGCCCATCAAGCCAATCCAATTTGTGGGAGGTGCTTCAGGAAGCATGCGGTGATTACCTCAACAAATTGACAACTAGAATGCCAAAGGTCTGCAGGGCTGTAATTGTTGCAAATGGAGGATTCTTTGACAAAAGAAAAGTTTGAACGACACAATTATTAAAAATCATTATTCATAACCTTGTCAACATCTTGACTATATTTCCTATTCATTTCGCAACTCATTTCATGTATGTTTTGATGGAAAACAAGGACATTTCTAAGTGACCCCAAACTTTTGAATGGTAGTGTATGAATGGTGGTTTCGTCCCCCCCAGTAATTTGTTTGAGTTATAACATTCTTTCCCCATCTCTCTCTCCTTTTCACTCTCTCTTTCTCTCACCCTATCTCCCCTCCAGCACAGTAAATAAGCCTCGCTCCCCCCGCATGGCGGACCCTCCCCCTCCGGCCTTCTCCTCCTCCTCTGTGTTAGGAGGGGGTCTCAGCGAACTGGACCACCTTCTGCAGGAGCTCAACGCCACCCAGTTCAACATCACAGGTCAGTATAGGCTTGCCCTCACAAGCCTCCACTGGACAGTGTTTGGTAAATGTTTGATGATGTAAACAAGGTCAACTTCATACTGGTGTGCGTGTGTGTGTGTGTGTGTGTGTGTGTGTGTGTGTGTGTGTGTGTGTGTGTGTGTGTGTGTGTGTGTGTGTGTGTGTGTGTGTGTGTGTGTGTGTGTGTGTGTGTGTGTGTGTGTGTGTGTGTGTGTGTGTGTGGGTGCGAGCAACATTTTCTCTACATGTGGTATTCATGCTTTGTGTGCTCATCTTTGTCTTTGGTTGGTAGATGAGATTCTGGCCCAGTTTCCCACCACTAAAAAGGATGAGAGGGACAAGATAAAAGAGTTCCAGGGGTCCAAGGACAAGGTCACAACACCCTACCCCAGGTACCCATATACACCCTCCATATACCCTAAAGCAGGGATCGTCAACTAGATTCAGCTGCGGGTCAATTTATTTCTTGAACGGATGGTCGGGGGGCCGGAACATAATTTGTAGACTGCAAATTGACCGCAAGATTCTCAAACAGATATAATATTTGACTAAAACTATAATTTCGGACCTTGCTGACATTTGTATATGATCATGTCTCTATTATGCATTCAATACTTGGGAACAGATTTTCATAATTAAAATGACTGGTAGCTGATTTTCTGGTGTTTGTAGAGTATTTTATGAGATAAAAAAATATATACAGTACCAGTCAAAAGTTTGGACACACCTACTCATTCCAGGGTATTTCTTTATTTTTATTATTTTCTACAATGTAGAATAATAGTGAAGACATCAAAACTATGAAATAACACACATGGAGTCATGTAGTAACCAAAAAAGTGTTAAACAAATCAAAATATATTTGAGATTTGAGATTCTTCAAAGTAGCCACCCTTTGTTTTGATGACAGCTCTGCACACTCTTGGCATTCTCTCAACCAGCTTCATGAGGTAGTCACCTGGAATGCATTTCAATTAACACGTGTGCCTTGTTAAAAGTTAATTTGTGGAATTTCTTTCCTTATTAATGCGTTTGAGCCAATCAGTTGTGTTGTGACAAGGTAGGGGTGGTATACAGAATATAACCCTATTTTGTAAAAGACCAAGTCCATATTATGGCAAGAACAGCTCAAATAAGCAAAGAGAAATAACAGTCCATCATTACTTTAAGACATGAAGGTCGGTTTCTTCAAGTGCAGTCCCAAAAACCATCAAGCGCTTTGATGAAACTGGCTCTCAACATCAACTGTTCAGAGGAGACTGCATGAATCAGGCCTTCATGGTCGAATTGCTGCAAAGAAACCACTACTAAAGGACACCAATAAGAAGAAGAGATTTGCTTGGGCCAAAAAACTTGAGCAATGGACATTAGACCGGTGGAAATCTGTCCTTTGGTCTGATGAGTCCAAATTTTAGATTTTTGGTTCCAACCGCCATGTCTTTGTGAGTAAGTGAACAAATTATCTCCAAATGTGTGGTTCCCACTGTGAAGCATGGAGGGGGAGGTATGATGGTGTGGGGGTGCTTTGCTGGTGACAATGTCTGGGATTTATTTAGAATTCAAGGCACACTTAACCAGCATGGCTACCACAGTATTCTGCAGCTATACACCATCCAATCTGGTTTGTGCTGAGTGGGAATATAATTTGTTTTTCAATGGGACAGTGTCCCAACACACCCCCAGGCTGTGTAGGGGCTATTTGACCAAGAAAGAGAGTGATAGAGTGCTACATCAGTTGAAATGGCCTCCACAATCACTCAACCTCAACCCAATTGAGATGGTTTGGAATGAGTTGGACCTTAAAATGAAGGAAAAGCAGCCAACAAGTGCTCAGCATATGTGGGAACTCCTTCAAGACTGTTGGAAAAGCATTCTTCATGATGCTGGTTGAGAGAATCCTGTCATCAAGGCAAAGGGTGGCTACTTTGAAGAATCTAAAATCTAAAATATATTTTGATTTGGTAAATACGTGATTCCATATGTGTTATTTCATCGTTTTGATGTCTTCACTATTATCCTGCAATGTAGAAAATAGTAAAAATAAAGAAAAACCCTTGAATAAGTAGGTTTGTCCAAACTTTTGACTGGTACTGTGTACAGTGCCTTGCTGAAGTATTCATCCCCCTTGGTGTTTTCTATATTGTTGCATTACAACCTGTAATTTAAATAGATTTTATTTGGATTTTATGTAATGGACATACACAAAATAGTCGAAGTGAAATGAAAATACTGCAAGTGTGTTAGGGCTGTCTCTCTCCTCATCCTCGGACGAGGAGAGGAGAGAAGGATCATCAGACCAAAATGCAGCTTCAGGGAAATAAGCCATCTTTTTATTTAACACGATGATGATGGCAACACGAAACACAAAACACTTTCAAATTTACAAAACAAGAAAACGACGTCAACGAAACCTGAACATAAACTTACATAACTACACGTAAACTCACGGACAGGAAACAGACGACATCGAAACGAAAACGAACAGCCAAACAGTCCCGTATGGTACATACATCGACACGACACAGGAGACAATCACCCACAAACAAACAGTGAGAACACCCTACCTAAATATGACTCTTAATTAGAGGAGAACGCAAAACACCTGCCTCTAATTAAGAGCCATACCAGGCAACCAAAACCAACATAGAAACAGATAACATAGACTGCCCACCCAAAACACATGCCCTGACCATAAACACATAAAAAACAACATAAATTAGGTCAGGACCGTTACAGAACCCCCCCCTCAAGGTGCGAACGCCGGGCGCACCAGCACAAAGTCCAGGGGAGGGTCTGGGTGGGCAGTTGACCACGGTGGTGGCTCCGGCTCTGGACGCTGTCCCCACACCACCATAGTCACTCCCCGCTTCTGTCTTCCCCTCCCAATGACCACCCTCAAACTAACATCCCCTAAATGAACGGCCAGCACCGGGAGAAGGGGCAGCACCGGGACAAAGGGCAGCACCGGGACAAGGGGCAGCACCGGGACAAAGGGGCAGCACCGGGACAAAGGGGCAGCACCGGGACAAGGGGCAGCACCGGGACAAGGGGCAGCACCGGGACAAGGGGCAGCACCGGGACAAGGGGCAGCACCGGGACAAGGGGCAGCACCGGGACAAGGGGCAGCACCGGGACAAGGGGCAGGTCCCGGCTGTGATACTCTGGCAGGTCCCGGCTGTGATACTCTGGCAGATCCCGGCTGAGGGACTCTGGCAGATCCCGGCTGAGGGACTCTGGCAGGTCCCGGCTGAGGGACTCTGGCAGGTCCCGGCTGAGGGACTCTGGCAGGTCCCGGCTGAGGGACTCTGGCAGGTCCCGGCTGAGGGACTCTGGCAGGTCCCGGCTGAGGGACTCTGGCAGGTCCCGGCTGAGGGACTCTGGCAGGTCCCGGCTGGACGGCTCTGGCAGGTCCCGGCTGGACGGCTCTGGCAGGTCCCGGCTGGACGGCTCTGGCAGGTCCCGGCTGGACGGCTCTGGCAGGTCCCGGCTGGACGGCTCTGGCAGGTCCCGGCTGGACGGCTCTGGCAGGTCCCGGCAGGACGGCTCTGGCAGGTCATGGCAGGACGGCTCTGGCAGGTCATGGCAGGACGGCTCTGGCTGGTCATGGCAGGACGGCTCTGGCTGGTCATGGCAGGACGGCTCTGGCTGGTCATGGCAGGACGGCTCTGGCTGGTCATGGCAGGACGGCTCTGTAGGAAGGAGAAGGAGAGACAGCCTGGTGCGTGGTCTAGGCACTGGCTGCGCTGGAGAGGAGGAAACAGCTGGAGAGAGAACCCGGAGAGACAGCCTGGTACGGGGGGCTGCCACCGGAGGACTGGTACATGGAGGTGGCACCGGGTCTACCGGACCGTGAAGGAGGACACGTGCTCTTGAGCACCGAGCCTCCCCAACCCTACCAGGTTGAATGGTCCCCGTAGCCCTGCCAGTGCGGCGAGGTGGAATAGCCCGCACTGGGCTATGCAGGCGAACCGGGGACACCACCTGTAAGGCTGGTGCCATGTACGCCGGCCCGAGGAGACGTACTGGAGGCCAGATACGTTGGGCCGGCTTCATGACATCCGGCTCGATGCCCAACCTAGCCCTCCCAGTGCGGCAAGGTGGAATAGCCCGCACTGGGCTAAGCACGCGTACTGGGGACACCGTGCGCTTTACCGCATAACACGGTGTCTTACCAGTACGACGCCTTCTACCTCCACGGTAAGCACGGGGAGTTGGCTCGGGTATCCTACCCGGCTTTGCCACACTCCTCGTGTGCCCCCCCCCAAGAAATTTTTTGGTCTGACTCACGGGCTCCCAACCGCGTCGTCGCGCTGCCTCCTCATACCAGCGCCTCTCAGCCTTCGCTGCTTCCAACTCCTCCTTGGGACGGCGATATTCCCCTGGCTGAGCCCAAGGTCCTCTACCGTCCAGGATCTCCTCCCAAGTCCAGGAGTCCTTGTTGCTCTGTAGAGCATTCCCTTGCCGCTTGGTCTTAGCGTGGTGGGTGATTCTGTTAGGGCTGTCTCTCTCCTCATCCTCGGACGAGGAGAGGAGAGAAGGATCATCAGACCAAAATGCAGCTTCAGGGAAATAAGCCATCTTTTTATTTAACACGATGATGATGGCAACACGAAACACAAAACACTTTCAAATTTACAAAACAAGAAAACGACGTCAACGAAACCTGAACATAAACTTACATAACTACACGTAAACTCACGGACAGGAAACAGACGACATCGAAACGAAAAGCCAAACAGTCCCGTATGGTACATACATCGACACGACACAGGAGACAATCACCCACAAACAAACAGTGAGAACACCCTACCTAAATATGACTCTTAATTAGAGGAGAACGCAAAACACCTGCCTCTAATTAAGAGCCATACCAGGCAACCAAAACCAACATAGAAACAGATAACATAGACTGCCCACCCAAAACACATGCCCTGACCATAAACACATAAAAAACAACATAAAACAGGTCAGGACCGTTACAAAGTGAAATTAAAAAAAAAAAATCCAAAAAATTCTCAAAAATGTCAGAGTGCAAGGAGGGCATTAATCAGAGGCAAGGAGGGCATTAATCAGAGAGGCAACAAAGAGACCAAAGATAACCCTTAAGGAGCTGCAAAGATCCACAGCAGAGATTGGAGTATCTGTCCATAGGACCCCTTTAAGCCGTACACTCCACAGAGCTGGGCTTTACAGAAGAGTGGCCAGGAAAAAGCCATTGTATAAAGAAAAAAAGGCATGTGGGAGCCTCCACAAACATATGATAGAAGGTACTCTGGGCAGATGAGACTAAAATTGAGCTTTTTGGCCATCAAGAAAAACGCTATGTCTGGCACTAACCCAACACCTCTCATCACCCTGAGAAGAGAACCATCCCCACAGTGAAGCATGGTGGTGGCAGCATCATGCTGTGGTGATATTTTTCATCGACAGGGACTGGGAAACTGGTCAGAATTGAAGGAATGATGAATACAGAGAAATTCTTGAGGGAAACATGTTTCAGTCTTCCAGAGATTTGAGACTGGGATGGAGGTTCACCTTCCAGCAGGACAATGACCCTAAGCATACTGCTACAGCAATACTTGACTTGAGTGGTTTAAGAGGAAACATTTAAATGTCTTGGAATGACCTAGTCAAAGCCCAGACCTCAATCCTATTGAGAATCTGTGGTATAACTTAAAGATTGCTGTACACCAGCAGAACCCATCCAACTGGAGCGGTTTTGCCTTGAAGAATGGGTAAAAATCCCAGTGGCTAGATGTGCCAAGCTTAAAGAGACGTACCCCAAGAGACTTGCAGCTGTAATTGCTGCAAAATGTGGCTCTACAAAGTTTTGACTTTGGGGAGGTGAATAGTTATGCACGCTCAAGTTTTCTATTTTTTTGTCTTTTTTTTGTTTGTTTCACCCCAAAATGATTTTGCATCTTCAAAGTGGTAGGCATGTTGTGTAAATCCAATGATACAACCCCCCCAAAAAATTATTTCAGGTTGTAAGGCAACAAAATATGAAAAATGCCAAGGGGGGTGAATACTTTCGCAAGCCACTGTATATATACAAAAGTGTTCGTAAAACTTGGGGGACCAAATAAAATCTCCCGCGGGCCGCCAGTTGGTGAACCCTGCCCTAAAGGCCTCAACACTGGCTTGCCTCCCAAATAGCACACTATTCCCTTTATAGTACATTGCTTTTGAACAGGGGCTCTTGTAAAAAAGTAGTGCACTATAGTAGGGAATAGGGTGCCATTTGGAATGCATTATATTTTGTTCCAGGATACTGTCTATTTAGTGCTCCTACTGTAGTTGAAGTGTGTTTAGTGCGTTAACGACCAATCAGCAGTTGAAGCAATAACAAAGTTTTGGTAGAAAGCTGAAGGATGGGCCTGGAGAAATGTAATCACTCTCAAATTCTTAGACCGAGCTATGGATGCAATCACTGACCATCTAAGATGTAAAAATGATAGTTTTAAGCATGTTTTGAAGCTCTATAGTATTTGTTTACATTTACAATGTTTCCAAACATTGGAGTAACACAAGCTTATATTTTGTGTACTAATGGGGTACAACAGTTGAAATAAGCTCATTAGGCACTGTTTGAGTATATATAATTAATGTATAAGTCCAAATATGGATCTAGCAACTGCCGATTGCCCCTTTAACTCCTTCCAAAGTTGTGTTCATTAGGGAATGCTTTTACAAATGTTTTGCAATGGAAAATTAATGTTTATTATTTTCTTAAGTTAAGGTAGTCTCTCCCTGTTTCAGTCTATTTTCTTCCGTTTGACTAATGAACACGATCCTGTACTCTAGTTGTGTTCATCCTTTATAATTTTTTATGTCTGAAATGTTGTCTCTCCAACTGGAAAAGCTTAACTTGTGTTTTAAATGATAAAAGAAATGTATTAATTCATTCAGTTCGGTGAAGCCGTCAGCCACCTCAGCTACACTTGAGCTGGACAAACTCATGGCCTCTCTGTCTGACTTCAGAGTCCAGAGCACAGTAAGAGCCCCACTACCAACCTGTACACTTCACATTAAACACTACAGCCTGTACGCTACTGCACAGTTTAGTTCGCTACAGACAACATTTTTGTGACGCAAAAGAGTACAGATTTGTGAAAAAATACTTTAAACCTCATTATAATCTGCCAGTGTAATTGAACTTTAAACTTTCCTTCAACAAAGTGTGTGATCAGGTGACATCTCTTTATGCATTGGGGGGAAAGGGGGGTACCTAGTCAGTTGTACAACTGAATGCATTCAACTGAAATGTGTCTTCCGCATTTAACCCAACCCCTCTGAATCAGAGAGGTGCGGGGGGCAGCCTTAATCGACATTCACATCTTCGGCGCCCGGGGAACAGTGGGTTAACTGCCTTCCTTAGGGGCAGAACGACAGATTTTTACCTTGTCAGCTCGGGGATTCGATCCAGCAATTTTTCGGTTACTGTCCCAACGCTAACCACTAGGCTACCGCTCAGTTTGCCGAACACACATTGTTGTAGAAAAGTAAAAAATGAAATCCCGCTGCCAGATTATAATGATGTTTACTGTATTTTTGCACAAATCTGTACTCTTTTGCGTCACAAAAATGTGGCAGATCATCTTATAATACTGTATATACAGTACAATGTTCTTGATGCATTGCATTTATATATAGTCCTCTTTCTCTCTCTGCTTGTCTATCGTTATCCACTCATGCTCTACGCATTAAGAACGCTACAGAGTTCAAAACTGCGGAGCCGCAGAGCCATGCGGTCTATTGTGACGTACGTCGCCCGCGACTTGATAACAGCCAGTTACATGAGGTTCGTAAATGGGCCGCGCGGACTGTCGCGTCTCTGCGGCTGTGCACTCTGAATTGAGCTTTACTCTCTGTTTACAAGTATATGCTTGTCTGTCTCTGTCCTTCCCTGTCTGCTTGCCGGTGTCAACGGTTGTGTTCCAAGTCGTCTCTATTGCAGTCGATGAGTCGTAATGACTCAGAAGATTGCCATATCATATTGATTTAGTTCCCTGAGATGTTACTGGTCTCAGGGCAGTATTCACAAAGCTTCCCAGAGTAGGAGTGCTGATCTAGGATCAGGTCCCCCCTCTTATTCATTTATATTTAAACGGCAAAACCGGTCAGAGATCAGCTCTCATACTCTAAGATGCTCTGTGAGTATGGGTTCAGATCTCACAATGCCCGATGACTTCACCAGGTATTGTATCTAATAATCAGTGCAGTGCGATTGCAACATAGACGACTCGGAACGCCCGTTCAGTTCAACTAATTCAAAAGCATGACAAGAATCACCATGCACTCTCTGGTCCTAATGCATCCTAATCACATTGACATTTGTGTCACAGGTCATCGTTGGTAGGTTATCTAACTCTCCTTCTCTCTTATTAGCCAGCTCCAGCTGTCACACCAGTGATCACAGTACCACAGCATCCGGTCCCGCCCCCACAAGCCTCTTCCGGCGGCTCATTGGACAGCATGCTGGGGCTCCTCCAATCGGATTTAACCAGGCAGGGAGTCCCCACATCCTCCAAGGGTAGCTGCTCGGCCTGTCAGAAACCGGTTGTAGGACAGGTGATCGCTCAACACTGTCCCATTGTGGAGATTCTTCCTGTACCTTGTAGAACTTAACAATTTTTGCTAAGAAAGTTTTTAACTTTGTTCTGTTTCACATGAAATGCATCACATTTGTGCTTAATCTATGGGCAAGCCAGTACTATTTTCACACTTGTGCCAACCCAAACCTCACTGTGCTGGCTCAAATGTTTTCTTTTAACACTGTCCTATGCAGCATGGTTCCAGTAACTATGGTGGATGCGCAACCAGGCCAGCTCAGTACAGTTTGGCTCGATTCGGTTCAGTAGTGTGAATAACCATTAAATTACTGACCTTTCACCTTTGACCCTCCAGGTGGTGACTGCTCTGGGGCGGGTATGGCACCCGGAACACTTTGTGTGCTCAGAGTGTGAGACAGAACTGGGCAGCCGGAACTTCTTCGAAAAGGACGGTCAGCCGTACTGCGAGTCGGACTACTTTACCCTCTACTCTCCCCACTGCGCACACTGCAACAAGCCCATACTCAATGTAAAACCTCCACCTGACACTGTGTGTGTGTTTGTTTGTGTGTGTGCGTGCATGTGTGTGTATACGGTCTACTTCACCACAAATGTCTATGTACTTACATAAAATGGTGTCAAAATTAATACATTGTGTTTACCTACTGTATATAACTAATTTCCTCCATTACACTCCTTCTTGTTTTCATTAACATGTCCAGTGATATTAGCCTTAGTTATACAGCCCTTACAAAGTGTGTATGCCACCTGAAGCCATAAAAAACTTTTTTCTGTGTTGCCTGTGTAGAAAATGGTCACCGCCCTGGACAAGAATTGGCACCCGGAGTGTTTCTGTTGCGTCAAGTGCAGCCGGGCATTCGGAGAGGAAGGTAATAAACCCACGCTTCCTGCCAAGGGCCACACTGGGATGTAGACAATAATGAACTATGGGTTGTTTTGTTCCATGGTCCTCAGCAATACAACACCAGAAAACACACTTACTTTGTTGTTCCACAAATAGAGTGCCTTTTACAGCCCTTTGATATTTGAAAAATTGTGTACAAATATTGAATTTTAAAAGCCTGTTATATTAAATGAAGTGTCTTTTAATAATATAAATACATTTTCCCGTTTTTCTGACTTAAGGAAGATTTTAACCCACTTAACCCTTACATTTCCCCAAGTATTCACCATCTTCTTTTGTTCTCATCTTCTTTTTGCCCTAGTTCTTTTGTTGCTTTGACAAAGTCATTTTTTAAGATTAAAGTTCGGAATGACACAATTTCATGTGTACAACATCTAAAGACCTGCATCAGTATAATGAGAGCGTTGCCGTTTCTAAAATTATGTATTTGGGTGATTTTAGAGCCTTTGTTCGTGTTTTTTATGAAGTTTACCATTTTTATAACAAAATGTTAAAATTACGTGAGAAAATAATATTACACAAATTACACTACGCAAAAGGCCCTCTTTTCATGGAATGACCCTACTACTGAGGCTTACACACACGTATTACTTCATTACTTCCAATTTGGCATGTATTTTGGCATATATTTCAATGAGTGAATGTAAATGTACTACCATGTATTTGGAATACATTTTCTATGTTTCTTGATTTGGTTTACATAATACTTAACCGCCTGTGTCTCCTCCCCTCTCTGTAGGTTTCCATGACCGCGAGGGTCAGCAGTACTGCCAGCAGTGCTTCTTGTCCCTCTTCGCCTCCCGTTGCCAAGGATGCACCCAGCCAATCCTGGAGAACTACATCTCTGCCCTCAACTCCCTGTGGCACCCGCAGTGCTTTGTGTGCAGGGTAAGTGTGTGTGTTTGTCGGGGGTGGGGTCTGTGTCTTTATGTCAATAAGGACAAAGATTGGCCTAACACGGACACTTGTTACGAATGTGAATTGAACACCACACAAACCACGCATTTTTTTTAATCACATGTTCATCTCCAACTCAACTCCCTTTGCCTTTTGTCGTGTCTGCAGGAGTGCTACTGCCCCTTCGTCAACGGCAGCTTCTTTGAGCACGAGGGCCAGCCGCTGTGCGAGGCCCACTACCACCAGTCGCGCGGCAGCATGTGCCAGGCGTGCCAACAGCCCATCCTGGGCCGCTGCGTCACCGCCATGGGTGCCAAATTCCACCCGCACCACCTGGTGTGCCACTTCTGCCTCAAGCCCCTCAGCAAGGGCTGTTTCAAAGAGCAGGAGAACAAGCCCTACTGCCACCCCTGCTTCATCAAACTCTTCGGCTGAGCACTGAGAAGGACACTGCCCATCCTATGTTTTCTTCTTCCATAACTCCCATACCAGGTGTATGTCATGTTCATTAGGGCACATAACAATTTAAAATGTTTTGCAACAGAAAACGTAAATGAGCATTTCTTATTGGACAAGTCCAAGTCCGTCCCTGTTTCAATGCGTTTGGTGCCTAATGAATACGACCCAGCTCTTTTCTAGTTGCGAAGTTGAACAAATATCTGTCAGCCATTTTGTTTTGTCGCAGAGAATGAGAGAGAGATCAGAGCTGGACTCTTTCTGGGTTATAAGACAACATTGGTGACTAGAAAGAGAAAGGGAGAGAGAGAAAAGTCTAAGACAATCCAATTCTCTATTAGACTGGTACCATGCAGGCAAAACTGGTTGAAATTATGTCATAATGAACATTTCAACTACTTTTGTCCGCAGGGTACACAGAGGCCAACAAAAATATTTGAGTGAGAAGGGAGCATAGTTCTCCAAGACACATAGATGACCAATGCAGAAGCCATAGCTAAACTTTTGAGGAAGTTTTCCAAATAGAAAATAATAGAAAGTTGTTATCACATGGTGTATGTAAATCCATGACCTATCAAATGGAATATTGACCACTGAATTATTAGAAATTTACATTTTTGATGGTCTCGAATGGAACCTTTTTATGAACATTTTGATGAAGGATTTTTAATAAAAACCCATTTAATATATATGCTTTACATTGCAAAGTATAATTATCACTGCTATTGCATTTCTATATTGATATATTGTCTATTTTAAATTTGAGGCTACCATGTATCACAGTTGTAGTGCCAAAGATTTTACAATGTTTTTTCACCATTGTGCTATGCAATTATGTATAAAGAATACCAAAGAGTAAAATAAACACAATTTTGTTCTGCCCTGACTTTGGTGTTGAGGGAATTTATTCTGTTTCAAGAAATAAACATCCATTCTCATTTGCACGTAGAAACAAGCAATGGACGTTATTGTCATTTTGTTCTGACTGTTGTTAACATCCTTATTACCAGTAATATTTTAGACTCTACCATAATTATGGATCTTGCATGCAAACATTCATGTTCTAATTCACAGAGGGAATGCGCATGTATAGTTTTTTCCAGAGGCCCCGCCCCCGACAGGTGTGGTCATTTAAAACTCTAATGACCATACAAAGATGTCTAAAAAGAGAAAGGTAGCAGAAAGGTAAACCGACGCATAGAAGTGTAATATTTTCAGAAAATATTCAAATGAGTGACTCAGAACAACAAGTAAGTTGACCGTTTTTGCGCTTCGTGTGCAAAGCTGAGATACACATGTATTGTTTAATTACATTCGACTAAACCGCTCATCATTCTCAAAACAACTAGCCTACACGTGCTGCATCACATGCGTCGAATACACGCGAATGGTCATACATCAAAGTTGTAGTAGCCATCGAGTCTATTTCATTTTAATAAGTTGTATGTCAAGTTATTCAATGGCGGTAGTATCGACAGCAGATGTCACCCTTGCATTTTCCTACCTCTGTACTTTCTTTCAGGAGACTGAAACCGCAGTCTCTCAACCTCAGTGGCCAGAGAACGGAGGCCAATGGAGCGATGAAGAAGGGGGGCCAGGCATGGACGAGTGTGGATTGGCAGAGATGGCAGAGGAGGATGAAGAAATAGATATCTACAACAATGAGACTTTTGGAATGGGTATATATATATATATATATTTTTTTTTTTTTACTGTTTAATGGTGCACCCATGCATCAATATAAGTAACATAAAAAAAAATCCCCATCAAATCTGTGAATTTAAGTTAGAAATATATATCTTATTTTTCATGGGCTGCATCTCAATCCTCCGCATCTGCCCATGTCGGCCTTCCGCATGTGCGGTGACTGTGTTTGTCAGACCATGAGACATCTTGAAAATGTCTGTAGCGTCCAACCAGTGTAGTGTCCAAAGGGGAGACTCTCTCGAACACGGTGCTCTATGACCCCCACAAGTGTCACGGGACACCTCTGAAAGTTGCCCATACAAATGAATGGAAGTATGGAGCTAGTTTTGTGCCAACAAATGGGTTAAATATGTGGCCAAATAAAGTAATATTTCCTGAACTTTCTTATCTCCTAGATATAGGATAGGCTCTTCAAAACCGTACCCCCCCCCCCCCCCCCCCCCCCACCACCACCAGTTTAAACTTTTAGAGGCTAGGAACTGTGACAGCAAGTGCCAAGAATACAACTAAATAGAATAATTTACGTCATAACTTAACCCATCTAAATGTTTTACAATGGGCCTCTAGATATGGATACAGAAGTGGGGGACACGGAAGAGGAGCCCACCAACCCTCTGTTCCAATTTGGAGAGAAGCCACCTGCCCCACCTGTCTTGCCATCCCTCTCCCCCAGCTCCCCCTCCTTCTCTCCCAGGGTCCTGCCACAACTCCGGGTCCAGGGCCCACCGGGCCGTAGGGGACAGAGGGGAGGTCAGGCCATGGCGCAGATGTTTGAAGACCCAGCTGTGGTGAGGACTGTGGAGGGGCGACCAAGTTTGCAGGTGATTACTACTCTTGAGAGGTCAGTTGTATCCAGTAGGAAGAAAATGTTTTGAAACTGGATGTAGTACCAGAACTTGACCAATAAAACACGTTTTCTATTGCAAAACATGTCCTCATTCAACCATTCTACGGTCTCTAGTTTACACATTACAATTTGTTTTTTTCTCAGAGCTTGGACAGCGCTATAGTGGACGTTGGGAGCGTCTCCTACTGGGAGGATCTAGATCCAGATGCTGTGAGTTATTTGTCACAACCCCGTTCTGATGACAAAATATATTTACTGTCATTTTACCTACTCTGCTCTTTTCTCTCACAGTGGATGTTATCATCTTATGAGAGAACCAGACACGCCTCTGGATCAGTATTGCAGGTAGTGGGCGTTACATGTGGAAGACTACCAACACAGGATAATACCACTTTTTCAAAGAAATCTGATACTGAAAATGAAGGGGATTATGCCACGTTTAGTAGCATTAGACCCTAATGGTTAGTTTGGCACATTTGGGTGTTCTCTTTCGACAGGACCCGGCCATTGTGTGTGTGATGGACAGTCATGCCCCTGGCAGAGGACCGAACTACCTGGACTCTCACTACCCATTCTCCAACTCCAGTGGGAGGAGAGGGGGCTTAAGAGGGTCATACTCAAATAGACCATTTGGGCAAAGATGCCCATCTCAGGTAATTGACTGGTGGAGAAGTTGTCTGAAGACTAGGGCACAAGGGAGAGATGGTCTATTGCTGGGTAGTTGACCTGAATCTTTGGAAAATATTAGTTGAATGACTATGGAACACACTGCCCAGTCTACGGCCGATGGCAAATTTACAATTATTTGTTTAACTTTCCTTGCAGATTAACACCATGTTGCCCAGCTCTCCCATCATCTCCCGGGGACCTTTCACCACACAACAGCCATATAACCAGGTTCCTGCCTTCCCATCAATAGTTCCCCTGTTGTGTACATTTAGAAGTGATCTGCTCACAATTTGTATGAATTTGTTAATGTATCTGCATGCCAGAAGCATGTAGGGAGATGTAATTCTCTAGTTCTGTTGGTGTGAGTTGTAATGGAGACGTTCTGTTCACTCAGGCGGGGGGCTTCCTCTCGCCCTCACCACGTCCCTGCCCCTCCACCCCTCAACCTCTGACCCCGAAAATGATGCAGCTTCGCTTTGGTGCAAACTCCCCAAGACCCTCTCCCTTCTACAGCCCCTCGTCAAATCGTGTGCAGCGATTCAGGTCTGTGTCGTAATTAGATTTTGTTCCGTACCTTTCTGAGTGAAGAACCTACAAGAACAAGCGTTGGGGACACCTGCTCTGGTTCTTTTGTCTCTGACCACAATCTGATGAGAGAATGTATCTCACTATTCTATCAAATGGCTTATAATTGTACTGCGTACTGCTTAAAGATGAATAGGGTTTTACCTATAATCACATGTCTCTCCCCAACAGGTTCCCTGGTCCAGTGACACAGCTTCACCCCCAACACAGACGACTGTTGAGTCAAAGGCAACAGAGATCCCAAAGGTTTGGCACGTGCTTCTACTTATTTTAAATTGATTTATATTTGATATTATTACCCTATGTCTAAAATGTGGTTGCTTGACCAGTCCTAGAGTGAGTTATGTCCAGAGATCAAAGAAACTCATATCATATTCAACATGGTTGCGCTTAATATTTCTGCCAATGTGTTGCTTCTTGGACGCATTAGTTTAAACACTAACCTATTTCCCAGACCCTATTCCTGGAATAAAGCGCTTTCAATGGAGATAATCTATTGTACTAGCTTTTTAGGGCAGGATATGCTTGAGGCCTATTCGGACGGTGTTCATTTTACTGGGGGAGGTCGGGTAATTATGTGCATGAGCATAAAACGCCACATTGTAATTTCAATCCCGTGCAAATCTGCCATGTCAGTCATGTTTACATGGCAGAATAGAAACAAATCCAGCCAGAATAACCTACTGTTTTTCGTTGATCTCAAGTCCTCTGACAATACTAGGCCTGTGCGCATCAACATCCCTGTGTTTTGAGGCATTTGAGTTTGACAGGTGCTGCTAGCAGTTTGAGCAAGAACATAAGAACTGATTTGATTCTTAAAACAAAGTGCTGCGCATATATTTCATATGAACGGCATGCATTATCAACTTGCACAGTGAATACTTTTGTTTATACGTTTTGTGCCAATGTATTGAAATTTAACATCGTCAACTGCGTCAGTTTAGTAAGGCCTAAATGTGCAATAAAAAAGTATTGTGCCCATGCCTATTTAAGGAAACCCTGGCTGTTGATGTAGGCAATGGATCGCAAAGCAGGGCATCCCTGACTCACCACTGAAACATTTTGGAAATAGCTATTTCTCTTTCATCCTTAAATGCGTCTCGTGTGCTTCTGAGCAGTGAATTTGCACATCAGCAGGATGGAGGGCTTTTTTATTATGAGGGACTACCATGGATTGGTAAAATGGCCCTAATGATTATGATCACAAAATGTAAATATTATGGAAACCTTTACATTTGACAGCCTAGCACAAGTCTAGACACAGCTAGAATAAGAACCTCCAGGCTTCTGTCTTGATTCAAAATTACAGGGGGAAGTTTGGAAAAACAAGTCCAGTGTGAATCATCCTCTGGAATAACGCGCATGCTGGAGTAACAATTACGTAACCACTGTTCTCTAGTAATACTAGTTCTGTCCAAATCGGGCTTTAGTCTGTGTCAGGGTGTCGGTCAATTCGGAACTTAATTAAATTCCATGCATGAATTGAAATTTGAATTGGACACACCCCACAGGAAGCAGAATTTAATTAGAATGATGTAGAATTTAATTAAACTGAGACATGATTCATGAAATCTCATTCCTTTGACAATTATTTTACCAAAAGCATCTGTCTCTTATTAATGCAAAGAATACAGATAGCACTTAAAATATATTAGCTTGATTGCAACTCGGATGTCACAGTATTTGTTTGTATTTTTGTCATGATATTAGGTTTGATGCATTCTGGGAATTGTTTTTTCCTTCATATTTAACATGTAAGTGAATTATTATTTCTCATTATAGAGATATTAGAATATTTCCAGTCTACTGTAATGAGAACTTTAGGAGAATGTCTATAAATGAAATGTATTACATAGTATTGGTCATCAAATGTCAAAATACAAATGTTTTTAGTGATGTGTTGAATAAATTAGCCTGTTTGAATTTCTTTGAATTAAATTCTTCCTCCTTTAATTCCAATTCTGCTTCCTGTGTGGTAAATTGAATTAGAGCAATTTGTTACTTTAATTCATAATTGGCCTAAACCCTGCTCGGTCTCCCATAAACCTGCCCCAAAGGAATTTTAAGGTACTCTTTTAATATAAAAGCTTTGCTTTGATAATTGAAGCTTATAATGACTTGTTGATCTCCCTCTAGAAAACCAGACAGCTGGGACCCCTACTGTAACCTCATGTCAGCTAAAGAGAAAGAGTGGATCATTAGACTACAGATGATTCAGCTCCAGAGCGAGAATCCCCACCTGGATGACTACTACTACCAGGTACTGTAGGTTAGCTCGCACTTCTCACTCCTCTCATTCTTTGTTGTCTTTAACCTTCAATCCTCTGAGGTATGATTTTAGTTCCCCACATATTCCTCCAATGGCATTTTAGTTCCACATTCTCCTCCAATAACTTGGTACCCAATTCTCTACTAAAACCCCCACAGCTATCTTTCTGCATGTTCTTTCTTTTATACCATAACCACAGTTTACTTTTGGAATGATTTCCAGAAAGGGCTTTTGCATGATGGCTCTCCTCTCACATTGTGCTGTAGGAGTACTATCGGCGAATGGAGGCCAAGCTGGCAGAGGAGGAGTTGGGCATGCGAGGCAAGAGGGAGCCGCCCAAACTCACCACCCCCTACGTCACCAAGATGGACTCTTACACCCCAGGTTTCTCAAAATACCCCACATGCACTGGTCCTTAACTGTGCATGGTGCTGAAGTGTATTTTGGAAGTGGTCATTGTTTGTATGCGGCTGAATGTTTGCATTTTCTTTAACCCGAGTGATGCTGTTGCTCTTTCAGTGGTGCACATCGAGGGTTCCCTAGGTCAGGTCGCCGTGTCGACGTGTTTCTCTCCTCGACGAGCGATCAATGCAGTTGCAGCCCACTGTCCACACGAGGTGAGAACATGCTTTGGGCACTTTTTGAAACCCTTTTTGAAGAATGTACAACAGTTAAACTGCAAGTGTACGTTCTCTGAATGGTCTCTTCCCGCAGGAACTAAAAGACATCAGGCAACAGCGATTGGACGTCCTAAAGAAAATAGAAAAGGTAAAGTACAGAAAATGGCATGTTGAAGGAGTGTTTCACTTTATTTTCATCCCAAAAATGTATGTATACACTAACGTTAAAGTTTGCGGTCCATTTTAAAATAACCTGAAATACAGTGTAGACATTAATATTGTAACTGACTATTATTGCTGGAAAAGGCAGTTTAAAAAAAATGGAATATCTACATAGGCGTGCTGAGGCCCTTTATCAGCAACCATCACTCCTGTGTTCCAATGGCACGTTGTGTTAGCTAATCCAAGTTTTTAATTGATCATTAGAAAACCCTTTTGCAATTATGTTAGCACAGCTGAAAACTGTTGTTCTGATTAAAGAAGCAATAAAACTGGCCTTTAGACTAGTTGAGTATCTGGAGCATCAGCATTTGTGGGTTTGATTAGACTCAAAATGACCAGAAACAAATAACTTTCTTCTGAAACTCGTCAGTCTATTCTTGTTCTGAGAATTGAAGGCTATTCCATGTGAGAAATTGGCAAGAAACTGAAGATCTTGTACAATGCTGTGTACTACTCCCTTCACAGAACTGCGCAAACTGGCCCTTCCCAGAATAGAAAGAGTGTGGGGCCCCGGTGCACAACTGAGCAAGAGGACAAGTACATTAGCTTGTCTAGTTTGAGAAACAAACGCCTCACCAGTCCTCAACTGGCAGCTTCATTAAATAGTACATGCAAAACACCAGTCTCAAAGTCAACTGTAAAGAGTTGACTCAAGGATTCTGGCCTTCAGCCTCTTCACTGTTGACGTTGAGACTGGTGTTTTGCGGGTACTATTTAATGAAGCTGCCAGTTGAGGACTTGAGGCATCTGTTTCTCAATTCAGGTAGTCACTCCCGGTTTAAGTAAAATGTATTCCGTTGGTGCCTAATGAACATCACCCAAGACAAGCGTCATTATGATTCCACTATTTATAAGTTAACTCCTATATGTGTCGTTAACACCATACCTGCTATAGTTCCTGAGGATTATCACTATCATCAAACTTAATTTGGTAATGGAATTAAGTCAAGTAGATTAGGATAAATTTCACTCTCATTCACCAATCGTTCATACTTTGGCAGTGTACATTTATATTAACTTACAGTATACTTATCCTATAATTCCAGTATTAACTTATAATGATTATAATTTCAGATCCGTTTCTCAATGCATTCTTAATCTAAATTACTATAAATTTAGCAGTGTAGACCTCTACAATTAACCTGATACCCCAAATTTATAGACTTTTTCTTTTTTGGGCACAGTTGAACCCCCTTCCCCCTTCAGGCACTGATTGTCCTGGTGTCTTCATTGTCTTCTTCAGATAGCTTTACAGTTCAAAGTGGATGGCCCATGATAATGTGCCACCTGTTGTCTTGTCCATTCATCAACCAGTATACCAGCAACATCTCAGGAGTGTGACAGGATTCCACATGGGGAGAGAAGACATGAGAGAAGAAACTGTTGATAGCTTAGATTGGATGCTGTAAACGGTTGCTGGCTCGGACTCGGGTCTCGGTAGAAGCGGTGCGGACAGGGCCATATTGAACGCCTTTGTCGCTTTTCTTCAGCCAGTTACACAGGGTTTTGCGGTTCACGCACTGTTCTCGTGGTCAAATGATCCCTTCCATGCATTAAGACACCAACTGTGACCTCGAGAGGAAAGATCAGAATAACAGTTCAGTTCATTTCCGATTCAGGAAATCCAGACAAGCATGGACTTTAAATGATTACTTTTACCAATTATTCTTAATACCAATGTCTAAACATATGTCAGAGAATTACACATTCTATTGAAGTTTTTTTTTCATCCTCCCCATCACATTGTTAATTTCATCGCAGAGCCGCAGGATCAGGAAGTTGGATCTCGAACCCATCGGGAGAAATCCCAACAATCCAGCAGTCCTAATCTGGTAAAATTTGAATAAAAACAGAATAAGCAACACGACAATACAGTCCTTCACATATCACTCAATACATTCCTTACATTTCACACAAGGTGTGTGAACTTCAATCCAAAACTTGTACCTCCCCATTTGACACATGACTCCCAATGTGAGTAATGTATAAAAAAATATGGGGGAAAATCGACTACTGGTCAAAATAGAACAATAAACACTACCCTCAATAATTCCATTAAAAAATATATATATACACACAGTTGCAGTCAGAAGTTTACATCCACTTAGGTTGGAGTCATTAACTCGTTTTTCAACAACTCAACAAATTTATTGTTAACAGACTATAGTTTTGGCAAGTCGGTTAGGACATCTACTTTGTGCATGACAAGTAATTTTTTCCAACAATTGTTTACAGACAGATTATTTCACTTATGATTCACTTTCACAATTCCAGTGAGTCTGAAGTTTACAAGACCTCAGGAAAAAAAATTGTAGACCCCCCCCCCCCAAGTCTGGTTGATCCTTGGGAGCAATTTACAAACGCCTGAAGGTACCACATTCATCTGTACAAACAATAGTACGCAAGTATGAACACCATGGGACCACGCAGTCGTCATACCACTCAGGAAGGAGACGTGTTCATTGGTTATATTTGTCTCCCAGAGATGAACGTACTTTGTTGCGAAAAGTGCAAATCGATCCCAGAACAGCAAAGGACCTTGTGAAGATGCTGGAGGAAACGGGTACAAAAGTATCTACACTGCTCAAAAAAATAAAGGGAACACTTAAACAACACAATGTAACTCCAAGTCAATCACACTTCTGTGAAATCAAACTGTCCAATTAGGAAGCAACACTGATTGACAATACATTTCACATGCTGTTGTGCAAATGGAATAGACAAAAGGTGGAAATTATAGGCAATTAGCAAGACACCCCCAAAAAAGGAGTGATTCTGCAGGTGGTGACCACAGACAACTTCTCAGTTCCTATGCTTCCTGGCTGATGTTTTGGTCACTTTTGAATGCTGGCGGTGCTCTCACTCTAGTGGTAGCATGAGACGGAGTCTACAACCCACACAAGTGGCTCAGGTAGTGCAGTTCATCCAGGATGGCACATCAATGCGAACTGTGGCAAAAAGGTTTGCTGTGTCTGTCAGCGTAGTGTCCAGAGCATGGAGGCGCTACCAGGAGACAGGCCAGTACATCAGGAGACGTGGAGGAGGCCGTAGGAGGGCAACAACCCAGCAGCAGGACCGCTACCTCCGCCTTTGTGCCAGGAGGTGCACTGCCAGAGCCCTGCAAAATGACCTCCAGCAGGCCACAAATGTGCATGTGTCTGCTCAAACGGTCAGAAACAGACTCCATGAGGGTGGTATGAGGGCCCGACGTCCACAGGTGGGGGTTGTGCTTACAGCCCAGCACCGGGCAGGACGTTTGGCATTTGCCAGAGAACACCAAGATTGGCAAATTCGCCACTGGCGCCCTGTGCTCTTCACAAATTTGCGAATTTGCCAATCTTGGTTGACCATTGACCATTGACCTATGTGAAAGTTCCCTTTCCCGCTACTTTCAGGGGTGTATGCTACTGTTTTGACAGATGCAAATGCTTGCATCGCAGCATTCCACCCCCCCCCCCCCAACTGCATCGGGTGCGGTAGTCTCCATTATCACTATACACACATTCTTCCAATGACCAACAGCCCACACACCTAAAACAGGACTCTGTTGATTTTCCCTTTCCTCCCGTCTCTATTAACCTCTCTTGGGTAGGAGGCAGTATTTTCACATCCGGATGAAAAGCGTGCCCAAAGTAAACTGCCTGTTACTCAGGCACAGAAGCTAGGATATGCATATAATTGGTAGATTTGGATAGAAAACACAAGTTTCTAAAACTATTAAAATGTCTGTGTATAAATGAACTGATATGGCAGGCGAAACGCCCCCCCACCCAAAAAAGAAAAATTCAGCCTGGCACTATTTTCAATGGCTGTCACTTTTATAAGGTGAAGTCCTCCCAGATTGCAGTTCCTAGGGCTTCCACTACATGTCAACATTCCTTAGGAAGAATTTCAGGCTGGTTTTTGGAAAAATAAGCCAGAAATTGTAGTTTTTCTAGGTGGCTCCCATTTTGTTTGTATTGTTTCCAAGCGCGTGAATGAGAACGCCTTCTTTGGTATTTCCCTCCGGTAAAGACAATAACGATTCTCCGTTTTAAATTTGATCATTTGTTTACGTATTAGGGTATCTAAATTTTGATTATAAACGTTGTTTGGAAAAGTTTAGTCACGTTTGGGATTAAATTTGTATGCGGTGTTGACTTGTTGCACCCTCGACAACTACTGTGATTATTATTATTTGACCATGGTGGTCATTTATGAACATTTGAACATCTTGGCCATGTTCTGTTATAATCTCCACCCGGCACAGCCAGAAGAGGACTGGCCACCCCTCATAGCCTGGTTCCTCTCTAGGTTTCTTCCTAGGTTTTGGCCTTTCTAGGGAGTTTTTGTGCTTTCTACACTTGCATTGCTTGCTGTTTGGGGTTTTAGGCTGGGTTTCTGTACAGCACTGAGATATCAGCTGATGTAAGAAGGGCTATATAAATAGATTTGATTTGATTTTGATGGAGGGAAACTGGGTGGATTATTGACTGAAGCGCACCAGCTCAACTGAGTTTTTATGGATATAAAGAAGGACATTATCGAACAAAAGGACCATTTGTGACGTAACTGGGACCTTTTGGAGTGCCAACAGAAGATCATCAAAGGTAAGGCATTTATTATATCGCTGTTTCTGACTTTCGTGTCGCACCTGCCTGGTTGAAAAATGTTTTTCATGGTTTTGTATGCGGGGCGCTGTCCTCAGATAATCGCATGGTGTGCTTTCGCCGTAAAGCCTTTATGAAATCTAACACAGCGGCTGGATTAACAAGAAGTTAAGCTTTATTTTGATGTATTACACTTGTGATTTTATGAAAGTTAAATATTTATAATTCTGTAGTTTGAATTTCGTGCTCTGCTGTTTCACCGGATGTTGGTCATCCCACCTGCCCATAAGAAGTTAACTATTTTCCAAGGTGGAGCTACCACTTCCCCGGAGAATAGTTATGATGTTCGTGCCCATTAATTGGTCACCTTGTATTAGATCCAATACTATATCATCTGCAAATGTTTTACTAGAGAATACGGATGACATTATCTTATTCCAGTGTTGCGCCTCAAATATCACTGACACACATTACCAAAATTATTCACACTTGTCTTCCTATATCCATATAATCCCCAATAGGGCATAAACCAACCTCTCTCCTTATTGCTACTTTCTTTTAACCATGATATGGCTTTCCTTCAGAATTGGTAGGCAACCGTCTATTTTAAGATTAACCTGTAATGCGCCAAATGTAGAAAATACATTTGTGGGCTCAATACTACAGCCATTTACTACCCACAAATGTGATTATATCCAAGTTTTATCATGCAATAATTAATAACCATGTTTAGTTATCAATTATGATCATAGAGCTGTGACAATCACAATTACCTATCCACTTATTAGATTTAGGTAACTGTCTCATCTGATCACGCTACAGGTAATAAAATAATACTTGTTGTTGACAAGCATATTCAATTCATAGCCATATTATTCATATTTGATTGAGTTATTTAAATACGACTCCATTCTGTTATTCCAGCAGACCATTTAGGCAACAGACAAAAGCGTATTACCTCAAAATAGCCCCGCCATTCATGTTGAATAAATTTGCCTTTTTAAGGCAAACTAAGCAAGCTGCTAAAATGTTAGTTTTGTTTAAGATATAAACTCATCGGCAGTATCTGTCTAGGCAAAACATACCAATACTTGAATAACAATCAGAAACCCATATTTTAGTCAATGGCATAGACACAATGCTACTGAAATGACAAAGAAATCCTGCCAATAACCCAATTACAATGGTTTGTAGTCTCTGGCACATAATGACAATTCCCAGAAAATAGCCTTAAAGTTCCGCGCGTTTCGCCGCAGAGATTCTCCCATGCGCAAAAGAAATAGATTTAAATCAACATTGATTGATTTAAAACCAGATCTTGCGCCTTGTAATAAAAGTAACTTATTTCACTACGTCTAGCTCCGTAATGATGAGTAGTATGACGGCGATACTAATTTGGCTTTGCGCGATGTTACATATTATGTAGAGATTACACCTTAATTTGCTCTGACTTGATTGAAAAACTCCTCTCATACATAAAAAAAGGCCTTAAGGACAGTTTTATTTCAAATGTAGTACCCGGACTGAGGAAATCCAATAAGCGTTACATCGTTAGGGTAAGTTAACCAAAAGTAGACACACCAATCAGTTTGAGACAATTTCCCAGACTTTGTCGACAGTTCATCTTTATCAAATGATACATTAACGGGACCAACTCAATCTATGTAGGTCTACATATGGGTTGTTTAAGTTACATCTCATTATATTCCCAGTATTACTTAAGCAAATCTCTAGTAATCAATTATATATACACACACACAATTCATAATTTTCATATCGTCACAGAATCCATATAAAACGTTTGGTATTCACAGCAACCAAATCCATCGGCTCAGCAAACATTCTCCCAGCAGAAAAAAACGGAAGTTTCCCGGACACTGCCCTGCATGTCATGGGATCCTAGATGGTTCTCTATCCTCCCAGAAACCACGGCCAAGTCTAGCCTACCAGAAACTATAGACTTGCTGATAACGTCCCGCTCTCAATACCAACCTGAGATATTCTATGATGGGTAGTTACGGAACCCCAAGAGAACCTTATATCAACACTTATTATCCAAATTTCAATCATTTTATTATGCAAATATCTATTTCCACACTCTCACAACTCATCACATTCACACAGTACTGTTCCCAAATACACTTCAATCAATAATTTTATCACCTGCAGGAATATTTTCTTTCATGGGTACATATGTGAAAGCTATAAACAAAATCCACTTAACTATTTTAAACCACTGCATATCATTAACTTATCTACTAATTATTATTTCTCAGGATCACACAGAACCTTAATGATCACCCACACAGGATTGATCAAATGCTCACACAGAATTGGTCTATGGCCACACAGAACATCATTGAAAGGTTAACCACAGAGTCAACCTACCGTGCCCACACAAAGCTTCTACAAAGGTTACCCACACAGGATTTCAAACCCTGTCTATATGAACAGGGAAACCCATAACATTTATCAAAGTCTTACCTAATTAGTGGTCCCGAAACAACTCCCAATAGTAACCCAGGTCATACCTGTTTACCTCATTTATCAAAACATTACACGTTATAATTTGAACTTCACTAAGACAAATGCCCTCGCAAGGTGTTACCTGCACTCTAGTTCCTCGTTCAATAGGTTAACCTCACCAGTCCTACTGTGATCAACCCAGTACCACGGATCTGGACTTTTGGTAGCCTTGCAACTGGCTAACAATCATGTCCAAGGATGCCTCACTTCAGAACACTCTTATCAACTCAGTCCTGCTAGTTACCCCAGCTGTGTCCCTCTTAAGGAAGACCTCGCTCTGAGCATACTCTCAACAGGGGCATTTATGGCTTTTTATTATTATAATTTTTTCCCCCCTTATCACTTATTGATTGTCCACTCTGACATCAATGTTCAATTAATGTCCAATTAGTACTATCAATTCTGTGCACTTTAGAGTTAAGTTATTGAAAGAAACCTGTCTCACCCTTAATCCAATTCTGTTCGAAATGATTTATCCATTCAGCTGATGCTCTCAGCCAGATGGGGATCCGATCATCTCCAAATAGGGGAGTGTGGATTTCCCCAGCTGCATCTAATGCAACTCCCCGTGCACTGTTAACCTGAATTTCACTGGGAACAATCAGAAAAATGAAGTTCATTATCCCATCCTCGTTGCCAAAAATTATTGTGGAATTATTGTAATCAAAAGGAGACTGTATAAATATTTCTTAAACAATCAATCTTTATTTAATTACTGCAGTAATGGAGCTGGTCAACGACCCTCCCGTAGGTGAATCGTTGAGAGCTCAACGACTGGATTTGAGCCACAGAATTTTATAGCAAAGGTGATGTACATGACAAACGGATGTATGTTATGGGTCACAAGGTTAGGACTCGTATGAAAGATGCTAATAATTCACACTAAACAGTATGTTGTGTAAAGACTGTTCTCATTGTGTAGAGACCAGGGTCTGGCCCTCAACTCTATACTGGAGCCATCTCCCCTGGTACCCCAGTACAGAAACAATAACTCATGCTATGAAATGCAGTCTTGTTAGGCTTATCACAACAAAGACATCATAAATCTCCTGTCAGAATGAAGGAACATTTTTATTTTTGTGTCAATTGGCAACCCATCCCTTATGGGATTAATTGACACACAAACAAACAGTATGCGTTCGCTGCATTGCGCATCATAAAGAGTGGGAAAAAATAAATACAAAATTATACGTGATAGTAAATAAGGTTATCTAAACAATAATTACATCCCTGGAGCAGTAAAATAATATACATATATAAACTCAGCAATGTCCTCTCGCTGTCAACTGCATTTATTTTCAGCAAACTTAACGTGTAAATATTTGGATGAACATAACGAGATTCAACAACTGAGACAAACTGCCACCAGTTGCATTAAGTACTGCAGTGCATCTCCTCATGGACTGCACCAGATTTGCCACTTCTTGCTGTGAGATGTTACCCCACTCTTCCACCAAGGCACCTGCAAGTTCCCGGACATTTCTGGTGGGAATGGCCTTAGCCCTCACCCTCCGACCCCAGCAGGTCCCAGACGTGCTCAATAGATTTGAGATCCGGGCTCTTCGCTGGCCATGGCAGAACACTGACATTCATGTCTTGCAGGAAATCACTCACAGGACGAGCAGTATGGCTGCTGGCATTGTCATGCTGGAGGGTCATGTCAGGATGAGCCTGCAGGAAGGGTACCACCATAAGGGAGGAGGTCTTCCCTGTAACGCACAGCGTTGAGATTCCCTGCAATGACCAGCTCAGTCCGATGAGGCTGTGACACCGCCCCAGACCATGACGGACCCTCCACCTCCAAATCGATCATGCTCCAGAGTACAGGCCTCAGTATAACGCACATTCCTTCAACGATAAATGCAAATCCAACCATTGCCCCTGGTGAGACACAACCGCGACTCGTCTGTGAAGAGCACTTTCTTGCCAGTCCTGTCTGGTCCAGTGACGGTGGGTTGGTACCCATAGGCGAAGTTGTTGCCGCTGATGTCAAACAGTACGGACGTTGCAATTTATTGCCCTGTCCACATCTTCAGTCGTCATGCCTCCGTGTAGCATGCCTAAGGCAGGTTCACAAAGATGAGCAGGGACCCTGGGCACCTTTTGGTGTTTTTCAGTTGAAGGCCTCTTTAGTGTCCTAAGTTTTGAAACTGTGACCTTAATTGCCTACCGTCTGTAAGCTGTCAGTGTCTTAACGACCGTTCCACAGGTGCATGTTCATTAATTGTTTATGGTTCATTGAACAAGCATGGGAAACAGTGTAAACCCTTTACAATGAAGATCTGTGACGTTATTTGGATTTTTACGAATTACCTGAAAAAGGGCCGTTTCTTTTTTGCTGAGTTTACATACACTATGTGTATATAAACACTGCTCAAAAAAATAAAGGGAATGCTTAAACAACACAATGTAACTCCAAGTCAATCACACTTCTGTGAAATCAAACTGTCCACTTAGGAAGCAACACTGATTGACAATAAATTTCACATGCTGTTGTGCAAATGGAATAGACAAAAGGTGGAAATTATAGGCAATTATTAAGACACCCCCAATAAAGGAATGGTTCTGCAGGTGGTGACCACAGACCACTTCTCAGTTCCTATGCACATTTGTGACCTGCCGGAGGTCATTTTGCAGGGCTCTGGCAGTGCTCCTCCTTGCACAAAGGCGGAGGTAGCGATCCTGCTGCTGGGTTGTTGCCCTCCTACGGCCTCCTCCACCTCTCCTGATGTACTGGCCTGTCTCCTGGTAGCGCCTCCATGCTCTGGACACTACGCTGACACACAGCAAACCTTCTTGCCACAGCTCGCATTGATGTGCCATCCTGGATGAGCTGCACTACCTGAGCCACTTGTGTGGGTTGTAGACTCAGTCTCATGCTACCACTAGAGTGAAAGCACCGCCAGTATTCAATCGTGACCAAAACATCAGCCAGGAAGCATAGGAACTGAGAAGTTGTCTGTGGTCACCACCTGCAGAACCATTCCTTTATTGGGGGTGTCTTGCTAATTGCCTATAATTTCCACCTTTTGTCTAATCCATTTGCCCAACAGCATGTGAAATTTATTGTCAATCAGTGTTGCTTCCTAAGTGGACAGTTTGATTTCACAGAAGTGTGATTGACTTGGAGTTACATTGTGTTTAAGTGTTCCCTTTATTTTTTTGAGCAGTGTATATTATATACACATACATACAGAAAAAAAGGAATAGTAGTCACTTGAACCCAGTCTGACAGAAGATTAATATGGTAGACAAGCCTATACACACCATTAACCACGTAGATTTTTATTTATTTTATTTATTTATTTCACCTTTATTTAACCAGGTAGGCAAATTGAGAACACGTTCTCATTTACAATTGCGACCTGGCCAAGATAAAGCAAAGCAGTTCGACACAGTTACACATGGAGTAAAACAAACATACAGTCAATAATACAGTGAAAATAAGTCTATATACAATATGAGCAAGTGAGGTGAGATAAGGGAGGTGAAGGCAAACAAAATATATAAATAAATAAATAAAAAATATAAAAAGGCCATGGTGGCGAAGTAAATACAATATAGCAAGTAAAAAAAATAACACTGGAATGGTTGGTTTGCAGTGGAAGAAGGTGCAAAGTAGAGATAGAAATAATGGGGTGCAAAGGAGCAAAATAAATAAATACAGTAGGTAAAGAGGTAGTTGTTTGGGCTAAATTATAGATGGGCTATGTACAGGTGCAGTAATCTATGAGCTGCTCTGACAGCTGGTGCTTAAAGCTAGTGAGTGCTACAATTGTTTCACTATTATAGGTAGCCCTTTTTCTTTTATTCCAGGCTTTATCTAAATATTCCGCAAACGGAAATAAACAATGGACAAAAACTATTTCAGTTTCTCATCACTCAGCCACATAATGCCAGGGTATATCTGGTGTGGTTTCTGGAATAAGAGCAAGCGAATATCATGGTAGAAAGAGCAATGGAGGATTAAATTAGTTTCATTCTCTATTTCTTCGAAGTCATAATTACATTCTGTTTCACCACAATACCGACCTGTTTCAATACGCAATATCCCTGATCTTACCTGTGCACATAGTGATCTCTTAGGTTGGTTATACGTAATATATATATCTCACACACGAAATCACCCTTAATCAAACAAAAGGTTCTACATTTATTTGTGCTAAATCTGAGGCCCACTTTCAGTTCAGAGTGAAGAACCCTCTATTCTGTTGCATAAAACAACCATTTGATGCAATTACAGTATTATAACATAATTGTGCAATTTTCTTCATAATTTCTATAACACCCTTTAACATGAAGGTTAAAAAAAAGTGAACCACTCATTTAATTTCAATATGCCATTTTGTAGGATATGGTGGTTCCCAAAGTGTATCATTTTGAAATGGGGGGGGGGGGGGGGGGGGGTGACTATTTGTGGGATATTACCCCCACCCCCCACACTGTCTCCTGTAGTTGTTCATGGTGCTGCTGGAGGTAGAAGAGCAGCAGAGGATGAAGGCACAGGTGCTGGGGGAGGGTGAGGAGAAAGGGCTGATGGAGAAAACTGAGATAAAAGTGGAGTACATCTATTCCCAGCTACAGCATCCCGACCTGTGAGTCCTGCTCTCTGCCGGTTGTACCAAGTCACCTTGAGCTAAAGTTCCTTCAAAGTATTCATACCTCTTGACTTATTCCACATTTTGTTACAGCCTGAATTATGGATTAAATAGAATTCTCACCCATCTACACACCCCATAATGACAAAGTGAAAAAACGTGTATTTAGAAATGTTTTCAGCATTTTAATTTTCAATAAATCTCATTTACAAAAGTATTCACACCCCTGGGTGAGGACTTTGTAGAATCACCTTTGGAACTGTACAGATTTGAGTCGTCTTGTGCAAAGCTGAAACACACATACCCATCTGGATTTGGGTATTTTATCATTCTTCCTTGAACAGCAATCAAGTCTTCCCGCAGATTTTCAATGGGATTCAAGTCTGGGCTTTGGCCGTGCCACTCAAGGACTATCATGTTCTAAAGCCAATCCAGCATTGATTTGGCTGTATGCTTGGGGTCATTGTGCTGTTGGACTGTAAATCTTCACCCTAGATTGTAATTTGCATTGAAGCAGGTTTTCATCAAGGATTTGGTTCCATTCATTGTTCCTACTATCCTTACCAGGCTCTGTCCCTGCTGCTGAAAAGCATCCCCATAGCATGATGCTGCCGCCACCATGCTTCATGGTAGGGATGGTGTTTGTTGGGCGATGAGCTGTGCCTGATTTTCTCCAGACATGGCGCTTTGCAGTCAGGCCAAAGAGTTCATTTTGTCTCATCAGACCAGAGTCGTTTGACTTATGATCTGTCTTTCACGTGCCTTTTGAACTCCAGGCGTATTGTCATGTGCCTTTTTTCTCAGGAGTGGCTTCACTCCCATAAAGCCCAGATTGGTGAAGGGCTGTAGAGACTGCTGCCCTTCTGGCAGGGTTTCCCATCTCAGCCAAGGAACTCTGTTCTGTCATTGTGTTCTTGGTCACCTTCTTGACCAAGGTCCTTGCTCAGTTTGGTCAGACAGCCAGCTCTAGGCAGAGTCTGGGTAGTTCCACATTTGTTTTTCTATTTCCCTTTGCTGGAGACCACTGTGCTCTTGGAAACTTTCAACACAATAAATTGTTTTATACCCTTCCCCAGATATAGACTACAGGTCAAAGGTTTTAGAACACCTACTCATTCAAGGGTTTTTCTTTTCACTATTTTCTACATTGTAGAATAATAGTGAAGACATCAAAACTATGAAATAACACATATGGAATCGTATAGTAAACAAAGTGTTAAACAAATAAAAATATATTTGAGATTCTTCAAATAGCCACCCTTTGCCTTGATAGCTTTGTACACTCTTGGCATTCTCTCAACCAGCTTCAACAAGAATGCTTTTCCAACAATCTTGAAGGAGTTCCCACATGCTGTGCGCTTGTTGGCTGCATTTCCTTCACTCTGCGGTCCGACTCATCCCAAAACATCTCAATTTGGTTGAGGTCGGGTGATTGTGGAGGCCAAGTCATCTGATGCAGCACTCCACTTCTTGGTCAAATACCCCTTACACAGCCTGGAGGTGTGTTGGGTCATTGTCCTGTTGAAAAACGAAGGATAGTCCCACTATATGCAAACCAGATGGGATGGTGTATCGCTGCAGAATGCTGTGATAGCCATGCTGGTTAAGTGTGCCTTATTCTAAATAACAGTGTCACCAGCAAAGTACCCCCACACCATAACACCTCCATGCTTTACTGTGGGAAATACACATGCGGAGATCATCCGTTCACCCACACCGCGTCTCACAAAGACACGGCGGTTGGATCCAAAATCTAATTTGGACTCCAGATCAAAGGACAAATTTCCAAAGGTCTAATGTCAATTGCTTGTGTTTCTTGGCCCGGGCAAGTCTTCTTATTGGTGTCCTTTTTAGAAGTGGTTTCTTTGCAGCAATGTGACTATGAAGGCCTGATTTCACGCAGTCTCCTCTGAACAGTTGATTTTGAGATGTCTGTTACTTGAACTCTGAAGCATTTATTTGGAATGCAAATTCTGAGCCTGGTAATTCTAATGAACTCTGCAGCAGAGGTAACTCTGGGTCTTCCATTCCTGTGGTGGTCCTCATGCATGAGAGCCAGTTTCATCATAGCGCTTGATGGTTTTTGCGACTGCACTTAACTTCAAGAACTTTGAAAGTTTCTTTTCCTAGACTGACTGACCTTCATGCATTTAAAGTAATGAACTGTTTCTCTTTGCTTATTTGAGCTGTTCTTCCCATAATATGGACGTAGCCCTATTTGGTAAAATACCATCTTCTGTATACCACTCCTACCTTCTCACAACACAAATGATTGTCTCAAATGCTTTAAGAAGGAAAGAAATTCCACAAATGAACTTAACAAGGCACACCTGTTAATTGAAATGCATTACAGGTGACTACCTTATGAAGCTGGTTGAGAGAATGCCAAGAGTGCACTTGCTGTCATCAAGGTAAAGGGTGGCTATTTTGAAGAATCTCAAATATAAAATATATTTTGATTTGTTTAAAGCTTTTTTTGGTTACTACATATGTGTTTCATAGTTTTGATGTCTTCTGTTTTACAATGTTGAAAATAGTAAAAAATAAAAATCATTGAATGAGTAGGTGTTCAAAAGTTTTAGAACGGTACTATATGCCTCGTCATAATTATCTCGGAGATCTACGGTGATATAGTTATGGTAATGTTTCTGATCTGACGTGATCTTATACACTGATTGTATAAAACATTTAGAACACCTGCTCTCTTTATGACCTAGACTGACCAGGTGAAAGCTACAGTATGATCCCTTATTGATGTCACTTGTTAAATCCACTTCAATCAGTGTAGATGAAGGGGAGGATACAAATTGAAGGATATTTTAAGCCTTGAGACATGGCCCATTGAGGGTGAATGGGCAAGACCAAAGATTGTCAGTTCAAGTGTCTTTGAACGGGGTATGGTAGTAGGTGCCAGGCGGTTTGTGTCAAGAACTGCAACGTTGCTGCGTTTTTCACGCTCAACAGAGCACCTACTACTAAGCACCTACTACCAAAAAAGCTTTAAACAAATCTAAATATATTTGAGATTTTTCAAAATAGCCAGCATTGGAGTCAACATGAGCCAACATCCTTGTAGACTCCATGCCCTGATGAATTTAGGCTGTTCTAATGGCATGGAGTCCAACTGTGGCCAATTGTTTGGACATGATTTAGAAACACCTGTCTATACACAGTGTACAAAACATTAAGAACACCGTATTAATATTGAGTTGCGCCCCACCTCCCCCTTCTGAAAACTTTTCCATTTTGAGGTGTTTTTTTTCCACACCCATCTGTTTTGACTTCATGCTGGAACACAACAAAATGTGGGATAAGTCCAGGGGTATGAACACTTTCTGAAGGCACTGGTCTACTTTAAACACCAAATTCAACAAGTAATCCATTTAGAAATTCTTAACTTTCAGGTTTTCTCACATTATTCTTATATTATACAGTGATTCAGTACTTGTCATATATTTTACCCTAGAGAGGCAGGGGAAGAATTTCTGCCATGTCTCCTGGTGTCCAAAGGAAAGCAGCTATTGGCTCGACTCCTCCCCTTCCTGTCCCATGACGCCGCGTTGAAAGTCTTAAGCATGGTGACTTCTCACCTGCCTGTACTCATGAGCAGAGACGCAGATGAGGTCAGTTAAAAAATAAAATGTAATGTTCTGGTGTATGGTACCGTGTTACTTAGGGTTGTGGAAGGGTTTAAAGGTATATTGTGTAGAACAAACATGCCTCTGACTTGTAGAGTAAGGAATCAAGTCAGTTATTTTAGTTTTGCCTACTGAACATGGCACTGTTTATTTGTATGAAATGCTGCCTCCTTAACTGACCGTGGCGTTCCACACATCCCTGCAGTCTCTTCCGGTTTTGTACCCATCTCTTCGAATTGTGATCGGAGGCATGACCTTCAGTCAGCTTATTGGGGTCCTTAAAGACTTTACGGCATCACTTCCCGACTCCAGCGATGGCAGCATGTGCCTCTCTCTTGTCTGCCAAAGCAAGGTTTGTTACACTTTTCACTTTCTCACATACAAAGAATAGCTACAATATTTGACTGTCCAATGTTTTACTATTGTGTGCTGCGCTGCCCTGTTGTCTTGTTCGTCATTTTACCTTTCAGTTTGGGCTCTCCTTACTCTATGCCCTGCTGTCCCAAGGAGAGAGGCTACTGTCCTCTGATGTTCCTCTGGAGCCCAGCATTGGTGACTTTGAAACCTGGTACAACTGCCTTCATTCCTAGCAATGTCTTTGTCCACATGCAACACTGTCCCTAAGTTGTAAATAGACATACTCGTAGGCTACAGTTAAGTGTGTCTGTACATGGTCCTTGCCCCTTGTTGTTCGTAATGACCATTTTGTCATCTTTATCTCCAGGACAGACACAGTCTTCCTGGTGGCATCGCAGCTATCCCAGACTGCTCTGGTGGAGCCCCTTCTCCTACCCTCAAACCTTCTCACACTCTTCTGCCGCTACCTGGACAAGCGTACTATCCACCAGCTGAAGAGCAATATGGAGTGAGTGTCAGAATTGACTGCACATACTTTATTTTAAAGAGATGTTCTATGCATGCATTGCAAAAAAAAAAAAAGTTAATCGTAACCAATCCCAAGGTGTATTCATTCAAAAACATTATCTCTTATCTAGATCTGCGACTGGATACCTGGCTCTTCCGTCGTAGTAGGCAAGGACATCTGAAGCAGAGACTGTATTTTGGCTAATGTACAGAATGTAATGAGCACCAAAATGAAAACGAGTGGGCATGCATACCCTGAGGTATTCCCTCGGCATAGACGTACCACATTATGGCTGCGTTTACACAGACAGCCCAATTCTGACATTTTTTTCAATAATTGGTCTTTTGACTAATCAGATCAGCGCTGAAAAATATTTGATGTGAAAAGATCTGTGATTTGTCAAAGACCAATTAGTGGAAAAAATATCAGTTGGCCTGCCTGAGTAAATGCAGCCTATGCTACCCATGCATTGTTCTCCTCGTATGCAAAATGTGTTGTCTAAGAACACATGAATGCCATTCTTCTTATTCCTTCCTTTTTTTCTTCCCTCATTCCCTCACTTTTTTTGCACCATTCTGTTGTCTCGATCTGTTTCCTTTATCTGCTCCTTTTTATTTCCTACTTTCCTCCTCTTAGTCTCCAGTCCAGCGACTCAGATTTGCTCTCTAGTCACCAAAATTCTCTTAATTTTTTACCTCTATAATCCAGTCCCATAGTTTTAACTGCTACAGTACCATAGTACCACAATGTGGTGTAATGGACATAAGTTAGTCCTATGATGTAACACAACCAGTAGATGGGGCTGAGCGATTATGTCAGCTCTCACTCTCCAGCTAACCTGCCTAATATTCAAGTCAAAATGAAAATATCAATTGATGTGTAATATCATTTCGGGAAGAGTAAGCTGTCATTTATCATTTTCATGATTTAAACTGTCTTCTCCAAAGAAATTGGTGTCTGAATCATGGAGGATTGTGCAGTTGCACTTTGTTAGTACGTGTGTAGGTTACATTTTGTCATAGAAAAATCTGTTTTCGTAAAATCAAATTGACTTTATTATTAATTATTTGGAAGTTTGGTTTCTTTCTAAAAGATAAATGTATATGGTTTTCCAAAATGTACCCTCTATGCATATGTGCCATATGCTTTCTTCAATATTTATTTGAATATTTAAGTTTAACTTGATCAAATTTAATCAGTTTAGTTGGAAACAGAATAATCACTCTTGTATAGCACTTGCAACATAAGAAATAAAATTCTTTAAAAATAATTTGTCTTTAGTTTGAACAGTGTACACACCCCAAAACCTGCTCTGCAAGAGTAGACATGGGTTGATGACCCTTGTGTTGTCTGTTAGATATGGATCTCTTTGTGTAGACTACAAGACAATTCTGTAAATATATTTTCAACATTATGTGTATACCCCTTCAAATGAGTGGCTTTGGCTATTTCAGCCACACCTATTGCTGACAGGTGTGTAAAATTGAGCACACAGCCATGCAATCTCCATAGACAGACACTGGCAGTAGAATGGCTGTACTGAAGAGCTCTTTCCACGTGGCACTGTCATAAGATGCCACCTTTCCAACAAGTCAGTGTCAAATGTCTGCCCTGCTAGAGCTGCCTCTGTCAACTAAGTGCTGTTAGTGTGAAGGGAAACCTCTAGGAGAAACTGCTCAGCCGTGAAGGGGTAGGCCATACAAGCTCATAGAGCGGGACCACAGAATGCTGTTGCGTGTATAAAGAATTGTCTGTCCTCAGTTGCAACACTCACGACAGTTCCAAACCATATCTGGAAGCATCGGCTCAAACTGTTCGTCGGGAGCTTCATGAAATTAGTTTCCGTGGTCGAGCAGCCTAAGATCACCATGTGCAATGCCAAGCGTCACCTGGAGTGGTGTAAAGCTCGCCCCCATTAGACTTTGGAGCAGTGGAAATGCATTTTCTAGCGGGATGAATCACACTTTACCGTTTGGCAGATGCCAGGAGAACGCTACCTGCACAGTTTGGTGAAGGAATAATTGTCTGGAGCTGTTATCATGGTTCTGGCTAGTCCCCTTAGCTCCAGTGAAGGGAAATATTAATGCTAAAGCCTAAAATTACATTCTAGACTGTTCCAACTGCGGCAACAGTTTGGGGAAGGCCTGCCCTTGTTTCAGTGTGACAATGCCCCCATGCACAAAGCGAGGTCCATACAGAAATGGTTTGTTGAGATCGGTGTGGAAGAACTTGACTAGCCTGCACAGAGCCCTGACTTTAACTCCATTGAACACCAAATCAAACTGCCAGGTCCTCTGGTTGCTTTTGACAAGCACAACCTTGTACTGTTTTCTCACGCCCTCAGGTGAACATCATGGACACATACTCTTAGGTACTTTCACTGATGCCGTATTGGTGTTGAACCAGTGCAATGAGGAGTTGACAAGTATCACAAAGCTACTTTCAGAATGTCTGCTGATAGATGTTGAAGGACACATTGGCAAGTTATGACAATATTCAAGACTAGATATACAGTGAAAGCGAAGACTTTACATGAGGACATTTTAATCTGTGAAGCCATTCAAACTATTCATTTGAGAAATAACCCATTGCATACTACCATCCTGTGTAGGTCTTGGTAAATTCCTTGATTTTTTTTATATATAAACTCAGCAAAAAAAGAAATGTCCCTTTTTCAGGACCCTGTCTTTCAAAGATAAATTATTTGGATTTTTACAAATTAACAGATCTTCATTGTAAAGGGTTTATACACAATTTCCCATGCTTGTTTAATGAACCATAAACAATTAATGAACATGCACCTGTGGAATGGTCAAGACACTAACAGCTTACAGACGGTAGGCAATTAAGGTCACAGTTCTGAAAACCTAGGACACTAAAGAGGCCTTCCTACTGACTCTGAAAAACACCAAGATGCTCAGGGTCCCTGCTCATCTGCGTGAACGTGCCTTAGGTATGCTGCAAGGAGGCTTGAGGACTGCAGATGGGGCCAGGGCAATAAATTGCAATGTCCGTACTGTGAGACGCATAAGACCGGGAGACAGGACGGACAGCTGATCGTCCAAGCATTGGCAGACCACGTGTAACAATTGACATTTACATTTAAGTCATTTAGCAGACGCTCTTATCCAGAGCGACTTACAAATTGGTGCATTCACCTTATGATATCCAGTGGAACAGCCACTTTACAATAGTGCATCTAAATCTTTTAAGGGGGGGGTCAGAAGGATTGCTTTATCCTATCCTAGGTATTCCTTAAAGAGGTGGGGTTTCAGGTGTCTCCGGAAGGTGGTGATTGACTCCGCTGTCCTGGCGTCGTGAGGGAGTTTGTTCCACCATTGGGGTGCCAGAGCAGCGAACAGTTTTGACTGGGCTGAGCAGGAACAACAACACCTGCACAGGATCGGTACATCCGAACATCACACCTGCGGGACAGGTACAGGATGGCAACAACTGCCCAAGTTACAACAGGAACCCACAATCCCTCCATCAGTGCTCAGACAGTCCACAATAGGCTGAGAGAGGCTGGACTGAGGGCTTGTAGGCCTGTTATAAAGTAGGAACTCACCAGACATTACCGGCAACAACGTCGCCTATGGGCACAAACCCACCGTTGCTGGACCAGACAGGACTGGCAAAAAGTGCTCTTCACTGACGAGTTGCGGTTTTGTCTCACCAGGGGTGATGGTCAGATATGTGTTTATTGTCAAAGGAATGAGCGTTAAACCGAGGCCTGTACTCTGGAGCGGGATCGATTTGGAGGTGAAGGGTCCGTCATGGTCTGGGGCAGTGTGTCACAGCATCATCGGACTGAGCTTGTCATTGCAGGAAATCTCAACGCTGTGCGTTACAGGGAAGACCGCCTCCCTCATGTGGTACCCTTCCTGCAGGCTCATCCTGACATGACCCTCCAGCATGACAATGCCAGGAGCCATACTGCTTGTTCTGTGCGTGATTTCCTGCAAGACAGGAATGTCAGTGTTCTGCCATGGCCAGCGAAGAGCCCGGATCTCAATCCCATTGAGCACATCTGGGACCTGTTGGATCGGAGGGTGAGAGCTAGGGTCATTCCCCCACAGAAATGTCCGGGAACTTGCAGGTGCCTTGGTGGACAAGTGGGGTAACATCTCACAGTGAGAACTTGCATATCTGATGCAGTCCATGAGGAGGAGATGCATTGCAGTACTTAATGCAGCTGGTGGCCACACCAGATACTGACTGTTACTTTTGATTTTCACCCCCCCTTGGTTCAGGGACACATTATTCAATTTCTGTTAGTCACATGTCTGTGAAACTTGTTCACTTCATGTCTGTGGTTGAATCTTATGTGCATCCAAATATTTACACGTTAAGTTTACACGTTAAATACATGCAGTTGACAGCGAGAGGATGTTTCTTTTTTTGCTGAGTTTATATATATATATTTGCTGAGTTTACCTATATATAGGTGGAAATTATAGGCAATTAGCAAGACACCCCCAATAAAGGAGTGATTCTGCAGGTGGTGACCACAGACCACTTCTCAGTTCCTATGCTTCCTGGCTGATGTTTTGATCACTTTTGAATGCTGGCGGTGCTTTCACTCTAGTGGTAGCATGAGACGGAGTCTACAACCCACACAAGGGGCTCAGGTAGTGCAGCAAACTATAGTTTAGGCAAGTCGGTTAGGACATCTACTTTGTGCATGTCACAAGGAATTTTTCCAACAATTGTTTACAGACAGATTAATTCACTTAAATCACAGTTCCAGTGGGTCGGAATTTGACTGCCTTTAAACACCTTGGAAAATTCCAGAAAATGATGTAATGGCTTTAGAAACTTCTGATAGGCTAATTGTGAACATTTGAGTCAATTGGAGGTGTATCTGTGGATGTATTTCAAGGCCTACCTTCAAACTCAGTGCCTCTTTGTTTGACATCATGGGAAAATCAAAAGAAATCAGCCTCAGGAAAAAAATTGTCGACCTCCACAAGTCTTGTTCATCCTTGGGAGAAATTTACAAACACCTGACGGTAACACGTTCATCTGTACAAACAATAGAACGCCAGTATAAACACCATGGGATCACTCAGCCATCCTACCGCTCAGGAAGGAGACGCGTTCTGTCTCTTGAGAAGAACCTACGTTGGTGCGAAAAGTGCAAATCAATCCCAGAACAACAGCAAAGGATCTTGTGAAGATTCTGGAGGAAACGGGTACAAAAGTGTCTGTATCCTCAGTAAAACGAGTCCTATATCGACATAACCTGAAAGGCTGCTCAGCAAGGAAGAAGCCGCTGCTCCAAACCCGCCATAAAAAAGTTACACTACGGTTTGAAACTGCACATGGGGATAAATGTCCTCTGAACTGTTTGGCCATAATGACCATCGTTATGTCTGGAGGAAAAAGGGGGAGGCTTGCAAGCTGAAGAACACCATCCCAACCGTGAAGCACGGGGGTGGCAGCATCATGTTTTGGGGGTGCTTTGCTGCAGGAGGATCTGGTGCACTTTACGAAATGGAAAAGTAGGTGGATATATTGAAGCAACATCTCAAGACATCAGTCAGGAAGTTAAAACGTGGTCATAAATGGGTCTTCCAAATGGACAATGGCCCCAAGCATACTTCCAAAGTTGTGGAAAAATGGCTTAAGGATAACAAAGTCGAGGTATTGGAGTGGCCATCACAAAGCCCTGACCTCAATCCTATAGAAAATTTGTGCGCAGAACTGAAAAAGCATGTGCGAGCAAGGAGGCCTACAAACCTGACTGTTACACCAGCTCTGCCAGGAGGAATGGGCCAAAATTCACCCAATTTATTGTGGGAAGCTTGTGGAAGGCTACCTGAAACGTTTGACCCAAGTTAAACAATTTAAAGGCAATGCTACCAAATACTAAATGAGTGTATGTAAACTTCTGAAAACTGTATATTTTTACTAGGATTAAATGTCAGGAATTGTGAGAAACTGAGTTTAAATGTATTTGGCTAAGGTGTTTCACAATTCCTGACATTTAATCCCAGTAAAAATTCCCTTTCTTAGGTCAGTTAGGATCACCACTTTATTTTAAGATTGTGAAATGTCAAAATAATAGTTGAGAAAATTATTTATTTCAGCTTTTATTTCTTTCATCACATTCCCAGTTGGACAGACGTTTACACACACTCAATGAGTATTTGGTAGCATTGCCTTTAAATTGTTTAACTTGGGTCAAACACACAGTTTGAGCTTCCCTGAGGCAGTTTCTGACAGTTTGTGCAGAAATTCTTTGGTTGTGCATACCAACAGTTTCATCAACATTTTAGAGTGGCCTTTTATTGTCCCCAGCACAAGGTCCACCTGTTTAATGATCATGCTGTTTAATCTGCTTCTTGATATGCCACACCTGTCAGGTGGATGGATTATCTTGCCAAAGGTGGAATGCTCACTAACAGAGATGTAAACAAATTTGTGCCATTAGCTTTTTGTGCGAATGGAACATTTCTGTGATTTCAGATCCTGATAATGGGACCAACACTAATAGTTGCATTATATTTTTGTTCAGTGTGTGTGTACATATATATATATATATATATATCTACACAGTGCACAGGAGTGTTTTGTACATCAGACCATTTGGACTGCTACCTCCATGAAACTCCTGCTTGTGTCTTCTGTCAAGAACAACATTTTAAACAGGGCTCTGCTTGACTGCCCTGACCCCTATAAAATGAATTGTTTGTTTTTGAGGGGAAGCGGGAGAGGAGTTAAAGGCTATGTATGGCGCTAGTTAAAATATCCCCTGTACGCTGATGTATGAACTATAACATTCAGTTTGTTTTGGCATGATGCGCTAGTCCTCTATCACCACTGTAACACATTGACGTGGTTAGGTCATGTGTAACGCGCGATCAGTCATTAACCCTTTTCCCATCTTTACAACGAAAGCTCAACTTGTACCCCTCTTTAACTTGGTCCGCAAACAGTTTTTCTGTAAACCATTAGTGACAAAATAATCTCATGCTTGGAGTGAATCTCATCGACTCAATGCTGTTTTGTGCCCTACAAGTCCTCAGTCACTCTTTCTCTTGCTTTTGGCAGAGAGGGTCACTGGGGGTGGGGGGGGGGGGGTCTAACCAAAGTGATAAGCCTGCACTGTGCAGAAACGCCACGGTGTGAAATTCCTACTGGGGGGAAGCGGTGATTGGCAGGACATGATGTTGCCCTAGGATGGGATATGAAAGGGCCAGGGTAATCCATGGGAAAGATGTGTAGACTGAAGTAGGTACATGGCAGCTTTTTATTGGACACATGGTTGAGCCATGTCTGATCAGTGAAGTAGGCTACTGTGTTAACACACACCTAGCTTTTCTTGTAAGATATACCCGTTGAGATTGCTCAGGACATAAGAATGTACATAATGTCTCTCCCATTGTGGTACGTGTGTGTGTGTGTGTTACATCTACAGACAGTCTAGATCAATTCCAAAGTTGGCAGACAGAGACAATATTGTCCCATTGTCTGGAAATGAGTTGGAATGTGGGACCGGGGGACAAACTGTGTGGGTATCTGTGTGGAATGTTTAAACTGAACAGATGGGAGAAGCTGGAATGGTGGGGGATAGGCAGGTACAGCAGAGAGGCAATGAACATGACATATCCTGCAGTCCATTTCAAGATATCACATTTTTGATATTCTCCTAATCCCTGCTCTGCCACGATTGAAAAGTGTTGTGTGTTTGCTGTTGTCCAGATTTCTCTTGTAGATGCACAAAGTCTCCTCTGACAGTTATCATGGGAACAAATTGTGTTAATACCAAATGTTTGACAGATGTATAGCGTGAGGGTTGAGGTGCTAGCGGTTGACACGTTCACAAACACAAGTTGCTCTGGGTTAGAGCATTTGCCATTTAATTTTTTTGTCATTTAGCAGACACTTATCTAAAGTTACTTAGTGACTTCAAAAGGTAGCTAGATGAGACAACCACATTTAGCATCTGATGGTGGTTGAAAGGTCTGATGGTGGTTGAAATGGTTAAAAGGTCATACAATGGGGCAAAAAAGTATTTAGTCAGCCACCAATTGTGCAAGTTCTCCCACTTAAAAAGATGAGGCCTGTAATTTTCATCATAGGTAAACTTCAACTATGACAGAAAAAATGAAAAAAAAATATCCAGAAAATCACATTGTAGGATTTTCAATTAATTTATTTGCAAATTATGGTGGAAAATAAGTATTTGGTCACCTACAAACAAACAAGATTTCTGGCTCTCACAGACCTGTAACTTCTTCTTTAAGAGGCTCCTCTGTCCTCCACTTGTTACCTGTATTAATGGCACCTGTTTCAACTTGTTATCAGAATAAAAGACACATGTCCACAACCTCAAACAGTCACACTCCAAACTCCACTAAGAGTGGAAGACCAAAGAGCTGTCAAAGGACACCAGAAACAAAATTGTAGACCTGCACCAGGCTGGGAAGACTGAATCTGCAATAGGTAAGCAGCTTGGTTTGAAGAAATCAACTGTGGGAGCAATTATTAGGAAATGGAAGACATACAAGACCACTGATAATCTCCCTCGATCTGGGGCTCCACGCAAGATCTCACCCCGTGGGGTCAAAATTATCACAAGAACGGTGAGCAAAAATCCCAGAACCACAGGGGGGGACCTAGTGAATGACCTGCAGAGAGCTGGGACCAAAGTAACAAAGCCTACCATCAGTAACACACTACGCCGCCAGGGACTCAAATCCTGCAGTGCCAGACGTGTCCCCCTGCTTAAGCCAGTACATGTCCAGGCCCGTCTGAAGTTTGCTAGAGAGCATTTGGATGATCCAGAAGAAGATTGGGAGAATGTCAGATGAAACCAAAATATAACTTTTTGGTAAAAACTCAACTCATCGTGTTAGGAGGACAAAGAATGCTGAGTTGCATCCAAAGAACACCATACCTACTGTGAAGCATGGGGGTGGAAACATCATGCTTTGGGGCTGTTTTTCTTCAAAGGGACCAGGACGACTGATCCGTGTAAAGGAAAGAATGAATGGGGCCATGTATCGTGAGATTTTGAGTGAAAACCTCCTTCCATCAGCAAGGGCATTGAAGATGAAACGTGGCTGGGTCTTTCAGCATGACAATGATCCCAAACACACCGCCCGGGCAACGAAGGAGTGGCTTCGTAAGAAGCATTTCACGGGCCTGGAGTGGCCTAGCCAGTCTCCAGATCTCAACCCCATAGAAAATCTTTGGAGGGAGTTGAAAGTCCGTGTTGCCCAGCAACAGCCCCAAAACATCACTGCTCTAGAGGAGATCTGCATGGAGGAATGGGCCAAAATACCAGCAACAGTGTGTGAAAACCTTGTGAAGACTTACAGAAAATGTTTGACCTCTGTCATTGCCAACAAAGGGTATATAACAAAGTATTGAAATAAACTTTTGTTATTGACCAAATACTTATTTTCCACCATAATTTGCAAATAAATTCATTAAAAATCCTACAATGTGATTTTCTGGATTTTTTTTCTTCTCATTTTGTCTGTCATAGTTGAAGTGTACCTATGATGAAAATTACAGGCCTCTCATCTTTTTAAGTGGGAGAACTTGCACAATTGGTGGCTGACTAAATACTTTTTTGCCCCACTGTATGTACAGTATGCTTGGCCTTCATGGCATTGCGGTCACTGGTCTTTGATGTAAGAATTTCCCTATCAATCTATTGTATTTATTGACCAGAGCTATCAATCATGGCTGCTCTCACCCCTGAATCTCTATGTTTAGCTAGCTATTACATCATCTCACACCACCCTGTCTGGACGATCCTATAGGATTGTTTGTTCATGGAGGCCCTCTGGTCCCAAATATGACCCTTCACTGAAAAGGGCACTCTGGGTGAGTGACAATGGCTGGCGGTTTTGTGGCCTTCCAGAAAAATATTTGGGCCTCTTTCACCAACTTGACATGGCTGTACTGTAATGGATCGAGATACCCAAGCTCTGGTCTTTTTTAAGCAAAGTTTAGACAAAATTAACAAATGTCTTTTAAAATATGATATGCGAATCTGCATAAGGGACGATGAAATGTAAAGTTTGTACAAGAAAAAGGATTCCTTTACATGATTTGTTGAGCAGGTAGGTTGCAGGGATAACATGATCTGAACTTCTTTTCTCCTTCTCAAAGCACGTCCTCAGATCATCTTCTGTGTAACAGAACTTAAAGGTATAGTCAGCGATGCATAAACAACAATATTGGGCTGCAACAACTAAAAATGAATCGCCAGGCTAAACGTCTCTGCTGTTTTTGGGCCTGCAGCTATCACATTGTAGCTGCGTGACACACCCGTGCACATGCAGTTATATTTGTTTGCGATTGCAACGTCTTGCATCGTGCTCATCTGCAATATCTGCTGTTCATCCTGCTGCTTGCGCCAATGTCATAACGCTGAGTCGTTAGTCTATTGACGCACCCGTTCTACAATTTAAGTAACATAATAAAAAAACATCCCCATCATAATAAAAAACATCCCCATCAAAATCTGTCAGTTTAAGCTAGAAATCTTTTTTTGCATGAGCTGCGTCTCCATCCACTGCATCCCTCTGTCAGCCTTCCGCATCTACGGTGGCCGAGCTACAGCAGTGTTTGTCAGACCGTGACATATCCCGAAAATCGGTAATCTCACGAAAATGTCTGTACGGTTTGGCCTAAAAACTAATACCACGCTATGGAATGATGAGATTCTTGCATCATGATGGTGTTCTCCGATTTGCTCTGACCCCTACAAGCCCCATGGACTCGTCTGAAGTCGGTAACGCTGATATGCCAACTTCTGTCTGTAGCGTCCAAACCGTTTGAGCTACAAACTAATATGACCTCATTGTGGAAAGGGGAGACTCTCACGAACACGTTAGTGTTCTCCATTGCTCTAGGACCCCCACAAGTGTTACGGGACTTGTCTGAAGGTAACCCATAAAAATGAATGGACATATGGAGGTAGTTTTATGCTAATAAAAATAAGGGGTTAAATCTGTCCAAAAATATTTATAATCCTGAGCTTTCTTATACAGCATCTCCTAGATATAGGACAGACACTTCAAAACATTATTCCTTATAATTAACTGTTTGACTGTTTGTTTTTTTGCCATTTATGTGTTGTTTCTATGGGCTAAGTATTAAAGGCCAAATTCAATATTTTATCCCCTATTTTTATTTGATTTTTATGTATACCTAAATTAAAAGTTAAAAAGCTAAATGATCCATGGTATGACCATCTTAACCCCCCCGATGTTCACTTTTAGGGGAAATACCATGGAAGCCGTACTGACTTTGTTTCCAAATGCTCGACAAATCTATGGCGCTTTCAAAGCCATTCCTGCAGGCTTGTTTGCAATGAATTTTAAAGGATCTCAGGCTAGTTCAACTGATTCTGCAATGCCATTTAGCGTCAGTCTCAAAGAGCTGGCAGACTGGACTGGCCCAGAACCAAAGGGTTCCTGGATCAGAGCTTAGTCCGCAGCCCTACCACCAGTACCATACAAGCCCTACACCTGGCTTTATATACAGAGCGAAGAGACCGGAGTGGAGAGTTTGAGAATCCCTTTCCAAACTATGGTAACATTGTGTTCTCTGGACCAATTTTTTTTGTACGATACACAGAGCGGTACATTAACATCCTGTCACCCACAGACTCAACCCACCACACACTGTAGTTCAGTGCAGAGAGGGTATGTCAGGGAGAAGGAATTTGGCTATGATTATTTGTCTTTACTGTGCCTGAAAAGTTTCCATACTGACAACACGTGTGTCTGTGTCTGTGTCTGAGGTCTGCATAAATGTCCATGATATGTTTATGTATATGCATGCCTTATTGGAGATGTATGTATGCAACCTCTGTTCAGTGGTAGATGTAACGGTAAATCCGGGATACTCCAATTAGTATGATATGTTACGTTTCGTAGGTGTGTTCATTTATTTTGTATGATATATTACGAATTGCATTTCTCAAAGGAGATAATTCAGGGAGGATTTCAGGCCGTCAATGGAAGAATGAAGTTCAGTCAATTTCTTGTCAATTTTCAGTGAAAGACCTTTTTACATCTTGAATTTCTAGGAGAGTAACAAGCATGCCGGAAGACTCAGAAGAAGCTGCTGAGAGGAACAGTGTGGAACTGTCATCTGAGTTATCAGGGCTAATGCTAATCTTGCTAGCTGTGGCGTTCATTATCATTATCTTGGGATTCAACAAAGTTTTGGTCATCCTTCTTGCCTCTCGGCCGGAGGTCCATGGTTCTTTGGGAAGGTAAGTACTTAACAGTTTATCAGCCGATGTTAGAATATTGTTTCAACGTTGTTATTTAGGATAATATATATATATACTGTACCAGTCAAATGTTTGGACACAACTACTCACGCAACAGCTTTTCTTTATTTTTTACATTGTAGAATAATAGTGAAGACATCGAAACTATGAAATAACACATGGAATCATGTAGTTAGCAGAAACGTGTTAAACAAATCAAAATATATTTTATATTTGAGATTCTTCAAAGTAGCCACCCTTTGCCTTGATGACAACTTTGCACACTCTTGGCATTCTCTCAACCAGCTTCATGAGGTAGTCACCTGGAATGCATTTCAATTAACAGGTGTGCCTTATTGAAAGTTAACTTGTGGAATTTCTTTCCTTCTTAAAGCGTTTGAGCCAATCAGTTGTGTTGTGGTAAGTTAGGGGTAGTATACAGAAGATAGCCTTATTTGGTAAAATACCAAGTCCATATTATGGCAAGAACAGCTCAAATAAGCAAAGAGAAACGACAGTCCATCATTACTTTAAGACATGAAGGTCAGTCAATCCGGAAAACTTCAATAAAAAGTTTCTTCAAGTGCAGTCGCAAAAACCATCAAGCGCTATGATGAAACTGGCTCTCATGAGGACCAACACAGGAAAGGAAGACCCAGAGTTACCTCTGCTGCAGAGGATAAGTTCATTAGACTTAACTGCACCTCAGATTGCAGCCCAAATAAATACTTCACAGAGTTCAAGTAACAGACACATCTCAACATCAACTGTTCAGAGGGTTTTGCGTGAATCCGGTCTTCGTGGTCGAATTGCTGCAAAGAAACCACTACTAAAGGACACCAATAATAATAAGAGACTTGCTTGGGCCAAAAAACACGAGCAATGGACATTAGACCGGTGGAAATCTGTCCTTTGGTCTGATGAGTCGAAATTTGAGAGTTTTGGTTCCAACCGCCGTGTCTTTGTCAAACGCAGAGTACGTGAACGGATGATCTCAGCGTGTGTGGTTTCTACCGTGAAGCATGAAGGAGGAGATGTGATGGTGTTGGTGCTTTGCTGGTGACACTGTCGGTGATTTATTTAGAATTCAAGGCACACTTTTAAACAGCATGGCTACCACAGCAGTCTGCAGTGATACGCCATCCCATCTGGTTTGGGCTTAGTGGGACTATCACACTTCCAGGCTGTGTAAGGGCTATTTGACCAAGAAGGAGAGTGATGGAGTGCTGCATCAGATGACCTGGCCTCCACAATCACCCGACCTCAACCCAATTCCACATCAAATCAAATTTTATTTGTCACATGCGCCGAATACAACAGGTGTAGACCTGACAGTGAAATGCTGACTTACAAGCCCTTAAGCAACAATGCAGTTAAGAAAAGTAACATAATTAAAGAGCAGCAGTAAAATAACAATAGAGAGGCTATATACAGGGGGTACCTATACAGAGTTGAGGTAATTGTTATTAAAGTGACTATGCATAGATAATAACAGAAAGTAGTAGCAGCGTAAAAGGGGTAGCCCTTTGATTAGATGTTGAGGAGTCTTATGGCTTGGGGATAGAAGCCTTTAGAAGCCTCTTGGACTTAGACTTGGTGCTCCGGTACCACTTGCCGTGTGGTAGCAGAGAGAACAGTCTATGACTAGTGTGGCTGGAGTCTTTGACAATTTTTAGGGCCTTCCTCTGACACCGCCTGGTATAGAGGTCTTGGATCGCAGGAAGCTTATGTTGAGAATTCCAATTTGACTAACGTTAGCTAGGTGGCTAACATTAGCTGGGCTAGGGTTAGGAGTTAGGTTAAAGGGTTAGCTAACATGCTAAGTAGTTGCAGAGTTGCTCATTAGCTAAAATGCTAAAGTTGTCCATGATGAGATTCAACTCATGTAACCATACCAAACGTAACAGACTAATTTAAGTGTCCCGGATCTACATTTACTATGAGGGGCTCCCGAGTGGCGCAGTGGTCTAAGACACTGCAAGAGGCATCACTACAGTCTGTGGTTCGAATCCAGGCTGAATCACATCCGGCCGTGATTGTGAGTCCCATAGGACGGTGCACAATTGGCTGGGGTAGCCCGTCATTGTAAATAAGAATTTGTTCTTAACTGACTTGTCTAGTTAAATATAACAATGTTACATCTAGTCTATGAGACCAGGCTGATATATGAACATGTGAATGGCTCTTAGTTTGAAGGACAATGTTTTTTCAAACCCTCAACATTTTGGAATATATTGACTTGACCAAACTGTCATTGTAGGATTACTTTGTCTAAAAATCCTATTTGTTATGTGAATCTTTAATTTAACTGTACATAGTAATGTCTTTAATGTCTTCAAGGTGAAAATGGTATTAGATACACAGTACAGTAGTCTTAAGAGTGGGGCTGTGAAAGACAAGATTGTCAGATACACAGAGCCAGGAAAAGCCAGACAGGCCTTTTCCAGGACACCAATAAAAAAGGACCGACACTCCCAGCAGCAGGTATGTGACACCCAGCAGCAGGTATGTGACAGATTTGGTTTTGTCGGACATACAGTATTTCGAGAGTCGAGTGAAAACCAACTGATTCAGTTCAGTCAGTCGTCCTGATGAGCATTTCCCAGCTAACTTGTTTATGCTTGTGGCTAGAAACTTTATTGAGAATTTTAAACTTGTCTGCCGAAGCTGGGACATAGGAGATTGTTAAGGATCATTCAGTTGGAATTGTTTATTTATTTTTTATGTAGACGTTAATGTCGTAGTTGTACTTTTTCGGTGAAAATAACTAATAAATGTTCATTAGCGGTCACCCTGGCCTGATATTGCCTATCTAGTTACTTCCCTCCTTACTCTGGCAACTGGGAGCGAAGGACACTGTGCCCGGTATAGTTGTGTTGCCGGCTTGCAGCGCATACTCTCTCCATTGAGCAGTAGACTGTATCACGGTGACATCCAGGTGGTTACTACCAATATTACACATTATTTATCGTGTAGGCTACTATCCTACTCAAGTGGGATAGAACAAAATTACATTGGTACCACTGTGTCTTGAATAACAACAGTGTGAGCAGCAATAGTGGAATCGGCAGTTCACCTTCAAAATAAAAGTCCCCAATTTGAAACCGATTAAAAAGGATAGAAATTGTCGAATCATGCCACAATTGGACTATTAAATGTTAAACAAGTTTGGAATGTTCAACAGAAGACACTTTAGTTAATTTGACAAAAACAAAGCTGAAATCGCACTGTGGATGTATTAGACTTCAGAATTGCATTGGGGGCATACCTGTATTCACTGTACCGCCTTACCTATGGATCTTGGGTCCACAAAATTGGGTATAAGCCTACTTTGTGACACCCCCTGTTTACAATTCTGAAGAGTTTACACAAATATTAGTGTCGTAGCTCTTATTGCATGACTTCAACTGTGGGAAATCGCCTAACTATTCACATAAAATTGAAAATGAATTTGGCAGTCAGCCTTGCCCCATTTCATGGACCCATGATCCATAGGTATCAGCCTACTAAGTGACACCCACATTTCATGGACCCAATATCCATAGGTATGGCTGTACAGTGCAGTTCAGTATGCCCCCAATGCAATTCTGAAGTCTAGTACTTCCACAGTGCGATTTCAGCTGATTTGTACCCTTTTGTGTGAAATTAACTAATTATTGTATTTTGTTGAATTTATATAGCATTCTTAACTTGTTTAGCATTATATAGTCCAATTGTGACATGATTCCACAATTTTTTTAAATCCGTTTGCATGTTTCAATTGGGGACTTTTATTTTGAAGGCACATCGCCGTTTCCACAAACATCAAATCGGCCAGGTTAGCTACAGCCGGCGACGTGATAGCCTCCAGCTGCGTCGTGGGAAGCGAGACACAACATCGGCAAGCACCTCGCACCGGCTTGTTATGTTAGCTAAAAATTGCCATGTCACGGTGACATCCAGATGGTGACCAATACTAAGTTATTTCTCCCACGCCCGTCAAAATATGAACATTACTTTCTTTTAAAAGTTTTAACTAGCGCTATGCTGTTGTTGTTCATGCGTTTCCCAAACTAGCTAGCTTGGAAGGGCTCATCAGTATAGGATCAATATCATGCCAAATGTAAATCACCAATATACAAATGTAAATCACTTTCCACAAATGTAAATCACCAATCCACAAATGTAAATCACTTTCCACAAATGTAATCCACAAATGTAAATCACTATCCACAAACAAACACCCTTTGATTTGTATTTGTAAATCGAAATATTGCATTACAATTTTTTTTATAACTGCAGATATGCAGGCAATTTCCAAGGGCATTAAGTAAAATGTCTGCCATAAAGATTTGCACATAGGATATGGCAAACCTGCAACTCCTTATTTGGAAGCGCTTAGGTCACCTGACTTTTTGACAGTGATTTGATGACAAGAAAAAGACAAGACCTGTGTTCGAATACCCACACTAACATACTGTATACTGCATACTTAAATGAGTATATACTATTAGTTAATTTTAGTATACATTCGTGGCGAAAGTTGAGTGACACAAATATTAATTTTCACAACGTCTGCTGCCTCAGTTTGTATGATGGCAATTTGCATATACTGTACTCTAGAATGTTATGAAGAGTGATCAGATGAATTGCAATTAATTGCAAAATTGCCATGCAAATGAACTGAATCCCCAAAAAACATTTCTACTGCATTTCAGCCCTGCCACAAAGGACCAGCTGACATCATGTCAGTGATTCTCTCGTTAACACAGGTGTGAGTGTTGACGAGGACAAGGCTGGAGATCACTCTGTCATGCTGATTGAGTTTGAATAACAGACTGGAATCTTCAAAAGGAGGGTGGTGCTTGGGATCATTGTTCTTCCTCTGTCAACCATGGTTACCTGCAAGGAAACACGTGCCGTCATCATTGCTATGCACAAAAAAGGCTTCAAAGGCAATGATATTGCTGCCAGTAAGATTGCACCTAAATCAACCATTTATCGGATCATCAAGAACTTCAAGGAGAGCGGTTCAATTGTTGTGAAGAAGGCTTCAGGGCGCCCAAGAAAGTCCAGCAAGCGCCAGGACCTTCTAAAGTTGATTCAGCTGCGGGATCAGGGCACCACCAGTACAGAGCTTGCTCAGGAACGGCAGCAGGCAGGTGTGAGTGCATCTGCACGCACAGTGAGGCGAAGACTTTTGGAGGATGGCCTGGTGTCAAGAAGGGCAGCAAAAAAGCCACTTCTCTCCAGGAAAAACATCAGGGACAGACTGATATTCTGCAAAGGGTACAGGGATTGTACTGCTGAGGACTGGGGTAAAGTCATTTTCTCTGATGAATCCCCTTTTCGAATGTTTGGGGCATCCGGAAAAAAGCTTGTCCGGAGAAGACAAGGTGAGCGCTACCATCAGTCCTGTGTCATGCCAACAGTAAAGCATCCTGAGACCATTCATGTGTGGGGTTGCTTCTCAGCCAAGGGAGTGGGCTCACTCACAATTTTGCCTAAGAACACAGCCATGAATAAAGAATGGTACCAACACATCCTCCGAGAGCAACTTCTCCCAACCATCCAGGAACAGTTTGGTGACCAACAATGCCTTTTCCAGCATGATGGAGCATCTTGCCATAAGGCAAAAGTGATAACTAAGTGGCTCGGGGAACAAAACATCGATATTTTGGGTCCATGGCCAGGAAACTCCCCAGACCTTAATCCCATTGAGAACTTGTGGTCAATCCTCAAGAGGCTGGTGGACAAACAAAAACACACAAGTTCTGACAAACTCCAAGCATTGATTATGCACGAATGGGCTGCCATCAGTCAGGATGTGGTCCAGAAGTTAATTGACAGCATGCCAGGGCGGATTGCAGAGGTCTTGAAAAAGAAGGGTCAACACTGCAAATATTGACTCTCTGCATCAACTTCATGTAATTGTATGAAATGCTTGTAATTATACTTCAGTATTCCATAGTAACATCTGACAAAATTATCTAAAGACACTGAAGCAGCAAACTGTGGAAATTAAAATTTGTGTCATTCTCAAAACTGTTGGCCACAACTGGGCTGTAAAATGGAACAGTATCCTTTCAGTTGAGCATGCTAGCTCTTCGCCAGTCTACCGGAAGTTAATGCTGTTGCTATTTTGAATTTTTTTATTCCACCTTTATTTAACCAGGTAGACCAGTTGAGAACAAGTTCTCATTTACAACTGCGACCTGGCCAAGATAAAGCAAAGCAGTGCGACAAAAACAGCAACACAGAGTTACACATGGGATAAACAAACGTACAGTCAATAACACAATAGAAAAATCTGTATACAGTGTGTGCAAATGAAGAAAGGAGGTAAGGCAATAAATAGGCCAATAGTGGTGAAGTAATTACAATTTAGCAATTTATACTGGAGTGATATATGTGCAGATGAGGATGTGCAAGTAGAAATACTGGTGTGCAAAAGAGCACAAAAACAAAAATGGGAATGAGGTAGGTAGTTGCTTGGATGGGCTATTTACAGATAGCTATGTACAGTTGCAGCGACCGGTAAGCTGCTCTGACAGCTGATGCTTATAGTTAGTGAGGGAGATATAAGTCTCCAACTTAAGTGATTTTTGCAATTTGTTCCAGTCATTGGCAGCAGAGAACTAAAAGGAAAGGTGGCCAAATGAGGTGTTGGCTTTGGGGATGGCCAGTGAAATATACCTGCTGGAGCTTGTGCTACGGGTGGGTGTTGCTATGGTGACCAGTGAGGTGAGATAAGGTGGAGCTATACCTAGCAAAAAGTTATAGATGACCTGGAGCCAGTGGGTTTGGTGACGAATATGTAGCGAGGACCAGCCAACGAGAACATACAGGTCGCAGCGGTGGGTAGTATATGGGGCTTTGGTGACAAAATGGATGGCACTGGGATAGACTGCATCCAATTTGAGTGTTGGAAGCTAATTTGTAAATGACATCACCGAAGTCAAGGATAGGTAGGATAGTCAGTTTTACAAGGGTAAGTTTGGCAGCATGAGTGAAGGAGGCTTTGTTGCGAAAAGGAAGCTGATTGGAGATGCTTAATGTGAGCCTGGAAGGAGAGTTTACAGTCTAGCCAGACACCTAGGTACTTATAGTTGTCCACATATTCCAAGTCAGAACCGTCCAGAGTAGTGATGCTGGTCGGGCGGGCGGGTGCGTCAGCGATCGGTTGAAGAGCATGCATTTCGTTTTACTAGCATTTAAGGGCAGTTGGAGGTCACGGAAGGAGTGTTGTATGGCGTTGAAGCTCGTTTGGAGGTTTGTTAACACAGTGTCCAAAGAATGGCCCGATGTATACAGAATGGTGTCGTCTGCGTAGAGGTGGATCAAAGAATCACCTGCAGAAAGAGCGACATCATTAATATATACAGAGAAAAGAGAATTGAACGTGAATTGAACCCTGTGGCACCCCCATAGAGACTATAAACTATCAACATAAAGAAAGTCGCACACTCCATGTATAATCTACCAGCAATTTAATGGGTATTTACCAACGTTTCGGCATGCCGAAGTATAGTTTATTGGGCAAGTTGCTGCGGGGGGTGCAGAGCTGTAAAGTCTATGGAGAATAAGAGCACCTCCTCCCAGCTGCCCACTGCACTGAGACTAGGAAATACTGTCACCACTGATAAATCCACGATAATCGAGAATTTCAATAAGCATTTCTCTACGTCTGGCCATGCTTTCCACCTGGCTACCCCAACCTCGGCCAGCCGTAGAGAAATGCTTATTGAAATTCTCGATTATCGTGGATTTATCAGTGGTGACAGTGTTTCCTAGTCTCAGTGCAGTGGGCAGCTGGGAGGAGGTGCTCTTATTCTCCATAGACTTTACAGTGTCCCAAAACTTTTTGGAATGAGTGCTGCAGGAAGCAAATTTCTGTTTGACAAAGCTAGCCTTTGCTTTCCTAACTGATTGTGTGTATTGGTTCTTGACTTCCCTGAAAGTTGCATATCTCGGGAACTATTCGATTCTAGTGCAGTACGCCACAGGGTGTTTTTGTGCTGGTCAAGGGCAGTCAAGTCTGGAGTGAACCGAGGGCAATATCTGTTCTTAGTTCTACATTTTTTGAAAGGGGCATGCTTATGTAAGATGGTGAGGAAAGCACTTTTAAAGAACAACCAGGCATCCTCTACTGACAGGATGAGGTCAATATCCTTCCAGGATACCTGGGCCAGGTCGATTAGAAAGGCCTGCTCGCAGAAGTGTTTTAGGGAGTGTTTGACAGTGATGAGGGGTGGTCCGCGATGACAGCGGACCCGTAACGGACACAGGCAATGAGGCAGTGATCGCTGAGATCCTGGTTGAAAACAGCAGAGGTGTATTTAGAGGGCAAGTTGGTCAGGATGATATCTATGAGGGTGCCATGCAAATGAACTGAATCCCCCCAAAACGGCCAGGGTGTTAAGCATATCCCAATTTAGGTCACCTAACAGAACGAACTCTGAAGAATGATGGGGGGCAATCAAATCATATATCGTTTCCAGGGCACAGCTGGGAGCTGAGGGGGATCTATAACAAGCGGCAACAGTGAGGGACTTATTTCTGGAGAGATGGATCTTTAAAAGAAGAAGCTCGAACTGTTTGGGCATAGACCTGGATAGTATGACAGAACCCTGCAGGCTGTCTCTACAGTAGATTGCAATTCTGCCCCCTTTAGCAGTTCTGTTTTGACGAAAATTGTTGTAATTTTTGGTGGCCTTCCTAAGCCAGGATTCAGACACGGCTAGGACATCAGGGTTGGCGGAGTGTGCTAAAGCAGTGAATAAAGCAAACTTAGGAAGGAGGCTTCTGATGTAAACATGCATGAACCAAAGGCTTTTAGGGTTGTAGAAGTCAGAAAATGAGGCTAAAGGCTATAAGAACTGGTCGTCTAGTGCTTTGGGAACAGAGAATAAAAGGAGCAGATTTCTGGGTGTGGTAGGATAGATTCAGGGCATAGTGTACATACAAGGGTATGGTAGGGTGCGAGTACAGTGGGGGTAAACCTAGGCATTGAGTGACGATGAGAAAGGTTGCATCTCTGGAGGCGCCAGTTAAGCTAGGTGCGGTCTCCGCATGTGTGGGGGGTGGGACAATGGGGATATCTGAGGCATGTTGAGCAGGACTAGGGGCCCTGCAGTAAAATAAAACAATGAGAGCTGCCCTAAACAACAGTATACAAGGCCTATTGACATTAGAGAGAGGCATAAAGCAATCACAGGTGTTGATTGGGAGAGCTAAGACAACAATGGGTGAGACAACAACGGGTAAATGGGCAGAGAGGGTCAGTTAGCTACACATAGGGCCTGAGTTCGAGGCTGGGGCCGACAGATAAACAAAATGTAATATCGTGTTAATGAACAGTCCAGCAGGCATCAGCTATGTAGCCGAGTGATCATAGGGTCCAATGAGCAGCAATAGATGAAACGCAGCCGTTCGGTAGTTGATTACTACGCTAGGTGAGCGGGAGACACAGTGTTCAGGAAGCTAGCAGGCCGGGGCTAGCAAATGGATCTTCACCACATCCACGACGCAGAGGCCGGTTGAGAGCACATTGGCCGAATTACGTCAGCAGATCAGCAGACCAGTCGTGATGGATCCGCGGGGCTCCGTGTCGACAAAGGCTCCAGGCCAAATTGGCAAGAGAGGTATTGTAGTTGGTGTACTTTGTTTGCTAGCCGGGAGATGGGCCTAGCTTGAGGCTAGCTCGAGGCTAACTAGTGCATGCTTCTGGACAAGGGCGTTAACCACAATAGCCACTCGGTAGCAGCTAGCTAGCTGTGAAGATCCGGTGTAATGGTCCAGAGCTTGCGGCAGGAATCCGGTGATGTAGTGGGGGGAAAAAGTAGTCCGATATGCTCAGGGCTGATATCACGCTGTGCAGACTGGCAGGTATTATCCGGGCTAAAGCGGCTGGTGTCCGTGCTAAAGGTAAACACCGCTAGCAGTGGCTAACAATGACTAAATAGCTAGTAGCTAATTAGCTGCCAACTTCTGATGGCTAGCTTCTGATGGAGGTTCCAGTTATAAGGTCTAAAAAAAAAATGCAGATCCGTACCATATTGGGTGAGGCAGGTTGCAGGAAGGTATATTTAATTTAAAAAATGGAAAAAAGAGATTGAAATATAATGAAATGTATACAAAAAAATACATATTTACATGGAACAAAAACAAATACGTCTTACTGCTGCGCAATCTTGGAAAAATAATTTCAACCTCTTGCTAGCTAGTTAGCATAACAAATTACTAGTTAAACATTTTACGATTTTGGGTGTGTTCAATTCAATCTGGAGTGCCAGAGTGTGCTCGTAGATTCAGTTGTCAGATTGTCCGTTTGTAACTCCAGAGTGTTTCGCTCTCGGAGCGCACACTGGACGCTTTGGCCATGGATTAGGGTTGATTTGAGCGTTCTGACCTTACAACAGCAGTCAAGCTAACATTGGCTAGCTTACTCAACCTTTAAGTCTTTACTGAAGACTTATCTCTTCAGTAGGTCATATGATTGAGTGTAGTCTGGCCCAGGAGTGTGAAGGTGAACGGAAAGGCTCTGGAGCAACGAACCGCCCTTGCTGTCTCTGCCTGGCCGGTTCCCCTCTCTCCACTGGGATTCTCTGCCTCTAACCCTATTACAGGGGCTGAGTCACTGGCTTACTGGTGCTCTTTCATGCCGTCCCTAGGAGGGGTGCGTCACTTGAGTGGGTTGAGTTACTGACGTGATCTTCCTGTCTGGGTTGGCGCCCCCCTTGGTTTGTGCTGTGGTGGAGATCTTTGTGGGCTATACTCGGCCTTGTCTCAGGATTGTAAGTTGGTGGTTGAAGATATCCCTCTAGTGGTGCGGGGGCTGTGCTTTGGCAAAGTGGGTGGGGTTATATCCTTCCTGTTTGGCCCTGTCCGGGGGTATCATCGGATGGGGCCACAGTGTCTCCTGACCCCTCCTGTCTCAGCCTCCAGTATTTATGCTGCAGTAGTTCGTGTCGGGGGGCTAGGGTCAGTTGGTTATATCTGGAGTACTTCTCCTGTCTTATCCAGTGTCCTGTGTGAATTTAAGTATGCTCTCTCTAATTCTCTCCTTCTCTCTTTCTTTCTCTCTCTCGGAGAACCTGAGCCCTAGGACCATACGTCAGGACTACCAGGCATGATGACTCCTTGCTGTCCCCAGTCCACCTGGCCTTGCTGCTGTTCCAGTTTCAACTGTTCTGCCTGCGGTTATGGAACCCCTACCTGTCCCAGACCTGCTGCTTTCAACTCTTAATGATTTGCTATGAAAAGCCAACTGACATTTATTCCTGATTATTATTTGACCATGCTTGTCATTTATGAATATTTTGAAAATCTTGGCTCTCTCTAATTCTCTCCTTCTCTCTTTCTTTCTCTCTCTCGGAGGACCTGAACCCTAGGACCATACGTCAGGACTACCGGGCATGATGACTACTTGCTGTCCCCAGTCCACCTGGCCTTGCTGCTATTCCAGTTTCAACTGTTCTGCCTGCGGTTATGGAACCCCTACCTGTCCCAGACCTGCTGTTTTCAACTCTTAATGATCGGCTATGAAAAGCCAACTGACATTTATTCCTGATTATTATTTGACCATGCTTGTCACTTATGAACATTTTGAACATCTTGGACATGTTCTGTTATAATCTCCACCCGGCACAGCCAGAAGAGGACTGGCCACCTCTCATAGCCTGGTTCCTCTCTAGGTTTCTTCCTAGGTTTTGGCCTTTCTAGGGAGTTTTTCCTAGCCACCGTGCTTCTACACCTGCATTGCTTGCTTTTTGGGGTTTTAGGCTGGGTTTCTGTACAGCACTTTGAGATATTAGCTGATGTACGAAGGGCTATATAAAATAAACTTGATTTGATGTATAAGTGGCCAACTAACGTTAGGTAGCTAGCTAACATACCGGTGCATACTGCTGTACTTATATGCTATGTGGTTTGTAAGGACAGTGTAGCTAACAAATTGTCAGCCAACAACGTGTAAGGTAACTTATTTGAAAAGTAATTACTTTATTACATTGCTCAACATTTTGTTAACATTTGTCATAATTAGTTAAAGCAATGAATTTGTATCCGCTTTCATTGGACTTCGGCTGCATATTTTCCAGCATTTTCTTTAAATCTGAAAACGATGTGAAGCCACGCACGTTTCCTGAAGAATTTCATTATGGGCTCTAATGTACGGAAATAGTGTCCTCTGTGTGTATCCTTCATATTTTGGCGAATTTAGTAAGACATTTGGGAACTTTTGGCATACTAACTATATCCATCATATGACCAATAAGCACACTATATACTCAATTCACATCACAAATAGTACGGTTAGTGTAGGTAGCATGAGTATTCGAACACAGATAAGAAGTTCTCACGCGTAGAAAGCGATTTCTGTAAATCGCTGGCAGCCTCTCTTTCGGCCATGTTGATGCCTGCTTTTCAAGGCTGCATAAATTATAGTATGGTAACCATAATACACTGCTCAAAAAAATAAAGGGAACACTAAAATAACACATCCTAGATCTGAATGAATGAAATATTCTTATTAAATACTTTTTTCTTTACATAGTTGAATGTGCTGACAACAAAATCACACAAAAATTATCAATGGAAATCAAATTTATCAACCCATGGTCTGGATTTGGAGTCACACTCAAAATTAAAGTGGAAAACCACACTACAGGCTGATCCAACTTTGATGTAATGTCCTTAAAACAAGTCAAAATGAGGCTCAGTAGTGTGTGTGGCCTCCACGTGCCTGTATGACCTCCCTACAACGCCTGGGCATGCTCCTGATGAGGTGGCGGATGGTCTCCTGAGGGATCTCCTCCCAGACCTGGACTAAAGCATCCGCCAACTCCTGGACAGTCTGTGGTGCAACGTGGCGTTGGTGGATGGAGCGAGACATGATGTCCCAGATGTGCTCAATTGGATTCAGGTCTGGGGAACGGGCGGGCCAGTCCATAGCATCAATGCCTTCCTCTTGCAGGAACTGCTGACACTCCAGCCACATGAGGTCTAGCATTGTCTTGCATTAGGAGGAACCCAGGGCCAACCGCACCAGCATATGGTCTCACAAGGGGTCTGAGGATCTCATCTCGGTACCTAATGGCAGTCAGGCTACCTCTGGCGAGCCCATGGAGGGCTGTGTGGCCCCCCCCAAAGAAATGCCACCCCACACCATGACTGACCCACCGCCAAACCGGTCATGCTGGAGGATGTTGCAGGCAGCAGAACGTTCTCCACGGCGTCTCCAGACTGTCACGTCTGTCATGTGCTGAGTGTGAACCTGCTTTCATCTGTGAAGAGCACAGGGCGCCAGTGGCGAATTTGCCAATCTTGGTGTTCTCTGGCAAATGCCAAACGTCCTGCACGGTGTTGGGCTGTAAGCACAACCCCCACCTGTGGACGTCGGGCCCTCATACCACCCTCAAGGAGTCTGTTTCTAACCGTTTGAGCAGACACATGCACATTTGTGGCCTGCTGGAGGTCATTTTGCAGGGCTCTGGCAGTGCTCCTCCTTGCACAAAGGCGGAGGTAGCGGTCCTGCTGCTGGGTTGTTGCCCTCCTACGGCCTCCTCCACGTCTATAATTTCTATAATAATTAATATAATTGCCTATAATTTCCACCTGTTGTCTATTCCATTTGCACAACAGCATGTGAAATTTATTGTCAATCAGTGTTGCTTCCTAAGTGGACAGTTTGATTTCACAGAAGTGTGATTGACTTGGAGTTACATTGTGTTGTTTAAGTGTTCCCTTTATTTTTTTGAGCAGTGTATATATCAGGCGTCTTATTCTGGTGACATGGCGATCAATGCCTGGCTGCCCTTTGATAAATAGAAATAATCTTGCTCTTCTCCATAATAATCTTATCATGTAGGCTAGCCTAGCTGCATTGTATTTGCAAGCTGTTGGCTAGAGTGCATGTGCCCAGACCAGAGTGGGCACATTTGCTATATAATGCAACAGTTTTTGTGACAAAACCATCAGTAGAGTTGAAATGGCTTTTTATTCAGTACATGGCAATTTAACCTCAAATTCTTTCTGTGTACTATGTCTTCAACCACAGGCTTTTATCCGCAACAAGTCAGTTTGATGGAAATGAAAATGCACATTGTTTTTATGCAGATTTTATAATAGTCACATGAAAATCTGTCGCCAATTGGATGGAAATCTAGCTACTGCAACCAACACATCTCGTCTTTGACGACTTTGTTTTACTTTGGCTGTGTAAGTGTCACTTTTCTTCCTTAACAAGCGTACTAAAATTGGGCACAAACAAACCAAATGCCCACCTTAAACACAACACCTCTAACTTTAAATTCAGCAGTAAATATTGTTGTAGTCATTCTAGTGCTCGGCCAAACACCACTTCACAGCTCCCACTCTGTGCTGCTGCATCCTCCACAGACGGGCCTTTTCTGCAATATTTAATAAAACTATAAGTTATGATTTTTGGAAATAGCGTAAGTAAGACACTGCTTGTAGTTTGTGCTATTTTAAGCAATAAGGCCAGAGGAGGTGTGGTACATGGCCAATATACCACGGCTAAGGGCTGTTCTTAGGCACAACGCAACGCCTTAGCCGCGGTTTATTGGCCATATATCACAAACCCCCGAAGAGCCTTATTGCTATTAGAAACTGGTTTCCAATGTAATTAGAGTAGTAAAATGAAATGTTTTGTCATGCCCGTGGTATACGGTCTGATATACCATGTCTTTCAGCCAATCAGAATTCAGGGCTCTAACCACCCAGTTTATAATGAACCATATGTACTTGACTGACATGTTTTTAAATTGCTGAATGTATTTATGATGGTTGATTAAGTAACTTCTGGCAATGGATATAGTAAAAAAAATTACACGATTACAAAAATATAAAAAATATTTAAAATCATGACCATGTCCTGGCATTCTCATATGTGCCCTGTAATAAAAATAAACATGAAATCATTTCTCATATTGTTACCAGTTGAAACCACAGAGCCCAGATGGCATCAATCCAGAGCCAAGAGCAACCACTGACTGTTGGCAGTTATTCCATTGGTTTGGAAGAATGAGACTGTGGGAAGGCAAAGAAGCAGGGTGGAATCCACAAATCCAACCTTAACTGGTCCTTACCAAGATATTGGTGAGTTTTTGTACCATCTTGGGGTGTGTAGAGGTGAGCACTGGGCTTGGTGGGAAGCCAAGCGGGTGAGAGGTCTGGGTTGGGGGTTAAGAAGTCAAACATTAACTTTCCCTTGACCCCATAAGATGCGGATTTGGGCAAGCAGTGTGGAATGTAAGTTGAAGGTGAGATATCTTTCTTTTTGCGCCCCTTTTTTTGGAAGCATACAAAGAGTCACTCATCCTCTGTCTGTGTGTGTGTATATAAGATGAGATCATGGAAATTCTTTCACATGCGCAAGGAGCTAAGAAATCAGAGGGCAGAGGAGTTAATCTCATTTCATATTTTCACTCTTGCTGTCATGTGTGATCTACCAATTTGTCACAAGTTGTCATTTCCTCCCGAGTAATCAATGAGATGCACAGCTCAGAAAAGTATTTACGGAGTATCTCGAAGAATAGTCTGGACTGGATTATATAGCACCTGATGTGTAGGACTGGGTATGCAACTCCAGTTCTATGAATGGAGCGGAGCCCCATAGGGGGTTTCGCTCCTATTGGTTTATCCCGCTGCCTAAGCAGCACAGCCTGAAAATATAATTATGCACGCGCCTCAGCCAATGCGAGCCCAGCTGGCCCTACACATCAGCCTCCCGAAAAGTCTTCAGCGAGACTCCGGGGGTCGGTCAGGGCCTGAAGCCCAATGGGGCTCAGCTCCACTCGTAGAACTGGAGTTACATACCCAGCATCTATCATTCTATATCGTGGAGCTCCGCCCTATAAGTGGGCTTCGCTCCTATTGGTTTAGGGCGGCGCAAGCACACCGGAATATACTCCCTGCCGGTCCCAACACTTCCCACATAATGAAAAGTTATTTAATGTGTAAACTGTTTGGAAGTTTGTCTTTCACTGGGTTACATAACGAGGTGGAAATAATGTCTTCACCTCAGGTTCCTACCTCTAGACTAGAGTCTAGACTGATCCATGTTGAAAATATTTTTAAACAAAGTGGTGTATAGTCAACCCTTTGTCTGTGATATATGAATTACTCAACTTTGTTGTAGAGTGTGTAGTTTGGAGATATTGCTCCTTATTGTAACAAGTTATATTCCCGGTAGTTGTACTGAAGGGATGCAAGTCTTACATTGGTGCAAGGCAGCATATAATTTTTTAGAAAGGTACAGTTTACCAATTTAGCTTGCTTTTTTTGTCCAATTGTAAACATTGTTAAGACAAGCTTACTAAGGCTGATTGCCCACAAGTCAGTGCTAAGCAACCGCTTTGGTTTAAGTGCACTGTGTTGGCTTCTTTTTCCCATGTATCCAACCTTGGTGATGCACCATGTGGAGCCCATCAGTCACTGTCCTATTTGGGGAACCCCCTTCTCTAAGTCTAAGCATTAATGTACTTTAAGTGTCCAAGTGTGTGTACACCATGGCCAAGGAATTGGGAAAAGGGAGGAGCATCTCCAAAATGGGAACGTCCACAGCCAGAGAGGTGATGAGAGGAGGGGCACCTGAAACAACAGTGTATATGAAGCCCTCACATGCACAGAAGATGCCAACAGTAGAGCAGCTGCATTCCCTTTTCTGCTGGTGTCTCTCTCTCTCTCTTTTGGCTTTTTTTATTCTGTTGGGTCTCCACCATGTTGGGATGGCTACTTCTACGGACTTTGCTGGTCCTTTGGCTGGCGCATAGTGCACACCTGAAGAACAATGGTAAGTGGAAGAGTTGTGGAAAGAGAGAAAGGGTCTGTCACATATTTCTCCGAAGTATCAGTGGTTTTGATGGCTAAGTAGACTGGAGCATGGTGCTGGTACCACCAGGGTTGTGGGTTCAATTCCTGGAGGGGCCACACACAGTATGTGACACTGTTAATGTTGCCAGTTCTGTAAGTTGCTTTTGGATGAAAGTATCTACATGATGCCAATCTACTGACAATCCTCTGAGAGATACTCACAGATGGCAATATGTAAGTGCTACCCTTGAGTTTAGAATGCACTGGCACAGGGAACAGGGAATGGCTGTAGTTGTAGACCTTGCGGAAATGTAATTGGTTACAAATCCTTCTACGATCTTTTTGATTCTTAGACATTCCTTTTAATTTATTTCTTGCACAGAGGCTATTCTTTGAGTCTTGAATTTCACCTTCATTTGCAAATATTGTATTGGGCTTAATATTGATTTGTTACCTTGGATGTCAGTATGCAGGGGAAATGGTGTAGCTAGGCTACACTAGTCTTACATTTTTATGGTGGCATTTTGATAATTTAGATGAGTATATAATTGCTGATGGATTTTATTCCAGGAAATGTTTACAATTGAACTTTCTTTGAAGAATTTCATAAAGTCAGTAGTTTGTCAGTGGTATGTCTGCTATGACAAGGTGCAACGCTCCATGACCCACGGCTTTTGAGTTATGAGCGTCGAGACATGTGGCCAGCAGTTATGATGCTCTGGCTCAGTAGCAGTTGGCGCTGAGGTGGTTGTCTCTGTTTTATGTTTGTGTAAGCCCCCCATAGCTACCTTTGGCTATTTGCAGTGTGGGTATACTTGTGTCACTCAAATACAATTCTTAAGATGTGGACATATTGGTTTCTGTGGTTTAGTTCAAGTAAACAGCTGTGAAGTAAATCCACCTGTTGCTACTCATTGCTCATTCATAAGGCATTATACTGTACACGTTTATGCAACATTAAACTTGGTATACAGTACTACTTGTATAAACCTCGCACATCAACTTTTAAAAAGCACATTTTCAAAATATGTCTTTCTATCAGGCAGTTTTCCAGCAGACTCAAAATGGTTGATAATAAAACTCAGGATCATTAGAGGATCAAGAGGATGATAACAAAAGGAGTTTATAGATACTTGACAAGTCTTTTTATGTATTATGACCATATTATAAGGCATTACACTCGTTATCTAGGTTGAAATACGATCTTCAACCTAGCCTGTTGTAAAGGTCCTTTCCATTTGTTTGGCAAACAAGTCAGTTTCACTTGGAGCAGTTAATTACCATTTGTACCATTTTTTAAAACTTGGATTGTTTTTTAAGGAGCCAGACACCTACAGTACATGTATAAAAATTCTGGATGTGTGCCCTCTAAGACCGGATGTGAGATGCACTGTTATTTAGATTGTCATACAAAAGGGGTGTGGTAACTAGGCGTATTGAAACACTTGGAGATGGGTGGTATGCTGCATGGGGATTCAAATACGTCTCGAGTCTGCAAACACTATAAAATCAAATCACATGCGCCGAATACAACAGATGTAGACCTTACAGTGAAATGCTTACTTACGAGCCCCTAATCAACAATGCAGTTAAAAAAAATATGGAATAAGAAATAAAAGTAACAAGTAATTCAAGAGCAGCAGTAAAATAACAATAGCGAAACTATATACAGGGGGGTACCGGTACAGAGTCAATGTGCGGGGGCACCGGTTAGTTGAGGTAATATGTACATGTAGGTAGAGTTCTTAAAGTGACTATGCATAGATGAAAACAGAGTAGCAGCGGTGTAAAAGAGGGGGAGGGGGGGGTAATGCAAATAGTCTGGGTAGCCATTTGATTAGGTGTTCAGGAGACTTATGGCTTGGGGGTAGAAGCTGTTTAGAAGCCTCTTGGACCTAGACTTGGTGCTCTGGTACCACTTGCCGTGCGGTAGCAGAGAGAACAGTCAATGACTAGGGTGGCTGGAGTCTTTGACAATTTTAAGGGCCTTCCTCTGACACCGCCTGGTATAGAGGTCCTGGGTGGCAGGAAGCTTGGCCCCAGTGATGTACTGGGCCGTTCGGACTACCCTCTAGTGTCTTGCGGTCAGAGGCCAAGCAGTTGCCATACCAGGCAGTGATGCAACCAGTCAGGATGCTCTCAATGGTGCAGCTGTAGAACCTTCTGAGGATCTGAGGACCCATGCCAAGTCTTTTCAGTCTCCTGAGGGGGAATAGGTTTTGTCGTGCCCTCTTCACGACTGTCTTGGTGTGCTTGGACCATGTTAGTTTGTTGGTGATGTGCACACCAAGGAACTTGAAGCTCTCAACTTGCTCCACTGCAGCCCCGTCGATGAGAATGGGGGCGTGCTCGGTCCTCTTTTTCCTGTAGTCCACAATCATCTCCTTTGTCTTGATCACGTTGAGGGAGAGGTTGTTGTCCTTGCACCACACGGTCAGGTCTCTAACCTCCTCCCTATAGGCTGTCTCGTCGTTGTCGGTGATCAGGCCTACCACTGTTGTGTCATTGGCAAACATAATGATGGTGTTGGAGTCTTTCAATTATTCATTATTTCATATGATTGCAAGAAGGGTGTTAAACGGGCAAAGATTGTCTTCTTTTAAATCTATTTTCAAACTTTTAAAAGATGGCTTTTAATTGATTGGCATGTACACAGTGAATATAGTATACAGTATTGATTACTTGGTGTGGGTTTTATCTAACCTTTTATCTTTATATTTTACTCATTGATAGTTTCACGGTATGTTGTCTTCACCTGTTATATATATATATACCCATTGATTCTTGAAGAATATAACTTATAGCAGCGTCATGAGCTTAGTTCAACTGTCATTTCCCATCAGAACTCAAAATATGAGCTTGTTTTACTCCTTTGTTTGTGAACATTGTTAACGTAAACAAAAACTGTATAGCCTTAACATCGTTAAAACTATAATCTTGATATCATGGATGGTTAGACCCTATATCCATAGCTCTGGCTATGAGTTTGAGAGTGGTTCAATTTCTCCAGCCCGATCCCTCAGCTAGTGGTTATTGTACATTTACAAATTGTAATATTTTCAATTTTTTTGTGTGTGCAATGCACTTCGAACTGCTGTGTGTAAAGTGGTATCGAAATAGTAATTACAATTAGTATTACTAAAAGTATTTTCTACACAATTACCGGTACATGTAATTTTGTTGAAAGATGGAGCTAGTATTACTTCATGAAACTGTCCAGTCCACATGCCTGAATGAAGACGACGGAGAAGGCAAAGAAGAGAGAAATCTCGAACAAATGCTGGTGTTTACCTGTCACATTTCAAACGATCATGTCAAATGGAAGAAAGACAAACATCTGAGTGATGCTTGCTGTGCAACTCTTAAGTGAATTGCTGTGGCCCTCAAGTTCTCTTGTGATCATGTGAAACAACCATATATTCCTTTTCCACTGGTTCTCTTTCTTGAAATCAAAGGCAGCTAAGCTTTGGTGGCAGCGTCAGTCTAAATTTGACATCTCACTGTGAGAAAATAGATTTTACTACTTGTACACAGTCCCTGTATTGAGGGATTTTCCCCTAGTGTCAATGGGTCTCATTTCCCTTAAATGATCTGCAAAATGCAGACTCACACAGGAATGTCATAGTTTTTATATTTGACATACATTTTCTTCATTAAAAAGTAGCCAATCAGTTTCTCCAAATGTCCTGTTGATTAGTTCATGTGAGATTACATCACTGTCACAATGTGACACCTTTTACATTTTGCTGATGTAATTTGTGATTCCCAATTGTAGGATATAGACTGGCACCGGCAGCTGTACTGCCCGATTTACGTGGCCCTCAACCCAACCCGTTATGCATTATCTTAAAACCTTTTATTTTCCCATTTTAGGAAATGGTGGGGGTGTTGGAAGGGTGTTGATGCCATCCAATGGATATGGATACAAGGGAAATGGTAAGTTGTGTGAAGAGGTTGCTGTGGGCTACTTGGTCTGTACATTATGTGCATTAGGGTAAATATGTGATAACTGGTAGTCTGACCTGGGTCAAATCATTTCAAATACTTTGAACATTTGCTCAAGTCTGCCTGGAGAGCAGGGTTTGCAACTTTTTGACATTTCTATTGGTGCATTAATCCAGACAAGCTCAAACAAAGTGTTTGAAACAATTTTCAAGTATTTGAAACCTAGGTCTAATGGTAATAACAGTTGCCATACTAATTGTAGGATATTCAACTAGGCAAGTCAGTTAAGAACAAATTCTTATTTACTACGATGGCCTACCCCAGCCAAACCCTAACCCAAGGGACGCTGGGCCAATTGTGTGCCACCCTATGGGACTTTCAATCACGGCCGGTTGTGATACAGCCTGGAATCGAACCTGTAGTGACACCTCTAGCACTGAGATGCAGTGCCTTAGACCGCTGCGTCACTCGGGAGCCCAGTGGTGCAACAAATGATCAGGGGGCTCAACCTAATGGTATATGATTTTTTTTCATTGTGAATCTGCTTTATTTTGTCGGAGAGGGTCAAGTTTGTGAAACAACGTTGTATAATCATGTTTGGTATAACACTGTAGGATCCCAATTGAAGTTTATGGTGCTTGAGGTGGACTGCCCAATGGACAGGGGGCTAAACCCAATGGTAAATCCACCCTATTTTGTGTGTGTTTTTTAAGACACACAGGCGCCCTTTTCTGATATTTTTTTACTACTACTTTTTACTGCTCTTTTGACCAATCAGATCAGTGTTTTGCCAATAATTGGGCAAAAGATCAGAATGGGCTGCTCGTGTAAACGCAGCCTAAGAGTTTACATCCTACTGTATTTCAACAACTTGAATGCTTGACTATTGACCAGTAGGTGTCATGTCCTAATCATTGTCTTGTAAACATTGTCAAATCAGCATATGGGTCGTTCCAACAAATGAATACCTTTTTGTGTCCCTTTTGAAATTGTAAGTAGAAATTGTGCACCAATATTGAATGTTAAAGGAAGTTCCCTTTAATATACTGTATACCACATGGAAACATGAAATAAATCCGATTTTGCATATGAATGAAGACTTGCTAAAGTGCCAGAATTCAGCATTTTTGACATGTTCCACTGTTTACCCTGTTATTTCTCTGAAGATGTGAACCCACTTAACCAACATTTCCCCCAATTCTCATCATTGTAAAGCCCTCGTTATTTTGTTGCTTTGACAGTCATTTCTGAAGATGATGATTTATTTCATGTGATTAGTTATTCATCTATTCACATGAAATGTATGTCCCTCATTTTAAGCGCCTTTGAACACCAACGTAACCTATCTGAACGACTACCGCCCACATCTGTAGCCACGCAGTGCTTTGAAAGGCTGCTCATGGCTCACATTAACGCCATCATCCTCGACACCCTGGACCCACTCCAATTCGCATACCTCCCCAACAGATCCATAGATGACTCAATCTCTATTGCACTCCACACTTCTCTTTCCCACCTGGACTATAGGAATACCTACGTGAGAATGTTGTTCATTGACTACAGCTCCACGTTCAACACCATAGTGCCCTCCAAGGTCATCACGAAGCTAAGGACCCTGGGACCGAACACCTCCCTCTGCAACTGGATCCTGGACTTCCTGACGAGCCGCCCCCACGTGGTGAGGGTAGGCAATAACACATCTGCCATGCTGATCCTCAACACGCGGGGCCTCTCGGTGGTGCGTGCTCAGTCCCCTCTTGTACTCCCTGTTCACCCATGACTGTGTGGCCGCACACGACTACAACACCACATCATTAAGTTTGCCGACGACTCGGCGGTGGTAGGGCTGATCACCGACGACGATGAGACAGCCTATAGGGAGGAGGTCAGAGATCTGGCAGTGTGGTGCCAGGACAACAACCTCTCCCTCAATATGGGCAATACAAAGGAGCTTATCTTGGACTACAGGAAACGGAGTGCCGAACCACCCCCATTTACATCTACGGGGTTGAATCATAAAACACGGGACGAGATGTTGAAACTGTCCATTGTGCCAATAGATGGTATGCACTCACATGAGATTTGCCGTGATGTTGACAGAGTGGCATGGGAGGTTTATTTCTTAGACTGGGTTAAGATGTCAATTTTGGGACACATCCTCAGTAGTGTGCCTTCGAATCAGTGGGTGTTTCGGCCTTTAATCACTAAACACCCTCATCAAAGGTGGCCAGCTAAAGGGTGATCAAGCCTTAGCTTGTGTCCCATGCCCAATTAAGATTTCCCATGGGACTATGCAAGGCAGGGGCGTCCTCTTCCCTGAGCCAGCCCTATAGCTGACCGCATACCTCGGTAGTGGAGCGGGTCAAGAGCGTCAAGTTCCTCGGTGTCCACATCACTAAGGACTTATCATGGTCCATTCACACCAAGACAGTTTTGAAGAGGGCATGAAAATGCCTCTTCCCCCTCAGGATAAAAAAAATAAATAAAAATATTGTACATCTAGTAGTCAAATCATAGTGTAAAAGCAGATGAGCTGGTTCTACTCTTTTGGGCCGTTTTCTGATGTTTTGTGGTGGAAAACTGAGCGGGTCGAGCATAAGGTGTTAACTATATATAGGCTAGAAATGTTTTATAATTATTTATTTTTTTGTGAAGCTTGGATTCAATTGCCCCTCCCTGTTGCACCCAACAAGCTTCCATTCCCCCTGTCACAAGGGGATTTATGGCTGATTTTTAAGATGAAATCGTCAACCCTGTTACAGTCAACCCTGTTACGGTCAACCATGTTACTTTATTTGGCACTTAATAGACACTTACAATAGTCATGTTTTCATTTAACCTCTTGAAATGGGACAACGTGTTTTTTTTATTAAGTTGTACATGTGCTCTTTATGATAATGTTCAAATTAGGTGAAATAAAACCTTTTTTAGGTTACACTACCCCAAAAATACTCATTTGGTGGAACGAACCATAACGCGATGTTTAACTTTTACACCTGTAATGCCAATGCTAACATTTTATGTGTTTGTAATTTTCATATGTTGCACAGTATATGTTGGTAACACCTGGGTGTTCTTTAGGTTACAGTGCTGGAGCCGGTGTGCCCAATGGAAACGGTGCCAAACCCAATGGTAAATACTCACTTGGCACTGTGTTTCTCTGTTTACATTATGTTTCTTGCGCAATACTACAGTGGGAAAACATGTTTTGGTTGGTGTTGAATTGATGACCTCATCAGTGTATGGACAGCAGGGTTGGTGGGGTTGTTCCATGAGAGTTGAGTTTATTCAATGGCTAAATTCACATATGGAGGGTTTACACCTGTGGCGTGCAGCGATTTAATCTACATGCAATGTTTGTTTGATTTCTATAGGCTACGGTGCTCCTGCAGCTGTGTCCAATGGAAATGGTGCTAAACTCAATGGTTAATCTCCCTTTTTTTCTTTCATGCCAATTTCTTGTGCTAAAGCAAGTAGTCTGCATTAGTACTTTTTCAGGGATTCAGTAAGTGATACAACTTTGACCATCGGTTTTAATCTGTCTGATCTCTAGGTTATTATGGTGCTTCTGCAGCTGTGCCAAATGGAAATGGTGCTAAACCCAATGGTAAATTACCTACTTATCTGTACTATGTCATATTGGATGTATTTGTTGAGATCTGGTACAATTATGCATTTTCTGTAACACTTTGACGTCCCTGTTGAAGGATATGGTGCTCCAGCTGCTGTACCCTATGGTCAAAAGTCAAAAGGTAAATCACAATTTTTTTCTTTGAGTATCAATTTTGTGTTTAAGTAATTATGTTGGTATTAGGTTTTCAGAGGTTCAGTAAGTGACACAACTACCATGTGGTTTGAGTTTAACAGCTGTCTGATCTCTAGGTTATGGTGCTGCTGCAGCTGTGCCCAATGGAAATGATGCTAAACACAATGGTAAATGATCCCCTAATCTGTACTATGCCATATCAAATGTATTTGTTTATCTGGTACAATCATGCTTTTTCTGTAACACTGACGTCCCTGTTGCAGGCTATAGTGCTCCAGCTGCTGTACCCAATGGAAATGGTCAAAAATCAAAAGGTAAATCAATTTTTTTCTATGAGTATCAATTTAGTGTTTTAGTAATTATATTGGTATTCAGAGGTTCAGTAAGTGGCACAAGTACCATTTGGTTTATTTGAATTAACATCTGTTTTATTTCCAGGTTATGGTGCCGGTGTGCCAAATGGACAAGGAGCTAAACCCAATGGTATAGTAACCTCCTATATTGGTGCCGCAATCATAGCTCATAATGATGCCTTTGCCAAGGCAATGTTCAGTGAGACTGTTCACCATGAGAAATTATTACTTGTTCCCAAACCGTCTGCGAACGATTGTTTCGGGTTCCGTTACATTTACATTTACATTTAAGTCATTTAGCAGACGCTCTTATCCAGAGCGACTTACAAATTGGAAAGTTCATACATATTCATCCTGGTCCCCCCGTGGTAATTGAACCCTGGTCCCCCCGTGGGAATTGAACCCACAACCCTGGCGTTGCAAGCGCCATGCTCTACCAACTGAGCCACACGGGTTACGTTTAATAATTTATTTACAGGTTACGGTGCTGCTCCAGCTGCTGTGCCCAACGGACAAGGAGCTAAGCACAATGGTACGCCTAAATTCATTTTGTAAATTGTGTTTAAATATCAATCGAATTTTATAATATTGTTTAAATATCAATTTATAAAAATAAGTTGTTTGGTGTCATTTACCTGAAACCTCTAGGTCAAGGAGCTGCAGCTGGTGCACCCAATGGACATGGTCTGCCGAATCCAAATGGTGTGTGTGTTGTACTTATGTGTTGTACTTCAGAGTGTGTACAACTAAAATTGGCATATAGATGGGTTGGTTGTTTAGCAACAAAACCAAAACTTGCACAGCTATGCGGCAAAACAGACTGGGTTGGCTTAGATTGTTAACAACAGGTCAACTATATTTTGTCCCCAATGTTTATGGAAAGCATAAATACACTTGCACAATGTTTCTCAAATACATTGCTAGTTGTTGGTTAGCTAGCGAATTGAAGTAATATTAGCATTGACATTGAATGAGTCAAAACACCTCAAAACAAGACATGGTATCAAGAACAGGGTTGAACTATCTGAAACGAGTCACTTACGATTCCCCACGTGGCAGTTTCTTGTCATTGTTGCTAACTCTCTGGCCATCAGAATCACAACACCGCACGGCCTTTTGCCCCATTGAAGCGAGTGCATCGTTTTCGTGACGTTGTCAACCCGCCTCTATATTGCCAATATTCATTCAGCATGACTAAATTAACAAGTTTACACTAGCACTGGATGCTAGTCTTGTTACATGATTAAGTAGCTTTCCTCATCTTTTCCCGAGATGACTTCTGCATGTCCGTGTGTGGTTAATGGTGGAGGAGTTTGAGTTAAGTCACAGCATGTGTTTTGTGTGTTCATATTGTGTGTTTTGCGTGTTCATATTATTCATATTTTACAAGCTTACTTCTGTAACACTATGTATATGTGTGTTAAATTGTGGAGGAGTTTGAGTTGGGTCACATCATGTTGTTTTGTGTATTGTATGTGTTTCACAGCTGGCATGAAAGGACCCATGAAAGGATACGGCCGACCACCTTTCGGTGCAGGTAAAGTACTGTGTTCTCTAACCACCCACCATTTCTTTATAGCGTAATAATCTATAATTTATCACAATGACCACATATTTGCTCCTTTGTTCTTGTTCTGGTATCAGGTGCTTCTCTTGGAATGGGGACTCGAAAGGGTCTGAGGGTACCTCAACTAGCTGCAAACAGGAGGGGAGGTAAGTGAGATACTGAAAATTGTGTATGGGTATATGAATTCACTTTTTATAGATGCTTGTTTTACCTAACTATTAATGTTGTAATTTGTGTTTCCAGTGTATAATGGGTATGGCGGTAATGGATATGGTGCACAGCCAATGAATGGTGAGTTGATACAAAACTATCTGAGCTATTAAAAAAAATAAATAATAATAATCACTTGTTATATTATATTATATTATCCTTGTATACTTTTGACCCTTGTCCATTGTCTAACCAGGCTACAGGCCAAATGGTGCCTATGCCAGGGCTGGCCTTGGCCTGGGTGGTGGCCTCTCGGCTAGATACTCTAATGGAGGAGGCCAAAAAAGACCCACACAGGGTAAGCTTAGCATTGTGTTTGAATAAGTCTTCCTCTGCTGTTGATATGAAAAGTGTTTTGTTTATTTACACCACTTGTGATTCTCTCTGTAGGTTACGGTGGTCCCAATGGACAGGGCGTTAAACCCAATGGTAAATCTCCCTTTTTCTTTATATGCACATGTTGTGTTTTACCAAGTTAGTATGTTTTAAGATATTCAGTAAGGCTATACACATAATTATTTACTATTTGAAGGATGCCGCACTTCACATTTCTCACTTCGCCATAGTGTGGATGTTTGGGATTGGATCAATTGTGTAAATCGAATCATGGGAATCAAAATAATAATCTGTCAATCATGGTAAAAGGAAAAATGATTAGCTGTAGCACAACACATGTATTGTACATACTTAAACTTGATTTGGGCATTACATTTATGGGACATTGCAACTCAATAGATGCTAGTCAGGCTGCAAAGTAAACACTTCTAAGGTAAGTTAAATACATTACATGACCAAAAGTATGTGGACACCTGCTCGTCGAACATCTTATTCCAAAATCGTGGGCATTAATATGGAGTTGGTCCCCCCTTTGCTGCTATAACAGCCTCCACTCTTCTGTGAAGGGTTTCTACTAGATGTTGGAACATTACTCTGGGGATTGCTTCCATTCAGCCAAAAGAGCATTAGTGAGGTCAGGCACTGATGTTGGGCGATTAGGCCTGGCTCGTAGATGGTGTTCCAATTAATCCTAAAGGTGTTTGATGGGGTTGAGGTCAGGGCTCTGTGCAGGCCAGTCACGTTCTTCCATATCGATCTCAACAAACCATTTCTGTATGGACCTCGCTTTGTGCACGGCGGCATTGTCTTGCTGAAACAGGAAAGGGTCTTTCCCAAACTGTTGCCACAAAAGTTGGAAGCACAGGATAGTCTAGAATGTCATTGTATGCTGTAGCGTTAATATTTCCCTTCACTGGAACTAAGGGGCCAAGCATGAACCATGAAAAACAGCCCCGAACCATTGTTCCTCCTCCACCGAACTTTATAGTTGGCACTAGGTAGCATTCTCCTGGAATCCGCCAAACCCAGATTTGTCCGTTGGATCGCGTTTCGACTGCTCCACAGTCCGATGGCGGCGAGCTTTACACCACTCCAGCCGACCCTTGGCATTGCACATTTTTATTTATTTGTATTTTTTATTTTTTATTTCACCTTTATTTAACCAGGTAGGCTAGTTGAGAACAAGTTCTCATTTGCAACTGCGACCTGGCCAAGATAAAGCATAGCAGTGTGAACAGACAACAACACAGAGTTACACATGGAGTAAACAAGTCAATAACATGGTAGAAAAAAGAGAATCTATATACAATGTGTGCAAAAGGCATGAGGTAGGCAATAAATCGAATAATTACAATTTAGCAGATTAACACTGGAGTGATAAATCATCAGATGATCATGTGCAAGAAGAGATGGTGATCATAGGCTTGTTTGCGGCTGCTTGGCCATGGAAACCCATTTCACGAAGCTCCCGACAGGTTGAGAGAATGCCAAGAGTGTGCAAAGCTGCAAAGGGTGGCTACTTTGAGGAATCTCAAATATATAAAATATATTTTGATTTGTTTAACACTTTTTTGGTTACTACATTATTTCATAGTTTTCATGTCTTCACTATTGTTCTACAATGTAGAAAATAGTTTTTAAAAACTTTTTAAAAACCCTTGAATGAGTAGGTGTCCAAACTTTTGACTGTTACGATATATATATAGTGCATTTGGAAAGTATTCAGACCTCTTTACTTTTTCCACATTACAGCCTTATTTGAAAATGTTTTAAATCGTTTTCCCCCCTCATCAATCTACACACAATACCCCATATAGACAAAGCAAAAACATGTTTTTAGACTTTTTTTGTAAAATGTGTGTAAAAAACATATCACATTTACATAAGTATTCAGACCCTTTACTCAGTACTTTGTTGAACCCCCTTGGCAGCGATTACTGCCTCGAGTCTTCTTGGGTATGACGCTACAAGCTTGGCACACCTGTATTTGGGGAGTATCTCCCATTATTCTCTGCAGATCCTCTCAGATCCTCTCAGTCTGAGGTGCTGAGCATTCTGGAGCAGGATTTCATCAAGGATCTCTGTACTTTGCTACGTTCATCTTTCCCTCGATCCTGACTAGCCTCCACCATGCTTCGCCATAGGGATGGTGCCACGTGAAAAGTCACTGAGCTCTTCAGTAAGGCCATTCTACTGCCAATGTTTGTCTATGGAGATTGCATGGCCGTGTGTTCGATTTTATACATCTTATACATACGATTTTATACATCTACATCTGTGGCTGAAGTAGCCGGATCCACTAATTTTATGGACAGAATGTGGATAGAATATGTATTATATATGAAGAATACATGGATAGAATAGTATATGTGCAGCATTATTTTAATAGGATGGCCTTGACTAAAATACAGTATATACATACAGTTCCAGTCAAGTTTGGACACACGTACTCATTCCAGGGTTTTTCTTTATTTTTACTATTTTCTACATTTTAGAATAATAGTGGAGACATCAAAACAATGCATCATACAGGGAGAATTTCTGTATTTTGAAAGTTACATCCCGCAATTCACTTCTGCCATGAGGCAGATAAAGAACTTTGCCTTTTTAAAGCTTAAATTAAAGTGCATTTGGGGTAAAAATAATTAAAAAAAATTGACATTTTTGGGTGAATACAAGAAGTGTTGAGTTAAAAATGTTATTATTGGTGGAATACTGTGGATGCCAATATCCCTGTGAGCCTCCCAGACCTATGTTGCCCCAGGTTAAGAACATAAATTGTAGATTAATAATATTACATTGTATTACACCCTCTAAACGTATTGCAAGGACCCCTGTGCCAAAATTAGTTTAATCTGTTCTTAGTAATATTCATAAAAAAAATGTAATGTAAAAAATATACACTGAGTGAACAAAACATTAAGGACACCTGCTCTTTCCATGACATAGACTGACCAGGTGAATCCAGGTGAAAGCTATGATCCGGTATTGATGACACTTGAAAAATCCACTTCAATCCGTGTAGATGAAGGGGAGGAGACAGGTTTAAAGACAGATTTTTAAGCCTTGAGACAATTGAGACATGGATTATATGTGTCTGCCATTCACAGGGTGGATGGGCAAAACCAAAGTTTTAAGTGCCTTTGAACGTGGTATGGTAATAGGTGCCAGGCGTCAAGAACTGCAACGCTGCTGGGTTTTCACGCTCAACAGTTTCCCGTGTGTATAAAAAATGGTCCACCACCCAAAGGACATCCAGCCAACTTGACACAACTGTGGGCCAGCATCCCTGTGGGCTGTTCTGAGGGCACTTTGAGAACCCCCTGGCCTAAGTGGTACAACCATGAACATTGGTTTGAATCTGTCTAATCTCTAGGTTATGGTGCTCCTGCAGCTGTGCCAAATGGAAATGGTGCTAAAAAAAACAAAGGTAAATCTCCCTTTTTTTCTTTGTATGCTAATTTTGTGTTTTACTAAGTATTTAAGGATTATCTTATGCTTGGAGGTTCAGTAAGGGAAACATGGTGCTGCTGTGCCCAACGGAAATGGTGCTAAGCCAATGGTAAACCGCATTGGCTCCGTTTCTGTTAATTCATGTTGAATTAGCAGTATACTATAATTAGGTGTGCTTGCTGAATACAAGAACAACAGCTGAAATCTTCCATTTATTATTCGCCTTCCGCTGCCACCTGTAGCAACAAAACCATCAAAGCTACTAATACCAAAACAACTATAAAATGTACACGCTGATTGTCTTCAGGTTGCTAGAAATAAACTTCTTGATATTAATTCTACTTTCCACACTACAACCATATTTGCATAAATCCCAATGCATTTCAATGGCCATAGACTTGAACGGTAAAAAAAGATATACAGAAATGGAGACACATCTCCTATTGAACTGTTTAAGCTATCGACATCTGTCACGTTCGTCATAATGATGAGACCAAGGCACAGCGTGAGTAGAGTTCCACATAATTTTAATAAACTGAAACTCACCTAACAAAACAACAAACAACCAAACGAAATGTGAAGCTACTGATGTGCACTAAGGCAACTATACATACAACACCCCTAGACATACAAAAACTAGCGTACCCACCCTAGTCACACCCTGACCTAACCAAAATCTATAGAAAAACAAAGATATCTAAGATCAGGGCATGACAACATCAAACCAACATTGAAATGTGCAGACTGACTAAACATAGATTGCTTATATACAGCTTTTTGTTACTATTTATAATTTGAACTATAACAATTTTACATTTGCATAAACGGTCTATAGGCTTTAATGGGAAGTATTTGGATTCGCCACTGCTCAACCGTTTATTCTACAAACACCACACTAACGTTGAAATGTGTAGACTAACTCAACTAACATTGGTTTTAAAAAGCTTTTTGAATATATTTATACTTTTTGGACTAACATTCTACATTTACATAAAAGCTCCATAGGCTATGATTGGTACATTTTGCTTTTCCTCATTGCTCTTGAAGCATTGCATTTCCAAACACCAAACGTTGACATGTACAGATTGACTGAGCTTAGATTGCTTGTAAAAAAAATATTGTTGATACTATTTGTAATTTTAACCCTAACCATTTTATATTTTCAATAAATGATCCGTACACTTCAATGGTCAAATTGGATCCGACACCTTTCTTGAACCATTTATGCTACAAACACCAAACCAATGCCTACGTGCTGACTGACTCAACGGCTTGTCAAAAGATTGTTGATACTATTTGTACTTTTTGTACGAGAACTATTTTAAATTTGCACTATTTTAAATTTGCATCCATAGTCGACAGAAAGGCACATTTTTGAATTCGCCACTGCTCTGATCCGTTTAAGCTACAAACACCGAACCAACATTGAAATATGCAGACTGACCCAACTTAGATTGCTTTAACACATCTTTGTGCTACCATTCATCATTTATAATCTATAAAGCTTGTTGTATTCCCACTTCAATGGCAGAATGCAGGCTTCAACATTCTAAACTGAGATCACTGCTACAGAACACATTTCAAGGCTTACGATGCTATAGGGTGCGTTTGTAAATTCATTCTGGCTATCTATTCTGATTTCAGAGTGCTCTCATCTGAGTGTGCCAGAGTGCAGAATGACTGATTCATTTACGAATGCTCAACACCCGCTGAATATGGCCCGTGTCAGTAAACATTGGCAAAATAGTGTCATTAAATTGTTGCCAGAAGCACAGTTACAGTCACCAACGCTATGGATAACATGAAAACAGCCCAATCAGCTCTGCTAGGGCAAGTAAAATAGAGTGAAGTGTTCTCGCATTTGTGTCTGGAAGTAGCTTGCAAGCTAGCCAACGTTAGCCAGTTAGCTTGGGTGCTTAACTGCCGTTGTGAGGTCACAACGCTCGGATCAATCCTACTCCTCGGCCAGAGTGTGCAGTGTGCACTCTAAACGCTCTGAATTTACAAACGGACAATCTGACAATGCTCTGAATTTATGAATGCCCAGCGCGCACTCTGAGCACACTCTGGCACTCCAGAGTGAATTTATGAACACACCCATAGTACTCCCTCTAGCCTACTATACTAACTCACTATAGTAACTCCACACTACAGCTCACCACACAACTAACCCATAGGCCTATAACAGCCCTATTACTACCATTGCTAATACTAAAATTACTACTGCAGTCACTACCACTACTACTATTTCACAACAATAAATACTTTAAGACATGCAATCACACACATTTTCTTTATTGTTTTTGTCATTTTCTAGTTGTTTTTGTTGTGACAACTGTGTTGTTTATAGGCTATGGTGCTGGAGCTGATGTGCCAAATGGACAAGGTGCCAAACCCAATGGTAAGTCCAACCAAAACAATTCTGTCAATTTATCGTTAGTGTTTTAGCATATATCAATATTATGTTTTCAGAGGTTACGTGACACAACTACCATTTGGTTTTCTGTTAACATTGGTCTGGTTTCTAGGTTATAGTGCTGGAGCTGGTGTACCCAATGGACAAGGAGCTAAACCCGATGGTAATGTAAACCCCTACATTGGTGCTAAAATCCCAGCTATTATAGATGCCATTGCCAAGTGAAATTTCTATTGAAACTGTTCACCATGGTAACTGTTTTTTTAACTGCACGTAGTCCAGGGATTCTTGAAAGACGGGACAATCCCAATAAAAAAAAATATATATATTAATATTAACAACATTGTAAATATACTCCATCAGACACCATAAACGGCATTTACAAAAAAGTGTTTAAAGACCTTGATTGTTTCATTCTAACATTAGATTATTCAAATATGTAATACACATCTCCAAACTCAATAGTAAGTCCTCCCTGGAATTTTGTTTGCGAAGTTTCCAAAGTCTTGTGATTGTCGTTGTTGAGCCATGTCATTCGAGGACCAAATTTTGTTTGAAATCTGTCACAATCATCTTTAAGTAAAACGTTTTGAATTTATTCTTTCTGTGGGGTTAACTTCAGGTTATGGTGGTGTACCCAATGGATATGGTCCCAGACCCAGTGGTAAGACTGCAACGTTACTCAGTTGTATTCATTCCTTTTTTGTTCTATAGTTATGGTCATTTGATATCAAACCAGTTGTAATGACCATCTAAGACCATAAGTCAATGCATTTGTCTGTTTCTGATGCCTAGGGTATGGATATCCCAATGGTGGGGCAAAGGCACCCAAACCAGGTAAATATCAACAACACGTCCCAACCCGTGTACGACCCGACTGATTTCAGATAGAAATGCGAGTTATAGACCTGTTATTCTCATTTAATGCAAGTCGTAGATCCTTTTTATGAGCGATACTTCTATGCTAAGTTCTGTTTTTTTGTTTTTTACTTTCTGTTTTTTACATCAGCTTCAAACTGCTGAAAATATGATATTTTTGGTTATTGAAAAGATATTTCACTGAATTTTAGATGAAACAATCTTGAGCCACCCATAAGAAAATATATGCCCACATTACTGTAAGTCGCTTTGGATAAAAGTGTCTGCTAAATGGCATATATTATAAAATTGTATTATATATAAGTCGCTCTGGATAAGAGCGCCTGCTAAATGACTTAAATGTAAATGTAATATATTATTATATACACTACCGTTCAGAAGTTTGGGGTTACTTAGAAATGTCCTTGTTTTTGAAAGACAAGAAAAAAAGTGTCCATGAAAATTACATCAAATTGATCAGAAATACATTGTAGACATTGTTAATGTTGTAAATGACCATTGTAGCTGGAAATGGCTGATTTTGAAAACTATTTTCTTTATGAAATATCTACAAATGCGAACAGAGCCCCATTATCAGCAACATCACTCCTGTGTTCAAATGGCACGTTGTGTTAGCTAATCCAAGTTTATAATTTTAAAAGGCTAATTGATCATTAGATAACCCTTTTGCGATTATGTTAGCACAGCTGAAAACTGTTGTTCTGATTAAAGAAGCAATAAAACTGTCCGCCGTCAGACTAGTTGAGTATCCGGAGCATCAGCATTTGTGTTCGATTACAGGCTCAAAATGACCAGAAACAAAGAAATTTCTTCTGAAACTCGTCAATCTATTCTTGTTCTGAGAAATTAAGGCTATTCCATGCGAGAAATTGCCAAGAAACTGAAGATCTTGTACAACTCTGTGTACTACTCCCTACAGAACATCGCAAACTGGCTCTAACCAGAATAGAAAGAGTGGGAGGCCTCGGTGCACAACTGAGCAAGAGGAAAAGTACATTAGAGTCTAGTTTGAAAAACAGACGGCTCACAAGTCCTCAACTGGCAGTTTCATTAAATAGTACCCGCAAAACACCAGTCTCAACTTCAACGGTGAAGAGGCGACTCCGGGATGCTGGCCTTGAGCCATATCTCAGACTGGCCAATAAAAAGAAAAGATTAAGACGGGCAAAATAACACAGACATTGGACAGAGGAACTCTGCCTAGAAGGCCAGCATCCCGGAGTCACCTCTAAACTGTCGACATATTAATGCTATATTAATACTATATTTGATCTCAAGGTTATGGTGCAGGAGCTGGTGTACCCAATAGATATGGAGCGTAACCTAATGGTAAATTACTACTAAAGTGTTTGAAAGTCCTGAAAAGTGTATCCAATATTTATTTTTTCTACACATAATACCCCATTTAAAAGAACAAAAATTTGAAAATGAAATACAGAAATATCTAATTTACCTAAGTATTCACACCCCTGTCTCAATACTTTGTAGAAGCACCTTTGGCAGCGATTACAGCTGTGAGTCTTTCTGGTTCAGTCTCAGAGCTTTCCACACCTAGATTGTGCAACAATTATTTAAAAAATTCTTCCAGCTCTGTGAAATTGGTTGTTGGTCATTGCTAGACAGCCATTTAAGTCTTGCCATAGATTTTCAAGCAGATTTAATCAGACTGTAACTCGGCCACTCAGGAACATTCACTGTCATCTTGATAAGCAATTCTAGTGTCGATTTGGCTTTGTGTTTTAGGCTATTGTCCTGCTGAAAGGTGAATTCCTCTCCCAGTGTCTGGTGGAAAGCAAACTGAACCAGGTTTTCCTCTAGGATTTTGCCTGTGCTTAGCTCCATTTTGCTTATTTTTTATCCTGAAACTGCCCAGTCCTTAACAATTACAAGCATAGCCATTACGTGATGCAGCCACCACTATGCTTGATAATGTGGAGAGTGGTACTCCATAATGTGTTGTAATCGGATTTTCCCCAAACGTAACACTTTGTATTCAGGACAAAAAGGGAATTGCTTTGCCACATTTTTTGCAGTATTTCTTTAGTGCTTTGTTGCAAACAGGATGCATGTTTTAGAATGTTTTTTATCTGTACAGTCTTCCTTCTCTTCACTCTGTCAATTAGGTTAATATTGTGGAGTAACTACAATGTTGTTGATCCATCCTCAGTTTTCTCCTATCACAGCCATTAAATTCTCCAAATGTTTTAAAGTCACCATTGGCATCATGGTGAAATCCCTGAGCGGATATTCAATGTCTTCTTTTTTTTTCATCCATCTACCAATAGTTACCCTTTGTGAGGTATTGGAAAACCTCCCTCGTGTGTTTATGGTTGAATCTGTGTTTGAAATTCACTGCTCGACTGAGGAACCTTACAATTATCTGTATGTGTGGGGTACAGAGATGAGGTAGTCATTAAAAAATCATGTTAAACACTATTATTGCACACAGAGTCCATGCAACTTGTTGGGTTACACACTTTTCAGCTTTTAATTTTAATTAATTTGTAAAGAATTCAAAAAAACAAATTCCGCTTTAACATTATGGGGTATTGTGTGTAGGCCAGTGACAAAAATCTAAATGTAATCTATTTAAAATTCAGGTTGTAACACAAAATGTGTCAAAAGTAAATGGGTGTGAATACTTTCTGAAGGCACTATCTGATCTGTTGAATAGGAAGTGTCTACATTAAAACTATTATGGTGAATTTGCAGTAGGTCGATTAGGACTTTTCAGTAGGTCTAAATCGTAATTGTTTTGTTGTTATTTCCAGGTTATGGTGCTGGAGCTGGTGTGTCCAATGGACAAGGAGCTAATGGTAAGTCTACCCTGGAAGTTTGTTTAGATTCCGTCCCAGGCAATACATGTATCTTCTTGATTGTGCTGTAGCAAGTTGATATGTTACTGGTATATGTTGTAGGTTATGGAAATGCATCACCTCAACCTCAAAATACTAAAGGTGTCGGAGCAGGTGCACCCATTGGAGGAACTAAAGCGTCAAATGGAGGAGCTAAAGCACCAAACGGTGGTAAGCATTCACTATCAAAAGCTGAGATTGTGTAAATGTTAAGATGTGTTTGATTTTATAAGCAATAATTGAGCAGTATTGCGTTTCAGATTTCAAGCATGTCTTTCTCTTCTATTTATGCGTGTGCTGTATGTCTGTCGTGGTTTGTGTTAATCGGTAAGACGTCCCTTGTTTGTTTTATCTCCTAAATGATCATGCCAAGATACTGTCATACTGCATGTTTCACTGTTGCACTTTTTCACTGAATAGTTATCTTTTAGTTGGTACAAAGTTACTGTGTTTTGGTTCCCAGGTTACGGCATGCCAAATGGTCAGGGTACTAAAGGTGGTGGTGCACCGAATGGAAAGGGCCCCAAAGGTGAAGTTCTTATTCCTGAAGCACTAAGCCTTGCACCAGCACCCGAGCCAGGACTTGTAGTACCTGAGCCAACAAAGGGTGTAGCTCTAATCTTTCCACAAGGGAAGACATACCCTAAGCCAGCACCAGTTCCACAAGGGAAGCTTTTCCCTAATCCAATACCTATAGTACCACAGGCAAAGAGTCCAAAGACAGCGCCAGAGCCAGCACCGGTTCCACAAGGAAAGACATACGCTAAGCCAGCACCAAAGCTAGCACCTGTCGTTTCACAATGGAAGCCGTACCCTGAGCCAGCACCTGTCGTTTCACAAGGAAAGCCGTGCCCTAACAAAGCACCAGAGGCAGCGCCAGTTCCACATGGGAAGACATACCCGAAGCCAGCCCCAAAGCCAGCATCTGTAGTACCACAGGCAAAGAGTCCGAAGCCAGCGGCAGTTCCACAAGGGAAGCCGTACCCTGAGCCAGCACCTGTCGTTTCACAAGGGAAGCCGTACCCTGAGCCAGCACCTGTCGTTTCACAAGGGAAGCCGTACCCTGAGCCAGCACCTGTCGTTTCACAATGGAAGCCGTACCCTGAGCCAGCACCTGTCGTTTCACAATGGAAGCCGTACCCTGAGCCAGCACCTGTCGTTTCACAATGGAAGCCGTACCCTGAGCCAGCACCTGTGGTTCCACAAGGAAAGACGTACCCTAAACTAGCACCAGAGCCAGCATCACAGGCAAAAAGTCCAAAGCCAGTGGCACCAGCCGTGCCTCAAAGAAAGAGTCCCAAAGTACCAAACATGGGTAAAACTCTACTATTCTCTGCATGTCCATGAGGTGGTGTGCCATGTTAATGGCATGCTTTGTATTTAGTTAGAATTTGTATCACACTGGCCAAGTGGTGTAGAAGCATCAGATTTTCTTAAAGCATGTAAGTAGCTAGCTATGGAAATAACCTGTATTGAAATGGAATATCCTCACATAAACAGGATAATGGTTTGGGATGTTCAATCCATGGGAGAATATTTTTAAACCAACCTTTACTTGGCAATTCTTCCTTCTTGACTTGGAAGGAACCGTTGTCTTCTGAATTCCCATGGCTAGTTGCAGGTGTATTTTGGAATTTAGGAAATGCTCTGTTAAATTAAATAAGTGTTTGTGCCATGAAGTAATCCAACAATGGACAGTGGGGTTCGCAACTGTTGACACCCTTGATAAAGATGAGCAAATATTACTCTAAAATAAATCATTCAAATATCTCACATGGATAGGCAAACCATTCCATAAAAATGGAGCTCTATAGGAGAAAGCCCTGCCTCCAGCTGTTTGCTTAGAAATTCCAGGGACAGTAAGGAGGCCTGCGTCTTGTGACTGCAGCGTACGTGTAGGTATGTACGGCAGGACCAAATCGGAAAGATAGGTAGGAGCAAGCCCATGTAATGTTTTGTAGGTTGGCAGTAAAAGCTTGAAATCAGCCCTAGCCTTAACAGGATGCCAGTGTAGAGAGGCTAGCACTGGAGTAATGTGATCAAATGTTTTGGTTCCAGTCAAGATTCTAGCAGCCGTGTTTAGCACTAACTGAAGTTTATTTAGTGCTTTATCCGGGTAGCTAGAAAGTAGAGCATTGCAGTAGTCTAATCTAGAAGTGACAAAAGCATGGCTAGATTTTTCTGTATCATTTTGGGACAAAGTTTCTCATTTTTGCAATGTTACATAGATGGAAAAAGCTAATAATAATAATAATTGTGTGTGTGGGGTACAGAGATGAGGTAGTCATTCAAAAATTATGTTAAACAGTATTATAGCGCACAGTGTGAATCCATGCAACTTATTTTGTGACTTACTAAGCACATTTTTACTCCTGAATTAATTTAGGCTTGCCATAACAAAGGGGTTGAGTACTTACTGACTCAAGACATTTCAGTTTCTCATTTTTTACAATTTAATATTTTGAAAAATGTAATCCCACTTTGATATTATTGGGTATCGTGTGTAGGCCATTGACAAACGAATATAAATGTAATATATTTTAAATTCAGGCTGTAACAAAACAAAATGTATGTCTAAATCTGTTTATATGTTTTATTACCGTGTTTAACATTGTCTGCTTTAGTTGGTGGTGTTTGCTTTAGTTTAGACAATGAAGGCTTTGACAGTGCCTGTATTTACACATTTTGGGCTGAATCCTAACTTGAGATCCATGCAACCAAGTCAGACTTTCGCATAGATCATGCATTGAAATGATGTCAATGAGAAATTTGTGCAAAGTTTCAAGATAGGGGTGCGGATTTCATGTTGGGTTTCCACCCTGTGTGTTTTCAGTGTTTACAATGTGCACATTTTTTTTGCACACCATGGTTGTTGTTCACTAGGGGACTATCTGTCATAGTTTTTTGTGTCCACCAAAATGTTTCTGTCCATTGATGTTCTAAAAAGAAGAGCCTTATGTGGGAACTTCACTGGGAATGTTTAATTTTAGGCAAATAACTAAAACCAGATGACCGTTGACATCATATTTGTTTACAATTTCAAACTAAAATGACCAGTGGCTGTAAATGGTGATGACCTTGTGGCCCTTAGGTTATGTCACTGGAAGTGAGGTCCCGGAGAAAAAAAATGGTGGGTCGGGCACACCTCCTGGGAAAAGTGATTGGGGCGTAGACCCTGAACCTCAGGTGCCAAAAAGTACTGAACCCATGGTTACAAAGGTTGTGCCTGCGTTGGTACCTGAAACCCTGACTAAAGGTGCACCAGGGGTGGCACTGGAAGAAGTGAGCATTAAAAGTGAGCCTGCAGTTGTACCTGAAAAATCAGCAGTGGAACATGAGGTGCTGGAATCTAAAGTTGGGAGTCCACCTGGTAAACTAACACTTGATATAGTTTGGGTCTTTGGATGTGTAAGTGCTGTCATATAAAAACAGTGTATGTTTGTCACATAATCACTGGTCCTTGCATATGTCTACACCTGTCCCGCACCTGTGCAATGTGTGGTGCATGTGTATGTACATGTCAAGTCTTCTGTTTGTCTTGTCCACAAGTTCATCACATGTTGCTGGCATCCATATGGTGTCATGGTCTGTTTGAGTGTGTCACATTTATTTATTTTGAATTGTTTTAGTGTGTTGGTTGTCATATTAATTTTATGTTTTTGTTTTTGTCGCCAAATAATTTAAGAAAATGTAGGTTTATTAATGTCATGATATGTTTTTTGTTATTGCACTTCTCTCATGTGTTGGTCTGTTGGAACTTCCACTGGTGCACTGCTGCATCCAATGTTATTGGACACGAATAATCGAAACGATACCATATAGATTGTAGGCTCAAGTATTTGTTTGATGTTGAGTGTGAAGCCTGTGGTCTGTCTGTCTATGTAGTGATTGGTTGTTAGACATCTCTTTGTGTTTCCCTGGTTTGAGATCAGTTTCAATCAATGTTTTAAGTATGATTACTGGATTACTGGCGGTTATTTGTCACGATAAATCTGTGGTGTAGCGTAATATTTCTCCGCGAGTAAGAGGATGTATGTTGAGGTCGGCCTTGCCAGGTCTTCTTTTATTGATACCGTTGTGACCCCTAGTAGATGGTGAAGGAGCTGGGAACCCCAATGGCAATGGGCAGGGAGCTAAACCAGCCAAACCTGGTAAACATCAGTTACTAGTAATATCAAGTAAAATATACAGTACAAATACACCCATAGATAAATACAAGTATAACTAATGTAGAAATAGTTTGCTACCCCAGCACCGCATTTTTTTTGTGCTATTAGTATAATTATAGTTAGGTTTTGTTATTTTATTCATTGGTTTACTTGAATACATGGTGTTATGTTGCATTTTTCTGGCATGGATATTCTAGACTGTGGACCATCAGGAGTGCCAAATGGACAATGAGTGAAAATACCCAGTAATGGTAAACCAAGAGTACTATGTGCTATTCACATGTGATCTGAATGGCATTTATTAAACAATGTGCCATGATCACCTCAACCTAAATGGTTTAAAGTGCATGCTGTTTTTCTGTTTTTGCCTATTTGTGCAGTTAATGTTTTTGCATGGATATTGTTGTTTGATCTGGCATGGTAACAACTGTTGGAAGGTCTTTGTTATTGGACGGTGAATGTTGAGTCTCACTCTGAGTGCATGACCTTTGACTCATGCCTCTTCCCCAGATTGTTCACGTTGAGCACCTACGATGGTCTCCCACTTGGTTGACCTGTGCTGGTGGAGGAATTGTTCATTTATAGTGCTAAACCTAACTTGAACACAATAATAATATACGACTTGTATAGGAGTTACACATTTGTAGAACAGTTAACTCGTACCTGATTTCACTTCACACCATGTTATTTAAGGTTATGGTCCAGGAGCTGGTGTCCCCATTGGCTTGGGTGCTAAACCCAATGGTAAATTTGCCCTAGAGCCTAATATCATACATTCTTGTCCATGCCATCAATGAGGTCTTCCACACACTCAGCTTTCTGTGTATGATGATTAGGTTACGGAGGAGGAACTGGTGTAAACGGAGGTGGCGCGAAACCCAATGGTAAATTGTTACTGGTTAATCGAAGCAGTCATAGTAGCTATTTATTATAGATTATTTAAAGATGAATGTTACCACGTAGGCCCACCACATAACAGTCACTCTTATGCAGTGCATTCGGAAAGTATTCAAACCCCTTCCCTTTTTCCAAATGTTGTTACATTACAGCCTTTTTCTAAAATTGATTAAATAGTTTCCCTCAATCTACACACAATACCCCATAATGACAAAGTGAAAACAGGTTTTTAGAAATGTTTGCAAAAACGGCAATACCATATCTACAGAAGTATTCAGACCCTTTGCGATGACTCGAAATTGAACTCAGGTGCATCCCGTTTCCATTGATCATCCTTGATTTGTCTACAACTTGATTGGTATTCATTTGCTTGGACATGATTTGGAAAGGCACACACCTGTTTGTATAAGGTCCCACAGTTGACAGTGCATGTCAGAGCAAAAACCAAGACATGAGATCGAAGGAATTGTCCGTAGAGCCCGAGACAGGATTGTGTCGAGACACAGATCTGGGGAAGGGTAATAAAAAATGTCTGCAGCATTGAAAGTTCCCTTAGAACACAGTGTCCTCCATCATTCTTAAATGGAAGAAATTTGGAACCACCAAGACGATCCTAGAGCTGGCTGCCCGGCCAAACTGAGCAATCGGGGGGAAAAGGGCCTCGGTCAGGGAGGTGACCAAGAACCCGATGGTCAGTCTGACAGATCCAGAGTTCCTCTGTGGAAATAGGAGAACCTTCCAGAATGACAACCATCTCTGCAGCACTCCACCAATCAGGCCTTTGTGGTAAAGTGGCCAGGGGGAAGCCGCTCCTCCGTAAAAGGCACATGACAGCCGGCTTGGAGTTTCCAAAAGGCACCTAAAGGGCTCTCAGACCGTGAGAAACAAGATGCTTTGGTCTGACGAAACCAAGATTGAACTCTTTGGCCTGAATGCCAAGCATCACGTCTGGAGGAAACAGAGCCCGGACAACGTTCCCCATCCAACCTGACAGAGCTTGAGAGGATCTGCAGAGAAGAATGGGAGAAACTCCCCAAATACAGGTGTGCCAAGCTTGAAGCGTCATACCCAAGAAGACTCAAGGCTGTAATCGCTGCCAAAGGTGCTTCAACAAAGTACTGAGTGAAGGGTCTGAATACTTATGTAAATGTGATATTTCATATTATAATTTTTGTACATTTGCAAAAATTTCTAAAAGCCTGTTTTTGCTTTGTCATTATGGAGTATTGTGTGTAGATTGATGAGGGGGAAAAATTTAATCCATTTTAGAATAAGGCTGTAACTTAACAAAATGTGGAAAAGGTCAAGGGGTCTGAATACTTTCTGAGTGCACTGCATGTGGTGCTTGCAATATAATACCCAATGCTGAATTCATTATAGAATAACTTTAGCAGAGATAATCGTGTGCAGGAGTTGTCTTTTCAAATAAGTGTTTTTAGTGGGGGTTTTGTACACATTTTTACATTATTGTGCATGCTATCAATGAGATCTTCTACACACTTGGATTTCTGTTAATGGTGAATAGGTTACGGTGTCGGAGCCGGTGCACCAAACGGACGTGGAGCCAACCCCAATGGTAAATCTACTCTGTTGTCTTGTGTGGTTTTAAGCCTAAACAAAACGATTGCCATTTCATGTTGGCATCAGGTTTTCCAGTGCAATTATTTTTTGTTGAGCTGTTGTCTTTGTCGATTTTAATGGTTTGTGGGAGTTGACTTTTATATTAAGTTTAGTTATCATACATTCTTGTGCATGCCATTAATGAGGTCTTCCACACTCTAAGATTTTGGTTAATGGTCATTAGGTTACGGTGCAGGAGCTGGTGTACCAAATGGAGGTGGTGTCCCCAATGGCTATGGTGCTAAACCAAAAGGTAAATTGCTACTGTTTTGAAAAAGTCATATGTGGTTCTTGGAATAAAACCCCCAGTGTCGAATTAATTATCAAAATAATTTATTGTTGACATTTCAGTCTTTGGTCACCTAAATGTTGACATGTGCAAAGGTAATAAAGTGTGGAGGAGTTGTCTTTTAAATTACACTTTTCATCATATGTTCTTGTCTTTCTTTTACTATTTTATGGTGGCACCAGGTTTCATATTTTTTGATGGGGTGTTGGTGTTGTCAATTTGCATGTTTTAAACATTGTAGTCTATTTCCCCTCTATTCTAATTCATGTTTAAAAGATGTCTCGAAGTGTGTGTGTGTGTAATGTATTTGTTTCTAACCCATTTATTGACTGTGTGCAATGCACTCAGTGGCTCTGTTTTGGAAATGCCTTTACGGATTGTCTTTTTAGAGGCTTCATTTCAAGTAAATCTGTGTGCCCTGACCGAATAAATGCATTATACTAGAGTCATTAGCCACAATTCATCTCCATATGCGTCTCCGATTTTGCTCAATTTAATGTAAATGTTTGTCCATGGTTCAAGCACCATTTTTCTACTGCACTCAGTAACTAAGTTCTGCTTTTTCAGATATTAAAAGATATTCAGACTTTGTGATATATTTGTTATAGGATATGGAGCTGGAGTATATCCAAATGGAGGGGGAGCTAATGCACCCAAACCAGATAAACGCCTTGTTTTAAATAAGTTTATGAGCCTTGCAACCTTTCTAACACCTGGCGGTGTTTTTTCTAAAGTGTGTAGTAAATGTTGTCTTGTGATCCATAGGTAATGGTGCTGTTGCAGGGGGTTATAATCCCGTTGCTGCCGGCTATGGATATGGACCCGGAGCAGGTAATACCAATACTCACTGTAGAATGATTGTGAGTGTGAACCATTTCCATTTTTGTACTGAAGAAAACATGTTCAATATAGGCTACTAAATGTCCTAATATAAATTCCTAAATGGATTTTCTTTGTGCAGGTGAAAATCCTTTCGCAGGGAAACCCAAACAACATAGTGGTGAGTACCCAGCTAGCACAACATTCTAAGAGCATGCCCAAGCGAAAAACAATGAATTGTATTATATTACAAGTATACTTAAATATACAAAACATTAAAATAATATACTTCAAATATGAGATGTACTTCTAGTATATCTTACGTATACTATAAATATAATATAATTACACTTCAACACACTTAAGTTTACTTTAAATTCATTGTTTTCGTATACTATAAATATAGTATTATCAACCTTCAATACACTTATTAAAAGTGTACTTCAAATTCATTGTTTTTCAGTCTTAAAATATACTATATGTTCCCTATCATTAAACTTAAACACACTCATTAAAACTGTACTAAAATTTCAAACGCTTTAATTGTAATATAGTAAATTAATTCTAAATACACTTGGAGTTGAAGCATAGATTTATTTTTAAAGGAAACTCTGCTTGTGAGTGATCAAGTACACCGCGCCTTGCAAAAGTATTCATACTCCTTGCATTTCTTCACACTTTGTGTTACGAAGTGGGATTAAAATTGATTTGTCATTTGTTGTCAACAATGAACTCAAAATACTCATGTTAGAGGAAGAAAAAAAAAGTTTGATTAATAAAAATGTGATAAGTATAGTCATTGCATAAGTATTCAGACCCTTTGTTTAGGCAAGCCTAAATTATGCTGAACAAAAGTATAACATGCAACAATTTCAAAGATTTTACTGAGTTACAGTTCATATAAAGAAATCAGTCAACTGAAATTAATTCACTAGGCCCTAATCTATGGATTTCACATGACTGGGAACAAAGATATGCATCTGTTGATCACAGATAAATTGCAACAAAAAGGTAGGGGTGTGGATCAGAAAACCAGTCAGTATCTGGTGTGACCACCATTTGCTTCATGCAGCGCAACACGTCTCCTTCACAGAGTTGATCAGGATGTTGATTGTGGCCTGTGGAATGTTGTCCCACTCCTCGCTGCCAAAGGTGTTTCTAGCATGTATTGTCTCAAGGAGCTGAATACTTTAATTTTATCCAATTGTTCAGAGAACTTTAAGAAACATCATTCTTTTTTAGGAATTTCAGTACTTCAACGTAACGTTTCCTAGAGGTTCCCAAAGGTTCTATTTAAAAACATCTGACTATATTCTGGGAACATTCTCCAAAATGTTGTGACATTACGGATGTTCTCCGAACATAAAGACAACTTAGAGAAACAACTATATTTTTGGACAATGTCATTACTTCATCAGAACATTTCATACAAGTTCTCATATGGTTCTATTTAAAACATGATTTTACTATTGTAGGTTATGGTCAAGGTGTCTACCCTGCAGCTGGTTATGGATATGGCGCAGCTGCAAATGGAAATGGCTACGGTGGACCTGCAATTGGTAAGTTTAGCATTGCAGGCTGTTTGGATATTGAAGGGACACCGGTCTTGCCCTCATGTGGTAACTCTTTTTTTTTTCTTACCATACAATTCATTTGGAAAGTATTCAGACCTCTTGAACTAATCGTTTCTATGCGACACGGCCACGTGTAGAAGTAGATCGTTCGTCACCCCATGTGACCAAACAAAGATATACACAAGTGCAAGAGGCATATCTTATCGGATACAAAACATAGATTTAATATATTTCAGAATTTTCTATGATTTTTGGAAAGCCACCTGCAACAAGCTACTTTTTTCACATAATCGAGAACTAAGAAAGTATTGCCAAGAAGAGGTTAGTTGAAAAATCTATGGTGGCGGTTTGTATGGGGCTTTCCTGTAACGGACACCAAAAATCTTTGCTTATATCACATTATCTGGCCTACAATCTGTAGCTACATAAATGCTACCTCGTTAGAGTTATGTTGAATAGACGTCTTGTGCTCAGTTGTATTGTTCAGAATCACGCCATTTGGTCTACCTTGTATCTGTACCAATTCAAGTTAGTTGAGTAGTCTATGCTGATGGAGAGTTGCCTGTTTTAGACACACTGGCTCGGACTGCTACACCTAAATGTGAGAAGCCTGATTTCTAAAATTGACTTTCTTAACATCTGGACCTTTCAGGCAAACCAGGACACTGTTTTAGCCATGTCTTTTTATAATAACAGTTTCAGACTCTGTAACTTTGGAGGGATACAACATTTACAGATCTGATTGAAAAGGAAGAGGGATAGTTTTTGTTGTGCCCTCTTCACAACTGTCTTGGTGTGCTTGGACCATGTTCGTTTGTTGGTGATGTGGACGCCAAGGAACTTGAAGCTCTCAACCTGCTCCACTACAGCCCCGTCAATGAGAATGGGGGCGTGCTCGGTCCTCCTTTACCTGTAGTCCACAATCATCTCCTTTGTCTTGATCACGTTGAGGGAGAGGTTGTTGTCCTTGCACCACACGGTCAGGTCTCTTCTGACCTCCTCCCTATAGGTTGTCTCGTCGTTGTCGGTGATCAGGCCTACCATTGTTGTATTATCGGCAAACTTAATGAGGGTGTTGGAGTCTTGCCTGGCCGTGCAGTCATGAGTGAACAGGGAGTACAGCTGGAGACTGAGAACGCACCCGAGGGGCTACTGTGTTGAGGATCAGCGTGGCGGATGTGTTGTTACATACCATTATCACCTGGGGGCGGCCCTGGTAGGCTCGTGTCACTGGGCAGCTCTTGGCTGTGCTTCCCTCTGTAGTCTGTAATAGTTTGCAAGCCCTGCCACATCCGACGAGCGTCGGAGCCGGTGTCGTACGATTCGATCTTAGTCCTATATTGACACTTGGCCTGTTTGATGGTTCGTCGGAGTGCATAGCAGGATTTCTTATAAGCCTCCGGGTTAGAGTCCCACTCCTTGAAAGCGTAAGCCATACCGTTTAGCTCAGTGCAGATGTTGCCTGTAATCCATGGCTTCTGGTTGGGGTATGTACGTACAGTCACTGTGGGGACGATGTCATCAATGCAATTATTGATGAAGCCAGTGACTTATTTGGTGTACTCCTCAATGCCATCAGAAGAATCCTTGAACGTATTCCAGTCTGTGCTAGCAAAACAGTCCTGTAGTTTAGCATCTGCTTCATCTGACCACTTTTTTATTGACCGAGTCGCTGGTGCTTCCTGTTTGATTTTTGCAATACCCCATAATGACAAAGCAAAAACAGGTGTTAACTTTTGTCCTCGGAAAGTATTCCTTATTCTAAAATTATTTTTTGTTAAATACACCTCATCAATGTTTTTGCTTTGTCATTATGGGGTATTGTGTGTAGATTGATAAGGTGTATTTATAACAGGTATGAGGTGTATTTAACAGATTGATGAGGTGTATTTATAACAGGTTAAACCTGTTTTTGCTTTGTCATTACGGGGTATTGTATGTCAATTGATGAGGTGTAATAAAAAAACTAAAACATTTATCATATGGCTGTAACGTAACAAACTGTGGAGAAAAGTCAAGGAGTCTGAATACTTTCCGAAGGCACTGTATGTGCTAGATTTAACTATAATGTGTAATGACCTGTGATCCTTTAGATATTCAGTGAAAAATTTTGATTAATTATAGTACTGGATTTGACAATTCATTCATTTATTTTTTTACAGTAGAACATTTTGATTTGACTAAAAAACAGTATATTGAGTCCAAGAGTGAGTGCCCTAGTTTTCAAAATAACAGTGAATGTCAAACGTTTCATCTTTCTATCAAGGTGTGCCTGCTGGTATGGAGGGAAAATCAGGTATGTCGGCTACTATATGTCATAGACAAATACAACATCAGTCCTAGCCTCCCACCATGTCAAGCAATCAATCCATGGCAATGAATGAATCCATACATCCTAATGCAGGTGGGGTTGGTGCAGGACTTGGGGAGCCTGCAAATGGTGGCAAATATGGTGAGAAGGGCCCCCTCAAAGTTTAAAAACAAATTAGTGCATGACAACACTGAATGGATCAGAAGAATATTTTAAAACAAAATCAGAATTGCCTGCATTCCCCTCATTTTCTTTAACAGGTGGTTCCGGACCTTATGGCGGAGCACTAATCATTCCTGCTGGACTGGATGGTAAGATTATACCCATATCTACATACTCTGCTTATCTCATGTACAGTGTGAGTGTACACTCGTATACACAGTAGCTGAAATGTGTCTCTCCTCCTTGACAGGAACAAGTCAGTTTGAACCTCAACCTGCTGGCCTACGCCCTGATGGGAAATCAGGTGGAATATATGGTGGTGTGTTGGTTGTACACAAACACATTTTCTTCAGGAAATGTACCTTTTCTAAATAATATGTAAACTCAGCAAAAAAAGAAACGTCCCTTTTTCAGGACCCTGCCTTTCAAAGATAATTCATTCAAATCTAAATAACTTCACAAATCTTCATTGTAAAGGGTTTAAACACTGTTTCCCATGCTTGTTCAATGTACCATAAACAATTAATGAACATGCTCCTGTGGAATGGTCTTTAAGACACATAGCTTATAGACGGTAGACAATTAAGGTTAAAGTTATGAACACTAAAGAGGCTTTTCTACTGACTCTAAAAAACACCAAAAGAAAGATGCCCAGGGTATCTGCTCATCTGTGTGAACGTGCCTTAGGCATGCTACAAGGAGGCATGAGGACTGCAGATGTGGCCAGGGCAATAAATTGCAATGTCCGTACTGTAAGACGTCTAAGACAGTGCTATAGGGAGACAGGACGGACAGCTGATTGTCCTCACAGTGGCAGACCTCGTGTAACAACACCTGCACAGGATCGGTATATCCGAACATCACAACTGCTGGATAGGCACAGGATGGCAACAACAACTGCCCTCACCAGACATCACCGGCAACAACGTCGCCTATGGGTACAAACCCACCGTCACTGGACCAGACAGGACGGGTACAAAGTGCTCTTGACTGACGAGTCGCGATTTTGTCTCACCAGAGGTGATGATAGGATTTGTGTTTATCGTCGAAGGAATGAGCGTTACACGAGGCATGTCCTCTTGAGCGGGATAGAGTTGGAGGATCCGTCATGGTCTGGGGCGGTGTGCCACAGCATCACTGGACTGAGCTTGTCATTGCAGGCAATCTCAACCCTGTGTGTTAAAGGGAAGACATCCTCCTCCCTTATGTGGTACCCTTCCTGCAGGATCAACTTGACATGACCCTCCAGCATCACAATGTCACCAGCCGTACTGCTTGTTCTGTGCGTGACTCCCTGCAAGACAGGCATGTCAGTGTTCTGCCATGGCCAGCGAAGTGCCCGGATCTCAATCCCATTGAGCACACCTGGGACCTGTTGGATCGGAGGGTGAGGGCTAGGGCCATTCCGCCCAGAAATGTCCGGGAACTTGCAGGTGCCTTGGTGGAGGAGTGGGGTAACATCTCACAGCAAGAACTGGCAAATCTGGTGCAATCCATGAGGAGATGCACTGAAGTACTTAATGCAGCTGGTGGCCACACCAGATACTGACTGTTACTTTTGATTTTAACCCCCCCCCCCCCCCCCCCCCCCTTTGTTCAGGGACACGTTATTCCATTTCTGTTAGACACATGTCTGTGGAACTTGTTCAGTTTATGTCTCAGTTGTTGAATCTTGTTATGTTCATACAAATATTTACACATGTTAAGTTTGCTGAAAATAAAGTTGACAGTGCGAGGACGTTTCTTTTTTTGCTGAGTTTGTGTATAATTTAAATGGAGTTTTCCCTTTTGCTCTGTCGGTCACAGGATTGGGTGGGCCATATGGTGGTCAGCCCCTCGGAATGGGCCCAGAGGCAACATCTCAGACCAAATATGGTGAGTGAGTTACTTGTGGTGGGGCTCAGGGTTGCATTTCTCCAACGATACATATTTGCAGGAAAATAACGAGAAGCAGGAAGATAAGTGTAGAACTGATGCTGCCTCGCTTTGTGGACCTTTTTCTCATCAAGCTTTAGAAATTCGTAATTGTCCACATAATGTGGAAATTTGTCTTTGGTTTCACATTAACATCACAGCAGAGTGACTCACAATGAACAGTAGTTTACAACAGTCTACTAGCCATCCCTTGCTTTTATGCCCATTCCCTCTCTTGCTTCTTTCCCTAATACGTTATCTTGCTCTGACTCAGGCATTGGGGGGTTGCCATTTGGTGGTCAACCCCTCGGGTTGGGGACTGATGGTGCAGGCAAGTATGGTATGTGTATGGTATATGTATGCCTGCTGCATCTACGGGTAACAGCCAAAATAATGTAAACACTTGAGTATTTGTATTTGTTAAGGATCCCCATTAGCTGCTTCCAAGGCAGCAGCTACTCTTCCTGGGCTCCATCAACATTAAGGCAGTTATATACCATTTTAAATATTACATTACATTTCATAACACTTTTCACAACACATTAAGTGTGTTCACTCAGGCCACTACTCTACTATCACATACAGGTATCTACAATACAAAATCCATGTGTATAAGTGAGTGTCTTATGTGTGCCCGTGTGTGTCTCTTCACTCTTCACAGTTCCATAAGGTGTATTTTTATCAGTTTTTTTATCTGATTCTATTGCTTGCATAATTTACCTGATGTGGAATAGACTTCCATGGATCTATGTACTACTGGGCACCTCCCATAGTCTGTTCTTGACTTGGGGATTGTGAAGAGACCTCTGGTCACATGTCTTGTGGGGTATGCATGGGTTTCTGAGCTGTGTGCTAGTCGTTTAAACAGACAGCTCGGTGCATTCAGCATGTCAACACTTCTTACAAAAACAAGTAGTGATCAAGTCAATCTCTCCTCCACTTTGAGCCAGGAGAGATTGACATGCATATTATTGTTAGCTCTCTGTGTACAGCTCTCCGTGCTGCCCTGTTCTGAGACAATTGCAATTTTTTGAGGTCCCTCTTTGTGGCACCTGACCACACGACTGTACAGTAGTCCAGGTGCGACAAAACTAGGCCTGTAGGACCTGCCTTGTTGATAGTGTTACGAAGGTAGAGCAGCGCTTTATTTTTGGACTGACTTCTCCCCATCTTAGCTACTGTTGTATCAACATGTTTTGACCATGACAGTTTACAATCCAGGGTTACTCCAAGCAGTTTAGTCATGTCCACTCAATTTTCACATTTATTTATTACAAGATTTAGTTGAGGTTTAGGATTTAGTGAATGATTTGTCCCAAATACAATGCTTTTAGTTTTTGAAATATTTAGGACTAACTTATTCCTTGCCACCCATTCTGAAACTGACTGCAGCTCTTTGTTAAGTGTTGCAGTGATTTCACTCACTGTAGTCGCTGACCTGTATAGTGTTGAGTCATTTGCATACATACACACTGGCTTCACTCAAAGCCAGTGGCATGTCATTAGTAATGATTGGGGAAAAAATAAGGGGCCTAGACAGTTGCCCTGGGGAATTCCTGATTCTACCTGGATTATGTTGGAGGGGCTTCCATTTAAGTGATAATGCCCAAGAAGCCAGTGTTTGGAGGATATTGGCATGGGTGTTGTTAGTAGCAAACCATGCCAATATATCCTCCAAACACCGGCTTCGAGGGTATTATCACTTATATACAACGGGTTACCAACACATTCAAATAATGATTGACATTTTCATTAACGTTATTTCGATTAATTTATTCATACTATTTCATCCTTCCACAAGATATAGTCCCAACACAAATCTAGGGTTGCTACCCAAACCGGCTGGTCGTTTGTTCTATTGGTTTGGTTGCTAGAGACGCGACCCAGTCATTCAGTCGTTTTGTTCTGTATCTATGGACGCAACCCAGTCATTCGTTCTAAACGTTCCGTTGCCATACGGGCTGGCAACGTTCTTATCCCTGTCTTGCTAGCTAGCCAACTACGGCTAACTTAGTCACGTCAAAAAGTGCATTCAGAATCACACCAAAGTAGCTGCATTTGCATAAGCTGTTTTCTAGAGACATTTATTTGGATACGTCCATAACAATAAGCTAATAAGACACGATTTCGCCTGGCATAGAAAATGTGCTCACTCGTCAGGACACTGTTGTTCAGAAGAGCTAGCCAACAAACAGCTAACACAAACACTTCAAACTCAAGCTGTAAAGACTACAAACTAGCTGCACTTCGTTTCGTTTTTACTTTATTTCAATTGAGAAAAAAGAAGAAACCCACACACTGCTCTTGATAGTATCACTGCTCTTTAATACGTTTTACGTATCGGCCTCAAGGACTTCGTCAGAGCTTTTGTGCTCACTATTTGAGATACCGGGATACTAACAAATACCCACCAACAAACTTTATTCTAGAGCTGGCTGAATATGTTTTGACGTATAACTATTTCAGGTTTGATGATGAATACTACCTCCAAACGAATGGAACATCGATGGGCTCCACATTCGCTCCGAGCAATGCTAACCTTTATGTGGGTCTTTTTGAAGAACGTTTTGTTAACAATGAAAACGAAAATCAATTTTTGAATCAAGTCCTGAAGTGGTATCGATATATTGACAACATTTTTTTCCATATGGGGAGGAAAGGGAGAAGAGTTGTCATACTTTATGGCGTTACTCAATGACATTGACCCCAATCTAAAATTCACTATTGAATGTGAACTCATTACCTCTATGTGGATTGAGAAATCAAATTGAACCTTGTTTACAACTCTGTATAGAAAAGAAACAGACATAAATAGTGTATTACAGGGGGACAGCTTACACCCTCTGAGAAATTAAAAAGAGGACTTCCAAGAAGCCAGTTTTTCAGATAGTCCTCTGTGGAGTGGCATATATGGCACAATCTAGAAAAAGCCGCGGAGATGCGCAATAGGTTTCTAAGAAGAGGCTACTCTCCACAATGTGTGGATGAAGCTCTTGATTTGGCATTGGGGAAAACACGAGATGAAATGCTACAAAAAAGACGCACTAAAGCTAAAGAACACTGTAATGTTCACCACCACATATACGTTGAATTTGCGCAAAGTGGGAGATGCTGACAAGAAACACTGGCATGTTTTATCAGACCCAACTTTGCCTGCTGAATTTAAGAATCCACCACTTATTGTATATAGGACAGGTCACAATTTACGCGATAAATTGGTCCATGCCAACTGCCAGCCACAAAATAAACTTTTACACCCTCCTCGGAATGGCAGCTATAAATGCAGAGGTTGCGCACAGTGCAACAATATCATGAAGTGTGAATATTTCTGCCACCTACATACAGGAAAAAGGTTCCGAATAAATTACATTATTATGTGCTCCACCACCCATTACATCTACATGATTAAATGTCCATGTGGGCTGTGTTATGTAGGTAAAACCTCTCGTTCTCTCAAGCTGAGAATTAGTGAATATAAATTCATTCAGGAGAAACGACAGTCACAGTACATTTTAATGACCAAAGACATTTCTACCTCTAGATTTTGTGACATAGAGAAAGTTAAGATATCAGACATGGGTGGTGATATAAATAATACTCTGAGCAAAAGAGAATGTTTTGGGATTTTCACCCTCCAGACATTATTTCCTAATGGTCTTAATGATGAAATGCCTATGTATGTTATAAATGTGAACATTAATTAATGCCCCATGTCAGATTACGCTGACTTTTTTCTTGCGCCGTACCCAATGATTTATGAAAACCCGCTTGGTGGGTCGATGCCCTCATTGTGGTTTTACAGACGTGTTTAATACCTTTTGTGTAAACACTTTATTTGAATATTTCTGAAATGCACATTGTTATATTTGGTAACACTTATTTTCCCTCGACTCCAACCCCATTCGATGCATGGAACGGATGTGGGTGGAGCTATGTCTTCATACGCGCGCTAACACATTTTTCTCAACTAGTGAGCACAAACGCTCTAAAGAAGGCCCTGAAGCCGATACGTAAAGTTTATCAAAAGCAGTGTGCGGGTTTCTTATTTTTTCTCATCTTATTCAACTGTTACTATGCACCTGCAATGAAGATTGCTCAGGTGTGCGAGTGCCTTTTGAATTGACCCTTTTTCAGTTGACATTCCTTTGTATACATCCATAAAAATATGGAACACAGAGGGTTTTAACCAATCAGCATTCAGGATTAGACCCACCCGTTGTATAATAAAGAGAACCATCTGTGTTCTGTTAGACGGGTAACTCTTTATCCACAATATAGCAGGGGGTGTAAAGCCATAACACATACGTTTTCCATTAGCAGCTATGATCGATAATGTCAAAAGCCGCACTGAAGACTAACAAACAGCTCCAACAATCTTTTTTATCATCAATTTCTCCCAGCCAATCATCAGTAATTTGTGTAAGTGCCGTGCTTGTTGAATGGCCTTCCCTACATAAGTGTGCTGAAAGTTTATCAATTTGTTTACCGTAAAATAGCATTGCATCTGGACAAACATATTTATTCCCAAAAGTTTACTAAGGTTTGGTAACAGGCTGATTGGTCTGCTATTTGAGCCAGTAAAGGAGGCTTTACTATTCTTAGTGGAATTACTTTCCAGGCCTGAGAGCACACACTTTCTAATAGGCTTAGATTGAAGATATGGCAAATAGGAGTGGCAATGTTATCCTCTATTATCCTCAGTAATTTTCCATCCAAGTTGTCAGACCCTGGTGGTTTGTCATTGTTGATAGACAAAAAAATAATTAAAATAAAAACTTTGGTTTTCCTAGATATGGCTACTGTATTGTGATCACTACATCATATGGATTTGGATACTGCTTTAAAGCACATTTCTGCAGCATTAGTAAAGATGTAATCAATAAATGTTGACGATTTCATTCCTGTGCTGTTTGTAACTACCCTGGTAGGTTGACTGATAGCCTGAACCAGGTTGCAGGCACTGGTTCAAGTTTGAAGCATTTTTTTAAATGTATTTTTTTTGTGGGTAGATCAGCCTTAATACTGAAGATACATTGGAGCTTCCGTCAATGTAATCATCTGCATCATTTCCAATCCCCCATATATATATTTTGTGTGTGCGCCCGCGCGTGCGTGCGTATACACACAGTACCAGTCAAAAGTTTGGACACACCTACTCATTCAAGGGTTTTTCTTTATTTTTACTATTTTATACATTGTAGAATAATAGTGAAGACATGAAAAAGCACATGAAATCATGTAGTAACCAAAAAAGTGTAAACAAATCAAAACATATTTTAGATTCTTCAAAGTAGCCACCCTTTGCCTTGATGACAGCTTTACACACTCTTGGCATTCTCTCAACCAGCTTCATGAGGTAGTCACCTGGAATGCTTTTCCAACAGTCTTAAAGGAGTTCCCACATATGCTGAGCACTTGTTGGCTACTTTTCCTTCACTCTGCGGTCCAATTCATGCCAAACCATCTCAATTGGGTTGATGTTGGGTGATTGTGGAGACCAGGTCATCTGATGCAGCACTCTATCACTCTCCTTCTTGGTCAAATCGCCCTTACACAGCCTGGAGATGTGTTTTGGGCCATTGTCCTGTTGGAAAAACAAATGATAGTCCCACTAAGTGCAAACCAGATGGGATGGGTTATTATTGCAGAATGCTGTGGTAGCCATGCTGTTTGTGTGCCTTGAATTCTAAATAAATCACACAGTGTCACCAGCAAAGCAGCATCACACCACCTCCTCCATGCTTAATGGTGGGAACCACACATGCAGAGATCATCCGTTCACCTACTCTGCGTCTCACAAAGACAAGGCAGTTGGAACCAAATAATCTCAAATTTGGACTCATCAGACCAAAGGACAGATTTCCACCGGTCTAATGTCCATTGCTTGTGTTTCTTGGTCCAAGCAAGTCTCTTCTTATTATTGGTGTTGTTTAGTAGTGGTTTCTTTGCAGCAATTTGACCATGAAGGCCTGATTCACGCTGTCTCCTCTGAACAGTTGATGTTGAGATGTCTGTTACTTGAACTCTGTGAAGCATTTATTTGGGCTGCAATCTGAGGTGCAGTTAAATTTACCATTTCTGAGGCTGGTAACTCTAATGAACTGTAGCGGTGGTCCTCATGAGAGCCAGTTTCATCATAGCGCTTGATGGTTTTTGCGACTGCACTTGAAGAAACTTTCAAAGTTCTTGAAATGTTCCGTATTGACTGACCTTCATGTCTTAAAGTAATGATGGACTGTCGCTTATTTTAGCTTTTCTTTCCATAATATGGACTTGGTCTATCTTCTGTATACCACCCCTACCTTGTCACAATACAACTAATTGACTCAAACGCACTAAAAAGGAAAGAAATTCCACAAATACATTTTTAACAAGGCACACCTGTTAATTGAAATGCATTCCAGGTGACTTCTTATGAAGCAGGTTGAGAGAACGCCAAGAGTGTGCAAAGCTGTTATCAAGGCAAAGGGTGGCTACTTTGAAGAATCTGAAATATAAAATATATTTTGATTTGTGTAACACTTTCCTGCTTACTACATGATTCTGTATGTGTTATTTCATAGTTTGATGTCTTCACTACTATTCTACAATGTAGAAAATAGTACAAATAAAGAAAAACCTTTGACTGGTACTGTATACATACACACACACACAGAGTGCATTCAGAAAGTATTCAGACCCCTTGACATTTTCCACATTTTATTACATTACAGCCTTATTCTAACATTAAAAACATTGATTTTTTTTTCTTCCTCAATCAACACGTATTACCACATAACGATGATGCAAAAACAGATTTTTAGAAATTTTTGCAAATGTATTAAAAACGGAAATATCACATTTACATACGTTTTCAGCACCTTTGGCAGCAATTACAGCCTCAAGTCTTTTTAGGTATGACACTACAATCTTGGTACACCTGTATTTGGTGAGTTTCTCACATTCTTCTCTGCAGATTCTCTCAAGCTCTGTCAGGTTGGATGGGGAGCATCGCTGCACAGATATTTTCAGGTCTCTCCAGAGATGTTTGATCGGGTTCAAGTCCGGCTCTGGCTGGGCCGCTCAAGGACATCCAGAGACATGTCCCGAAGCCACTCCTGCGTTGTCTTGGCTGTGTGCTTAGGGTTGTTGTCTTGTTGGAAGGTGAACCTTCGAACTCAGTCAGAAATCCTGAGCGCACTGGAGCAGGTTTTCATCAAGGATCTGTTTGTATTTTGCTCTGTTCATCTCTCCCTCAATCCTGACTAGTTTCCCAGCCCCTGCCGCTTAAAAACATTCCCACAGCATGATGCTGACACCACCATGCTTCACATTAGGGATAGTGCCAGGTTTCCTCCAGACGCCACTCTTGGCATTCAGGCCATATGAGTTCAATCTTGGTTTCATCAGACCAGAGAATTGTAGTTCACATGGTCTGATAGTCTTTAAGTTCCTTTTGGCAAACTCCAAGCGGGCTGCTGTGGCTTTTACTGAGTAGTGGCTTCCATCTGGCCACTCTACCATAAAAGCCTGATTGGTGGACTGCTGCAGAGATGGTTGTCCTTCTGGAAGGTTCTACCATCTCCACAGAGGAACTCTGAAGCTCTGTCAGTGACCATCGGGTTCTTGGTCACCTCCCTGATGAAGGACCTTTTCCCCGATTGCTCAGTTTGGCCGGGCGGCCAGCTCTAGGAAGAGTCTTGGTGGTTCCAAAACCATATGCAATGGCCGTCTCCGTCACCAGATCTCAACCCAATTGAACATTCTAGAGCGGAGACATTTTAGAGCGGAGCCTAGAGCGGAGCCTGAGAGCGTTTTCCATCACCATCATCAAAACACCAAATGATGGAATTTCACTTGGAAGAATGGTGTAGAATTCATTCAAAAAACTGTCATTCTGTACCCGGAACAAGGCAGTTAACCCACAGTTCCCCGGTAGGCTGTCATTGTAAATAAGAATTTGTTCTTTACTGTTAAATAAAGGTTAAATATTTTTTGAAAAATATAATCTATACCAAGGCGCATTGAAGCTGTTCTGGCTCGTGGTGGCCCAACGCCCTATTAAGAGACTTTGTGTTGGTGTTTCCTTCGTTTTGGCAGTTACCTGTATGTCAGTGTACTTTTTTATGTTAACATTCTAAATGCATGTGTTTATATAATGTGTTGTATGCATGTCTGTTGATTACTGGTACGTATGTATTTATCTCAATGTATTTATGTAATCATGCAGGTATGCATTTAGTGTATGTGCCAGTATGTACAGGTGAAGTCAGAAGTTTACATACACCTTAGCCAAATATATTTAAACTCATTTTTTCACAATTCCTGACATTTAATCTTAGTAAAAATTCCCTGTCTTAGGTCAGTTAGAATCACCACTTATTTTAAGAATGTGAAATGTCAGAATAATAGTAGAGAGAATGATTTATTTCAGCTTTTATTTCTTTCATCACATTCCCAGTGGGTCAGAAGTTCACATACACTCAATTAGTATTTGGTAGCATTGCCTTTGAAATTGTTTATCTTGGGTCAAACGTTTCGGGTAGCCTTCCACAAGCTTCCCACAATAAGGTGGGTGAATTTTGGCCTATTCCTCCTGACAGAGCTGGTGTAACCGAGTCAGGTTTGTAGGCCTCCTTGCTCGCACACGCTTTTTCAGTTTGTCCACACATTTTCTATAGGATTGAGGTCAGGGCTTTGTGATGGCCACTCCAATACCTTGACTTTGTTGTCCTTAAGCCATTTTGCCACAACTTTGGAAGTATGCTTGGGGTCATTGTCCATTTGGAATACCCATTTGCGTCCAAGCTTTAACTTCCTGACTGATGTCTTGAGATGTTGCTTCAATATATCCACATCTTTTTCCTGCCTCATGATGCCATCTATTTTGTGAAGTGCTCCAGTCCCTCCTGCAGCAAAGCACCCCCACAACATGATGCTGCCACCCCCGTGCTTCACGGTTGGGATGGTGTTCTTCGGCTTGCAAGCGTCCCCCTTTTTCCTCCAAACATAACGATGTTCATCATGGCCAAACAGTTCTATTTTTGATTCATCAGACCAGAGGACATTTCTCCATAAAGTACGATCTTTGTCCCCATGTGCAGTTGCAAACAGTGGTCTGGCTTTTTTATGGCGGTTTTGGAGCAGTGGCTTCTTCCTTGCTGAGCGGCCTCTCAGGTTATGTCGATATAGGACTCGTTTTACTGTGGATATAGATACTTTTGTACCCGTTTCCTCCAGCATCTTCACAAGGTCTTTTGCTGTTGTTCTGGGATTGATTTGCACTTTTCGCACCAAAGTACGTTCATCTCTAGGAGACAGAACACGTCTCCTTCCTGAGCGGTATGGCGGCTCCATGGTCCCATGGTGTTTATACTTGCGTACTATTGTTTATACAGATGAATGTGGTACCTTCAGTCGTTTGGAAATTGTTCCCAAGGAAAAAACAGACTTGTGAAGGTCTACAATAGTTTTTTCTGAGGTCTTGGCTGATTTTTATTTTTATTTTCCCATGCTGTCAAGCAAAGAGGCACTGAGTTTGAAGGTAGGCCTTAAAATACATCCACAGGTACACCTCCAATTGACTCAAATGATGTCAATTAGCCTATCAGAAGCTTCTAAAGCCATGACATAATTTTCTGGAATTTTCCAAGCTGTTTAAAGGCACAGTCAACTTTGTCTATGTAAACTTCTGACCCACTGGAATTGTTATACAGTGAAATAATCTGTCTGTAAACCATTGTTGGAAAAATTACTTGTGTTTTGCCCAAAGTAGATGTCCTAACTGACTTGCCAGAACTATAGTTTGTTAACATGACATTTGTGGAGTGGTTGAAGTATATGTAATATTCCGACTTAGATCTTTCCTTTATTGTCTGTTTCTTACAGATATTTTCTTCACGTACAAGAAAATGCACTGCGACTATGCTATATTCTGCATCTATACACTGAATATACAAAACATTAAGAACACCTGCTCTTTCCATGACATATATTGACCAGGGGAATCCAGGTGAAAGCTATGATCCCTTATTTATGTCACTTGTTAAATCCATTTCAGTCAGTGTAGATGAAGGGGAGGAGACAGGTTAAAGAAAGATTTCTAAGCCTTGAGACAATTGCGACATGGATTGTGTACTTGTGCCGTTCAGAGGGTGAATGGGCAAGACAAAATATTAAAGTGCCTTTGAACGGGGTATGGTAGTAGGTGCCAGGCACTGCTGGGTTTTTCTCGCTCAAGTTTCCCATGTGTATCAAGAATGGTCTACCACCCAAAGGACATCCAGCCACCTTGACACAACTGTTGAAAGCATTGGAGTCAACATGGACCAGCATCCCTGTGGAACGCTTTCACCACTTGTTAGAGTCCATGCCCCAATCAACTTGAGTCTGTTCTCCAACTTAATATTAGGAAAGTGTTCCTAATTTTTGGTATACTCAGTGTATGTACAGTGTGTTTTTTTCTCTATCTACTGTATGTATTTATGCATGTACTGTATGTGCCTGTATGTCTGTAATCTATGGGTTTGCATTTTGTTCTCTCTGAACTTTGTCTCAATCGCACTCAGGAAATGGTGGAATCTCCAACGCACCTGGACCTGATGTTGGCAAGTCAGTTGGTAAATACGGTGAGTGCCATACATTTCTCTATATCACAGAGAATCTGTCAATCTGAATTATATCACTATTATTTTGTCATCTATTCATTGCACTGCTTACACAAACAGGAAATGGTGGTCTACCCTATGGATCTCAGACTCTTGGATTGGGTGCTGAATCCAAATCCTCTGGAAAATACGGTAAATTTATCAATCAAATGTATTTAATGAAGCCCTTTTTAGATCAGGAGTTGTTACAAATTGCTTTAAAGATAACCAGCCTAAAACCCCAAAGATCAAGCAATGCAGAGGTTCCAGCCTCCTTAGAAGGCTGGAACCTAGGTAGAAACCAGGCTCCAAGAGGTGTCCAGTTCTCTTCTGTCTGTAAGGGGGCAGGGGGTCAATCTGTTAAACCAGTAGGGCTAGTTTTTCTTAAAGGTTTTTAATCCAGGACTAGGCTTAATCTGTGTTAAGGAAACCGGACCCTAAACAAATTATTTAATTCTGTTTCAGGCGGGCTAGGCACTGGAATGGGAGGGGATCCTGCACCTGGAAAATATGGTGAGCTACCTCATTTCTATGTGAAAAGGACCTCTATAATCCAGACAGACCTATGCAATAACTGATGAAATATTATAATAATGGGTTTTTCACGCTCAAGTTTCCCATGTGTATCAAGAATGGTCTACCACCCAAAGGACATCCAGCCACCTTGACACAACTGTTGGAAGCATTGGAGTCAACATGGTCTAGCATCCCTGTGGAGCGCTTTCGACACCTTGTTAGAGTCCATGCCCTGAATAATTGAGGCTGTTCTGAGGGCAAAAGGGGTGCAACTCAATATTAGGAAGGTGTTCCCAATGTTTTGTACACTAGTCTTTTATCAGAGTTATTGACATCACAATAAGCCAGATTCAAGAAACGTACATTGTGGTGCTGAAATTTGAAGCAGCAGCCGCCACACAATCAATCGGAAATGGACAGCTCACGGTGCTGAAAGTATGCAAATTCGAGTAGGCATAATTCATTTAAACAGTCTTCATTTTAATTAAACTTCACTAACAACAATTGAGCCTACCTCTGTGTGCTGTTAAGTTAAAACCAAGTCTCGAATTGAGGGGGTATGAGAGGGTATGTCATAGACCTACCTTTATTAAAGAAAATGGAGATGACAACAAAAGCACAGGCCTACCCTTTTTTAGCTTAAGATTTTGAAGAAAATAAAACAGATCCGATTATATAACGTGTTCTATAACGCTTTGGTCCGCGATGCTTTATACTATGAACAAGCTGAAAATACCCGGGAAAGATGTGACTCCGATGCATAAGGTGCTATTAATCTTCTATAGCCGAGGAGACGAACAATTGACTTTCCTTGGGAAGTAATCTAATTCTGTCACTATCAATTGATTAAGCTATTCACTTTCTGTACAATAGATGGCTTTAAGGGAAACACTTGTGACCTTCTCTCGTTGGGTTAAATCACAGAAGAATAGTTGCCAGCAGTTGAAGCTTCAATTTTTCTGCGTTCGTAGACCTACTCTGTCTCGGGTGGAACAGTGGGCCAACTTTTGAAAGTACCGTGCTCAGATTCCTAATGATGTCTCACACAAGACACTGATTTGGTATTGGAGAAATATGATAGTTGAACGCATAGGCCTATCTCTCTGTCCATTCTTAGCCTGTAATTTCATTAATTTGTGTGCTATTGAAAAAGGTTCTGCTAATATGTAAAATTCCATAGAATTGCATGCCATTTTTATAAAACCTGGAAATACGATGATAGATTCATGCAATGCTTTAATTATAAAGGGGATGTTTCCACCCCTACTCTTGTCCACGGTGGTCTGCGTACCCACAACCTTCTGGCCCCAGCCCTATGCGCTATCAAAATTCAAGCGTGCCATGTAATGCTTACAGGATGAAAAACTGTTTCTAAAACTGCATATCTAAGGCTCTGGTCTGCCCAAAAAGTGAGGGTAAACAGTAGACATGGTGTCTGCTATCCACTTCGTTTTTATTATTATTTTAGGTATAGGGGAGGTTCACTCTGTTTTTCTTTCAAGCGATCAGGGAGGGTTTAGGTCCAAAATATTTTGCTGAAGGGAGGGTCATCCATTTTCATTTCAGAGAGGTCTGATTTTGTCCATGTAAACCTTATTATATAATACGTTCACTCCCTAAGTGTGGGGAGGGGAAAACTGAACATTTGCTGTTATTGGCATAGGTTTGGAACTCTCTTTCTTATTGGTCTATTAACTCATTTACCTCCTGGTGATGTCACCAGGCAGGCCAAAACGCCATGCCACCAAAAGAGGCTGAAATTTCAGCCGGTCTTTTCAAACAGCTCTTACACTAAAAGAGCTGTATTATTCCAACTTCATAGTGTTTTTGACTGCACTGGGCCTTTAATAATGTGAAATGGATGCAACAAATAATTAATTTCAGGCAACTTGGATCTACAAAATGCCGTTGATTGATGCTAGTTACAGGTCATTTCCTCCAATGGTGTAATGCAATGAAATCTCTGTCTCACCCTAGGATATGGTGCACCTTATGATGGGCAACATCTTGGCCTAGGGGGTGATCCTGGGAAATCAGCTGGCAAGTATGGTAAATGCCTCTTTCACTTCTCCTTTGTCAGTCAGGTTGCATCCCGATTCTTTACCTAGTGCCGACGCTACAGGAGGGCATTGGGGGGCAATGCCTCCCTAAATTGACTTCAGTGCCACCCCCAATTTTTTTTATATTTTTTTTACAGTTTAATAAAATTACATTCTCAAAATGCATTATATTAGCATCAATATATTGCTACAAGAACACATCACCCACACCAGTATCTACAGCAGGAATGTTGTGAATGCTTTCATGAATGTATCTCTGTCTGTCCTCTGTTTGCAATGCATCAGTGCAGCAATTTAGGCTATTTATCACCACCATCCAGCCACATCAAACCAGACCAGAGCTACACGCTCTCACCATTCAAATGCTCTTCTTACCAGTTCACTGCCAACGCTGTGGCCTATTTTATGCTCAGCAAGTAAGAGCAAGCTGCTTCTCACCTTGAATATTAGTTAAAAAAATTGCTCAAAATAAGTGACAAACTACATTGCTATTCCTGGGACTCGCATTGATCTAGGCTACTCGTAGGCCTACAAGAGCTATTATAAATAGAAAGAGGAGAGGTGAAGAGAGAGAGGCCAGTGGGTCTGATGTCATCTGGAGATGCATGAATTATTCAAGATGGGAACAGTGAAGACAGCGCGATGTGTAAATTAGAAATTAGGATCTGTCATTCGTAGGCCTACGTTGCCATACTCTTATTTTTTTGGCCTACAGTGCATTCGGGAAGGTATTCAAACCCCTTGACTTTTTCCACATTTTACATTTACATTTTAGTCATTTAGCAGACGCTCTTATCCAGAGCGACTTACAGTAGAGTGCATACATTTTATTACATTTTACATACTGAGACAAGGATATCCCTACCGGTCAAACCCTCCCTAACCCGGACGACGCTATGCCAATTGTGCGTCGCCCCACGGACCTCCCGGTTGCGGCCGGCTGCGACAGAGCCTGGGCGCGAACCCAGCCCAGCCTGGGCGCGAACCCAGAGACTCTGGTGGCGCAGCTAGCACTGCGATGCAGTGCCCTTGACCACTGCGCCACCTGGAAGGCATTTTGCTACGTGGCTCCCTCATTTCAGTACCTCTCCGCCTTCCCCCCACCCTCTTTCTCTCCCTTCCTCCCTCCTATTCGTGCAGGCTATGGAGAGGTGCCATACGAGCCTCAGCCTCTTGGACTTGGCCCCGATTCCGGTAAATCGAATGGAAAATATGGTATGGCTGTCTTTGGCTTTTACTTCACGTTCTTTCTCTGCTTTCTTTACATGTACATTTCTTGATGTATGTATGTATGCATTGCACTGGTGTTGATGTACCATGCTGTCTGCTATTACTGTCGTGCGTCAAGTTTAAAGATCAAATCTAGAAGTTTGTGTTTGTATCTGTTCCGCGGACCACATTAGGAGCCGTATGTTTTTCTAAGCATACTGCACGTATGTATTGTACTATTCTTTATGCCGCCATTGTCTAAGCAAGAGGTGTGCTAATAGTGTATGTCCACTCAAACATACTTTGCTGGGTTTTTTTTTACAGGACAGGGTGGGTTGCCATACGAGCCTCACCCTCTTGGGCTCGGTCCAGATGCTGGAAAATATGCAGGCAAATATGGTGAGACTCAGCAAACCTGGGGTGTATTAATTGTTTAAAAAACGTAGCAAAACATTTTGCACGTTTTGCAACGAAAACAAGAGTTTCTAATTGACAAATTCATGTAGGTCCCTCTTCGTTTCGTTTCCTTCTTGTTTGCTTCCAGTTGGTTCCATTTTGTTCCTAGTGAATACACCCCTTGCACCCTCCGTCTTTCTGCCGTCTGACATGTCTATTTTCTCTGTGGTTGCCATGTTAGGGGGCGGTGCACCAGAATCCTATGCACCAGAACCTCTTGGCTTTGGTGGTGAAGGACAGAAATCTGCTGGGAAATATGGTGAGACTTTTACTGTATTTCACATTGCTATTGTTTTTTCATTATGGTTAATTCTGTCATCTCTTCCTACCCATCTTAAAGCTACTCTCTGTATACTCCTCTTGCAATTTATTTGTGTATCAAATACTTGACCAGTACTCTAGTCCTCACCTGTCCTGGCTTTTCTCCACAGGTAACCTTGGACCATACGAGCCACAGACCCTTGGATCAGTCACTGATGGCAAATCCACCGGACAATACGGTAGATACATCTCTTCTTTAAAGTCACACTTTTCAAATTGTGTATAGGCTCAATGAAAAGGGGTGACCATTTGGTTTAAATTATTTGACATCCATCCATCCTGCCTCTTGCTCTATGAAATTAATCAATAAGTGCTACATTGTCCGAACTCCCTTTTAATCTCATCTCCTCTCTTTTCTCTGTCATTAGAAAATCCTATGCCTTATGAGCCTTTGCCCCTCGAATCAGAGGCTGTCGGAAAGTCATACGGTAACGGTATGAGTGTAGTGGTGAATGGTAGACATTTGTTTTTGCTCAAAGCTACAGTAGCCTGTTCCCAGATCTGTTTGTGCTGTCTTGTCAACTCTGTCACTCATTGACATGTTTGGCGATGACAACAACCATAGGAGTTTGCCATAGGCCTACAGCACAAAAAGATGTTTGACCAGCATAACATATCTCATGCATCTCCCAGTAGATCAGCCGCTTTCAAGGAGCGGGACACTAATCCGGGTGCTTATAAGAAATCTCGCTATGCCCTCAGATGAACCATCAAACAAGCAAAGCGTCAATAAAGGATTAAGATTGAATCCTACTACACCGGCTCTGACACTCGTCGGATGTGGCAGGGCTTGAAAACTATTACGGACTACAAAGGGAAACCCAGACACAAGCCTACCAGATGAGCTAAATGCCTTTTATGCTCGCTTCGAGGCAAGCAACACTGAAGCATGCACGAGAGCATCAGCTGTTCTGGATGACTGTGTGATGACGCTCTCGGTAGCCGATGTGAGCAAGACCTTTAAACAGGTCAACATTCACAAAGCCGCATGGCCAGATGGATTACCAGGACGTGTACTCAAAGCATGCCTGGACCAACTGGAAAGTGTCTTCACTGACATTTTCAACCTCTCCCTGACTGAGTCTGTAATACCTACATGTTTTAAGCAGACCACCGTAGTCCCTGTGCCCAAGGAAGCGAAGGTAACCTGCCTAAATGATTACCGCCCCGTAGCAATCACGTCGGTAGCCATGAAGTGCTTTGAGAGGGTGGTCATGGAACACATCAACAGCATCCTCCTGGATACCCTAGACCAGGGGTGTCAAAGTCAAATGGACGGAGGGCCAAATAAAAAATTTAGCTACAAGCCGAGGGCCGGACTGTTCGAATGTTCATTGAAAATTTTTTAAATGACGCATATAGTCTAGTGAACCTAATTGAACCTACTGAAAACCTAACAAATATATTCCAATATGATCAGATAAATAAAGCAATATTTTCTTATGGCTCTGTCAGTAATCTTTAATTTTCAACAGACACAAAAGACAAATTTCCTTTATATAAAAATCCCCATAACATGAACATTAAATGAAAGAAACCGGTATTCAAGGCACCATCAGTAGCCTATATTTTCTATTTTAGCAAAAGTGGGCTAAATTTACTTCAAAGAAAAAAACAATAATAGCAATTTTCTATCATCCACTCAACTGAAATATTTTTAAAATATAATTGGATTGAAATACAATAAAATAAAGTGCAAAAATCTATTAATCAAAAACAACACTTTGTTTAAGGAGAAGTAACATGCAGTGAAAACAAATATTAAACTTTAACTTTTAAACTTGAACTGAGTAAAAACTCTAAATATGTGATTGCACAGTAATGTTCACTTGTTTGAGGTTGAGGGTGATACTTGGTGGTGTCCCATCTTTTCCACAAGTTCATCAATGTTCGGGGTAAGGCTCTGAGCTGAGGAAATCCTCAGAATTGAGTGGAGGTGTTCAGCAGTAAGTCGACTTCTGTGTGATGTTTTGTTCAGGTTCATCAAAGAAAACAGTTGTTCACACAGGTATGTGCTGCCAAACATAGACAACGTTTGAGCAGCCTGGATGCGCAGCTGGGGCATTGTGTCGGGGAGGAAACGGGCGAACTCCGCAGCACCCACTGCCGCATATTTTGCCCTCAGTGTATCATTGCATTGGAGGTCAATCAACTCCATTTGGAGGTTTGGTGGTGAGCTTTCCACGTCAACAGCAAATGGGTTACCGAGCAGTTCCAACCTGCTTTTTTGTGCTTCAAAGTCAGCAAATCGGCGTCGAAAGTCAGCGGCAAGCATACCTATTTTATCAGCCAACTGTGCGCTCGGGAACGCACTGGTAGAGAGCTTCTCTTTCATGGTCTGGCAGCTGGGAAAGTGGCTCAAATTTTCTTTCCGCATCTGCGTCTCCCACAGAGTCAGTTTGGTTTTAAATGCCTTCACTGTACTGTACATATCAGAGATGACATGATCCCGACCCTGCAGCTGCAAGTTCATTGCATTCAGATGACTCGTAATGTCACACAGAAAAGCCATTTCACACAGAAACATTTCGTCTCGGAGTTGTGTTGTGTCTTTCCCTTTGCTGTCCAAGAACAGACAAATCTCCTCACGAAGCTCGAAACATCTTTGAAGCACCTTTCCCTGGCTTAGCCATCGCACCTCTGTGTGATAAGGCAAATCACCATGCTCCGTTTCTAACTCCGTCAGAAATGCCTTGAACTGGCGGTGATTCAAACCTTTGGCTCTGATAAAGTTAACTGTGCGCGTGATGATGCTCATTACATGCTCCATTTTCAAGGCTTTACCGCACAACGCTTCCTGGTGTATGATACAATGATAAGCTGTCAGCTCACCTGTCGCGTTTTCCTCTTGCATCTTTTCCCGTATCTTCGCCACCAGTCCGCTCCTGTGTCCACACATCGCAGGTGCTCCGTCGGTTGTCAAACCCACGGGTTTTTCCCAAGGCAGCTCCATCTCATTTACACATCTTGACACCTCTTCATACAAATCATGCCCCGTAGTTGTGCCATGCATAGGACGTAAAGCCAAAAACTCCTCTGTCACGCTTAGGCTGGAGTCCACTCCGCGGATGAAAATTGACAACTGGGCAATGTCAGAAATGTCGGTGCTCTCATCCACAGCCAAGGAATATGCAATGAAATCTTTTCCCTTTTTCACAAGCTGCTCTTTTAGATTGATGGACAAGTGGTCTACTCTCTCGGCAATGGTGTTTCTGCTCAGACTCACATTTAAAAAGAGTTGCCTTTTTTCTGGGCAAACTTCGTCACAAACTTTAATCATGCAGTTTTTGATGAAATCCCCCTCCGTAAATGGCCGGGCTGATTTAGCGATCTCTTCTGCCAAAATAAAACTGGCCTTGACAGCAGCCTGGCCTTGTGATTTGGCTTTTTTGAACAGAGCCTGTCGAGATTTGAGGCCTCGTTTTAATTCCTCTGCCTTTTGTAGCCTTTGTTCCATGTCCATATTCTTGTTTTTGTCCGCGTGTTTCGTTTCATAATGTCGTCTCAGATTATACTCTTTCAGTACCGCCACACTTTCTCCACACAGAAGACACACAGGTTTTCCAGCTACCTCCGTGAACATATACTCCGACTCCCACCTTGTTTGAAACCCCCGGTTCTCAGTGTCCACCTTCCGTTTTGCCATTTTTGATGGGTATCTGAAAGTTAATTTTACTGTGATGCTGACGACTGCTGTGCCAATAAATATTGAAATGAAGCAGCCTACTGCTCGGTGCGTCACCGTTGCATTGTGGGAAATGTAGTATTGGTGCGTGTAAAAGATCTGCGGGCTGCCGGCTTGCTGCGGTCTGCGGGCCGGTTCTAATAATAAATCAAGATCATCCCAGGGGCCGTAAAAAACCTTCTCGCGGGCCGGATGTGGCCCGCGGGCCTTGACTCTGACATATGTGCCCTAGACCCACTCCAATTCACATACCGCCCCAACAGATCCACAGATGAAGCAATCCCACTCCACACTGCCCTTTCCCACCTGGACAAAAGGAACACCTATGTGAGAATGATGTTCATTGACTACAGCTCAGCGTTCAACACCATAGTGCCCACGAAGCTCATCACCCTGGAACTAAACACCTCCCTCTGCAACTGGATCCTGGACTTCCTGACGGGCCACCCCCAGGTGGTAAGGGTAGGCAACAACACGTCTGCCACACTGATCCTCAAAACGGGGGCCCCTCAGGGGTGTATACTTAGGCCCCTCCTGTACTCCTTGTTCACCCATGACTGTAGGGTCAAGCACGACTCCAACACCATCATTAAGTTTGGTGATGACACAACAGTGGTAGGTCTGATCACCAACAACGATGAGACAGCCTTTAGGGAAGAGGTCAGAGAACTGGCAGTGTGGTGACAGGACAACAACCTCTCCCTAAACGTGATCACGACAAAGGAGCTGATCGTGGACTACAGGAAAAGACGGGCCGAACAGGCCTCCATTAACATCAATGGGGCTATAGTGGAGCGGGTCGAGAGTTTTCAAGTTCCTTGGTGTTCACATCACCAACGAACTATCATGGTCCAAACACACCAAGACAGTCGTGAAGAGGGCACGACAAAACCTTTTCCCCCTCAGGAGACTGAAAAGATTTGGCATGGGTCCCCAGATCCTCAAAGTTCTACAGCTGGACCATTGAGAGCATCCTGACCGGTTGCATCACTGCCTGGTATGGCAACTGCTCGGCCTCTGACCGAAGGCACTACAGAGCCACCCTAGTCATAGGCTGTTCTCAATGCTACCACACGGCAAACGGTACCGGAGCGCCAAATCTAGGACCAAAAGGCAATTAACAGCTTCTACCCCCAAGCCTGCTGAACAATTAATCAAATGGCTATTACATTGACACCTCCCCACCCCCTCCATTTGTTTTGTACACTGCTGCTACTCGCTGTTTATTATCTATACATAGTCACTTCACCCCTACCTACATGTACAAATTACCTCAACTAACCTGTACCCCCTGTATATAGCCTCGTTATTGTTATTTTATTGTGTTACTTTTTATGATTTAATAATATTTTTTTTCTTAACTCTTGTTGAACTGCGCTATTGGTTAAGGGCTTGTAAGTAAGCATTTCACGGTAAGGTCTACACTTGTTGAATTCGGCGTATGTGACAAATAAAGTTTGATTTGATTTAATCTCCCCTTCTCAGAGAGAATAGGAGAAATAGCACCAGCACAACCTGCTAGACGTGAAGAGGGAAAATCTACTGACAAATATGGTATGAATTGTCTGGACATACATTGACTTAATTCATATTGTTTGTTTGTTTTCTGTGTTTGTCTGGACAATGATCAAAGTGAATTTATATTATTTGTTTTCTGTCTACCATGTATTTATTTAATCCCAATGTACTCTCTACATTTCAGGAAATGGGGGTTATATAAATGGACAAGTTCAGCCAGAAGGTAACGAAAGCACCCAGTTGTCTAGTTACTACACTTGCAAATCATGTAAAATAGTAATACAACTTCAATAATCTCAACTTTCATTTGTCTATGCTCATACATTACAGAAACATAATTATATTTACATCAGTAGTTCCAAACCCACTATTAAGTGTCTGCTATAGCAACAACGTTTTGTTTGACATATCCCATACATTTATTTTGTGTCTTCGTCCGAGTTCTTGTACACTACATGACCAAAAGTATGTGGACACCTTCTAGTCGAACATCTCATTCCACAATCATGGGCATTAATATGGAGTTGGTCCCCCCTTTGCTGCTACAACAGCTTCCACTCTTCTGGGAAGGCTTTACACTAGATCAGGTATTCCCAAACTGGGGTACACGCAATGCCATCGGGGGTATGCCAAATAAAAATGTGATTCATTTTAAAAATACATAGTTTTTTCTTCACATTTTCAAACAGTCCATTTAGTAAGGCCCGCGTCCATAGAGACAAATAACCAGCTCTACCGGTAGTACTGCTACTACCAGCAGTACTACACCTGCACCTGTCGACGACACAAGTTGTTCTGCTTCCACAAGCATATCCAATGCTAGCATCAGTAATTCTACATTTGTTGTTAGCCCAGCTAGCATGGACACTGACAGTTGTGAATCTGATGCAGCCGAAGAGCTACTGCCCCCTTACCCGGAAAAGCACCGAACAGACAGGGACGTTGGACCATCGAAGAGGCGCAAATGTGATGAGAACTACATTGATTTGGGGTTCACTTATATGGGGAGTAGTGCCTTTCCTCAGCCACAGTGTGTTATATGTGCGAAAGTATTATATCACAACTCGATGAAACCTTCACTCTTACCAGACATTTATAGAAACAAAACATGCCAATTTTAAAGATATGCCACATTAGTTTTTTGAGTGAGAATTAAGGTGACTTTCGAGTAGTAAGGCATGAATAAAACCAACAGATACATTAATAAGGAGCTAGAAGCGTCTTATATGGTGAGCTACCGAGTGGCTAGGACAGGCATGCCCCATACTATTGTGGTGGACTTAATTCTTCCTGCTGCTGCGGATATGGCTGGGACAATGCTGGGGGAAAAGGCCAAAGAAACTATACAGACAATGACTTCATCAAACAACACTGTTTCACGACGCATCAGTGACACGGCAGGAGATGTTTTGAAACAATTACTGCTTCGTATACACGCCAGTGAATTCTATGCGTTACAGCTGGATGAGTCAACAGACGTGGCAGGCCTGGCACAGCTCCTGCTATATGTCCGTTACGTTTATGGGGGGTCAATTAAGGAGGACATCCTCTTCTGCAAACCACTGGAAACCAGAATAACAGGAGAGGATATTTGTAAAGTACTGGACAGCTTTGTGACATCAAATGGACTTTGGTGGTCAAGATGTGTTGGTATCTGTACTGATGGTACAAAAGCAGTGAGACATAGTGGAGTGGTAACGCGCGTGCAAGGAGTTGCTTCCAACTCCACTTGGGTACACTGCAGCATCCACGAGAGGCTCTTACTGCCAAGGGAATGCCTGACAGCTTGCAAGACGTTTTGGACACTACAGTTAAAAATGGGAAACTTTGTTAAAGCAAGGACCCTGAACTCAATGTGTATTTTCTGCAATTAGTTTCTCACACGGCTGGCCTACAGTGGCTTGCGAAAGTATTCATCCCCATTGGAATTTTTCCTATTTTGCTGCCTTACAACCTGGAATTAATACAGATTTTTTGGGGGGGGGGTTGTATCATTTCATTTGAAGCTTGAAGATGCAAAATATTTTTTTTTGTGAAACAAACAAAAAATAAGACACAAAAACGGAAAACTTTGAGCGTGCATAACTATTCACCCCCCCAAAGTCAATACTTTGTAGGGCCACCTTTTGTAGCAATTACAGCTTCAAGTCTCTTGGGGTATGTCTCTATAAGCTTGGCACATCTAGTCACTGGGATTTTGGCCCATTATTCAAGGCAAAACTGCTCCTGCTCCTTCAAGTTGGATGGATTCCACTGGTGTGCAGCAATCTTTATTAAGTCATACCACAGATTCTCAATTAGATTGAGGTCTGGGCTTTGACTAGGCCATTCCAAGACATTTAAATGTTTCCCCTTAAACCACTCAAGTGATGCTTTATCAGTATGCTTAGGGTCATTGTCCTGCTAGAAGGTGAACCTCTGTCCCAGTCTCAAATCTCTGGAAGACTGAAACAGGTTTCCCTCAAGAATTTCTCTGTATTTAACACCATCCATCAATCCTTCAATTCTGACCAGTTTCCCAGTCCCTGCCGAGGAAAAACGGATGGTGTTCTCGGAGGGATGAGAGGTGTTGGGTTTGCGCCAGGAATAGCGTTTTCCTTGATGGCCAAAAAGCAAAATTTGTCTCATCTGACCAGAGTACCTTCTTCCATATGTTTGGGGAGTATCACACATGCATTTAGGCGAACACCAAACATGTTTGCTTATTTTTTTCTTTAAGGAATGGCTCTTTTCTGGCCACTCTTCCGTAAAGCCCAGCTCTGTGGACTGTAAGGCTTAAATTGGTTCTATGGACATAGTCCAATATCTGCTGTGGAGCTTTGCAGCTCCTTCGGGGTTATCTTTGGTCTCTGTGCTGCCTCTCTGATTAATGCCTTCCTGGCCTGATCCGTGAGTTTTGGTGGGCGGCCCTCTCTTGGCAGGTTTGTTGCCATATTCTTTCAATTTTTTAATAATGGATTTAACGGTGCTCCGTGGGATGTTCAAAGTTACAGATATTTTTTTATAACGCAACCCTGATCTGTACTTCTCCACAACTTTGTCTCTGACCTGTTTGAAGAGCTCCTTGGTCTTCACGGTGCCGCTTGCTTGGTGGTACTTCTTGCTTAGTGGTGTTGCAGACTCTGGGGCCTTTCAGAACAGGTGTATATATACTGAGATCATGTGACATATCATGTGACACTTAGATTGCACACAGGTGGACTTTATTGAACTAATTATGTGACTTCTGAAGGTAATTGGTTGCACCAGATCTTATTTAGGGGCTTCATAGCAAAGGGGGTGAATACATATGCAAAAAATATATATATTTTCACTTCACCAATTTGGACTATTTTGTGTATGTCCATGACATGAAATCCAAATAAAAATCTATTTAAATTGCAGGTTGTAATGCAACAAAATAGGAAAAACGGCAAGTGGGATGAATTCTTTTGCAAGGCACTGTATCTGGGTGATGTTTTTTCTTGCCTGAATGATCTGAATCTAGGATTACAGGGACTCTCCGCAACTATATTCAATGTGCAGGACAAAATTGAGGCTTTGATTAAGAAGTTGGGGCTCTTCTCTGTCTAGATTAACAAGGACAACACGCAGGTCTTTCCATCATTGTATGATTTTTTTGTGTGCAAATGAACTTAAGCTTACGGACAATGTCAAATGTGATATAGCGAAGCACCTAAATAAGTTGGGTGCGCATTTACGCAGGTACTTTCCTGAAATGGATGACACAAACTGGATTCGTTATCCCTTTCATGCCCTGCCTCCAGTCCACTTACCGATATCTGAACAAGAGAGCCTCATCGAAATTACAACAAGCGGTTCTGTGAAAATTGAATTTAATCAGAAGCCACTGACAGATTTCTGGATTGGGCTGCGCTCAGAGTATCCTGCCTTGGCAAATCGCGCTGTTAAGACACTGATGCCCTTTGCAACCATGTACCTAGGTGTTAGTGGATTCTCGGCCCCCACTAGAATGAAAACTAAATACAGGCACAGACTGTGTGTGGAAAATGATTTGAGACTGAGACTCTCTCCAATACAACCCAACATTGCAAAGTTATGAGCATCCTTTCAAGTACACCTTTTTCATTAACCTGTGGTGAGTTATTTACATATTTCATATGTAAGATGGTTAAATAAAGAGCAAAATTATTGATTATTATTATATTATTATTTGTGCACTGGTCCTATAAGAGCTCTTTGTCACTTCCCACGAGCCGGGTTGTGACACAAACTCACACTCATTCTTATGTTTAATACATGTATCGTATAGTTTGTGTGTGGCAGGCTTACAATGATGGCAAGAAACAACATTTGAGAATGCGCTGACCCTGGTGCTGGAGGGGGTACACAGCTGGAGGCTGAATGTTTGAAGGGGTAGAGGACTATAAAAAGTTTTGGAACCACTGCACTAGATGATGGAACATTGCTGCAGGGACTTGCTTCCATTCAGCCACAAGAGCATTAGTGAGGTCAGGCACTGATGTTGGGCGATTAGGCCTGGCTCGCAGTCAGCATTTCAATTCATCCCAAAGGTGTTCGATGGGGTTGAGGTCAGGGCTCTGTGCAGGCCAGTCAAGTTCTTCCACACCTATCTCGACAACAAACCATTTCTGTATGGACCTCCCTTGTGCATTGGGACATTGTCTTGCTGAAACAGGAAAGGACCTTCCCTAAACTGTTGCCACAAAGTTGGAAGTACAGAATCGTCTAGAATGACATTGTATGCTGTAGCGTTAAGATTTCCCTTTGCTGGAACAAAGGGGCCTAGCCCGAATTACGAAAAACAGCCCCAGACCATTATTGCTCCTCCACCAAACTTTACAGAAGCGCCTCATGCTTCAGCATCCGGCGGTCCCATTCTGTGAGCTTGTGTGGCCTACCACTTCGCGGCTTAGCCATTGTTGCTCCTAGACGTTTCCACTTTACAATAACAGCACTTACAGTTGAACGGGGCAGCTCTAGCAGGGCAGAAATTTGACGAACTGACTTGTTGGAAAGGTGGCATCCTATGACGGTGCCATGTTGAAAGTCACTGAACTCTAAAGGAAGACCATTCTACTGCCAATGTTTGTCTATGGAGATTGAATGGCTGTGTGCTCGATTTTATACACCTGTCAGCAACGGGTGTGGCTGAAATAGCCGATTCCACTAATTTCAAGGGGTGTCCACATACTTTAGTATATATAGAATATCTGTGTGTGTCATATTTTGTTCAGTGTCAGTCTGGCTTTGGTTTGTTCTGTCTTGTTGTCTTTGTGTTCATCCTGATTGTGCTTTTGAGCTTTTGCATCTCTGTGTGCTTTACAAACCCTCCCCTTCTTTCTCCCCTTCTTTCATCCCTCTGTCATCCTGCCATGCCATCTACTCCTCCTCTCTTCTATAAAATCCCTTCATTCTCTTTCCTCAGTTGTCTCCTTCCCCCCAGCTCCCACTCCTTGGCCCTCCATCTCCTATCCCCCCATCCCTTCATTTGTGCCCGTAGTGTCCTTCTTCCCCCCCGAGGCCCCTGCCGCAGCTGTTTCAGAGGCCCCACCCAAGCCTGTGGGCACTGCCAGCCTCTCCCTTGCATCTGTGCCCAGCACCCAAATGAAAGCCCCGCCACACGGGCCTGACACTGCGTTGCTTCAGCCACCGCACCAGATACACATTCAGCAGCACCTCAAGCTGCACATTCACCCGCAGGGCAAATCATGGCGAGGTAAAAAGTACAGTCCAAGCAGACCAGGCTTATGTTCATTAGGGCACGCAATGCAAAAACGCTTTAAAACGGTTGGCAACTGATAATGGAAATGAAAGTTTCTTATTGGACAAGTCCAGGTAGAGTCCCTCCCTGTTTCAGTCCATTTAAATGCTTATTGAACATGACCTAGTGGAGCAAAGTTGAGTTTACATCACCACCTTGAGCAAGACACCATGAGCTTGATTGTATTTTGACTAAGTGATTATGGTAACCAGTCAGAAGTCAAATAGACAATAGACTGTATTGATAGGAGTGGATAGTGATAAATCTCCTACTTGGAGAGATTGGATCCTGGAAAGTAGAGTAGCAGTTAAGATAGAACAGCTTTGCACACCTGCTGGCTTCACATACCTATTGCTATTGCTTTGTGCTTTGCTTTGCTACCCCTAAACTCACTTGTTTTTACCTTTTTAATACAATATATCCTGATTTAAGTAGCCAGCCAACCTTTAGAAATAACAAATACAACCTTATGGAACAATCCTTGGAAAGCATTGATAAATTGGCCCACGTGGAAAACTAAAAGCATAGAAACCATAAATGACTTGGTAATAGGAAATACATTTATTTCCATGACAGCTTTAAAAAGCAATTTTGGGTCGACCAATGTAGATATGTTCAAATACATATTCTGTGTCACAAAAGGTATATTTGAAATCTGGACATCAGAGCAATCTTGAAGGAATCTTATTTGAATCTTATACAACACCTTAAACTGACAATCTCTTAGAAAAAAATATAAACTATTGGAAACAAGATTTTTTATTTTTATATTGGCACAAGATGGATGGAATGTTAGAATAACATAACTAACCGGATTACAGTTAATGAAAATGTATGCTTAATCCAATATAAATTAATGTATAGAATGTATTATACAAGAGACAATTCACAAATTCTACAGCACGATGGCAGAGTCATGTCTGAAGTGTAAACTACAATTGATTCAATAATTTATGCCTTCTTGGAATGTTGCAAAATTCAAAGGTTATGGGCGGAGTTACAAAGATGGATGTTTCATAGGTATTGAAATGTAAATGTACTTTTAATTCATCTGCGTATATTTCAAGACATGACAAATGAGGGTGCAGTGAGATACCCAATGAGTTGAACAATAATTTTCTCAGTATTTTTAAAATTGTTAAATTCTACTCAAACTGGAAATCAGCCCATCCTCCGTCGTTCACGCAATGGAACGGTCAAATGTTTTATTATCTCAAAATTTAAAGAACGTGGGCGACGGAGGGAAACAAAATTGTGCAGTTTGAGGCCATGTGGCAGAAAGTGATAAGGGCACTGGAGATAGGGGTGGGGGCTAGTGGGTCTGGGCAGGTGTGATGTTTGTATGATGTAGTCATTTGTATGTGTATGTTGTCTATTGTTTATAAAATATCAAATCAAATCTTTAAAAAATATATACACTACCGGTCAAAGGTTTTAGAACACCTACTCATTCAAGGGTTTTTCTTTATTTGTACTATTTTCTACATTGTAGAAAAGTAGTGAAGACATCAAAACTATGAAATAACACATATGGAATCATGTAGTAACCAGAAAAGTGTTATACAAATCAAAATATATTTTATATTTGAGATTCTTCAAATAGCCACCCTTTGCCTTGATGACAGCTTTGCACTCTTGGCATTCTTTCAACCAGCTTCATCTGGAATGCTTTTCTAACAGTCTTGAATGAGTTCCCACATTTGCTGAGCACTTGTAGGCTGCTTTTCCTTCACTCTGTGGTCCGACTCATCCCAAACCATCTCAATTTCAAATCAAATCGTATTAATCACATGCGCCGAATAAAACAGGTGTAGACCTTACAGTGAAATGCTTACTTTCAAGCCCCTAACCGACAGTGCAGTAAAAAAAAATGGATAAGAATAAGAGATAAAAGTAACAAGTAATTAAAGAGCAGCAGTAAAAAATAACGATATATACAGGGGGGTGCCGGTTAGTTGAGGTAGTATGTAAATGTAGGTAGAGTTAATTAAAGTGACTATGCATAGATGACAACAGAGAGTGGCAGTGGTGGGGAGGGGGGGGGGGGGGGATAGTCTGGGTAGCCATTTGACTAGATGTTCAGGAGTCTTATGGCTTGGGGGCAGAAGCTGTTTATAAGCCTCTTGGACCTAGTCTTGGTGCTCCGGTACCGCTTGCCGTGGGGTAGCAGGGAGAACTGTGTATGACTAGGGTGGCTCTGTAGTGCCTTTGGTCAGAGGCCGAGCATTTGCCATACCAGGCAGTGATGCAACCAGTCGGGATGCTCTCAATGGTCCAGCTGTAGAACCTTTTGAGGATCTGAGGACCCATGCCAAATCTTTTCAGTCTCCCGAGGGGGAATAGGTTTTATGGTGCCCACATCAAGACTGTCTTGGTGTGTTCGGACCATGTTAGTTTGTTGGTGATGTGGACACCAAGGAACTTGAAGCTCTCAACCTGCTCCACTGCAGCCCCGTCGATGAGAATGGGGGCGTGCTCGGTCCTCTTTTTCCTGTAGTCCACAATCATCTCCTTTGTCTTGATCACGTTGTTGTCGGTGATCAGGCCTACCATTGATGTGTCATCGGCAAATTTAATGATGTGTTGGAGTTGTGCTTGACCATACAGTCATGGGTGAACAAGGAGTACAGGAGGGGGCTGAGCACACACGCCTGAGGGGTCCCAATGTTGAGGATCAGCGTGGCGGATGTGTTGTTACCTACCCTTACCACCTCGGGGCGGCCTGTCAGGAAGTCCAGGATCCATAAAAAAAAAAAAATGTTTACCTTTATTTAACTAAGTCAGTTAAGAACAAATTCTTATTTTCAATGACGTTAACTGCCTTGTTCAGGGGCAGAACGACAGATTTGTACCTTGTCAGCTTGGGGATTTGAAATTGCAAACCTTTCGGTTACTAGTCCAACGCTCTAACTACTAGGCTACGCTGCCGCCCAGAGGGTGGTGTTTAGTTCCAGGGTCCTTAGCGTATTGATGAGCTTTGAGTGCACTATGGTGTTGAACGCTGAGCTGTAGTCAATGAATAGCATTCTCACATAGGTCCAGGTAGGTCCATAGGTCATTTTGTCCAGGTGGGAAAGGGCAGTGTGGAGTGCAATAGAGACTGCATCATCTGTTGGGGTGGTATGCAAATTGGAGTGGGTCTAGGGTTTCTGGGATGATGGTGTTGATGTGAGCCATGATCAGCCTTTCAAAGCACTGCTTAAAACATGTTGGTATTACAGACTCAGACAGGGAGAGGTTGAAAATGTCAGTGAAGACACTTGCTAGTTGGTCAATGTATGCTCGCAGTACACGTCCTGGTAATCCGTCTGGCCCTGCGGCCTTGTGAATGTTGACCTGTCTGAAGGTCTTACTCACATCGGCTGCAGAGAGTGTGATCACACAGTCTTCCGGTACAGCTGGGGCTCTCATGTCTGTTTCAGTGTTATTTGCCTCGAAGAGAGCATAGAAGCAGTTTAGCTCGTCTGGTAGGCTCGTGTCACTGGGCAGCTCTCGGCTGTGCTACCCTTTGTAGGCTGTAATGGTTATGCAGGCCCTGCCATATCCGACGAGCGTCAGAGCCTATGTAGTACGAATCGATCTTAGTCCTGTATTGATGGTTCGTTGGGGAGGGCATAGCAGGATTTCTTATAAGCTTCCGAGTTAGAGTCCCGCTCCTTGAAACGGCAGCTCTAGCCTTTAGCTCAGTGCGGATGCTGCCTGTAATCTATGGCTTCTGGTTGGGGTATGTACGTACGGTCACTGTGGGGATGACGTCATCGATACACTTATTGATGAAGCCAATGACAGATGTGGTGTACTCCTCAATGCCATTGGAGGAATCCCGGAACATATTCCAGCATGTGCTAGCAAAACAGTCTTGTAGCTTAGCATCTGCTTCATCTGACCACTTTTTTATAGATCTAGTCACTGGTGCTTCCTGCTTTCATGTTTCTTCGTAAGCAGGAATCAGGAGGATGGAATTATGGTCAGATTTTCCAAATGGAGGGTGAGGGAGAGCTTTGTATGCATCTCTGTGTGTGGAGTATAAGTGGTCCAGAGTTCTTTTCCTTCTGGTTGCACATTTAACATGCTGATAGAAATTTGGTAAAACTGATTTAAGTTTCCCTGCTTTAGTCCCCGGCTACTAGGAGCACTGGCTCTGGGTGGGCGATTTCTTGTTTGCTTATGGCGGAATACAGCTCATTCAATGCTGTCTTAGTGCCAGCCTCTGACTGTGGTGGTATGTAAACAGCTACAAAGAATATAGATGAAAACTCTCTCAGTAGGTAATGTGGTCTGCAGCTTATCATGAGAATCTCTACCTCTGGCGAGCAATAGCTCAAGACTTCCTTAGATATCATGCAACAGCTGTTGTTTACAAAAATACATAGACCGCCGCCCCTTGTCTTACCAGATGCCGCTGTTCTATCCTGCCGGTACATCGTATAACCAGCCAGCTGTATGTTGATATTGTCGTCGTTCAGCCACAACTTCGTGAAGCGTAAGATGTTACAGTTTTTAATGTCCCGTTGGTAGTTTAATCTTCCCAATCGTCCATTTTATTGTCCAAAGATTGCATGTTTGCTAGCAGAATTGAGGGGAGTGGGGGTTTATTCGATCACCTCTGACTCCTCAGAAAGCAGCCCGCCCTCCGGCCTCTCTTTCTCCGCCTCCTCTTCACGCAGATCACTGGGGTTGGGGCCTGTTCCCGAGGTAGCCGTATATCCTCCTTCTCGGGCTCATCAGAGTCATGAAATAGGAAAATGGGTTCTGCTAGTCCGTGGTAAGTAATCGCAGTCCTGATGGTTGAGGTCGGGGGATTGTGGAGGCCAGGTCATCTGATGCAGCACTCCATCACACTCCTTCTTAGTAGGGCTCCTGAGTGGCGCAGTGGTCTGGCACTGCATCTCAGTGCAAATGATAGTCCCACTATGTCAAACCAGATGGGATGGCGTATCACTGCAGAATGCCTTGAATTCTAAATAAATCACAGACAGTGTCACCAGCAAAGCACCCCCACACCATAACACCTCCTCCTCCATACTTTACGGTGGGAAATACACATGCGGCGATCATCCGCTCACCCACACCGCGTCTCGCAAAGACACGGCGGTTGGAACCAAAAATCTCCAATTTGGACTCCAGACCAAAGGACAAATTCCCACCGGTCATTGCTCGTATTTCTTGGCCCAACCAAGTCTTCCTCTTATTGATGTCCTTTTAGTAGTGGTTTCTTTGCAGCAATTCAACCATGAAAGCCTGCTTCACGCAGTCTTCTCTGAACAATTGATGTTGATGTGTCTGTTACTTGAACTCTGAATCATTTATTTGGGCTGTAATGTCTGATGCTGGTAACTCTAATGAACTTATCCTCTGCAGCAGAGTTAACTCTGGGTCTTCCATTCCTGTGGCGGTCCTCATGAGAGCCAGTTTCATCATAGCGCTTGATGGTTTTGCGACTGTACTTGAAGAAACTTTCAAAGTTCTTAATGTTCCGTATTGACTGACCTTCATGTCTTAAAGTAATGACGGACTGTCATTTCTCTTTGCTTATTTGAGCCGTTCTTGCCATAATATGGACTTGGTCTTTTACCAAATAGGGCTAACTTCTGTATACCACCCCTATCTTGTCACAACACAACTGATTGGCTGAAATGTAAATATGAACTTTTAACAAGGCACACCTGTTAATTGAAATGCATTCCAAGTGACTACCTCATGAAGCTAGTTGAGCGAATGCCAAGAGTGTGCAAAGCTGTCATCAAGGCAAAGGGTGGCTATTTGAAGAATCTCAAATATAAAATATATTTTGATTTGTTTAACACTTTTTTGGTTACTACATGATTCCATATGTGTTATTTCATAGTTTTGATGTCTTCACTATTGTTCTACAATGTAGAAAATAGTAAAAAATAAAGAAAAACCCTTGAATGAGTAGGCGTTGTAAAACCTTTGACCGGTAGTGTATGTGAAATGACAAATAGAAAGCAAACTTATGGCACTTTCAATGGACAAGTTATAGAGAGGGCCCCAATATTGTAACCATTGAGGGGATTCTGTCAAATTGTGCAGTATAAACTCATAAAGTGCCTGCCTTTATAGGACATAAGCTTGCTTCGTACAGTATAATGAAATGCATAGTATCATACAGGATTCCAATATAGAACTGTTATCATTGTAAGTAAACTCAGCAAAAAAAGAAACATCCCTTTTTCAGGACCCTGTCTTTCAAAGATAATTTGTAAAAATCCAAATAACTTCACAGATCTTCCTTGTGAAGGGTTTAAACACTGTTTCCCATGCTTGTTCAATGAACCATAAACAAACAATTAATGAACATGCACCTGTGGAACGGTCGTTAAGACACTAACAGCTTACAGACGGTAGGCAATTAAGGTCACAGTTATGAAAACCTAGGACACTAAAGAGGCCTTTCTACTGACTCTGAAAAACACCAAAAGAAAGATGCCCAGGGTCCCTGCTCATCTGCGTGAATGTGCCTTAGGCATGTTGCAAGGAGGCATGAGGACTGCAGATGTGGCCAGGGCAATAAATTGCAATGTCCGTACTGTGAGACGCCTAAGACAGCGCTACTGGGAGACAGGACGGACAGCTGATCGTCCTCACAGTGGCAAACCACGTGTAACAACACCTGCACACGATCAGTACATCCGAACATCACACCTGCGGGACAGGTACAGGATGGCAAAAACAACTGCCCGAGTTACACCAGGAACGCACAATCCCTCCATCAGTGCTCAGACTGTCCGCAATAGGCTGAGAGAGGCTGGATTGAGGGCTTGTAAGCCTTTTGTAAGGCAGGTCCTCACCAGACATCACCGGCAACAATGTTGCTTGTGGGCACAAACCCACCGTCGCTGCACCAGACAGGACTGGCAAAAAGTGCTCTTCTCTGACGATGGTCGGATTCGCATTTATCGTCGAAGGAATGACCGTTACACCGAGGCCTGTACTCTGGAGCGGGATGGATTAGGAGGTGGAGCGTCTGTCATGGTCTGGGGCGGTGTATCACAGCATCATCAGACTGAGCTTGTTGTGTCATTGCAGGCAATCTCAACGCTGTGCGTTACAGGGAAGACATCCTCCTCCCTCATGTGGTACCCTTCCTGCAGGCTCATCCTGACATGACCCTCCAGCATGCCAATGCCACCAACCGTACTGCTCGTTCTGTGCGTGATTTCCTGCAAGACAGGAATGTCAGTGTTCTGCCATGGCCAGCGAAGAGCCTGGATCTCAAATCCCTTTGAGCACGTCTGGGACCTGTTGGATCGGAGGGTGAGGGCTAGGGCCATTCCCCCCTAGAAATGTCCAGGAACTTGCAGGTGCCTTGGTGGAAGGGTGGGGTAACATCTCACAGCAAGAACTGGCAAATCTGGTGCATTCCATGAGGAGGAGATGCACTGCAGTACCTAATGCAGCTGGTGGCCACACCAGATACTGACTGTTACTTTTGATTTTGACCCCCCCTTTGTTTCATTTCTGTTAGTCACATGTCTGTGGAACTTGTTCAGTTTGTCTCAGTTGTTGAATCTCGTTATGTTCTTACAAATATTTACACATGTTAAGTTTGCTGAAAATAAACGCAGTTGACAGTGAGAGGATGTTTCTTTTTTTTGCTGAGTTCATAAGTAATTTTACCCTGTTTGTCTGACATGCATGTCTCAGTTCCTATTGGTATTTTAAGTAGAAGAACTTAAAATGCATGATCATGCATAGCCACGGGAAGTAGGCGTGCTGACTGCAGCACCCCCCGATTAAATATATATATTTTATTATTATTATTAGAAATAAATGTCCACAAAATTTGTGAACTGGCCTTCATTACTCCTTACTTTATTACTCCTTACATGGCTTTATTACCCCTTCGACAGGACCCCTAACCCAAAACATTTTCCCACAGCCATGCACACGTTCAACCAAGGAATTTAAGTTATTGAAAGATTCTGTTGAAGTGTTGGCATTGCCATGCCAGCTTTTGTGGGGGACACTGTCTGCATTTCCCCTCTGGATATATTTAAAGAGCAGTGTTATTATGTAATCAAGCATACAAACGTCTGTGTCTTTGAGTGGTTATCTTGGGCAGATAAGAGATAAATTGATACAAAATGTTCTTATTTTTTCTATACTTTTTCCTTTTATTTTCAGGAGGTGCAAAGGAGAACAAATACGAATTAACAGGATTCTTTGGGAATAGTGGATACTAAGGTAAAACATTAAAGGTAGACTAAACTTGTCCTGTAGATGATCCTATAGATTTTAAATATTGGGCAGTACGAATATCAATTGTGTTGACCACTTTCTCTCCCTCTTGTCTTTCTCCTCTTAGGTTGACCAGGGCGACGGTGGCCATTTACAGCATTTAACTTCACTAGATTTTTTACATTGTTGTTGTTGTATATTTGTTTTAATTCCCTTTTTAATTGATCCTTCGTTTTTGTATAATTATTCATATCTCCGTGTCCATGCCGAACCAGTCCTGCCTGACATATTTTTTATAGATTTCATGCCATGTCTGTAATATCACTAGAACTAAGAAAACACACATTTAAGTCTTGTTAGGGCATACCTTCTTTGTAGTTTATATTTTCTACAAGTTTATCTTGATTATATGTCTGTCTTGTTTCATTTCGTAACCACCTGTCTTACTACACTTACTGGATATGATGAATCATGTTTTGAGAGTTTGTGTGCTACAAATATTTAATGTGTTGATTGAATCAGTCCAGTTTTTGTCTGCATAGTTTTATAAACTCAAACAAATGTATTTTGTATGGGAAAGTTTTTTTTTTTTTACTACCTGTGGCAAACACCTGTACATTTTTGGACAATTTTGATGGAATAAAAAGAGACTGGAAATATTATCAGTGTGGCAAAAGTTTATTTTATGCATGTATTTATTTTTTTATCTTTCAAGATGTGATGTCATTGCTTTCAAACAATATCTTGTTGGTGTATAGGTGGTAGTGTGTCTGAGCAGTACTGTAGGTTGCCCATCTTGAAATGGCCTGTGCCACATTGACCATAGCTTCTTTAAAGCACCTTTATCCCAACTATTCCTCATACTCATTAAGGTGGTGCAATCCCTAGATTAGCCACTGAAATGACAGTACTGTAGAGCAAGAGCATTGGAATTTACTGTGCATGCAGCCTACATACTCCTCAACATAAAGACAAATTGAGGAGAAGGTTGAGTAGAGGCTTGGTGGCAACAGGTATGTGACATTGAAATAGTGAGCAGAGCACACCGCACACAGCTTTCCAGTGAGGATTACACCAGATTTAACCCTATGAATAACAGTGATTGCTGATTGGTCACACAGAAAGCATGCCACTCTGTGAGCTCAACAGGTCGCTTGCTAAGAAGTTCAGTACCTGTTCCAAGGATGAGACTCGTGCCGACATTATCCTGCCAACTATCCTGCTTGACTTGACAATGTATGTGCATAAAGTACTTACTGGAGACTCTTTCAGGATATATGTATATTGCACTATCAACTGATGTCCTGTAAACTCAGGGGGACATTGGCTGGAGAAAGCCACCATGGCTTGCTTACATGGACCACGACTACTGAATTTGGAGAAAACCCCTCCTCATCTTCAATTCAATGACTTGATCCTGACGGGCTACCGGCCAATTTCAACCTTTCAGGGGTGCATCAGAAGCTTGTTCTACTTTCACAACGAATTTGGTAACATTTATACACATGGTAAGTATACGGTCCCTACCGTTGAAATATCAACTGGCATAGTTTATTGATAATTTACACATCAGAATAACTCATGAATGTCTCAATATAAATGCGTTTATATATATCTAAATGATGATACATATTTAACTGATAATTGTAACGCTTATAAATTTGCATGTTCACAAAAAATGTATGAAATACTAATTGATTTATTATTTATACCATTTACAAAGTGTATTCATGATTAATAATTCAATATTCTAAAGTGTTATCTATGGTTCTCCTGTTTTTTTACTAAATTGTCTCATCTCATGTGTATTGTGTATTTAATGTATAGTCTAAGTGAGTATTTAGTCTTTGTAGGCTAGTAGATTTCTTACTACACCAGTAATTAAATTGTTAACAGCTGCATGTTTGAAAAAGAGGCCACTTTGGGCTACTCTCACTTATGGGTCATTTACAAGCATACCGGTACTTGACAAGTATGTATAAAGAGACAAGGATCTGGGGGATTATTGGTAATCTGTCCTTGTCCTGGATATAGTAATTGGCCTTGGAGTTGTATGATTGACCCATTAAAGTGGAAAAATTAGTCAAAACACTTTTCTATCTTTGGCAACAACTCTCAATAGGCTATGCATGAAACTTGAAAGATGCACCAATTTTTTTTTGACTTATTATCATACATTTAGGATACATTTTGTTTGTTTGATTATTTTCCACTCTCTCAGAAACACTGCAACTGAGATCTGCATAATGCTATGCAATGCATACCATTGCAGAACATTCGTAGTTTAAGCACGGGCAGCTATGCACCTTTGAGCTAAGTGTGGCAGCCTCTATGATGTGACTCCTCCTTGGATATCCTCTATAGCTAAGCACATTAACACTAACTCTAACTCAGGAGGGGATTAGCATAGGAGAGTTGCTCAGCAGGCTGCAATACACCTGTGAGAGAGACTTCGGAGAAATACAATGGTGTTGGAGAAAACAAACTGCAGGGCTATTATACTATGAGGGCCATTTCACAGACACAGATTAAGCCTTAATCTGGTGTACTCCCCTGCATGTACTGGTACCGATATACCTGGCCTAGACTGTGTTGAATCCACTGTGCCTCCATCTTGGTACTCCTCCTAAAAAATATTTTGGAAGGTATAGAAATGCATTTATTAATGTCACCTTAATGTATACTTTTAAATTATATTATGTGAGCTAAACTAAAAATAAAATGAAAACAAAATTACTTTTTTATAAATTTTTATTAATACAACAAACAATTATTAAATACATGTAATCTTTACCTTGAAAGATTTAATTGAAATACCGTAGAATTCAGATACTGTAGAATATCCGTGTCTGATTTATGTGCCAGACCACGCCCATGTGGATGTTTATTGGTCAGTAGCGGCCATGTTTGAGGCGCTAGCCTGGAGAATATTGCATTGAGAGAACTTCGTCCATAGATGCCATGCTTTAGGTTTTGTGAAAATCGGTCATTCGGTGCGAGAGGAGTAGCGTTTTAAATGTTTTTCACAGAATTCAAAATGGCCGGAAAATCCATCATAGCGGACCTTATGGGTCCTAGAGGCAAACTGTTTCTTGTGAGGAGAGGGACATATGTACAACATTTTATGACTCTAGGGGAGAATCTCAGTTGCATACTCCTCATGTCCTCTCTCCTCACCTCCTCAAAACAGGACCTCTGGCTTTCTCATTCAGTGGGTTTTGAGAAGGAGAGAGGACACAATGAGTATTGAGATTCTCCCTAGGTCTCATGGGGTGAAGGGCATGACCTTTCAAAGTTTGCATCTTCAAATGCTTGTTATAGCACCACCGTGTGGCCAATTTACATGGCACTGCTTGACAAGATGTTGCCCTTCACCTTTTTGCAAAGTCTCAACCTTGTAGGCCATACCATCTCACAGGAATTTGAATTTGTGTGAATTTGCCCTTACGGAATAATAATAATAATGAACCCCAACAAATACAATAAGGTTTCTTGCAGATTTGCTGCTTGAACCACTAATTAGCAAAGCATGGCAAAATAAGAGTCTAGACTTCAAAAGTCTATCAATACTGAGACATCTCCCTCCGTCCATCCAGGAATCCCATTCTTCTGTTTCCTTGTGCTGCTGCCACTTAACATACCCTGGTCCGAGGTAGAGCAAACGTGGATGTGTGTGTTCCACTACCTTGCCTGCCTGTCCCCCACCGTGGGCTCAGTGCTTTACCACACCTTCATGAACCATGAGGGCGGGGAGTCCATCTACGACACACTCCTTTCCCTTGATATGATCGGAGTCTGCCTGGTCAACACCTTGGGTAGGTAACGTCAGATTCCAGATCAGTTTCTCAGGTCCTGTTTGAAAATGTATCCTTCCTTCCTATTCTCATCACACAGTCACTCACACATTAATCTTCATCGACTCTCCTGTTTCTGTGTCAACCAGGATGCCTGCCCATCATCTATATCACCCTTATGTGCTACCCTGTCACTTGCATCCTGGCCCTCCTGACCTACAGCCTAATCTCAGCCTGGGGCATCCTCTGTGCCACCACAGCGTGTAGCAACTATGGGCGCCTTCGGGCTTTCATCTGGCAGGCCCTCTTCCGTGTGTTCCTCTTCCTATTCCGTTGGCTGGGCGACGGCGTAGGCAGCCCAGCTTCGCTGCGCCTCTTCTTCACCATGGACATGCTGGCTATCACGGGTGGCCTGGTGAACCTTAGCCGGGTGCCCGAGCGTTTTAGCCCAGGCCTCTTTGACTACTGGTGCAACAGCCACCAGATAATGCACGTGCTGGTGATCTGCTCCATTATCTACATGCACTGGGGGATGCTGGAGGATTTAGCCTGGATTAAGACGTTCCAGTGTCCGGTGTTGGAGTGAGGGACAGAGAAGGATTGACAAGGCAAGGCCAGGAAACAAATAGGGCTGGGGCGTAGGATTTAAGGAGGGGTGGGTAGGAGTGACCATACAAATAGAATGACCAGAATGGACAGCCCCATTCAAGTCTGTGTTTGGTGATGGGTGGACTGGTGGCCATATTGAATGTACTTACCGATAAGTGCACATGAACATTTCTGTGGTCTGATGGGCTTGAACCTTCTTGTAATTATATTTCTATGGGTGATGAGAGTGAATCTAAAGTTTTAAGAATACACTTTAGGACTAGCTGCTGAAATTACTGTAAGGATTACAATTGATTCACTGTCCATTTTGAAATATTCACCCCCGTACAGCAGAAGAATGTAGGGATAAGAATCGATTGGTGCTATTAATGATGGACGTCAGGGAATTGTTGTATAACTTTTGAACCCAAATTTCAGTGTTATTACTTTGCAATGAGATGGACACACATCTACATGATTCTGTATCAGTTAAAATGCAGTAGACCTTTGCCTCCAGTGACCAACATAAATATTTTCAATGAAAAGGATTGCAATAAATTAAATATATATTTCTATCTCCTGTTTCCAGTTATACTCCCTTTCAGTGTCTGATCATGATAATTCTATTGTCAGAAACAACTGTTACTACGAAAAGAACATGGCAAGAAAAGAAAACATACGATTTGGCGGTTTTATTGCAAGAAAGAGATATATATACACTCGAAAGGAAATATGTAGATGCAAAACTCTCATTAGAAATGAATTATACATGTTTTATCAATATTAATACACTGTACCAGCATTTTATATCCAGATCAATCAGGTGTGCATTTTCTGTGTATTTGTGTTTTATTCAGACTTGGCACCAAACAAATTACAGGCTTACCCATAGCATTAATGTAAACCAGAGTTTATCTTTCAGGCTTAGCATTGGTACCACTTCTACTTGTACTGCACCTTAAACCCAAAAGCACAAGCATGTCAAATTCTGTGAGTATGATAAAGCAATAATGGTCAACTTTTGCACTTTATGCACTCTATTTCTTGCAACTTTGCGCTGTGTTCCTCTCAGTTCTACAGACTAAGAGTACCCCCAGGTCTAATTTTTCTGTTGCAGTGTGTCATTTATTCTTCATCAGAGCTGCTGTCATCCTCAGGCTCTGATAGATCAGCGATGGGGAAACGCAAGATGGCCGCCACTCCACTGAGCTGGGTCAACTCTGTACAAGGGAGAGACAGAGGAGGAGACTGCTCAATTGTTTAAGCAAATTATACAATATTTGGTTGACAAATAATAAATATCACACACTCAATGATGCAATGCTACTCAGTAACCCTATCAGTGAAATCCCCTATGGTGAGAAGAAACATGGGGTGTATCTCAATATGCATTCTACCGTATCTCCACACTCTCATGCTCCGAGTGCATTCTCCGACCACGTTCTCTTGAGGAATGCATAAAACAACACATTTGAGAAGCACTCGCACTCCCCCTACTGTGTTACCTTACGCTTCACCTCCCCATTCACTGAACCTTCTTCTAGCCAGGTCAATGGCAACAATAGACAAAACAAGATATATACAAAGCAAACTTCATAATTTTCAGCTAGATATGTGAATCGTAATAATCTAGCTAGCCAGCTAGTTAAACAGGAAAAAAATGACCTAAAACTAAAGTTATGCAAGGTAGATGTACATTTTTCGTGGGTAGCTACCAATTCTTCGTAGCTAGCTAGCTAGCTAGCCCTATTGACTTACTATGGACTTATCCATTCACTGAACCGTCTCCCAACCAGGACAACAATGGCAATAGAGACAAAACAAGATATACACAAAACAACCGTTTTACTTCATAACCATCAGCTAGTTATATCAGAATCGTAATAATGTAGTTATTCAGATAGTTTAACAGGCAAAAATGACCTAAAACTAATATTATACAAGGTAGATGCCAATTGTTTGTGGGTAGCTAGCAAACAATTGTTTGTGGCTACCTGGCTAGCTAACAGTACTAGTAGCTAGACCTATTGACTTATTATGGGCTTGCGATCTACGGTACGTAGGCAGGTAAACATGCCAAAATTAACACAGCATGTATTTATTAACGTATCAAGAAAATATTATAGTCAGGCAACATATGAAATGTGAATAGGCAACATTTCATTCTGAAGTCGGAGTGTTTTTTCCTTTCGCTTCAGCTCAAATAATGGCCACCATTGATTTCAATAAATGTTGCATCATTTTGTACGTAGTTGTGTACAAAATACTTTCCGTTGACGTTTACGACAATGCATGTACAAACGGAGTACGCATTTGAGAAGTGCCCTCTGTGCTCCGTTTCACATACTTGATTTGGACTCGCACTCCGACCCTACCGTGCTCCAATTTGCATGCTCAGAGCACGGCAGTATACATTGAGAAACACCCATGGTATACTACCAATAACACATCTGTGAAATTGGCATTGACATGTCACTGAATATGGAAGGAACAAAACTTACGTTCTCCAGATACATGAAGGCTTGAAAATATTCTGTGGAAGAAAATAAAGAGGATCGGGATGAGAGTCGAGGACATGATCACTATATGAAACAATCATCATAATTACAGTATAACTTGTCTACAATAGCCATATTTTTTTTAACTCATATTTTCACCATTATCATCATTTCTCTTCACTGCCTATCCATACCTCACGGTTCCACCATTGTCTCTCACGTTGTCCACCAGCCGTACGTATCTACTCCGTGTGGTCACATCCTGGTGCCTGGGGACAGAGACATCCAAATTAAATGAAGAACATGCACAGATAAGCGACGATACCCCCTCACAGCTCATCTTCTCGCCGCCTGCTCTTTCCATGAGACTGACCAAGTGAAAGCTATGATCCCTTATTGATGTCACTTGTTAAATCCACTTCAATTTGTGTAGTAGATGAAGATGTAGTTGAAGGGGAGGAGACAGGAAGGGGAGGAGACAGGTTAAAAGAAGCATTTTAAAGCTTTGAGACATTTGTTGTGTGTGTGCCATTCAGAGGGTGAATGGACAAGACAAAATATTTAAGTGGCCTTTGAACAGGTTATGGCAGTAGGTGCAGGCCCACCGGGTTGAGTGTGTCAAGAACTGAAATGCTGCTGGGTTTTTCACGCTCAACAGTTTCCCGTGACTATCAAGAATGGTCCACCAAAGGACATCCAGTCAACTTGATACAACCGTTGGAAGCATTGGCGTCAACATGGGCCAGCATCCCTGTGGAACGCTTTTGACACCTTGAAGAAGTCATTCCCCAACAAATTGAGGCTGTTCTGGGGGAAATTCAATATTAGGAAGGTGTTCCTAATGTTTTGTACACTCAGTGTAAGTCTACTTATCTTGAGAATAGAATAACTTTATTTTTTTCTGGAGGGAACTTTGGTTGTGGCATTCAAGTTAGGTTATAAACACATATGAGCACAATTCACACATGACAGATACACATGCATTGTATGTGCATGCCTCTATCCTCACTTTCTCAAATATTTATATAAAACACACACAAAATCCAATGTTTCCCCCCACAGAAATCCAGATATAATTCCATAAAACAAATACCTGAAGAGGTTATCGCTAATCAACAAGATGTCAATAGCCAGTGCTTCGGAAGCTTTCTCCACGTGAGCCAACCTGCAACATCAAGTGAATAGAAAGGTCAGTGTTCAGTAGTGGTGGAACATGAGGACTCTCAATGTCATAGTCAGCCATTAGCGTCGTGTTCAGTAGGGCACACCGTAGCAAAACGTTTTGCAATGGAAAACGTGTTCTTATTAGCCTAATTCAGATTTTAGCGTCAAAGAAAGAAAACAAACCAAAACAGGGAGGGACTATCTAGACGCGTCCAACAACGTATATTTTTGTTTTCTGTCGCCAAATGGCAAAAAACATTTTTTGCTGGATGCCCTAATGAACACGACCACGGTCTCTCTCTCTCTCACCCATAGAAGGCTCTGTCGGGCTCATGTTGTAGCATCTTGTAGAAGTCCTCCAGGGCTTTCACCTCCCCTGCTGCCTGTGAGTCACAGAGGAGACAAAGCATTAATAAATTGCAGTGTTTCTATTGAAAGGACCATGCAGCTGGATTAATAGACTATTAGTAGGATTAATAGACTATTAGTAGGATTAATAGACTAAATGGGACACTCACCTTGGTATCAGACAATCTAGCCGTGACAGCTGGATCGCATAGAATCTCTGCAGGAAAAAACCCAACCCAGTAAGCATTGCCCCACAAAAAAGGAAGAAATATCAAAACAACATTCTGAAATAAAATAAACATAACACATTACTTAAAGTTGACAAGTATATGTATTATTACATTTTATACGCATGATAATAAGACATAAGGGGTTACAGATGCTTATAGCAATTCTTACAATGCATTACAACCACACTCATAATGCAGTGTAATAATACATTGTAACGTTATAAAAAACATGTTCTCTACCTTTTAGGGAGTATTTGTGTCCCGAGGAGGAGTGGACTAACATGAACTTGGGCTTATTCTCCAGCAGAATCTTGGAGTCTTGTCGGACTGCCTCCCTGAAGAGGTAGGCCATGAACTGGTCCTTCACAAACCCTGGACTGGCCACCAGTATACACTTCACCACTGACACAAAAAAAGACAGGGGACCGGAGTGAGAAAGAGGTGATATTAGGTAAAAGGTGAGGAAAATAGAAGGTGTGTAGGGAGCGACCGTCAAGTGACCTAAATCTGCCCCATTTCACAGGCCAGATGATGCCTGCTAAATCAGCCCCGAGTTGTGTTCAGTAGGGAGTTCCACAATGAAGGGGGATATACTAGAGGACCCACCGTCAAAGTTGATATGTCTGAGGATCCCCTGCATCACTGCCTCGTAGAACCTTTCCAGGGCCTGAGAGAGCGAAAGAACCCATTAGGAAACCAAACCCTTGCACATACTGATTGTTAAGACGCTTACACACAGGAAAATAAAATACAGCCGCCTCCATTGGGTTCTATGTAAAGCTGGCGGCAAGTTTGCCTCCCACCCTGGCGGGAGCGGAACAGGGAGGGACAGCAGCTGCCGCCAAGGGCACGTATGGTACATTTTTCCTCTACCGCTCCAGTTAAACACTTTCATCTTCTCGTGCTGGGTGCAGCTGCCTCTCCTCTTGTGAGGGATGGTTATCTCCACCTTGGCCCTTAGTAGAGTCATAGCGGGGGTCACCAGCACCAGGTTGGCCAGACTCTCATGCATCCCCAAGGCTAATACTTTTGTACTACCATAGAATAGTCAATATACCATGTCACACGGATTTCAAATACTTCCTGAAACACTCAAATGGCAACCACCCACTGATGGTAGAACTGTATGTAGTATGGCGTATGATCATTGTTCTGTTAGTTCCAAATATGACAACAACCATAGTTGGCTACACAGCACAAATACATCTGGGACCAGACTAGGATTATGTAGCATAGTGATAGTGTAACAAAGTTAGATTTGCAGCATGCCCCTCGTGCCAACTTTGGCAGCTCCCTGTCTGTAAGCCCCTTTAGTGATGGGGTCATAAAGCCTATACTGACCTTCTCGTGCTGGGTGCAGCTGCCTCTCCTCTTGCGAGGAATGGTCACCTCCACCTTGGCCCTTAGTAGGGTCATAGCAGGGGTCACCAGCACCAGGTTGGCCAGACCCTCCTGCATCACCACGGCCGCTACGTCTGCCTTCTGGGTGGGGTCACACGCCTGCTCTGAGAGGGCCACAGGAAATAGAATAAGAGTTCAGGTTGCATACAGGCCTAGGTACTCAAAACAGGGTTCCCAATCTGTGGTAAATCCATTTACTTTTCCACGACTTTCCATGTCTACAAATAAGAATGTGACAACTTTCACACACATTAGGCAATGTACATGTTTCTGATCATTTAATGTATAAACTGTGATACATATGAAACATTCCCTGATTTTCCATAATTGCATCAATGTATTGACTAAATTCCCTGACTTTTCCTGTCTGGAATGCGTATTTGAAAATTCCATTATATTCCTGACATTTCTCAACCTGTGGGAAGCATGTGAAAACAGGTCTCAATACAGAGAACCATATGAAAGACCTAGTGAGTGGAATACCTTGAAATTCAATGATTTTGATTGACAGATTACGCACAAAACAACAAAACAGGGATTTAAGCCTTTGAGGAGCACCATCACCTCACAGGTTACAAGTACACACTCACCGATCCTATCGAGGACGACACTATCCCAGATCTTTTTGGCAAGTGTGAACTTCCTGTTTAGCTCCAACTCAATGGTGTGGTAAGCCCCCATCTAAGGACAGAGGAAAAAGCACTTCCTTCACTTGCAACTACAAAACAACAAAATATAAAATTGGAAACTCCACGCAACTTAGACCATTAGCATTAGCTTTCCTAGCATCATGATTTGTCTACTGGTAATGTGACAACGCCAAACTGACATAATAACAGTTACAGGCTAAAGTGGAAGTGCGCTGTTTTTGTCCTCAACGTTGTTAATCTCGGACCTTCACATATTGATTCTCCTGGATGTTGGTTCCCTTCACCCTCAGCTGGCAGGCCTGTGAGTCAAAGTCAATAGTATCCACACACACACACAGGGTGGTGCGCACTCTCGAGCTCCCCACGCTGCCCGTGGATGACTCAGTCTGCACCTTTCTGAGGAATCAGGGAGAAAGGTATCATGGGTCACTAAGGCTGCCCTTTTTAGTAAAGGTGTGTGTGTGTGTGTGTGTGTGTGTGTGTGTGTGTGTGTGTGTGTGTGTGTGTGTGTGTGTGTGTGTGAGAGTGAGTGAGACAAAGTCAGGTAGATAGCTTTTCTCACTTGAGCTGTAATGCTCTAATTATTTTTGAATTGCCATTAAATAGTCAATATGGCAATATACTATGTCACACGGATTTCAAAGAAATTCCTGAAACACTCAAATGGTAACCACCCACTGATGGTAGAACTGTAGTATGATCATGGTTCGCAGCAGGATTATATTAACCTGGTACCAGATCTGTTTGTGCCAAACATGACAACAAACATATTTGGCTACACAGAACAAATAGATCTGGGACCAGACTAGGATTATGTACAATAGTGGTAGTGTAACAGAGTTAGATTTGTAACCTCACTCCATAGCTTGAAATGTTTCCACCCACACGATCAAATCCGCAACTTTACTATAGCGCAGTTCGCTAAGATGTTGTCAAGTGGGCAGTCAAGTGAGTTTGCAAGACAGAGGATCCGAGATTGAGTACCAGTGCATGTTCGAGTGGAAGGAAGTTATGCTGTTAAGCAAGCACAATGAAATCCGTCACAATAGCAAGTTACCTAATAGTGGAGGCCATAAGACTGTCACCGATCTGCAGTAAGTTGTAGGTGTGCCACATGTCCTCTGCCTCTTCCGGCATCAGTGTCACCTGACTGGGAAAAGAAACACACACACAACCTTGATAACAGAGCTCAGATCAGGTTGTGTGAGATTGAAAGTAATCAAAATCAGCAGTAATGGGAATTGCCATTAGTGGTTCAAGTCAATGTTGGAAAGTTTGTCATTCAATTTGATCAAGACAAGAATAACTGTTTCTGTGTAGCAATGAAGATGGAAATGTATTGAGCAGGGGTTTTCAAACAGTGTTCCGCTGCCACCAATGTACTGCAGGGGGTCTACCAGTCAAAAGTTTGGACATACCTACTCATTCGGGGTGTTCTTTATTTTTACTATTTTCTACATTGTAGAATAATAGTGAAGATATCAAAACTATAAAATAACACATACGGAATAATGTAGTAACCCCCAAAAAAGTGTTAAACAAACCAAAATATATGTTATACTTGAGATTCTTCAAAATAGCCACCCTTTTTGCCTTGACAGCTTTGCACACTCTTGGCATTCTCTCAACCAGCTTCATGAGGTAGTCACCTGGAATGCAATTTCAATTAACAGGTATGCCTTGTTAAAAGTACATTTCTGGAATTTCTTTCCTTCTTAATGTGTTTGAGCCAATAAGTTGTGTTGTGAGAAGGTAGGAGTGGTATACAGAAAATAGCCCTATTTGGTAGAAGACCAAGTCCATATTATGGCAAGAACAGCTCAAATAAGCAAACAGAAACAACAGTCCATCATTACTTTAAGACATGAAGGTCAGTCAAACCTGAAAATGTCAATAACTTTGACATTTTCTTCAAGTTGCAGTCACAAAAACCATCAAGCGCTATGATGAAACGGGGTCACATAAGGACCGCCACAGGAAAGGAAGACCCAGAGTTACCTCTGCTGCAGAGGATAAGTTCATTAGAGTTAAATGCAACTCAGATTGTACACCATTAAGAAGAAGAGACTTTAATTGGGCTAAGAAACATGAGCAATGGACATTAGATCGGTGGAAATCTGTCCTTTAGTCTGACAAGGCCAAGTTTTAGATTTTTGGTTCTAACCGCCGTGTCTTTGTGAGATGCTGAGTAGGTGAACGGATTATCTCTGTGTGTGTGGTTCCCACCGTGAAGCATGGAGGAGGTGTGATGGTGCTTTGCTGGTGACACAATCTGTGATTTATTTAGAATTGAAGGCACACTTAACCAGCATGGCTACCATAGCATTCTGCAGCTATACGCCATCCCATCTGGTTTGCACTCAGTGGGACTACAATTTATTGTTCAACAGAGCAATGACCCAAAACACACCTCAGGGCTGTGCAAGGGCAATTTGACCAATGAGTGATGGAGTGCTGCATCAGATGACCTGGCCTCCACAATCACCCAACCTCAACCCAATTGAGATGGTTTGGGATGAGTTGGACCCGCAGAGTGAAGGAAAAGCAGCCAGATCTGTGCTCAGCATATGTCGGAACTCCTTGAAGACAGTAGGAAAAGCATTCCTCATGAAGCTGGTTGAGAGAATGCCAAGAGTGTGCAAAGCTTTCATCAAGGCAACGGGTGGCTAAATTTATGAATTTGTTTAACACTTTTTTGGTTACTACATGAAAAATAATTATTTAATGAATATCACTAGCTGCAACAGAATACCACCGTGGATACCACTTTTATGTCTCTGCGTCCAGATTGAAGGAAATTAGAGGTAGTTTCATGAGACAATGCCAACTAGCATTAGAACAATGGTGAAGTGTACAGGAACAGTTAACATGCTACCTGTTCCTGTTCACCTCACTCTGAGGAAGTAGATAAATAAATTACAGTGATTGGAGCTTATTACAGGGTTTTTCTATGTTGACAATTCTTAGGTGGGCCGTCTAAGTGGTTACTTTCAGGATGGAAAAACTGTTTGTGTCAACTTAAACCAGATAGAAAGGATGCAGAAAAGATATTGAACTAGATATATTTTTTTCCAATAATACCATCGTTGAGAACTAACAATCAAATATAAGCTAAAAAATATATAAAACTTGTATTTTCCTACTAGCTCTGAATTTGTTGATAAAATCATAACTTTGACGGAAAATGTACACTACATGACCAAAAGTATATGGACACCTGTTCATCGAACATCTCGTTCCAAAATCATGGGCATTAATATGGAGTTGCCCCCCCCTTTGCTGCTATAACAGCCTCCATTCTTCTGGGGAGGCTTTTCACTAGATGCTGGAACATTGCTGCGGGGACTTGCTTCCATTTCAGCCACAAGAGCATTAGTGAGGTTTGGCACTGATGTTGGGCGATTAGGCCTGGCTCGCAGTCTGCGTTCCAATTCATCCCAAAGGTGTTCGATGGGGTTGACGTCAGGGCTCTGTGCAGGCCAGTCAAGTTCTCCAACACCGATCTCAACAAACCATTTCTGTATGGACCTTGCATTGTGCACGGGGGCATTGTCATGCTGAAACAGGAAAGGGCATTCCCCAAACTGTTGCCACAAAGTTGGAAGCACGGAATCGTCTAGAATGTCATTTTATGCTGTAGTGTTAAGATCTCTCTTCACTGGAACTAACAGGCCAAGCACAAACAATAAAAAACAGTCCCAGACCATTATTTCTCCACCACCCAACTTTACAGTTGGCACTACGCTGTCGGGCAGGTAGCGTAGCGTTGTCCTGGCATCCGCCAAACCCAGATTAGTCTGTCGGACTGCCAGATGGTAAAGCGTGATTCATCATTCCAGAGAACGCGTTTCCACTGCCCCCAGAGTCAAATGGCGGTGAGCTCTACACCATTCCAATCGACGCTTGGCATTGCACATAGTGATATTAGGCTTGTGTGTGGCTGCTCAGCCATGGAAACTCATTTCATGAACTCAGTAGTAAGTGTTGCAACAAGAGGACAGATGATTTTTAGGTCCTGCGTGCTTCAGGACTCGGCAGTCCCGTTCTGCAAGCTTGTGTGGCCTACCACTTCGCAGCTGAGCCGTTCTTGCTCCTAGACGTTTCCACTTCACAAAAACAGCACTTACAGTTGACCAGGGCAGCTCTACCAGTGCAGAAATGTGCCGAAATGACTTTTTGGAAAGGTGGCATCCTATGGCGGTGCCACGTTGAAAGCCACTGAGCTCTTCAGTTTGGCCATTTTACTGCCAATGTTTGTCGATGGAGATTGCATGGCTGTGTGCTCGATTTGATACACCTGTCAGCAACGAGTGTGGCTGAGATAACGAAATACAATCATTTGAAGGGGTGTCCACATACTTCTGTATACAGTGCATTCAGAAAGTATTCAGACCCCTTCAGTTTTTCCACATTTTGTTACGTTACAGCCTTATTCTAAAATTGATTAAAAAAAAAAATCTCATTTATTTTATTTTACCGTTATTTTACCAGGTAAATTGACTGAGAACACGTTCTCATTTGCAGCAACGACCTGGGGAATAGTTACAGGGGAGAGGAGGGGGATGAATGAGCCAATTGTAAACTGGGGATTATTAGGTGACCATGATGGTTTGAGGGCCAGATTGGGAATTTAGCCAGGACACCGGGGTTAACACCCCTACTCTTACGATAAGTGCCATGGGATCTTTAATGACCTCAGAGAGTCAGGACACCCGTTTAACGTCCCAACCGAAAGACGGCACCCTCATCAATCAACACACAATACCCCATAATGACAAAGCAAAAACAGTTTATTTTTCTTCACATTTAATACAAAAACTGAAACATCACATTTACGTAAGTATTCGGACTCTTTACTTAGTATTTTGTTGAAGCACCTTTGGGAGCGATTACAGCCTCGAGTCTTATTGGGTATGATGCGACAAGCTTTGCACACCTGTATTTGGGGGGTTTCTCTCATTCTTCTTTGCAGGTCCTCTCAAGCTCTGTCAGGTTGGATGGGGAGAGTCAGTACACAGCTATTGTAGGTCTCTCCAGAGATGTTTGATCGGGTTCAGGTCCAGGCTCTGACTGGGCCACTCAAGGACATTCAGAGACTTGTCCCAAAGCCACTCCTGCGCTGGAGCAGTCTTTCATCAAGGATCTCTCTGTACTTTGCTCTGTTCATCTTTCCCTTGATCCTGACTAGTCTCCCAGTCCCTGCCGCTGAAAAACATCCCCACAGCATGATGCTGCCACCACCACGCCTCACCGTAGGGATGGTATTGGCCAAGTGATGAGCGATGTCTGGTTTCCTCCAGACGTGAAGCTTGGCAATCAAGCCAAAGAGTTCAAACTTGGTTTCATCAGAGCAGAGAATCTTGTTTCTCATGGTCTGAGAGTCCTTTAGGTGTGTTTTGGCAAACTCCAAGAAGGCGGTCATGTGCCTTTCACTGAAGAGTGTTTTCTGTCTGGCCACTCTACCATAAAGGCCTGATTGGTGGAGTGCTGCAGGAAGGTTTTTCCATCTCCACAGAGAAACTCTGGATCTCTGTCAGAGTGACCATCGGGTTCTTGGTCACCTCCTTGGGCAAGACTCTTCTCCCCCGATTGCTCAGTTTGCCCAGGCGGCCAGCTCTAGGAAGAGTCTTGGTGGTTCAAAACACCTTAAATTTATGAAAGATGGAGGCCACTATGTTCTTGTGGACCTTCAATGCTGCAGACATTTTTTTGTACCCTTCCCCAGATCTGTGCCTCGACACAATCCTCTCAGAGCTCGAAGGACAATTCCTTCGACCTCATGGCTTGGTTTTTGCTCTGAAATGCACTATTAACTGTGGGACCTTATGTAGACAGGTGTGTGCCTTTCCAAATCATGTCGAATCAATTGAATTTATCACAGAAACAATTCGGAAAGTAGAAACAATCAAGTTGTAGAAACATCTCAAGGACGATCAAAGGAAACAGGATGCACCTGAGCTCAATTTCGAGTCTCATAGCAATCGGGCTGAATACGTAAGGTATTTCGTTTTTTATATTTTATACATTTGCAAAAAAAATAAAAAAAATGTTTTCGCTTCATCATTATGGGGTATTGTGTGTAGGTTGATGAGAGAAGTGAAGGGGTCTGAATACTTCCCGAATGCATTGTATATAATAGTGTACTTACAACAACGGTGATAATTGATTGTCTCACCTAGCTATTTTAAGAAGAACGCAAGAAGAATTAACTGTAAGTTGCTCTGGATAAGAGCATCTGCTAAAAGGCCTTAAATGTAAATGTCAAGGAGAATTGAAAATTCCAAAAACCAGGCATTCAGGGCACATGCTCATTGATGTTGTAATGTTTGTGCAGAGGAACACAGCATTAGCCACGGCAAAATGCACAGAATTCAAGTAATTTAGCTTCAAAACTTCAAAATGTGTACTGCAGAAAATGTGATTTCCAACAGTAACATTTTCTGTATGCCAAGAAACCTTTACAGTTCTAGTTAAAATACTATGTTCGAGTTTACACTTCCTCTTACAATGAACTGTGGCCCGGGAGGTCAAAATAAAAATTAACTCCTTACCGAATCTATTTATTTTAAAATGTTGATTACTTCTACTTGACATTCACCTTATAATAAAACATGAGGGGATTATATATAGTTTTGCTAACATATGGGTAGTCTGGACAATAGAACGAGTCCAAATTCACCCAAGGCTGAAAAATGGCAAAAGAACGTTGACTAAACGGGAACACTAGCGCGAGCCCATAGCTAATGAATGGAATCGAACGTTCACAGAGCCTGACTGGTGACGCTTAGAATTCCATTTAGCTTAAATGGCACCAAAAAAATGTGTCCTTTTTTATTTTACCACTACAATATGCTCTTAGGGCGAAACTTAAAAATAACAACTCGTGTAAAAGTAAACATCCGCACATCGATGGTGCCAAGTGTGCTTATGTCTGCATAACATGAAGTAGGGGAAAATGGCAACTTTTGACTATTTCTGGTCTAGCGACCGATGACAAGAGTGTACGCTGCCCAACCTTGTGTAATTAGAAAGAGGAGATTATCTTGATTAAAATGCTGTCCGACTTGAAAAGAATAAATATATACACATTGCGAGATATTTGGCGAAATAGACAGACATACCTATATTTCCCTATAGTAAACAATGGGACGAACTCAGAATTCCATGACTATTTTTTGGTTGTTGTTTACATTCTAACTAACCATCAACGTGGGTAGGTCTCGTTGCCATCAATAGCAAAGCAGGCATTATGACGTAAAACAAAAAACTGGAAATAGAACGTTCAGAAGGCAAGTTGGTGCCACGTTGCTCAATAGAACTAATAAAGCCAGTTTTTTTCGTGATTACTTCAAAACCACGGCAAGCAGCTGGGACATACTGTCATATTATGAAACTGGGCTCTACAACGGATGCAATGAACTAGTTCAACGGATGCAATGAACTAGTTATCAGAAAAAAGCATTGTTAAAAATGTCATGTGTTCGGTCTATGGGGGCCCAGGTTCGCCGGTTTGCCTGCGCGGGGGTCCCTGGACAACAAAAGTTTGAAAACCCCTGGTATAGAGCACTCAGCACAATAATATTATAATGCAATGGTATTCATATGATGATATTCTAGCTCAGCTAGTTAGTATGCATGACTATGAGTATGGACAACTGCCCATATTTTGTGCTCAGCAGCTGATAAACCAGGACGGCCATTTCCATGTCAAATTCAACAACACATGGATACAACATTGTTCTTGCTTAATGATGTATCGAAATGCATACAATACACTGGTGGTGACTGTGAATAGTTGCACTGTACCAGAATTATATACGGCTACGTCGGACACTTGTGCTAGCTAGCAACAAAATAAGGCGACAGACCAGCGCTAGCGTTAACGTTCGTTAGCTTGCCAGCTAGCTAGCCTGTTGACGCTTACTTACCCGGCATTGTCTTTTTCGATATCTTTATGAAGCAACTTCATGGTGTAATAGCTTTGTTACAATAGTATTATTTGCTAGCATATGAAGGCGTTATTATTACATTTAGCTAGTGTCATATTTACTCCCTCTCAAGAGTCTATTTCTTTAGAATGAACCGCTCAAGAGATTAGGGTTGGTGGCCTGACCTCCGTTCCACCAGCAAGAATAAGTAATAACTAGCAAGAATAGGGCGGCAATTTCCCTTCAAAATAACAGTCCCACAGTGAAGATGGTAGAGTTTGGTTCTTTCGAAATTCGTGCAGTAATATCTAACAACACAAAACGATACACATAAATTTAAAAAACAAAGAAATATCAGAAAGAGCAGAGTCCGGAATATAAATATATATATATATATATATGTATATATAATGGTGTGTATAGACAGTATGGACAGTATATTAATAGAAAATGTGTGTACAGAAGTAGTTATATAGGACTAGCCTTGACTGGAATACAGTCTATACATATGAAGTGGGTAAAACAGTATGTAAACATTGTGACCAGTGTTCGGTCACTATTTACCGTGCCTTCAGAAAGTATTCACACCCCTTGACTTTTTCCACATTTTGTTATATTACAGCCTGAATTTAAAATAGATTAAATTGAGGTTTTGTGTCACTGATCTATACACAATACCCCATAATGTCAAAGTGGAATTATGTTTTTAGACACTTTTACAAATGAATTAAAAATGAAAATCTGAAATGTCTTGAGTCAATAAGTATTCAACCCTTTTGTATGGCAAGCCTAAATATGTTCAGGAGTAAAAATGTGCTTAACAAGTCACATAATAAGTTACATGGACTCACTCTTTGTGCAATAATAGCGTTTAACATAATTTTTGAACGACTACACACATACAATTATCTGTAAGGTCCCTCAGTCGAGCAGAGAATATCAAGCACAGATTCAATCACAAAGACCGTTGGTGGATGGGTAAAAAACAACAGATATTGAATAATCCCTTTGAGCATGGTGCAGTTATTCATTACACTTTGGATGATGTATCAATACACTCAGTCACTACAAAGAGGCCCTTCCTAACTCAGTTGCCAGAGAGGAAGGAAACCACTCAGGGATTTCACCATGAGGCCAATGGTGATTTTAAAACAGTTATAGGGTTTAATAACTTTTATAGGAGATAACTGCGGATGGATCAACAACATTGTAGTTACTCCACAACACTAACATAAACACCATAGTACCCTCCAAGCTCATCATCAAGCTTGGGGCCCTGGGTCTGAACCCCGCTCTGTGCAACTGGGTCCTGGACTTTCTGACGGGCTGCCTACAGGTGGTGAAGGTAGGCATCAACACCTCCACTACACTGATCCTCAACACAGGAGCCCCACAAGGGTGCGTGCTCAGCTCCCTCCTGCACTCCCTATTTACCCACTCATGCCTCCAATTCAATCATCAAGTTTGCAGACGACACAACAATGGTAGGCATGATTACCAACAACGATGAGAAAGCATACAGGTGAGGGCCCTGGCGTAGTGGTGCCAGGAAAATAACCTCTCCTTCAACGTGAACAAACCCGAAGGAGCTGATTGTGGACTTCAGGAGACAGCAGAGGGAGCACGCCCACGTCTCCATCGACGGGGCTGCAGTGGAGAAGAGGAAAAGCTTCAAGTTCCTTGAAGCGTACACATCACTGACAATCTGAAATGGTCCGTCCACACAGACAGTATGGTGAAGTAGGTGCAACAGCTCCCCTTCAAACTCAGGAGGCTGAAGAAATTCAGCTTGACCCCTAAGACCTTCACAAACTTTTACAGGCCTGTTGGGCTGTATCACCACCTGATACGGCAACTGCACCCTCTGCAACCGTGAAAAACCCAGCAGCATTGCAGTTCTGCCTAAAAAAATAAATGTACTTTGTCTAACCAAAACGTTTGACCTGATGCATGTTTTGGCACGTAAGGTTGGCCTTGGGCCAGTGGCGTGTATTCATGGATTTGCCAGTTGCCAGGCTTCCCCAAAACATTTACCAAAATAATTATAAATATAAAATAATATATATATATATTCAGCCTCTTGCGAATTGAAGGAAAATTATGAAAGGAAAATTATGGAAAATTATGAAACACAAAAAATATTTTGTCTCTTTGTGTTTCATAATTTTCCTTCAATTCGCAAGAGGATGAATTTATGTAACAGGAGAAAGCATCCGAGCAAGCTGTCTCTCTATGTTTTGGCCATCTACCTGAACGGTCTGGTCCAAATGAGTATGACAATGTTGGCGCCAGTAGCATTGAAGGCAAGTAGCAAGGCCAGTAGCATTGAAGGCAAGGGAAGCCAGCGAGCATTTGGCCTCCCTTTACAAATTTTTAACAAATTTGCCAGTTTTGAGCTAAACTGAGCGAACTCAACTGTGAATGGTCCTGACACCAAAACAAGGTGTCAAGGGGAGCCAGAAAAACTTGAATTGTTGCATCTCATTATGTTGTTGTCCTCAAGTGGCTTGGGTTCCCCAGTGATTTTACCCATGCACTGCTACTGCCTTGGGCTGATTTATATGTGTAAAGTCTGCAGCCTGCTCATCATCATTAGGATAATGTAGGTCAGTTATAGGTATGCCAATCAGTTAACACTCCATTTACTGATCACATTGTCTCCATTGTTTCGCTTTAGCACTTAGCTTCTCACCTAATCACCCGCAAATAGTCGGATTTTGGCACCTCCATTTTAAGGGCAAGCCAAGAGTCTGGTATGGAATGGCATTTTTAATTCACACTGCAAGATGACGCTCCTCGGTGTGTAAACTAAGTGGATTTGGAAAGTAAAAGTGCTCCTGAGTAGAATGGACACCCCTAATACTGCAACACAATGTACAGGCAATAAAGTACAGTCCAATAAATGATAGGAGGGCACAAACAACATTGTTGACCATTTAACCTTAAAATAAATACAAATATATATTATAGAAATACTTAAAAATATTCTTTGTATAATATCTAGTATAAAATATATCGCTAATTGTGCACATTTTTCATCCTTTCCGCCCTACTTATTCATTTAATAAGTATACAGGGCGGAACTCTTATTCTGAAGGATTGCGCTGGGCTCAAACACAAACTCCAGCGCAAGTGCACATTCGTGACCCGGAAGTGCTTAGTTATTCTTGCCTGTTTCACATCGGTGGTGGCCTGTATATTACATCGTAAAGGGGTAAGGGTTCCGGAATAGAAACACGGTTTCAACTGCTCGGTTTCGACTGCTCTTACAGTTTTGCTTCGGTACTGCAGTTTAACCACAGAGTTTTTATGTACCCAAAGACAGTACAGTATAAAGCTAAGCAAAATGCTTCTCCAATATAAATCCCCTGTAATGTCATGTTGACGCCGAGATGAAGACCGTTTCAGGTTGGATATTCGCGCTTTCAAACCTCAATAGCTTTCAAACCACTTGAACCACAGACTCCAAATAAGTGTCATGATGTTGATAATATTGTGCACAACATTGCACAGGTCTTATTTTCACGATTTGGACAATAATTTACTTTGCAAAGCTAATAAACATGTGGAAATGTAAGCAGCATTTTGTATTCCTAGTTGAATTAGTTAGGGAGCGTAAACAAAGTACAAACTTTTTTTACATTCGAATTTCAATAGCTCTTTGGTCATGTGACCTACTGACTTCAAACAAGGTTCAGATGTACACTCAGTGGGCCTATACATTGCACACCCTTTTTTGGGTCCATTTCCATCTCACACGATTTTACATGAATATGCCTGCTCTGCCCCCTGAAGGACAGTGACCTGGTGACCTCTGACTCCTGGCCTCTAGGCCTACAATCACTGCCTGCCTGCCTTCTCCTTGGGCCTGAGAGTGTATAGCTTACTCCCTGGAACTACAGACCTCCAGGCCTCCACACCTACTTTCCCTACCCGGTCAACACCCCTCTCCCTTGGCCTTAGACTATAGCTTACTCCCTGGAATTACTAAAATGTCTGTAATGCTGCTGTTAGGAACCACATGCACCTGATAACTCGAAACAGGCTCGGTGAACCTGGTGACCCGAAACAGGCTCTGTGCTCCTGCTGACCTGCCTGTTTTGTTCAGTACTAAAGAATTTAGGACATTTGTTGTTACTTTTATCTCTCCCCTAGTTCAAGGTGGAAACTTTCTCCCCCTAAAAGGAGGTGACTGACACACAGACACTGTGGATTGATTGGTTCCCCATTACTCACGCCATCCCTTCACATGGTTTGCTATAAAGACACACAGTTCATATATGGAAACAATGTTCCTTCTGACCTCCTTTGCCATAATCCCCGCTGATATTCTGCATATCAACAGGGACATGTGATAGATAAGCCTGACTTCTCCCCTCTCTGGACCCAAGGTGACTGAGGCACATTTGACGGAGGAAGTGCAGCTGCCAACACGAGAGTCCGAAAGAAGACATTCTAATACCAAGAGTTTCAACAGTTCAATCGCATAAGCATATTCTGCAGATAAGACATTTTAATTATCTTTGTTACTTAGCTAATATGAGTTAGTTAAAGAAACTCTCAAGCCCAATGCCTAGGCTTAAAGAAGGATATTTTAGTACACAAGCATTAGTAGGATTTAACCGAAAATTTCCCTCACAATCGTGAGGCCATGCTTTCACGGTCTGTATACATACTGAAAATCAAGATCAAGTGAGCTTTTTCCCTTCTGCTCCACGGGAAGATTCTGTCCTCCCTAAGCTCGCCTTAGGACACCTGCGTTACCGTTTGACAGGTGTACCGCCCCAGTCAAACTCCCCACCTGCCACTGTCCCAGGAGCGGGTCGCACCCGGCGCGAGCACCCAGGGCTCGCCTCCCCGCCTCACTGGGTAAGTGAAAAAACGATAAGAGTAGTGGTATTTCACCGGCGGCCGAGGCCTCCCACTTATTCGACACCTCTCATGTCTCTTCACAGTGCCAGACTAGAGTCAAGCTCAACAGGGTCTTCTTTCCCCGCTGATTCTGTCAAGCCCGTTCCCTTGGCTGTTGTATCGCTAGATAGTAGGTAGAGACAGTGGGGATCTTGTTCATCCATTCATGCACGTCACTAATTAGATGACGAGGCATTTGGCTACCTCAAGAGACTCTTACTTATGTCCCCCCGTTTACTCCCGCATCATCAAATTTCCTCACTTTGACATGAGGGGGTCACAGCCACCCCGTGGTATCAACAGAGGCTTTTCTGTCTAACAAACTGGACATCAGTCGCCGTTACTAACCTTCAGCGGACTTCAACTGGGTTTTTACACCCAATCGACATCAAGTGCCAGCGCAATAATTATAGGCTTGAGAACCAAATGCCCATCGCAGTATCTAGCAGCACCATTGACTGGGTGTCGGAAGAAGCAACAGAAAATAATCATTGGTCGCGTTACCACACTTGATGCCTTACGGCACCCTTCTCCGCCAGTCCGTGGACATTCTGAAAGTAGTTTGAGGTCAGTAGGTCACATGAACAAGGAGCAATTGAAATTATAAATTTGTAAAAATGTATGTAAAATTGTGTGAGATGAAAATGGACAAACTAAAGGGTGTGCAATGTACAAGGGTAGTCATTGGCCATTCTGAACCTTGTTTGAGTCCAGTAGGTCATATGACTAAAGAGCTATTGAAATTAGAACGTTTACAAAATTCAGGGGAAAACGTGTGAGGTGAAAATGGACAAATTAAAGGGTGTGCAATGTGTTGGCCCACTGAGTGTACATTCTGAACCTTGTTTGAGTGCGGGCAATTCTACTGCCATTGTTTTTTTTTTGTAGATTGCATGGCTGTGTGCTCGATTTTATACACCTGTCATCCACTCATTTGAAGGGATGTCCACATACTTTTGTATACACAGCCCATTCAGGAAAGTATTCACACCCCTTGACTTTTTCCACATTTCTTTCTAAACTTGATTATTTAGTTTAGTTATTTTTTTATCAGTCTACACACAATAATGACAAAGCAAAAACAGGTTTTTAGAATTTTTTTCAAATGTATTATAAACAAAAAACTGAAATATATAATTTACATTAGTATTCAGAAGCTTTACTCTGTACTTTGTTGAAGTTCTTTTGGTAGCGATTTCAGCCTCGAGTCTTCCTCTGTATGATGCTACAAGCTTGGCACACGTGTATTTGGGGATTTTCTCCCATTCTCTGCAGATCCTCTCAAGCTCTGTAAGGTTGGATAGGGAGCATTGCTGCACAGCTATTTTCAGGTCTTTCCAGAGATGTTCGATCAGGTTCAAGTCCGGGCTCTGGCTCGGCCACTCAAGGACATCCAGAGCCTTGTCCCGAAGCCACTCCTGCATTGTTTCTGCTGTGTTCTTAGGGTCGTTGTCTGGAGCAGGTTTTCATCAAGGATCTCTCTGTACTTTGCTCTGTTCATCATTCCCTCGATCCTGACTTCTCGTCACTCTGACTGACTTCGTCTTTCCTAATTCAACCTTTACCATCCTCAATACTTCAAACGGATCTCCCAAAAAAGCATAAATGTTAGTGAATAGTACCAAAAATCTATGCTCATTTTAGCCCTTTTTGTTTCATTTTCCTTTATCCCTGTCTCCTACTCTTTTTCACTATTTTTGCTCAATGGGCCATCAGATTCAAGTTTGTCTATCTACCTTCCATATTCCTCCACTCCGGAAACCATCATCCTTCTCGTCCTCTTGTTGTACCTTGATAGCGTCTCCATTCCGTCCGGCCATGCTGGATCCATCTTCCTCGTTCTCATCTGACTGAACCCTCCCACCGAAATCCCTCCTCCTCTTGCCCCTAGTCGGTGACCATCGTTGATCACCACCTTTCAAAGTGTTGTGTTGTGACTTTAACATTCATTTGAAGACTGTTATTTATCTAATTAACTAACTATGTTTAATTGTTACCACATCAAATTAATCATGTTACAATTAACTCATTAGGATCTGGGGCACCACGAGAGCTGTTCTTTAAAGAGTTACCATCTCCCGAAATAAACTCTAAAAGGTCTTTAACTATCACGTGTATAAACAGCCAACTTATTAATCATAACCTCGTATCATATCACCATTCTGAACAGTTGTAACCTCCTTGCATCTGCAAAAACCCGAGCCTTACTTATGATTCAGTACTACACAAATTGATGTAATTATTTATTTACTAGCTAATTAAATGGGAACACAGGATAAACATACACACTTTGCACTGGTTATTGACTGGGGACTTAATACTCTGAAAACAGGTCCCTAGCGGAATGGCAACAACATGGCTGCTTGTTAAAGAAGAGATGGAGAGGGAGTGAGAGAGGGACAGAGACACTTAACATTGGTACATTCAGAAACTACTCTCACCTACAGTAACCATATATTTGGACACAAACCGCCGCCCGCTTTGAGTAAGAAAACATTAATGTATCTAAGTGAAATCATTAATGTATTTACGTGAAATGCCTGGGTTCTCCGGGGATCTCTCTCGGTGAAGAAGGTAGCCTTGGAAAGGGAGTTGAACCTTTTTTCGCGGCACACTTGTAAGGCTCTGATTGTCCGAAATGGTTCCGACAAGTCTTCTACTGTTGGCCTTCTCTGTATCTGTCCGGTATCCGGTGACATGTCGTGTGGTCCTGAACAGAACTACAGAGTTAACTTTCCTTCCATCCACTTTTGAAGAGGCTTCTTTAAAGATAGGCTAGCCAGCCGTATCGATGGTTTGAGCAGAGTAAAAGGAAATTAGCTTTTGAAGATACTTTACTTAGGACAGTTAATCAGCCGTACCAGTGATTGTCGGGGGGGGGGGGGGGGGGGTAATTTTTCATATTACATGCACCATGCATAGTATGGACACGTCATACATGTAGTGGGTATACTTCAAACTAGAGACAATTTTTAAAATTACCTTGCTTAAAATTACCTTGCTTAATTTAATTTATGTTTTCTGACACATCCCCCTTCCAGCAGGACAATGACCCTAGGCATACTGCTAAAGCAACACTTGAGTGGTTTAAGGGGAAACATTTAAATGTCTTGGAATGGCCTAGTCAAAGCCCAGACCTCAATCCAATTGAGAGTCTGTGGTATGACTTAAAGTTTGCTGTACACCAGCGGAACCCATCCAACTTGAAGGAACTGGAGCCGTTTTGCCTTGAAGAATGGGCAAAAATCCCAGTGGCTAGATGTGCCAAGCTTATAGAGACATACCCCAAGAGACTTGCAGCTGTAATTTCTGCAAAAGGTGTCTCTACAAAGTATTGACTTTTGTGGGGCTGAATAGTTATGCACACTCAAGTTTTCAGTTTTTTTGTCTTATTTCTTGTTTGCATCTTCAAAGTGTTAGGCATGTTGTGTAAATCAAATGATACAAACCCCCACGAAAATCTATTTTAATTCCAGGTTGTAAGGCAACAAAATATAAAAATTCCAAGGGGGGTGAATACTTTCACAAGCCACTGTATTTATGATGCAAGATTCTTTGTAGATCAGTCAGTCGGCAGTTACCTGCACTGTCAGCTGCAATGTTGAACAAGCTCACTAAAACTCACTTGTTATAATCGAACTCTGAGAGTATTTTTCAATGGAAGCTTCTGTAACATCAGATATTTACAGTGCGATAGCATTTTCCTTGGACCGTTACGCTCCTCAATTTTTACAAATGATATGCCACTTGTCTTACAAGAAGCTAAAATAACTATATATGTTGATGATTGCACACTATACATCAGCACCTACAGCCAGTAAGCTCACTGAGACTCTTAGCAAGGAGTTACAGTAAATGTCAGAATGGGTAGTTAACAATAAACTGGTCTTAAATACATCCAAGCATTGTATTTGGTTCAAAGCATTCTCTTAGACCTCGAGCTAAACACGAGTTGTGCATAAAGGGTGTGACCATTGATCAAGTTGAAGAACCGGAACTCCTAGGAGTAAAATTGGATGGTCAGTTATCATGGTTAAGTCATATTGACAAAGTTGTTGTGAAGATGGGGTGAGGTATGTCTGTTATAAAAAGATATTCTACGTTTTTGACACAAATATTAACTGTACTAATTGTTCAGGCTTTGTTCTTGTCCCATCTTCATTACTGTCCGGTAGTATGGCCAGGTGCAGCAAAGAAAGACCTAGCAAAGCTGCATCTGGCTCAAAACAAAGCAGCACGCCTTGCTCTTAACTGCACATACATAACTAACATCAACAACATGCATGATAGTCTTTCATGGTTGAGGGTTGAGGAGAAATTTACTTCTCTTCTAGTCTTTTAAGAAACATTTCTGTGTTGAAAATGCCAAACTACTAATCTATTTGCATACACCTCAAACAGACATACATACCTCACCAGACACGCCACTGTGGATTTCTTCACGGTACCCAAACCAAGTACAGATTTAATGCGTTGCTCAATTATGTATAGAGCCATATCACCGTGAAATTACATCTGTCCTCAGTTGCAACACTCACTACCGAGTTCCAAACTGTTCGAGCTAGGCCCCTTTGTTCCAGTGAAAGGAAATCTTAAAGCTACAGCATACAATTATATTCTAGACAATTCTGTGCTTCTAACTTTGTGGCAACAGTTTGGGAAGGCCCTTTCCTGTTTCAGCATGACACTCATTAATGCTCTTGTGGCTGAATGGAAGCAAGTCCCCGCGGCAAAGCTCCAACATCTAGTGGAAAACCTTCCCAGAAGAGTGGAGGCTGTTATAGCAGCAAAGGGGGACCAACTCCATATTAATGCCCATGATTTTGGAATGAGATGTTTGATGAGCAGGTGTCCACATACTTTGTCATTCATTACATTTTCATCAAAAACAACTTTATATCTAAGGTGCCTTTGAATTGACAGCCTGCACATGCGCAGTTTGGCTCGAGATGACCGTTATAGACCGTTATAGAATTAGGAATTAGAATACTAGAAAGGGCATGAACCTTCTCATGATGTGATAAAGCGCAGCCATTTTGGTCAGGGAGTTGGTCCATGGTTTGCCAGTGCTGTGATAAGATATTTTGTAAAATAATGAATTTGAAGAATTTATTTGCACTGTATGTTTGCTAGCTAACTAGCCAGACAGTTTTAGAGGAATGATTCCATAAATGTTTTAAAATGAACTGCCAACATGTCTACATTCCATTCAAACAATGCAGTCAATCCACAGCCATACACTGACTGAAATCAGTTGATGATAGGACTTAGACAAGTTGTAAATGCAACAAGTTCTGATATTGTGTCATATAATAGCACTCACAGCTTTCCAAGAAAACTAAAAATTGAGATCTGATTACATACATATTACATGAAATGTGTATACAACCTGTATGGTATTTATAATTCTAGGTATTATACAATTTGTGATATATCAAATGCCTTACTTTTATTTTCCTGCAGAAGTAACATCAGGATGATGCCTCTAGTGCCATTCATTCTAATTAGACTGGTTTGGATTTCTCCCTGACCAATCCATTTTCACCCCATTCTGGAAGTTTGAGAGTTTTTTACATTTCCCCTCTAGTAATTGAATAGGATAACTAGCCAATTTCGCCATGACATACCTACAAGCCTGATTAGGGATTTTTATTCGACAAACAGTTCCTGCCTATCTTCATTCTGTACTAATTTTGCTTTAGCCCTGTGCTATTGCCCTAACACTCAAACGTGCCCATTGGTTCACCCTGACATAAAACTCACAATAGACATTTATGTTTCAACATAACTCATCCTATTATCTCATACACTGCGTTTATTGTGCAAAACATTTATTACAAGGTAGCTTTTATAGATGTTGTAGTACGTGATAATAATCATATGTCCCCTCAATTTGGCACCTCGCCTGTTTTTGCCTCTAAAATTGCGTCATGGGTCATGACATCTCCATGAGCCGAGGAGATTAAAATTATGTTCGTTGCTAAGCAACGAGGTTAGTTGTCACCTCGATTCAAATGACTGCCTGGAGGAGAGGCGAGAGCTAGCATAGAAAACATATGTTGGTGTTCAAATACAACATAACACACGAGTCAATCAGAAAAAAAGAAACAAGGATTACTCAAAAAAGTATAAGGTGAGATGATTCAGTTTTGGGTTTTGCCTTTGTTATTGATCCAAAGTGTGTTGGTTTGATCATGACAGCCAGCCAGGGCAAGTGTATTGGCAACTAGCTAACTAGCTAGATTAATTTAGCTAGCTAGTTAAAGGTATACCCAGCGATGTGAAGTAGATGCACAAAGGAAACAGCATAGTGGGTCAATTACCCCAACAACTACGAGCGTTGAAACTTCTCTACCAAACTTCTCTGCTGTGTTGGTCCTGTTGCTACCACGGTGTAACAGCGTGAAGCAATCCGTGCACATGCACAAATACTGTGTGTGACTGTTGCCGCATTCAAAACAACTGGGAACTCCGGAAATCTCTGCCTCAGGAAAAAACAAGCTCAGACTGGGAAAAATCGTTTAGAACAATCATCCAACTTTTACCTATTTTTTTCCCGAGTTCCCAGTTGTCTTGAAAGCACCATTAGTGAGGTCATTGAACTATAAAACAACTGGAGATTAGCGTCCAAGATGGCCAACCGTTATTTTCAACGTAATCTACTCACGTTCACCGTATCTGCCATGTTCGAGATCTGGGTTTACTGGGATAATTAATGGAAAAAATGTTTTTATTGTCACATTCAGATGCAGTGAAATCTGTTGTTTTACAGTGTCGGCCATAGTAGTGTGGCGTTACTGGAGCAAATTAGGGTTAAGTGTCTTGCGCAAGGCCACATCGACAGACTTTTCGCGTTGTCTGCTCCGGGATTCTTTATACAGTTACGGAAGTTACACATAAATCGTAATTTTGAGTCATTTCGGGGAGCATTTTAACTAACCCTAGCCTAACTAATGTCCTAACCTTAACCGAATGTTTCTAACCTGCTACGTTAATTATCCGAACCTGCTACGAAAATACAAATCTGATCCATACTGCAAATCATCTATTTTCTGTAACAAATGTTTTTTATAGGTTAAATTGGGTTTATTTGATCTGTGTTTTCATAGTTTGCGTAGTTCCTTACACTTCGATCACACCGACAGCGTCATTGTATTTTGGTACACCAGATTACATGAATTTAATTTCCAATGAAACGCTCTGTTTGCCTTGCAACATTGCGTTGCAGAGCGTTCGGTGCGGTGCATACCTTGGATTTATCAAACGTATGCGTCAGACTGTATGCGTCGATGGCTTGACAGAAATGGTATAAGAAGGTGAATGTTGAACTTTTGTTGCATACATATCCAGATGATGCTGCATACTATTTTGCACAATAGCACTGTCGGTGTGTTCGAAGCGTTACTTATGATGATTAATTTGTGTGTGCCCCTTTTTAAGAGTTTACAGCAATCCACTGCCGGAAAGAAGCTCGAGTAAAATAGGTCTTGATTTTCTAAAGGTTTGAGCTAGAGACAAGCGATTTTCTGCATTGTAAAGGTGCAACCACTGAGACAGAGCCATGCTCCGTTTGTTTCTATGACAGAGCCTCATCAGACTTGCCTATGCTAGTGGTTCTCCCAACAAAGTAAAATGATACAAATGACTTTGCTCGTGGTGCACTCCTCTCAAATGATACAAATGAAACAACAGTCTGAGCACACTGGACTTTAAACAACAATACAGATGTATCCATTTGCCATTCAATGTATTATCTGAGAGGCACTGGTGCTCCCAAGTCAAAATTCCATGTGCATTCCACAGGTCATGTTTATAAGTGAGTGTTCCAAAAAATGACCACGATTAGGAAAAGAGTTGTCCTCCCGTACCAGTCCTCCCGTATCTCCAAAGGGGTATAGGGGATATGGCTTAAGGTTCAATTAGGGACTGGGATAGAGGATAAATAATAACATACTCAAGCTAAGTGTATTATGCCATTGATTGTCCATTTAAAATGTTCACACAATCACCACTGAACATTTGAGTCTGAAAACCATGATCTGAGAGCACTATGTGGACAATCAAAATATGTGAGAGATCAACTTGTGAATATCATCTCTATCGTAAACGGTTCTAGAAAGCTCAGAAGGGGTGTGTTGATCAACATAAGTACATCAGATTCTTAAGTAGAGGGGCAGCACTCAATATATATTTTTTTAAAGTTACTTGATGTTGTTTTGTGTTCATTGAGGCAACAAAAAGATTGTCAGTGTGTCTGATATTGTTTCTCCAGTGTTCTTATCCTGGGTGTGACCAAAGGTCAGGTTGTATTGTACAAACCTGCAGTTTTACGGAAACCACAATAATATACAATAATACAATAATGTTGGGATAATTGCATTACAGTGAGAAAACACAAACAACTAAATTATTGCCATTACAGTTAATCAAGTCATTCCCATTTCACTGCCAACTACATAAGATCAGTTATTTGACAATAGTGATTCCTGTGTGAAAGAAATGCCTAAATAATTTGTAGTCTCCCAGCAGTAGTTGGGGTACCATGAGGATGAGGTGTTTCTGTGATTAGGCAGCCAAAGATTTGCGCACTTGCCAGAAATGGACTCGCCAGTGCAACTGGACCTGTGAACAAATAGCATTAAACACTTAAACCGCCCGCATACATGGGTTTGGCTGGTGCCGAGCAGAACTCGGCTAGGTGAACTGAATGAGTGTGCTTGCATACTCCCTTAAAATAAAAACGAAAAAAAGGGGAAAGGAGCGATATTACACTGGGACAGTAGAGAACGATGAGCTGGTAATAGCCATCTTTGGGCAAAGAAGGAGGCGACAACAGACCCAAATAAGGAATGACATAAATGACATAAAACATCCAGGTTTTAAACAATTAAGTTTATGATTAAATAGTTTCAAAATGCAAAAAAGTACTAAATTTCTAAAAAGTACTAAGAACTAAAAAGTACTAATTTAAGTTTATGGTTAAATAGTTTCAAAAAGTACTAAATTGTCATACTTTAGTAAAAGTATAAATCATTTCAAATTCCTTATATTAAATCAGACGGCAAAATGATCTTGTCTTTTAAAAAAAAAGAAATGTTTATTGACTGATAGCCAAGGGCACACTCCAACACTCAGACATAATTTACAAACAAAACATTTGTGTTTAGTGAGTCTGCCAGATCAGATTCAGTAGGGATCACCTGGGATGTTATATTGATAAGTGTGGAATTGGACAATTTTCCTGTCAAAATGTAACGACTACTTTTGGTTGTCAGGGAAAACGTATGTAGTAAAAAGTACATTATTTTCTTTCGGAATGTGGTGAAGTAAAAGTAGGCAAAACTATAAATAGTGAAGTAATGTACAGATTACCCCCCCAAAATACTTAAGTAGTACTTTAAAGTATTTTTACTGAAGTACTTTACACAATTGCCCAAATGCCTTCACACCAATACATTAGCATACTTTATATACTGTTACACCCACACTTATCACATAGTATTCCATACAAGTTAAGGCCATGCAACCTGAATTGAAACCTGAGTGAGGTGCTCATGTACAGTACATAAACAGATGCATGCGCCATATATTTGTGTGGTGGACACTTGATACGGTCACATGATGTTATTGTGGTATGTCACAAAATCATGTTACGACACCTATAATTTTTTATTTTATATATAAATATTTTGCTAAGTCTTGCTAAGTGGATGGGTCTCTACAGAAGGTGTAAACCACGAATGAACAAGGGAATCTATATTCGGAGAGCCTGTTTCTGTCCTGCTTTTGACTTTGGTGCAGGGCGTGCGATGTCCATAGCCTCTTCGTCGCAAAACTCCCTGATCATCTCAAAAAGATAAGTTTGTCTAGCTGTGTCCAGTCCAGGTGGTGCTTGTACAGGCAGATCATCTATGGTAGGAAGGATGTCAGCATGCACAGCAGCTGAAATCTGGTCCCGACAGTCTGAACGCTCCTTGGCAACAACACCAGGCTCCAGATCATCGAAGCTGTAAAACAGGGAATAACAAAAAATCAGAAGACATTACAACCTTGCACAACATCAATTCACCTCCCAAGTTTAGATAAGAAGAATGACCTCATACAATGAAAATTATTTTCACCTGAAGTGCTGGTGTTCAATCTGTGGCAGCGGCCTGAAGTACGGCGTCGGGTATTGTTGCCTGCCATAGCTTTCCACCAGCACGGTATCATCCTCCTCTGTTCTTCACAACACCAGCAATCTCAGACAGTGTTCACTCTGGTCTTTGTAGAGGCCCCAAGACACAGAAACAATGTGAGATCAATAAAAGTAGTGCCAATCATGTTGGAGGTCAATTAAATAATCAAAACATGTTTATGCTTTGCATACCAAGTGCTGTCATCAATTCCTTGTAGAGACTGCTGCTTTTGTCACATGGGATGGCAGCAGCTTTCCACCGAATTTGGTATCAGGATAAAATGTGATTCAAAGTCACCGAATATACTTTAAGTCTTTTTATTTAACATAAGTGATAAATGGTAAATTCAATTTTCGTATATACAGGTTCACTGTATCACCTCGCAGGGTAGAACAGAGAACTGACTCGAAATGCTACAATCAACCTTTGTTATACTGTGACAGTGATAGTTCCAACTCGTCCGTTGGCCTATCACAGTAGAGGCTTAGCGTGGTTTAGACTCACTAGCCTGTCGGTGGCGCTCCAGATGTCCGGCGCTGTTGCTGTGTAGATTACGCTCCCTCACCCTAGAGACTGAGGTCAGACAGTTCTGTAACACTGTTGAGCTATTTGCACCTGCATAAAAAAATAAAAAGCATACTGTTCTCGCTCAAAGTTAACCACAGCTTCTCAGCACACTATCTGGGGCAAAATGTTACTTCCAGCACACACACAGGCACAAAGCAGATACAGCATACAATATTCTGTCACAAATGTGGTGGCGGGCTATAGTGCATAAAACACATATCCTCACAAAAGTAGTAGGAATAAAAAACGATTGTCATAGCAAACTAAGGTTAACCAAATAAATGCAATGTTAGCTAGCAATGCGAAATGGCATTCTGAGAAAATATCACTTATGTTACACACAGTTCACACACGTAAGTTAGTGTTAGCAAGCTAGCTATCTAACCTCAGCTAACGTTAGCTAGCTAACAGCAAGCTTTAACTTGGGGTCTTCTGTTTAGACATGTAATGTTAACGTTAGCTACCTAAACAATTAACTATAATCCCAAGCCATAGATTACTAGCAATACAAACCGATTGTCATAGTTAGCTAAAGTTAAATAAATAGATTCAATGTTAGCTAGGTAACATTAAATGCAAAATGGCTAACGTTACACACAGTTCATACACGTTGATCGCCGTTTCTTCCCCATCAATGTGATCAGAAGACTCTACAATGTCTTCTTCAATGGAAATGTTTTCACCTAAATCAGGGATTTCCTCATCGTCTGAGTCATTTTTCAGAGTCAGAATGACATGATCGTCCTCCAGAATGTAGTCCCATCATAACCTTTTCCCACTGACATTTGTCGATAGCGCCTGATAAATTAAAGGCAGCAATATTACTGAGAGCAGTAGCAATACATTTGCAGTTCTCCATGGCTAACGCTATATCTTTTGAAAAAAACTGCATTAGAAAGGATTATGTACGTATAACGAGCAGCTCATCTTTATAGACACAAGATGTTACACCGTAGACCAATCTAAAACTCATCTCTCGGCATGTCCAGCCCACTCATTGTCTCGGCCAATCATGGCTAGCAGGAATGTTCCTGGCCTTTTCTTTGGCTAAACCAACTAGGCTCGTAATTTAACAACTTTATTCGTATTTACAGATGGCATAAAATAATGTTATTAAGGCACATGAAAGTTCACACGTTCTCGAAGGCATTTCTGCCAAAAAACACATTTTGATAAAAAAAACTTTTTTTACGTTCAAACGGCTCTCCTGTGAAGTCGTGATTTACGACATCCGCCTAGTTTCCTGAAACGGGTCACATATACTCACAGGGGATATGGATGATGCCCTCAGCTGGAGCCAATAAAATAGGCTACTATTCGCTCAAATTGACAGATTAGTCTTTTCATTGTCTTCTCTTTTAATCAATAGACTTTTGCCTTCCAAACTATGTATTCCCGCGATTGTATTTTTAAATATTGCAATATGCCTGGGCCTATTTTAGCTGCTTTTCACTGACACCCAATTTGAAATGCTCAGATTTTTGTTCATACTATCAAACCGACGTTTGAGTTGTGTGGTTTCAATATCAACAGTCTACAGTATCTCTAGTATATATTGGCATGCATCGTTCAATACTAAATTGAAATTGTGTGCAGCACAATGGGCATATAATGCACAATGTCTCAGGAAAGACTGTCTGGGTTGGCAAAACTCAGTGTATAAAACAGAAAAACTTTAGTAAACAAAGCTACACACTGTGAGAAAAACAGTAGTGTAATAGAGCTGTCAGTTTCCAATTAAGGGATAGTTACTGTCTGCACTGTAAAGAAGTGCAACAGATCTATAGTAAACCCAGCTACACACTGAAGCCCTGAGTGTACTGTAATAAAGCTGAGATGTGAGTTTCCATGGGAATCTATGATAGTTACTGTCTGTACTGCAAAATAGCCACAATGGACACGAGGACCCTCTTGAACCACAATTTGAGTTCTGGGCCTCACAGAAGGTGATCTACCTCGGGATGTCCATATCCTATCCTACCTCAACTGTTTCTGGCTTGGACGAGCCATGATGGTGTTAGAGCACCAACAGTTACTCGGCCTACTGATTGTGGCTTCACTGTTGGTTCCACTGGGCATTCGCCATCAGGCCACTCCAGCGATGGTTCAACTCCCACCCAAAACAACACAGACACCGTCAACTGTTGGTGATGAGTACATGTTTGAGGACCCTATTGAAGTGGCTATCCCGCTCCTTCCTGTTAAAGGAGCTGGTGGGCGCTGACGCCTCTCTGACGAGTTGGGGTGCCGCGTTCAGAGGCAAGGCGGCCAGCGGCCGCTGGATCCCCCAATGGAGTGGTCAATACATCAATATGCTGGTGCTCAGGGTGGGTCGCCTAGCACCCCAACAGTTTCAGCCTTAACTGGTAGGACAGCATTTCCTGGTCCAATGGATCGGGAACACTTGCCGTGGGCCCATACCCACTTGGCATCGCTGCTAGCAGCACATATCCCCGGGGTCCTGAACAATGCAGCGGGCATGCTCTTGAGAGACTGCTCGCCGGAGGGGGACTAGAGTCTACACCCTCAGGTTTGGGACAGATTCGGGAGAGCACAGGTGGACCTGTTTGATTCTCAGGAGAACACTCATTGCCCTAACTGGTTCTCGATGTCAGACCCTACAGGCCCTCTGGGTCTGGACGCCCTCACTCACAATTGGCCGGCAACGACACTTTACGTGTTCCCACCATTTCCCCTGATCACAGCTATGCTAGACAGAGTAATCTTGATGGGCCACCAGCTGCTCTTGATAGTCACTTGTTACTGTATGTAGCCTAGCGAAAGTAGTGCAACAGAAAAACTATATTAAACCCTGCCACACACTGAAACCCTCAGTGTAATAGAACTGAGCTGTGAGTCTACATGGGAAACTATGATAGTTACTGTCTGTACTGTAAAATAGTGTAACAGGAAACTATCGCAACCCAGCAACTGTGTGAAAAAAACAACAGTTTAATCTCACTATGGTGGTGCTAGCATAAACTAATGCAAAATGAAGCCAACTGTAATATTACTGTGTCTATAGTATACACTGCTTTATACGTGTGGGTCGGCTGTAACTCACGCCACGTTTATAGCTTATTTCTTGCTATATAAAAGTATGTTTATAACTATGCTTAGTCCTGAAATGGTCACCTCTCGTTAAGATAGATACTTTGCATAGCTTGTTCATCTTGAAACACACAAGAGTCTAAGCAAGATGGCTGCGCCCTGTCAGAGATGAAAACAGAGGGACTTGTCTGTTCACCGGCAGATGCAGGAATGCCCACATGCAGGAACGCCCCAAATTGCGAGCTGCAGTTGCACACTATTGAACAGACTATAGGGCAATGTGTCAAAACTTTCCCATCAATCAAATGTGTTTATAAAGCCCTTTTTACATCCGTAGATGTCACAAAGTGCTATACAGAAGCCCAGCCTAAAACTCCAAACAGCAAGCAATGCAGATGTAGAAGCACGGTGGCTAGGAAAAACTCTCTAGAAAGGAAGGAACCTAGGAAGAAACCTAGAGAGGAACAAGGCTCTGCAGGGTGGCCAGTCTTCTGGCTGTGCCGGGTTTAGATTATAAGAGTACAGCAGGCTCGAGGTCAGGACAGGCAGAGTGGTCAGGCAGGCAGCTTCGGCGACAAGCAAGGGTCAAAACCAGGAGGGCTAGGAAAAAACAGAGACTGGGAATAATAGGAGCTAGGAGAAACGCTGGTTGACTTGGAAAAAACAGAGACTGGGAATAATAGGAGCTAGGAGAAACGCTGGTTGACTTGGAAAAACAAGAAGAACTGGCACAGAGAGACAGGAAACACAGGGATAAATACACCGGGCACTAATGGAGAAAACAGGAGACACCTGGAGGTGGGTGGAGACAATCACAAAGACAGGTGAAACATATCAGGGCGTGACAATACCAGTGGAAGTATACCAAACTTTTTTTGATATACTCAGAGGACCATTATTAGCATGTTTTAACCACTCCTAAATAAATGGTAGATTATCGGACATGCAACAAGAAAGTTTGATTTCATTATTACTGAAACAGGATCCAAGTGGTATATATAAAGATCCAGTCCATAAAAAAAATTCTAGCTTAATGCTTTGCACATAGAATTAAAAAGGTAATGTCAGATATTATTCATCCTAATCAGACCCGTTTTTTACATGGACGATACATTGGAGATAATATAAGACAAGTACTGGAAACAATAGAATACTATGAAATATCAGAGACACCAGGCCTGGTTTTCATAGCTGATTTTGAAAAAGCTTTTGATAAAGTACGACTGGAGTTTATATGTAAATGCCTAGAATATTTCAATTTTGGAGAATCTCTTATAAAATGGGTTAAAGTTATGTATAGTAACCCTAGGTGTAAAATAGTAAATAATGGCTACATCTCAGAAAGTTTTAAACTGTCAAGAGGAGTAAAACAAGGTTGCCCACTATCGGCATATCTATTTATTATTGCCATCGAAATGTTAGCTCTTAAAATTAGATCCAACAATAACATTAAGGGACTAGAAATCTGTGGCTTAAAAACAAAGGTGTCATTGTACGCTGATGATTCATGTTTTCTTTTTAAACCACAATTAGAATCCCTCCACAGCCTCAAAGAGGATCTAGATACTTTTGCTAACCTCTCTGGATTAAAACCAAGTTAACTATGTTACGTATTGGATCACAATTTTTTAAACTTTTACCTTAGCGTGTAGTTTACCAATAAAATGGTCTGATGGGGATGTGGACATACTTGGTATACAAATCCCGAAAGAAAGAAACGATCTCACTCCAATACATTTTTATAGAAAGTTTGCCAGAATAGATAAGATCTTGCTACAGTGGAAAGGAAAATACCTATCTACTTGGGGAAAAATCACTCTGATTAACTCTTTAGTCATATCACAGTTTACCTATTTGCTTATGGTTTTTCCTACACCTAGAGACCTGCTTTTTAAATTATATGAACAAAAAATATTCAATTTAATTTGGAATGGCAAGCCAGACAAAATTAAAAGGGCCTGTTTATATAATGAATATGAATGATTAAATATTAAAGCATTAGACCTCTCACTAAAGGCATCAGTCATACAAAAGTTATACTTAAATCCAAAATGGATCTCTAGTCAATTTTAATAATTTCTCACCCCATGTTCAAGAATGGTCTTTTTCCCTTTATTCAGATTACAACTGCTCACTTTCGGTTATTTGAAAACCAAATAATCTCCAAAATAGAGTTCTTTTTTAAACAAGCCTTAGAAAGTTGAAGAGACAGAACAAATAATACAGCAAATATTGTGGTTAAACTCAAATATACTAATAAAAAAAACATTTTTTTGATAACATTTTTTAAAAAGGTACAATTTTAATAAATTATAAATTATATAATAAATAGGACTGGTGGAGTTATGTCACACATGCAGCTACCACAGACATATGGAAATGTCTGATCTACCCAAAATTACAACCAAAATTACAACCAACTAATTTCAGCATTACCACAATAATGGAAGAGGCAAGTAGAAGGGGGTCGGCCCTGCATTAAAGACCATAAATGGTTAAAGAAAATTGTGATGAATTAAAAACATATACCAATTTCATTTAAGGACCAAAAAAATGACAGCTGTGCCATTTAAAAGGCAAAATAGTTAGGAAGAGATTTTTGATGTACCTATTTAATGGTACATGGTTTATGAATTGACACGCAAACAACAACGGATTCAAAACTTCAAATTTTTCAATTGAAATTATTATAATAAATTCTTGCAACCAATAGAATGTTATATATATGGGGGATACAATCTTCCCAGCTCTGCTGATTTTGCTGTGAGGAGGCAGAGTCATTAGATTATTCTGTCCATATGTAGCTTGTTTTTGATCAAAGGTCCAGGAATGGCTGAAGAATTGCAATATTTACCTAGAACTAACGCTGCAGATAGCAATACTGGGTGATTTGAAAAGTCATAGTCAATCAATAATATAATAATTATTTTAGCAAAACATTTATCTTTAATTTACAATCTGTAGAAGCTATGAGAATAGAAAGGCTCAGTACTTTTGTGAAGCATCACAGCACAGTTGAAAAATATATGGCAAATAGAAATCCAAAATGGATGGGGTTAAGAGATAGATGGGAGGGGTTGAATGGAGCTGAAGGGTGGGACTAATAACAACAAGATAACCAATGTAAAACATACGGGGTCTGTAAAATGTATATAGGTTCAGAAATGTTGTGAAATTGTAACGACCTGGGTGTCGGGGGGTGTGAAATCAGACGCAGGAACAGCAGAGCTTCAATGCGGTGATTTTTAATTCCCAACCGGCAAACCAAAATGTCCAACACGGACTTACTGGGTGTCATAAACACCTGTCTACTAATACGGGAGACAGACCCAGTATACAATACAATACACCACTCCCGAAATCCACAGCTACAGACGAACAATCCCGCACAAATATGCATACAGGCTGGCTGACTAATAAAGCCACACTAATTACCAATTAACTCAAACCAGGTGATACAAATAAACACATAAGGAGGGGGAGGAAAAAGAGTCAGTGGCAGCTAGTAGGCCGGTGACGACCGCTGAGCGCCACCCGAACGGGAAGGAGAGCCTGCCTCGGTTGAAGTCGTGACAGAAATAGCACAGTTACAAATAGAAATCAGACTGGATGGACATCAGAAATAGAGGAAGGACTAAAAACAAACAAAATATAACTGTTGTAAAATAGATTGTGTCTGTAAAATCTGTATAATATGTATAAACTGAAGGTAGAAGCTTAAGTGTTATTGTTTATTAGTTTACTCCAATTGGGGGAGGGGTGGTAGGGTTTGCAGGGAATAATAAAGGTATATTCTAAAAAAAGTAAGTATATGTATGAATGTTTATGTATACATAAACTCAAAAAAAAAAGAAACGGCCCTTTTTTAGGACCCCGTCTTTCAAAGATAATTCGTAAAAATCCAAATAACTTCACAGATCTTCATCTTAAAGGGTTTAAACACTGTTTCCCATGCTTGTTCAATGAACCATGAACAATTAATGAACATGCACCTGTGGAACGGTCGTTAAGACACTAACACCTTACAGACGGTAGGCAATTAAGGTTACAGTTATGAAAATTTAGGACACTAGAGAGGCCTTCCTACTGACGCTGAAAAACACCAAAAGAAAGATGCCCAGGGTCCCTGCTCATCTGCGTGAATGTGCCTTAGGCATGCTGCAAGGAGGCATGAAGACCGCAGATGTGGCCAGGGCAATAAATTGCAATGTCCGTACTGTGAGACGCCTAAGACAGCGCTACAGGGAGACAGGACGGACAGCTGATCGTCCTCGCAGTGGCAGACCACGTGTAACAACACCTGCATAGGATCGGTACATCCGAACATCACACCTGCGGGACAGGTACAGGATGGCAACAACAACTGCCCGAGTTACACCAGGAACGCACAATCCCTCCATTAGTGCTCAGACTGTCCGCAATAGGCTGAGAGAGGCTGGACTGAGGGCTTGCAGGCCTGTTGTAATTTCAGGTCCTCACCAGACATTACCGGCAACAACGTCGCCTATGGGCACAAACCCACCGTCACTGGACCAGACAGGACTGGCAAAAAGTGCTCTTCTCTGACTGAGTCGGGTTTTGTCTCACCAACGGTGATGGTCGGATTCGCGTTTATCGTTGAAGGAATGAGCGTTACACCGAGGCCTGTACTCTGGAGCGGGATCGATTTGGAGGTGAAGGGTCCGTCATGGTCTGGGGCGGTGTGTCACAGCATCATCGGACTGAGCTTGTTGTCATTGCAGGCAATCTCAACACTGTGCGTTACAGGGAAGACATCCTCCTCCCTCATGTGGTACCCTTCCTGCATGCTCATCCTGACATGACCCTCCAGCATGACAATGCCACCAGCCATACTGCTCGTTCTGTGTGTGATTTCCTGCAAGACAGGAATGTCAGTGTTCTGCCATGGCCAACGAAGAGCCCGGATCTCAATTCCATTGAGCACGTCTGGGACCTGTTGGATCGGAGGGCGAGGGCTAGGGCCATTCCCCCCCAGAAATGTCCGGGAACTTGCCGGTGGAAGAGTGGGGTAACATCTCACAGCAAGAACTGGCAAATCTGGTGCAGTCCATGAGGACGAGATGTACTGCAATACTTAATGCAGCTGGTGGCCACACCAGATACTGACTGTTACTTTTGATTTTGACCCCCCCTTTGTTCAGGGACACATTATTCAATTTCTGTTAGTCACATGTCTGTGGAACTTGTTCAGTTTGTCTCAGTTGTTGAATCTTGTTATGTTCATACAAATATTTACATGTTAAGTTTGCTGAAAATAAACACAGTTGACAGTGAGAGGATGTTTATTTTTTTTGCCGAGTTTATATATATGGGTATGTATGTGTATGTACAGTGGCTTGTGAAAGTATTCACCCCTTTGGCATTTTTCCTATTTTGTTGCCTTACAACCTGGAATAAAAATGGATTTTTGTGGGGTTTGTATCATTTGATTTACACAACATGCCTACCACTTTGAAGATGCAAAATATTATTTAATGTGAAACAAACAAGAAATGCGACAAAAAAACAGAAATCTTGAGCGTGAATAACTATTCACCCCCCCAAAGTCATACTTTGTAGAGACACCTTTTGCAGCAATTACAGCTGCAAGACTCTTGGGGTATGTCTCTATATGCTTGTCACATCTAACCACTGGGATTTATGCCCATTCTTCAAGTCAAAACTACTCCAGCTCCTCCAAGTTGGATGGGTTCCGCTTGTGTACAGCAATCTTTAAGTCATACAACAGATTCTCAATTGGATTGAGGTCTGGGCTTTAACTAGGCCATTCCAAGACATTTAAATGTTTCCCCTTAAACCACTCGAGTGTTGCTTAAGCAGTATGCTTAGGGTCATTGGAACCTCCGTTCCAGTCTCAAATCTCTGGAAGACTGAAACAAGAATTTCCCTGTATTTAGCACCCTCCATCATTCCTTCAATTCTGACCAGTTTCTCAGTCCCTGGCGATGAAAAACATCCCCACAGCATGATGCTGCCACCACCATGCTTCACTGTGGGGATGGTGTTCTCGGGGTGATGGGAGTTGTTGGGTTTGCGCCAGACATAGTGTTTTCCTTGATGGCCTAAAAGCTCAATTTTAGTCTCATCTGACCAGCATACCTTCTTCCATATGTTTGGGGAGTCTCCCACATGCCTTTTGATGAACACCAAACATGTTTGCTTATTTTTCTCTGGCCACTCTTCCGTAAAGGCCAGCTCTGTGGAGTGTAAGGCTTAAAGTGGTCCTATGGACAGATACTCCGATCTCCGCTGTGGAGCTTTGCAGCTTCTTCAGGGATATCTTTGGTCTCTTTGTTGCCTCTCTGATTAATGCCCTCCTTGCTCTCTTGGCAGGTTTGTTGTGGTGCCATATTCTTTCAATGTTTTAGTAATGGATTTAACGGTGCTCTGTGGGATGTTCAAAGTTTCTGATCTTTTTTTAGAACCCAGCCCTGATCTGTACTTAATTTATGATCACCTGATAAGACATTAAGTCTATTTATAGAAAAATACATTATTTATTCCACCTTTAAACTGCAACCCCAGAGTGGGCCTGTAGGTGCAGTGGAAAACGTGCTTCCAGACCGGAACCCTGGGACCTTGAGTGAGAGCGAAGTCCTGCATCTTGCTCACACTGAGGTATAATAACAACTAGAGACTGTGACCAAGATGTCCGACCGTTGTTTTCAGCGTAATTCTTTAACGTGTCGAACTCAAAGGATTTACTTCAGACACCGGACAATGCCCAAATCCTTGTCATTCGCATGAAGAAGAGACAGAGATATAGGGGACTTAGGTCGGGGTGCCTTGTAAGAATCCGACAGTGATTGGCTAACCCGCCTCTACCATCCGTCCTATTAGCCAACGTACAATCATTGGATAAAAACTGCATGAGCGCCAATCAAAACTCTCCTACCAACGGGACATTAAAAACTGTAATATCTTATGTTTCTACGAGTCGTGGCTGAACGGCGACATGGATAACATACAACTGGCTGGGTTTTCCGTGCATCGGCAAGATAGAACTGCTGCCTCCGGTAAGACAAGGGTTGGTGGTTTGTGTCTATTTGTCAATAACAGATGAGGCATGACATCTAATATTAAGGAAGTCTCAAGGTTTTGCTCACCTGAGGTGGAGTATCTCATGATAAGCTGTTGACCACACTATTTACCAAGAGAGTTTTCATCTATATTTTTCGTAGCTGTCTATTTACCACCACAAACCAATTCTGGCACTAAGACCGCACTCAACGAGCTGTATTAGGCCATAAGCAAACAAGAAAATTCTCATCCAGAGGCGGCGCTCCTAGTGGTAGGGAAACTTAAATCCATTTGACCTAATTTCTACCAGCATGTTACATGTGCTACCAGAGGGGAAAAAAACTCTAGACCACCTTTACTTCACACACAGAGACGCGTACAAAGCTCTCCCTCGCCCTCCATTTGGCAAATCTGACCATAACTCTACCCTCCTGGTTCCTGCTTACAAGCAAAAACTAAAGCAGGACGTACCAGTGACTCGCTCAATATGGAAGTGGTCAGATGACACAGGTGCTAAGCTATAGGACTGTTTTGCTAGCACAGACTGGAACATGTTCCGGGATTCTTACGATGGCATTAAGGAGTACACCATATCAGTCACTGGCTTCATCAATAAGTGCAGTGATGACGTCGTCCCCTCAGTGACCGCACGTACATACCCCAACCAGAAGCTATGGATTGCCGCTTTCAAGGAGCGGGACTCTAACCCAGACGCTTATAAGAAATCCTGTTATGCCCTCAGATGAACCATCAAAAAGGAACAGGAAAGCGTCAATACAGGACTAAGGTTGAATCCTACTACACCGGCTCCGACGCTCGTCGGATGTGGCAGGGCTTGCAAACTATTACGGACTACAAAGGGAAGCACAGCCGCGAGCTGCCCAGTGATACAAGCCTACCAGACAAGCTAAATGACTTCTATGCGCGTTTCGAGGCGAGCATCATTGAAGCATGCATGAGAGCACCAGCTGTTCCGGACGACTGTGTGATCACACTCTCCGTAGCCGATATTAGACCTTTAAACAGGTCAACATTCACAAGGCAGCAGGGCCAGACGGATTACCAGGTCGTGTCTTTACTGACATTTTCAACCTGTCCCTGACCGAGTCTGTAATACCAACATGTTTCAAGCAGACCACCACAGTCCTAAAAGGTAACCTGCCTAAATGACTACCGATCCATAGCCCTCAAGTCTGTAGCCATGAGGTTCTTTGAAAGGCTGGTCATGGCTCCAATCAATACCATTATCCCAGAAACCCTAGACCCACTCCAATTTGCATTCTGCCACAACAATCTCTATTGCACTCCACACTGCCCTTTCCAACCTGGACAAAAATAACACCTACATGAGAATGCTATTCATTGACTACAGCTCAGCATTCAACACCACAGTGCCCTCAAAGCTCATCACTAAGCTAAGGACCCTGGAACTCTGCAACTGGATCCTGACGGGCCTCCCCCATGTGGTAAGGGTAGGTAACAACACATCTACCACGCTGATAATGAGCAAGCCTTCCTTCATGACCTGGCCTCTGTAGATTGGTATAGAATCAGCTCTGTCGAAGAAGCTTGGACCTTCTTTTTTGATATTTTCAGTGGTTTTGTTAACAAACCCACCCCTAAAAAGAAAATGAGAATTAAAAACAGCCCCTGGTTTTACCGTGATCTGGAAGAGTTACTCCACCTCAAGAATTCCATTTGGCGAAACGCTCTAACCTCAAGAAGTTCTGGAAAACGGTTAAAAACCTGGTAGAACAAACCCTCATCCTCACAGCTGCCCATGTCCCTTAATGTTGATGATGTGGTTGCTACTGACAAGGAGCACATGGCTGAACTCTTTAATCAACAATTTATTAACCTGTCTGGGACTGGGGTTCCGCTAGCGGAACTCCTCCCACATTCCACTGAAAAGGCAGAGCGCGAAATTCAAAAAAACATTTTTTTTTTAATATTTAACTTTCACACATTAACAAGTCCAATACAGCTAATGAAAGATACAGATCGTGTGAATCCAGCCAACATGTCCGATTTTTTAAATGTTTTACAGGGAAGACACAATATGTACATCTATTAGCTAACCACCTTAGCAAAAGACACCATTTTTTCTTTGTCCACCAACACCACTAGCTATCACCAATTCGGCCAAATAAAGATATTGATAGCCACTAACCAAGAAAAAACCTCATCAGATGACAGTCTGATAACATATTTATGGTATAGGATAGGTTTTGTTAGAAAAATGTGCATATTTCAGGTATAAATCACAGTTTACAATTGCACCCACCATCACAACTCGACTAGAATAAATACAGAGAGCAACGTGTATTACCTAATTACTAATCATAAAACATTTCTTAAAAATACACAGCGTACACTAATTGAAAGACACAGATCCTGTGAATACAGACAATATTTCAGATTTTTTAAGTGTCTTACAGCGAAAACACAATAAATCGTTATATTAGCATAGCACATGTGCAAACATTACCCCAGCATTGATTCACAGCAAAAAGAGCGATAGCATATCACCACCAAAATGTATTAATTTTTTCACTAACCTTCTCAGAATTCTTCAGATGACACTCCTGTAACATCATATTACAACATACATATAGAGTTTGTTCGAAAATGTGCATATTTAGCCACCAAAATCGTGGTTATACAATGAGATAAGTAGCCAAGCTGGTCAGAAAATGTCGGGCACCATATTAGACAGTGATCTAGTCTTATACATAAATACTCATAAACTTGACTAAAAAATACAGGGTGGACAGCGATTGATAGACAATTTAGTTCTTAATGCAATCGCTGAATTACATTTTTTAAATTATCCTTACTTTTCAATACAGGTTGCGCCAAAGCGAAGCTACACCAAACAAAATGGCGGCATAAGCGTTTAACATTTTTCGACAGAAACACGATTTTTTATCATAAATAGTTCTTACTATGAGCTGTTCTTCCATCAGAATCTTGGGCAATGAATCCTTTCTCCGGTCTAATCGTCTTTTGGTCGAAAGATGTCCTCTTGTCCCGTCGAAATGGCCACTAACGTTCACCATGCACTCGAAAAGTGCCCAGCTCCTCAAAGTGCATCACACAGAAATGCCATAAAATCGCCCTAAACGGATATAAATTGCTATAAAACGGTTCAAATTAACTACCTTATGATGTTTTTAACACCTATAACGAGTAAAAACATGACCGGAGAAATATTACTGGCTAAACAACAGCTTGGAAGGAGGCAAGTCCGACGACCATCGTGCGTCAGGCGCAGAGACGAAAAGAAAGCTACTTCCGGTCATTGGTGTTTTATACAGGCCCTGATTGCGCAATCGACTCCATTCAAAGCGTCACCCCTTACTGACATCTAGAGGAAGACGTAGGCAGTGTTTGTATCCTCATAGCATTTACAGGGACCTTACAACTGACCTGGGAACAGGGGCCAAGATTTCTGAAATCTCACTCCATGTCAGGGAAAGTGCTGTAGAATGAGTTCTGTTTCACTCAGAGACATAATTCCAACGGTTATAGAAACTAGAGAGTGTTTTCTATCCAATAATAATAATAATATGCATATTGTACGAGCAAGAATTGAGTAGGAAGCCGTTTAAATTGGACACGTTTTCCAGAAAAAGTGACAACAGCACCCCCTGTCCTCATCAGGTTTTAAGTCAGCATTCATATTTGACTCAGCCATGCCTCCTTGCCTGTCCAACATTTCCTCATCTCCCAGCCCTTCTAATGCGACTAGCCCCGATGCTCCTCCGTATTTTCCCCTCCCCCGCTACAAAGTTTCTCCCTGCAGGTGGTCACTTAGTCCGAGGTGCTAAAGCAGCTCCTTAAACTTGACCCCAAAAAACTATCTGTGTCAGATGGTTTAGACCCTTTCTTCTTTAAGGTTGCTGCCCATATCATCGCCAAGCCTAGCTCTGAACTTTTTAACCTGTTTCTCCTCTCTGGGGAGGTTCCCATTGCTTGGACGGCAGCCACGGTGCATCCTTTATTTAAAGGGGCAGATCAAGCTGATCCTAACTGTTATAGGCCAATTTCCATTTTGCCCTAGTTATCAAAAGTGTTGGAAAAACGTGTCCATAATCAACTGACTGGCTTTCTTGATGTCTATAGTATTCTCTCTGGTATGCAATCTGAACAATCAGAACATCTGCTGTCTCAGCCACTGCCTGTCACCAAGGGAGTACTCCAATGCTTGATCCTAAGCCCCATGCTCTTCATAATTTACATCAACAACATAGCTCAGGCAGTAGGAAGCTCTCTCATCTATTTATATGCAGATGATACAGTCTTATACTCAGCTGGCCCCTCCCCGGATTTTGTGTTAAACTCTACAACAAAGCTTTCTTAGTGTCCAACAAGTTTTCTCTGCCCTTAACCTTGTTCTGAACACCTCGAAAACAAAGGTCTTGGGGTCACCTCATACAAGTAATTGGGAGTATGGCTAGAAGGTACACTGTCCTTCTATCAGCACATATCAAAGTGGCAGGCTAAAGTTAAATTTAGACTTGGTTTCCTCTATCGTAATCGCTCCTCTTTCACCCCAGCTGCCAAACTAACCCTGATTCAGATGACCATCCTACTCATGCTAGATTACGGAGACATAATTTATAGATCGGCAGGTAAGGGTGCTCTCGGCTAGATGTTCTTTACCATTCGGTCATCAGATTTGCCACCAATACTCCTTATAGGACACATCACTGCACTCTATACTCCTCTGTAAACTGGTCATGTCCGTATACCCATCGCAAGACTCACTGGTTGATGCTTATTTATAAAACCCTTTTAGGTCTCACTCCCCTCTATCTGAGATACCTACTGTAGCCCTCATCCTCCACATACAACACCTGTTCTGCCAGTCACATTCTGTTAAAAGTCCCCAAAGCACACACATCCCTGGGTTGCTCCTCTTTTCAGTTCGCTGCAGCTAGTGACTGGAACGAACTGCAAAAAAACACTCAAACTGGACAGTTTTATATCCATCTCTTCATTCCAAGACTCAATCTTGGATACTCTTACTGACAGTTGTGGCTGCTTTGCGTGATGTATTGTTGTCTCTACCTTCTTGCCATTTGTGCTGTTGCCATCTGTGCCCAATAATGTTCGTACCATGTTTTGTGCTGCTATCATGTTGTGCTGTTGCCATGTTGTGTTGATACCATGTTGTTGTCATGTTGTGTTGCTACCATGCTGTGTTGTCATGTGTTGCTGCCATGCTATGCTGTCATCTTAGGTCTCTCTTTATGTAGTGTTGTGGTGTCTCTCTTGTCACGATGTCTGTTTTGTACTATATTTCGATTTTATTTTTTATTTTTCATCCCGGCCCTTGTTCCCGCAGGAAGCCTTTTGCTTTTTGGTAAGCCGTCATTGTAAATAAGAATTTGTTCTTAAATGACTTGCCTAGTTAAATAAAGGTGAAATATGTATATATATTTTAAATCCTCAACACGGTGGCCCCTCAGGGGTGCGTGCTCAGTCCCCTCCTTTCCTCCCTGTTCACCCATGACTGCATGGTCAAGCACGACTCCAACACCATCATTATGTTTGGTGACGACACAACCGTGGTAGGCCTGATCAACGACAGCGATGAGACAGCCTATAGGGAGGAGGACAGAGACCTGGCAGTGTGGTGCCAGGGTAACAACTTCTCCCTCAACATTATCAAGACAAAGGAGGTGATCTTGGACTACAGGAAAAGGAGGGCCGAGCATGCCCCCATTCTCATCGACGGGGCTGTAGTGGAGCAGGTTGAGAGCTTCAAGTTCCTTGTTGTCCACATCACCAACGAACTATCATGGTCCAAACACACTAAGACAGTTGTGAAGAGGGCACAACAAAACCTATTCCCCCTCAGGATACGGAAAAGATTTGGCATGGGTCCCCAGATCCTCAAAAAGTTCTACAGTTGCACCATCGAGAGCCTCCTGACTGGTTGCATCACCACCTGGTATGGCAACTGCTCGGGCTCCGACCACAAGACACTACAGAGGGTAGTGCGTACGGCCAAGTACATAATTGGGGCCAAGCTTCCTGCCATCCAGGACCTCTATACCGGGCGGTGTCAGAGGAAGGCTCTAAAAATTGTCAAAGACAGCCACCCTAGTCATAAACTGTTCTCTCTGCTATCGCACAGCAAGCGGTATCGGAACGCAAAGTTTAGGAACAAAAGGCTTCTTAACAGCTTCTACCCCCAAGCCATAAGACTCCTGCACAACTAATCAGATGGCTACCTGAACTATTTGCATTGTATCCCCCCCCCTCCCATTTTTACCCTGCTGCTACTCTCTGTTTATTATCTATACATAGTCACTTTACCTCTACCTTCATGTACATATTACCTCAATTACCTTGACTAACCTGTGCCCCCACACATTGACTCTGTACCGGTACCCCCTGTATATAGAGTCGTTACTGTTATTTTATTGTTGCTCTTGAATTTTTATTAATTTTTTAGAATTTTTTACTTCAGTTTATTTATTAAATACTTTCTTAATACTTATTCTTCTTAAAACGGCATTGTTGGTTAAAGGCTTGACAGTAAGCATTTCACTGTTGTGTTCGGCGCATGTGACAATCTAATTTATTGCGATCTACTCACTTTCGCTGATTCATGGACCGTCTATATCCGGATTGCATCCGATTTACACAACCCAACTTCACACACGCATTAGCACTCAGTGTGCACAGGGAGCAGCGCGAGCTGCGACAACGACATCACTTAATCCAAAAACATGGCAGACATTAGATGAATATAAAATGTTCATATCTTCGACTGTGAGTGATGTTTTGTGCACAAACATGATCAATACCGGAACCCTGGCCCCTTGCTCGCTCATCGCAATGGTGTGTTTGAGCAGTAAGGAAAGTGAAGCTGACTGTAGACATAAGTTGGGGAGGTGCATCTGTGACAGCCGAAAGTCAGTCACTGTAGTCTAAAGTGGTTTTCCAACAGCAAGGCTCAGATCAACATGGCAGTGTTAACATAGCTGCTATTGTGTACATTTTTCTTTAGAAATACCTTTGATCTATAAAGTTCATAAAGAAAATCTATATTACGTCTCATGTTCTCCTATCCAGATGTCTAACAATGCCGCTGCAGGCTCCAGGAGAGGAGTCTTTCAAGCTCATGGTGATGGTGAAGAAGAGTCGAAACAACCCAGTCATAGCTACATGCTGAGTGACTTTGACTCAGACCCCAGCACAGACCCTGGATCTGAGACTGACCTTGACAGTGAAGAAGCAGAGAGTGAAGCAGAATTAGACACACATAAAGAGAGTGCCACAACTGGTCCAGAACTCACTGAATTGAGAGATATAGGTAAAGGCCCACAGACCAATGTCTATAAAGAAGAGGTGTACATAAGTACTACACACACCCAGCCTAAAACCAAAGGAGAGCTCCACATTCACTCTGTGTTGTAAGTAGGTTAAGCCTTGTGTGTCTCTGTGTGTGTGTGTGTGCGCAGAGATACCCATCCAAACAAATTATTAAAATAAACTACAAAGTATTGTTGCCAAAAATGTGTTTGTATTTTAAAACACAGAAAATACAAAAGTCGATTTTACTTTTGTACCTAATTCACCCCATTATCCTTGCTCTGGAAGTGCTTTCTTTCAAGCTCCTCCACTCATCCACCAACACCTCTCATGGCCTCACACGATAGTGCCATAAGACTTCTGATACCAATGCATTACATTTGGGATTGTAGGGCCCAAGAAATTGTGATCCGCTATTAAAAAATCCTTGTAGAAACGTTTTTTCAGTATTTTGAAGATTTTCTGTTACAAATTACATGGTGATTTTTTTCAGGCCTTTCATATACAGTGCATTCAGAATGTATTCAGACCCCTTGACTTAATCCACATTGTGTTAGATTACAGCCTTATTCTAAACTGGATTAAATACAAAAAATGAACGGTTCAAGGTACAGAGAGATCCTTCATGAAAATTTGCTCCAGAGCGCTCAGGACCTCAACCTGGGCGAAGGTTCACATTCCAACAGTACAACAACCCTAAGCACACAGCCAAGACAACGCAAGAGTGGCTTTGG